>NW_024429266.1:111803626-112403626 GCF_017639785.1 Mesocricetus auratus
GAGTCTACTGGAAAGGGGCGGGCATTTTGGGGTCAGGGAAAAACCTGGCACAAGGGAATCTCCCAGGTATCTACAAGGATGACCTCAGCTAAGACTCCTAACAACAACAGATACACAGCTGAACTAGCCATCTCCTGTACCAGGCAAGACTCCAAGTAGAGGGAGTGGGAAACCACCCCAGACCTTCAACCTCAAGTTTGTCCTGCCTATGGGATATGCTAGGGTAAGGATGGCCAAGACACTGAGGCAGTGGCCAACCAATGACTGGTCTACCCTAAAACCCCTGCCAGGAGACGAAGCCCACCCCTTATACTGCCTGTAGTACCAGGACCCATAGGCTGGATGACCCAAAGATCCAGGATAAAACCAAGTATGACTGCAGAGGGAAAATGTCAATGTAATGGTGCCTAACAATATTCTGCTATACTCATAGATTGGTGCCTAGCCCAATTGTCCTCAGAGAGGCTTTATCTAGCAACGGATGGAAACAGATGCAGACTCACAGTCAAACATTAGGTGAAGCTTTGGGGAATCCTGCAAAAAAGGGGGAGAAAGGATTATAGGAGTCAGAGGGGTCAAAAAACATAAGAAAAAAATCAAAGAATCAACTAATCTGGGCTCATAGGGGCTCACAGAGACTGAAT
Source organism: Mesocricetus auratus (assembly GCF_017639785.1). Lineage (NCBI taxonomy): Eukaryota > Metazoa > Chordata > Mammalia > Rodentia > Cricetidae > Mesocricetus > Mesocricetus auratus. The sequence goes on from NW_024429266.1 coordinate 111,804,271, forward strand.
TGTCAAACAGGGAGTCTGCGTGGAACTGACCTAGGTCCTCTGCATATATGTTACAGTTGTGTAGCTTGGGGCCTCTTGTGGGACTCCTAGCAGTAGGAACAGGGGCTGTCTCCTACTCTTTTACAGGCTTTGGGGACCATACTTATCATAGGGGTCACCTTGTCCAGCTTTAATACATGGGGAGGTGCTTAGTCTTACTGCAACTTATTATGTCACGTTTTGATGAAACTCATGGGAGATCTGCCCTTTCCTAAACAGAAACAGGAGTGGACTTGAGGGGTGGGAACAGAGGGGAGGTGAAGGTTGGGGGAAGGACTGGGAAGAGAGTAAAGGAAGAGAAACTGCAACCAGGACATAAACTTTTTTTAAAAATGGAAAAAAAAAACTTCAGCTTCAGTAAACTGAAAAAAACTCAAATAGTACAGTTAAACATACTGGTTTTCCATCAAACCAACACTAAGAAGCTGAAGTGGGTTGGGGGGCTTCTAATTTCACTCTCAAATATGAACTTAAGGCACTATGGCTTTAAGTGAGAACAGAACATTGACCAAAAGATTCTGTAAAATTAATCTTAGGTTTGGAACATTCTCTTTGAAATCATAAAAATCCAAAGACTAAACCATAAAAGCAAAAACAATATACACACAAATTTAAGCAAAACACCAATGAGCAATTTTTAAGTATTATTTGCAAAACAAAAAGTGTTGTTGAAGGGGGGGTCTAAAGAGATCAGTTGGTAAAGTGCTTACTACAGTGGAGAATGGAGACCCAACTTGAATCTCCAGAACCTACACTCAAAATGTTAACCCCAGTGCTAAGGAGGTGGAGACCAGTACACCCTGGGTCTAGGTGGCAGAACCGCCTACCTAGTGAATTCAGAAAGTGAGAAACCCTGTCTCAAAAACCAACCAACGTAGAAAGCACATAAGGAATGATACTTGAAGTTGTGCTGTAACCTCCACACATGCACCCAAGCACAAGTATGCACACAAACACACATTTACATCCACATATAAAACATTCTTTGAGGCTGAAATTTTTGCTCAGAATATACCTAGTATGTGTAAGATTCTGGGCTCAATAACCAGAACTGAAAGAAAAACATAAAGTTTGCTTTGAAGTACCTAATTTCTTTCAATAGTGCCACTTTAGCTGCTAGATTCTTCAGCCTGGTTCCTACACACGTCTTCAGAGTGCTTTCTAAATGCTTAGTCAGATCCATGGTAACTGTTTTCTCTTGCTGAAACATAAAAAAATATACCAATCAGTGAGAACTAATTAGGACACCATACTTCAAGCCTTCAAGTAACTTTTTAGGTAGACTCAAGCAAAATGTTTAGGGTTTAAAATATGTTATTGTCAGAACTGAATTAATTGTTGGACAGCTAATACTAAGTCTAGGACTCTAGTTGAAAGGGATAATTTTTAAACACTCCATAAAGCAATATGGGAAATGTGATATAAATGGTATTATGCAATTACTGCTTATTTTACTACGAACTATATAGTATTGTTATAATTTTGTTGACTATCAGTTGGGGAGGGCTGGGATCTAACCCAGGGCACCTGTACCTAGTACTTGTTTGAAGGAAGTGGAAAAGGTCAAAGTGATGGTGACACTGGGTGGTGGTGACAGGGTCTCACTGTGCAACCCTGGACAGTCTAGAACTCACTATGTAGACTAGGCGGACATCAAAATCACCTGTGTCTGCCCCAAGTGCTGGCACTAAAAAATGCATGCACCACAACACTCAACTCTAGTTTAACATCCTTATATATTAGCAATAGATATATACTCTTTTTTTGTAAACTTGGCTGGCATGGATATTGCTATATAGACCAGGATGGCCTCAGCCCCATTGAGATCTGCCTACCTTAGCCTCTCCAGTGCTGGAATTAAAGGTGTGTATGTACCACTACACACAGAAATAGACACATTCTTAAGAATGTGAAATACTATTAATTGTTCTTGTTTTGAAACATTACCTGAAGTATAGATTTAATAATAGATTCTTAAAAACCAAAGACTGTAAAAAAAATAGTGATGAGCAATGTAGAGATTAATCATTACTTATCTCTTTCTGGAATATTTGAGATTTTCCATAATGTAAAAGTTTTAGGGGCTGTAGAGCTGGTTCTGTCAGTAAAGTGCTTGCTAAACAAGTATGAGGACCTGAGTTAGGTCCCCGAATCCACTGAAAAGTCAAGCACCACAGTGGTCCACATCCGTAATGAAGCACTGGACAGGGGAGGCAGAAAAAAGGAGGATCTTTGGGGTTTGCTGTCCAGTCAGTCCAGCCAAATCAGCGTGCTCCAAGTTCAGAGAAAGGCCTGTCTCAAAAACTAAAGTGGAATGAGGAAAACATCTGACATTAACCTCTGGCCTCCACATATACGTTCACACACATGTAAATGCACCTGTACACAATGAACTCACAATTCAAGAACATGAGAGAAAATACAAATGAAAAATTTCAAACAGCCAATGAAATATACACATGGTTAGCTTGAAATACAAGAAAAAATTCTCCTCACATAAATATCGAGAGAGAATGGATGGAGACAGAGTAACAAAATAACAAATAAGAGCAGTAAGTGCACAAATTTCATAAAATAACTTTATCACAAGCCACTGATATACCTGAAGCTCTTGCGAAGTTTGTTCAACTTTCAATTCTAATGCCTTGTAATTTTCTAGAAGAACCTCTTTCTCTGTCTTAAGCTTTTCATTCTCTTCAATAAGTTTCTGGTCCTGTTTAATTTTTGCCAAGCTGACATTAGACCCTAAATTAAAATCACCAGCAGCCAAACTTTCCCTGTTAAAAACAAATTCACTCGTTTTTAAAAATATGCTAAGGCTATTGGAATTCAAAAACTGAAATTACTGTGGAATTTTATAACACATTTTACAATTAATTTTGGACACTAAAACCACTGCCTAACTCAACATTACAAAAAAAAATAATAATTGAAGCTGAGCATGTTAGCCCAAGTCTGAAATCCCAGAATTTGGGAGGCCAAAGTAGATTCTTACAAAATCTGAGGCCACCTTCAGCTATACACATTTGAGAGCAGTCTGGGCCATATGGTGAGACTCTGTATCAAAACATGAAAATAAATTATTTTAATGCAAGCTACGTTGTATTCACTGGGGTGCACTTCAAAAACAATGTCTCCACTCTCTTATATTCCAAATTCCATTTAACAGGATCACTCCAAAGAACATCATGAACAACAAATACAGTTCTTTTCTACTCCCTCCTCCCTTGCACCTTATTCGTTTAGTTCCTAATCAGTAAAAATCCACCAAACCTCCATGACATCATTGCTTGGATCACCCCAGGTAAGAATATAGGGTTGCAACCCCTTGAGTCAACCCTTTCATCAGAAATATCAGACATTTACATTACAATTCACAACAGCAGCAAAATTACAGGCATGAAGTAGCAACAAAAATAACTGTATGGTTGGGAGTCACGACAACAAGAGAACTGTACTAAAAGGTTGCAGCATTAGGAAGGTTGAGAACCACTGAGCTCAGTGTCAGTGGTTAAGAGCACTGGCTGCTCTTGTAGAGGAACCAGATTCACTTTCCTCCCAGCATCCACATGGCCGCTCACAACCTTCTGTAACTCCAGGCCCAGAAAATCCAAGGCTCTCTTCTGACCTCTGAGGGCACCAGACATGCATGTGGTGTAGAAACATACATGTAAGCAAAACACCAAACATAAAATAATATTTTTAAATAATATATTGGTATACAGGATATCTAGTCTGGCTTTCTGTCTCAAGTAGATAATTGAAAATTATCTAAAAGGGTATCTCAAATTACATATACCTGAGGTGACATATCATATTTCCTTTGCTCTTTTAATTATGTGGCATACATGAATAGAAACAGCATATCATACATCAGAAGTACAAAAATATTTGATCAGTTAAGAATTAAAAATACGGGTTGAGGGTAGAGAGCAACTGATAAAGTATAAGCCTTGCAAGCATCAGACCTTTGACCTCCAGCACAAAAAAAAAGAGTATTTTAAAAGACATGAACTCCTTATAGAGCAATTAAATCTCACCATAAACTCTCACATACAAGACTCCTTAAACAAATTTCCCTTATAGCCAGAGGAAAACATTCAATCTTTTTTCCCTTACAAGGATAGAGATTGCATTCAGGCTTTCTTGCCTAATAGGTATATACTCCCTTGAGCTACAACTCCTTTCCCAACTTCAATCTTATTGTAAGTTCTGAGCTTTGAAAAATGCAATAGTGGGGTATGTTTTATTTTTTATAAAGATATTCAAAAGAATTGGAATGAAAAGTTGGCAAGAGAACTTTAAACAATTCAAGAACAATTTTATTTTCCAACTAGTTTTTAAGGAAAATATCCCAGCTAAAGAACAGACGGAAAATGTTTGGGGGGGAAGGAATTATGAAAGACCACAGTCATAGGCATTGTTAAGGATTCCAAAAGTCCAAGAACTGAGTTCTATAAAAGCCACTACCATAAATTTGAAATCAATTAAACAGCACCACAGTTGTACTGGCCACTTTTGTATCAACTTGACGAAAGCTAGCTAACAGAGAGGAAGGAGCCTCAGTTGAGGAAATGCCTCCATGAGATCCAGCTGTAAGACATTTCCTCATTAGTGATCAATGGAACAGGGCCAAGCCCATAGTGGGTGGTGCCATCCCTGGGTTCTATAGCAAAACAGGTTGAGCCAAGCCATGAGAAGTAAGTAAGTAAACAGCTTCCCTCCATGGCCTCTGCATCAGCTCCTGCCTCCAGGATCCTGCCCTGTTTTGATCTCCTGTCCTGATTTCCTTCCATAATGAACAGCAATATGGAGGCATAAGTCAAATAAGCCCTTTCCTCCCCAACTTGCTCTATGGTCATGGTGTTTCGTTACAGCAATAGAAACCCTAACTTAAATCATCTTACTTTGGAAATGTCATGTGATTTCCTGCATTACTCTCATACTTCACATCAAGTGTCAGCCTCCCATTAAAATGCCCCTTTGGCCTGCTGAAGGTTGACTGATTGGATCTGCGCCCCCACAAGGGGATGGGATTCTTGAGGCTTCTGAGAGCAAGCTGACTGGGATCTGGTTTCTTTGCCTCACAGACATCAATGCCAGAGATGAGTCTGCATTTTTCTGCAAATCCTTTCTTTGCCACTTCTTCCCCGATGTCCACAGCGCCATACTCAGCCTGCGCAATGACTGTTCCATCTTGATAGGTTGCTTTAATTCTCATTTTTATTTCCTTTTCAAAAATCAAGCTTCCCAAAAATGTTCTCCCCTAAGAAAGATGGGGAAAAAACCACATTAATATTTTTCTTACTTTGTTTCCACTTGTTCCCAAGCATATTTCTTTCTCCTAAAATCTGCATACAAGTGGTGTGGAGGAACGGTGTATACACACACCTTGTAATTGACTTATGAACACATGTATCTGCATGAGCATGAATTATCCCAATGTTTGTGAAAACTTTTTCTAGGAGTAAAACTAGTGTTCACCCATATTCACAAATGTTTTAATGAATACTAATTAAATATCCTAGAATAATTTTTTAACTTAGCAGATTGTGTTGACTATCTTGGCTCCAACTAAATGCAATGATGTTTTTTGGTTTGGTTTGGTTTTTTGAGAGTTTCTTGAGAAGCCCTGGTTGTCCTCGAGCTCTCCCTGTAGACCAAGCTGGCCTCTGCCTCTCAAGTACCGGGATTAAAGGTGTGATACACCACCATCAGCTGTAGGGATGTTCTAAGGAACTTAATTTCACAAAGAATGTCTGGTACCTCTAAAAGGAGTTCAACAAAACATAAATCAGATACTTTGATTTTAAACTAAGACAAGAACATTTACACAATGGAGTATTACTCCACTGTAAGAAACGATGCCATCATGAAATTTGCAGACAAATGGATAGAACTAGAAAAAGTCATTCTGAGTGAGGTAACCCAGACCCAGAAAGACAAACATGGTATGTACTCACTTAAAAGTGGACATTAGAAGTAAAGCAAAGGATAACCAGACCACAATTCCTTGCTCCAGAGAAGCTAGGTAACAAGAAGGACCCTAAAAGACACAGGGATCACCCTGGGAAGGGAAAATAGATGAGATCTCCTGGGTAAACTGGGGGTGAGGCAGTAAAGGGGAAAAAATGAGAACATGAGGGAATGGGATGGTTGAGTTGTGGGAGGGATGGGGTAGGAGAGGAAGACTAGGGATTATATGAGCAAGGGGATCAAGATCATGACAGAGAAACCCACAGAGACAGTTGACCTGACCTTGTGGGAGCTCACAGACTCTAGACCTACAGCTGGGAATCCTGCATGGGATCCAACCAGGCCTTCTGTATGTGGGTGACAGTTTTGTAGCCTGGTCTGTTTGTGTGACCAGGATCTAATGCATGATCTGGCTTTTTTTTAAAAGTCTATCCTCTATGCTGGGTTGCCTTAATGGGGTTGGGGGGGACTCAGTCCTGCCTCAACTGAATATACCAGGCTTTGTTGACTCCCCATGGGAGGTCTTACCCTTTCTAGGGAAGGGGGGAAGAAGAGGGAAAGGGAGGGGGAGGAGAACTGTGTCAGTATATAAAATGAATAAAAATAAGATATAAAAAAGCTAACTTCACTTCTAAAAGAAGAAAAAACAGTCGACTCAAAATTATTGTATGAAACTAGTAAAGATAAATATTTTATTTCCCTAACTCTATAACAGTATATAGGACAGAAATAAAACCCACAGAAAAGGCCCAAACTTTCCATGTGCATGGGCTTTTGTCAGTCTACTGAACTATTTCTGGACTCCTCAGCAATTTTTAATGTATAAAATACATAGTACTACGAAAAGTATTTCATCTGTAGTTCGATTTACCAACGGACTAAGAACACTTAGGCCTAGAAGAATACATCTAAAGGATCAGAAGTGATCCAAACTATATATGCTAAAAGATCGCCAATCATCACTACTTTTTAAAAGACACATGGGGGGGATCGCTGGTCCTAGAGGAGAACTCACTGCTGTTGTTCTGCTAAATGGACATGTCAAACTGCCTTCTAAATATTATGCTTGTATCCATAGATTCAGTGAGACTCTCAACCTTGTTCAGATAAGCTGATTTTTGCAAAACATGAATAGAAGAGCAGGCAAAAAGTATAAAATCCAGAGGATGAGAAACAGAACCGTCTTCTGGATTTGACATGACCCTTGCACTCATGAACTCAGTAGCTGTGATTACCTCACATGACCTGCACAAGTTAACCCCAACAATACTCCACTATAAATGGGGAGTGGCAAATGAGGCCCTGCTTTAGATGAGGAGCATTAGCAGTTGGTGGCTGCTGGAGGTGAGGGAGTCATTTTTCTTCTACGGTGTAACCACGATCCAGTAAATAACCCCACACTGATACATATGCAAGCAATCTTAAATTTTCTAGGTAGCTGAGTTGTTGATTTTTCTTAATGGAAAGAGGAGGATGTATTGGGAAGAAGGGTTCCAGAGACAGAGAAAGGGCAATGGGGGAGTGACAAAGTATTTATATTAAAAGAGACATAGGCTTTATAAACTTTTCAAGCAGGAAATTTAGAAATACAAGCTAGGTGTGGTAGCAGGAAAACTGAGTAATTTAACTTCCCATCTCTCCTTAAGGCAAAGGCTACATAATCTGAGACAGTCTGAAGAAAATCAATCCCCAACGGACTGGCTTACCAAAGACACTAGCAATGCTTGGTTATGACCATCTGAAGTCCCCATAAATATCAGGAACTAGAAGGTCACAGAGGAGGAATGGATACCATTGAGAAAACTAGGACTAAGGGAAGTTGTGTTTGAACCCAGTTCACTGGGTCAATAGAACTATGTTTACAGAGGAGTTAAGAACAGGCTGAGCCTGCAAGGAGCTCAACACTAGTGTGGAGCGTCAGTGGCTTTGCCGAGTCCTCTGGTAGGACAAGACCCTTATGAAGTAGGAAAGGCCTTGGTAGATCTCAGTGACTTAGACCAACATGTAGAGATAGTTCACAAAGTGGTAGGGCAACCTAGAGGAGAAGTGAAATGGTAAAGCAGAGGAAGAGGACAAATGTGACAGGATTGGAGTCGAGCTGGAGTTCCTAAGGAGAAAGCTGACAGAAAGCCACAGTGTGCATGCTCAGGAGCTTCTGCCTGAGGAGCAGTTCACAGAAGGTGTCCTTGATAAAATGCAGGTGGAGCCCGGCGGTGGTGGCGCACACCTTTAATCCCAGCACTCGGGAGGCAGAGGCAGGCGGATCTCTGTGAGTTCGAGGCCGGGCTAGACCGATAGCCTCCGAAACAATACAGAGAAACCCTGTCTCGTAAAAACCAAAAAAAAAAAAAAATGCAGGTGGAGAAGGTCAAGCCTGTCCCAGGGTGAGAATCCCCCCAGACTAAGGAGCCCACATTTCCCTCCAGCAAAAGGTTATGCTAGGGTAGAAATGGTTTGCCCAGTCAGGAACTCCCCCAATATCCAGGTATGGTGAAGGGGCAGGCCAGAGGGATGTGCCAACCCAGGGCCACTCTGGCCCAGGGAGCCAGCAGGTACAGTAGGGTCACATTCACCTTTGGCCCTAAGTAAGTCTGAACAGATAAAGTCAGGCCCTCTGAATTTATCAGGTGTGGAGAAATATAGGGAGGTTCCCAGGAAAAGCTCCAGGATATGAAAAGTTTTAACAACTCAGAGAGAAGAAGTGAAGATTCCAGAGAACTAGTTAAGATCATGTGTACCAAACCCTGATTTGTGGAGGAAACAAATGGATGAAATCTTTCCATGCTGTATTAGAGCTTGCTTAGGTTCAACTTCTATCTTCTTAGTTGTGAGCTTCTGGATCACCTGACACTTTCTGAGAACCGATGGCAGCAGACTGAGTGTTTCACCCAAGTCATCTTTGTAACTCCACTATTTGTTACAAGATAGTAATTCAGGATATTGCCTTGTCCTACTCATATTCTGGAAAAGGTCTCCTTCTATAGATAACATAGTGCTAACCTCTAAGTATTTTGAAATTTTGGAAAGCCACTGAAGAGTCAACCAGGTAAAATAGTACTTTATCTACCTTACAACCCTACTGGGACTGAGTTAATTTTTAAAATCCAAAAGGTACACTACATGCATAAAAATGACACACGTGAGCCCCTAAAGTTATTAAATAAAAACTCCAGTGCCAGTAGTGCGCTACATTCCTGTGAGTTGCTGGAAATGGAAGCACCTAAGATCCTACACATCATTAAAAATTGTCACTGCCATTGGCTGTATGCCAGAACTAGATGGTAAGAATCTACTGCTAAAGATAATAAATGTGTGTATATGCTTTGACTATAGAACATGGAGAAATTAAGCTGGGACTAAATTGGAAATGCCCAGCCTGCTAGCTGGCTTCTGTACTGTCAGAGCAGGACATTCCCACTGCTGGTAGAAAGCTGTCACCACCACTCCTGCTTGACCATGGACCATGTATGTGTGCTAAAACACCAACATGCCAGGCAGAATGTGCCTACTTGTGCAACAATGGCTCTGCTATCATGGATGAGACCAACAGCCTCTGGATTGGATCCATTGCAAAAGAGGGAATTCATGTTTGGTACTGTAGCCAGTACAAAAACCTATGTCTAGGGAGGCTGTAAGTACCAAATCAGAAGCAACTTCTATAGGTTTTCTAGATGGATGTGATGCACCTGTCAAACTATCTTCTAAACATGTGTATTTACGCTCATAGATCACTGTTGCTATCAGCCTCAACTCATAACCACTGGGGAAGATGTTGAGTTCAAGTGACTGTTACTGTGATATGGTAGCCTATTTCTTAGCCATGAACACCTATAGTCAACTCCTCCAAGGCTCAGGATCATTGTCAAAGAGGACAGGAAGAATGTAACAGCAGGAGGAAGGGGTAGAGTAATGTCTAACAATTTCTGGGGAGATTGAAGCATTCCATTCTTCAAGAAGCTCCTTAAGTAGGAAAGCAAACAACAACTCAAAATAGCTTAAGTCGCTAAAACTGACCCGATTCACTGGGCCCCCGCCCTGCCAGAGTAAGCAATAAAGGCTGAGAGTCCCTCTCAGACAAGGATGCTGAATGGCAAAGACTATGATAAGATGAGATGAGATGAGATGAGATGAGATGAGATGAGGTGTGAGATGCCACAAAGACTTGGACAAGCTGAACTACTAAGAAGACTCTCAGAGGGGAAAAGCTGCAAAATAGACTCTGACACCCAAACAGCTGCCAGAAGCAGCAAAACCAGCCTAGCTGACTCCAAAATGTTTAGACCAACTGCGGCACCTGAACGCACACTCTCAGCTGTGGAGCTGCCTGCAGGCTGGTTGTGCAGTATGCTCCTAGTTCCCAGCTTTGTGAGGTGACACCTCTACCGGGGCTGACTTCAGTAATTCTTTGAGCCATTTCTACTCCTGTAAGTAACCCCAATAAAATTCACTGGCTCATCAAGTTGAATTTTCGTGGTATCCACACTTTGGTCTGTCATGGGATCCCTATCCAGCATGAGTAGACATATGTGTTGCATCCCCCGGAAAACAGAAGGGAAAAGGTTTACTTGCCTTACAATGCCAAGTTTCAGTCATCACTGCAGGGAAGTTGCCAAGCTGAAGCAGCCAACCACACCACATCCATGCTTAAAAGTAGCAATATACACATGCTGCCTGCTTGCTCTTCTCATCTAGCTAGCTCCTGCACTACATCAGTCAAGAGCCCCTGTCAAGGAATGGTACTGCCACAACAGATTTGATCTTCCTATGTCAATTAACAATAAAAACAGGCCCTCACAAACATGCCCACAGGCCAAATTGACCTAGATAATCCCTCAATTGAGACTCTCTTCCCAAGTTATTCTAATGTGTCCAAATACATTTAAAACTGTCACATTGCCTAAAACATAAATCTGATTATTTGCAGTACTAAAAATTTCAAACTACTGATATTTATGGGCAGGGTTAACACTGTTGAGGGGTGCTCCAGATTCACAAAAACAATGTTAACAGATTGTTTTTATCATATAAAATGCAATCCCTTTAAATTTTTACAGAAGAAACCATTCACATTTGTGTTATTTACTTACATATATAAAATCACTTATTTGATCATTAAATGAGTATCTAGCAAATATGAGAACAAATACATAATTTTATGTCTGTTTAGTAAGTACCAAGGATCAATCCCAGGGTCTGATCATACTAGGTAAGTGTTCTACCATGAACTGTTATCATAACTGAATTTTTTATAATTCATATTATCCACCAAAATATACAAGTTTTTACATTAACCAAAGCTAATGACATTTAACAGCGCATTTGCTTTCAAGTATATAGTTTCAAGTATAATACATTAACAGAAGTATTTAAATGTGTGACTTGCCTGATCAAACTGGGTAACTTCTTGGCCAGAAGGAATCTGTAGTCCCCAAAGTCTGTATTTCTTGGCAATACAAGAAAATTGCAGCTCCAGAGGAATTTCTACTATATCGGATCGGTTTAGAATTTCAGTATTTCCATAGTCAATGTACCTCACCAGACACTAGAAAAAATTGAAGGTAAACAGTAGTACTGAACCTAGATTACAAATCTGTTAACAAAACCTATAAATGTTACCTCAGATGACAAACAGCTCTAATAACAACCCCAAAATAAAGAAAATTCTGCATTTGGAACTAATTTCCAACAATACTATTTGTCATTTGTCTTTTTTAACCACTGGTATTTTTATACAAATATGACTATGCAGCATTGTAACCCTTTAAAATCTCTTAATATTAAACTCAATCTGCATTCTTAAATTCAAATTGGAAACAGTAAGGCCTATTTTTCCTCAGGAAAAAAAAATGTTCCTTAACAAAACCAAACCCACTCTGGCTAGACCTTGAAATTGACCAAATTCACCCTTACTTTCAGCTCTAAATCTATTTTTTTCAATCTTTCTGGAGGCTGCAGAGATAGCTCAGTGATTAAGAACACTGGCTGTTCTTCCTAGCACCCACATAGTGGCTCACAACCATCTGTAACTCCAGTTCCAAGGAATCCAACACCTTCTTCTGGCCTCTGAAGGCAATGCACACATGGCACACATACATACAAGCAGAGAGAGCTCCCATACACACTTTTTTTAATTTTAAAAACTTTCTAAAAGTATATTACAAAGTCAATCATCATCTCATGCCTTAATTTAAAATCTTCGTCAATCTAAAAATTAAGTGCAAGTCTTCAACTGTCAAATTATGGGAAAAGTTAGAAAATTTAGTTTCACAAAGATAAAATAATCTATAGCAATATCAAATATTTTAAAAGCATAAACCAATCACAGAAATAAAACTTTTCAACTTAGCATTTTATCAAGAAAAAATATTACCAAATATACACATTATGAAATATATTTATGTCTAGAAAACAGAAAATTACTTCAAGAACACCTGCATAACTGTTTCCATGAGCCCACAATGTACATTTGTCCCAAACAGAATAATAATCTCATCTCACTTAGGAGGAAGATTTGTTGGGAGGAAAAAAGGAGTTGGCAGGAGTAGGAAGGGAATAAGACAGGATAATGGGAGAAATGAATATTACCAAAGTACATTTTTACATATGCAAGAAACTGTGAAATAAAAATAAGTGAATAAATCTTCCACAACCTTTCAATGTAAGAAATAAAACAGTATGACACAAAAGAATTTAACTTAAGGATTAGAAGTGAAAAACAAATATTCATTGTAAACTATATTTGACACCAAACACAAAATACACCTAACTTCCAGATCAAATAACTTTTCTTTTTCCATTCAACAATTTTTTTTTTTGGTTTTTCGAGACAGGGTTTCTCTGTATTGTTGTGGAGGCTGTCCTGGAACTCGCTCTGTAGACCAGGCTGGCCTCGAACTCACAAAGATCCGCCTGCCTCTGCCTCCTGACTGCTGGGATTAAAGGTGTGCGCCACCAATGTCTGGCCTATTCATCAATCTTAATAAAATGAACTTTAAAAGTTACTTACTATCAAGAACCATTAAGACACAGGACATAAAGAGCCAAAAAATCAGCAAAAATAACCCACAAATTTTTTTCTATTTTTGAATTTCCTTATTATTTATGTGTATTGTATTTTGTTGGTATGTATGTATGTGTACCACACATGTACATGCTGCCTGAGAAGGCCAGATAAGGGCATTGCGCTGGAACTGAAATTACAAATAGTTGTAATCCCAGATGTGGGTATTAGAAACTGAACCCAGGTCTTCAGGAAGGATACCCGGTGCTTTTAACCACTGTGCCATCTCTCCAGCCCTGTATTGTCTATTTTTAGACAACCTGATGACTGTACAGAAACTTAAATTCAGAAGAAATTACTTAAATTCACCAGAAAAAAGTTTTCATAAATTTTAAGTTTACTAAACTGACATTATCACTACCAAAAAGCAATAATAGACTCAATAAGCATCAAGTTTCAGAAGCAAAGGCCAGCAAGACGGCTTAGTAGGTGAGGGCTCTTGCTGTTAAAGCTGATGACCTGAGTTCAATCCCAGGGCCCAGATAATGGAAGGAGAGAACCAACTCCCTCAGGCTGTCCTCAAGCCTCACAAATGTTTTTCACTGTGTCACTCTCATGCCCACATACATATATACCACACATAGAAAAATAATTGCAAAAAACTAAAAACTACATTTTTTAAGTTTTAGAACCAAAATAAACATTCCTTAAGCCCAAAAATATGAATATATATTTCCTGCCTTATCATCACTGATGGTTTTTAGCACTTTGCATCTGTACCAACACTTATCTTCAGAAAACAATCCACCATAAATCTGTGGAAGAAAAAGAAACATTTGTCATTTAATGAAAAGCACACTAACGAGGTCAGGATATAAGTTAGCATTGTGCACTACTGTGTGTGATGAATATAACTTATCTAACCCTCCAAATATGCCTGTGAGGTAGGTACTTTGTTTATACCACTATGAATCCAAGCAGCACCAAGATTTAAACTTCTCACTCTAGAGCCCATTATACTAGACTACCTCTGAAAACATATATTTTTTAAAGACCACCTTATGGTCTTCTGGAAAAGGACAATATTCAGCTATCACAATCAAGTACTTACAATAACCACATGACTGTACTGCATCTGTACAAGCACAGGCCCATCAACAAGCAGGCATACAATTAGGGGAGGCTCAGGAAACCCTATGTCATTAGTGCACAGTCTCTCTGGTTCTATCAATGAACAGTCCCTGGCGTTCAGTGTATCTACTAGTAACCCCACCAGGCTCCTATGCTCACACAGATTTCCCTGGGTAAAACTAACTGGGTCACAATACAAAACCAAAAGTCCAGCATCTTGGAAAGGCACAGGTAAGGAAGAGGATAATAGGGATAGTATGGAGAGACAGTGACCAGAATACATTACAAACATATATATGAAATTGCCAAAGAACTAAATTAAATTTTAGGGCAGCCTGCAGGACAAGAAAAAGGCCATGGAGGAATGCAGAAATCCAAGGTGACTCTCATGAAAGGTCTCACAACCTCCCCTCCCCTACATGCCAGAATCAAGAACACAGAGGCTGCAGAGACCAACAGTTCCTACTTGCCCCTCACATACCTAGGAGCCTGTCAGAGTCAGAAGAGTCAGAAGACATAACCTTTCAACGCAGCACAGCTGTGCCAGCAATTCTCCATGAGTATTCTTTTTATTTCTGATTATTATTTAATCTGCATTCTCGCTTCTATGTCTCCTGACAATTTCCTTTTGTCTGTATTCTGTTCAAGCAGGTTCATGACTGCCGTCCACCAGTCCATATAAAGCACTCTCGACTACACTTTCCTTCCGCCTCTCATAACACCTCCTCTATTGCCTGCATCTGCCTTTCATCTTTGTCACCTCTTATTTTTATTTCTTAATTACAATATTCCATAAATTTAACAACTCCTACTATCTATGGACCCTAACAGTACCCCAATTTTCACTTCCTAGTTACTTTATACACATTGTTTTTCTTTTCAAAATAAGTCTACTACTGTGCTGGCTAGATTATGTCAACTTGCTACAAACTGTAGTCATCTGTAGGAGGAACCTCAATTGAGAAAATGTCTCCATAAGAGAGTGGTTCTCAACCTTCCTAATGCTGTGACCCTTTAATGAAGTTTCCCATGCTGTAGATGGTTCTTTATATTTGGAAGTGAAGAGCTGTAAAGGGTGTTTGCCATCATCCCTTTTGGCATCACCCATTAAATGCTATAGCACCACCTCCAGTTGTGACAACCAAAGCAATCCTTCCACTGTCAACTGTCTCCTAAAAGTGTTAATATAAGATACAAAACTCACTCCAGAGTGATAACACTTAAAAACAAACATTCTCAGTTGAGACAATACTGTCACCATGGAAACAAAAAGTAGATTTGGAAGAATACCATACAAAGGAAATCTTAGTTATTACAATCATTCATGGATCTTCTAAATTCTACCCTACCTGACAACATATACAATTTATCAATAGTATGATATTATAATGTCTTGTTGGATAAGCCCCACTAAGAAAAAAGATTAGTCTAAAATGTTTCTTAAGAGGAAATAATGAAAGCAGCCAGCAAGCTTAGCCAAAACAATTGAGCCCTAGCTTCAATGACAGACCCTATCTCAAAAAAACAAAACAAAACAAAACAAAAAAACTGAAGTGGAGAGCAATAGAAAAGACACACTCAATCTCTGGCCTCCACAAGTACAGACAATCATCTCTCTCTCTCTCTCTCTCTCTCTCTCTCTCTCTCTCTCTCTCTCTCTCTCTCTCTCTCTCTCTCTCTCTCTCACACACACACACACACACACACACACTCCCTTGCCTTTCCCTCTCCCTCTGATTCCCTTCTCCTCCTTCTCTTCTCCTTCCTCCTCCATTCTCCCATCTCTCTGTAAGTGAAGAGCTGAAGCAGAAGAGAAATCACATACCAAAAAAGAAAATATTGATACAGATAGGATTTCAAATGATAGCCAGAAGATAATCAAGTTAGCCACAGACTAGGAGCAAGTATTAGTCACACATATATAAGACAAAAGACAACAATATAGAGGGTTAAGATGCAGCTCTTTTGGTAGAGGTCTCACTAAACATGCACTAGACCCACACTTGGTCAAGAGTCTTCCATATGTAGTTTATATCAGAATTTCTGTCCATAGTTATCTTTAATAAATAAATTTGCTATAACTGTAGTTTATAGAAATTCTGAAATCTGTCTTTTCTGTTCAATAGGCCCCAAATTCCAAAATATATGAATTCCAAAATATAGAAAAGAAGACATGCAAGATGAAATGATTATATCCAGGAATAAAGCATACCTTCTTTGGATCAAGATTCCCAAAAACTGAATTAGCATGAGGACAAACTTCAGATAATGAGCAACCGATCTTCACAATATCCTTATTTCTACTAACATTCTAAGAAGAAAACAGAAGTATGATATTCAATAAATCCTAATGGTATTATATATAATAACTGAGGAGACTACTGAGCATAAAACTTAAAGGATTTAGAGCACGAGGTATTAGAGCAGATTCTTGTGCTATCGTTTTCATAATTCAAACGAGTTCTTAGAAGAAATGATATTAAACTACATGAAATTTACTAGCAACAAACTCAGGTCACTTATAATTCAAATAAAGTGTCAAATATTATTAAATTATGCTAAGCAAGTTCCTTAGAGACTGGGCAATTCCAGTGCTGGTGGCAACAGAAAATAAGAAAAGTCATCAAAGAGGCTGTATGAGTCGGCACTCCCACCAGCAGTGGAGGAGTGTTCCCCTCTGTCCACATCCTCTCCAGCATAAATTGTCTTCGGTGTTTTTGATTTTAGCCATTCTGACAGGAGTAAGATGGTATCTCAGAGTTGTTTTGATTTGCATTTCCCTGATGGCTAAGGATGTTGAGCACTTTAAGTGTGGGAATTAATCTACCACTAGACCCAGCAATTCCACTATTAGGCATATATCCAAATGAGGCAAACTCATACAACAAGGGCATCTGCTCCACTATGTTCATAGCAGCATTATTTGTAATAGCCAGAACCTGGAAGCAACCTAGATGCCCCTCAACTGAAGAGTGGATAGAGAAAATGTGGTACATTTACTCAGCAGAAAAATACAATGGAATCTTGAAATTCGCAGGTAAATGGATAGCACTGGAAGAAACCATCCTGAGTGAGGTAACCCAGTCGCAAAAAGACAAACATGGTATGTACTCACTAATATATGGATTTTAGACATGGATCAGGATAGTGCCAGTCTGCACTTCCACTGATAGAGAGTCTGGGAAACAGGAAAGAACCTAAAAGATATGCATATATGCATAGTACCCAAGAGAAGAGGATTGAGACAAGATCCTCTGAATGGATGGGGAACACGGCGAGGGGTGGGGGGGGAGTGGGAGCTGGGAAGAAGAGAGGGGGAGAAGAGGAAGAGAGTTGGTCATGGGGAAACAGGAAGTTGAGGGGGTGGGGGTAGAATAGGGGGAAGAGAGAATCATAGGATAGAAGACAGATCAGGCAGCAGAGTGACCTCGAGTGATCTAAAGGGATAACACCAATTGGCAAGCTAAGCAATAGTGGAGAGACCACCTCGAATGCCCATTCCTGATAATGAACTTGATGTCTATAACCATCCGGGAGCCTTCATCCTGTGACTGATGGAAGCAGAGGCAAACACACAATTAATCACTGAACTGAACTCAAGGAACCCAGTGACAGACAGAGAGGAGTGATGAGCAAATTGGCAAAGATTGGGCTGGCAAAACCAGCAGAGACAGCTGATCTGAACAGGGGAGAGCTCTTGGACCCCAGACCGACAGTGGAGAGGCCAGCATGGGACTGATCTGGACCCCCCCAAATGTGAGTGTCAGCAGCGAGAAGGCCTGGGCAACCTATGGGGCCCTAAGCTGTGGATCAATGTCTATCCCTGGAATACAAACAGTCATCGTGTGCCTATAGCACAAAGAGGGATGCTCTCTCAGCCTGGACTCTTAGGGGAGTGC
Organism: Mesocricetus auratus; assembly: GCF_017639785.1. Classification (NCBI taxonomy): domain Eukaryota; kingdom Metazoa; phylum Chordata; class Mammalia; order Rodentia; family Cricetidae; genus Mesocricetus; species Mesocricetus auratus. Next base: position 111,822,316 of record NW_024429266.1, read on the forward strand.
CTGGACCCTACCCAGAGTGAAATGACAGACTCTAGATATCCCCTATGTGGAAGGATTTGGCAATAGGGTGGGAGGGTGGGGAGGAAGGGGAGTGCGGGAGGAGGGGAGGGACAAGGAACTGGGATTGACATGTAAAACAAGCTATTTAAAATTAAAATAAAAAATGATAACAAAAAAAGGAAAGTGATCAAAGGAAGAATAAGACATGTTTAAAAGACATGAAACCAACAATTAATAAATGCAGCAGGAATAAAGAAAATTGAAAGAAAAGAAAACTGAAAGGCTAGTAAAATACTAAGAAAAGACAAAAAATTACAAGTGAAAAGAAGAAACAAAACTAATCAATGCAGTGTATCTCTCTCTAAAGCATTTGTTAATTACAAAATAAAAATATTGGGTTTTAAATGAACATTCCAACCAAGTAGATTAAAACTAACATAACCAGAAAGATATGACATCAGGAACCCCAATACAATGCACACTGGACACAATATCATCTTTGGGTATTTTGGCCAATTTATGAGAAATCATCAGATAAACCCATAATAAAGATATTCTATAAAAATACTAAGATTCATCCAAAACATCCAAAGTCAGGATACCTGACACAGGTTAGAGGACTCTTAAAGACACAACGAGGATCTTAGAATGGATCATGGAATGGGGGAGGGCTGAAATTTGAAATAAAGGCAATGCATAGTTCAATTAACAGTACTATGCCAGTATTAATTTTCTGGCTTTTGTTCTGTGTTGTGGTTATACAAGAAATTAGTATTCGAGGAAGCTGAGTGAGAAGAACACAAAAAGCCTTTCTATTAATTTTGTAATTTTCCTGTGAGTTGATTTCAAAGTAGAAGAAATTAATTATAAACTGGGAGTGGCACTGCACACTTGAAACCCCAGCACTTGAGAGGTAGCAATACATGGGGATCTTGAGTCTGAAGGCAGCTGGGCTCTGCAGTGACACGCTGCCTCAACAACCAAAACGAAATCAAGTATCAACAGACACACATCACATCAAGCTTTATATAAACACAAGAATAAAATATTCAGTGGTGATAGAAAACCTCTCAAAGAACAGTTTTTAGACATCATGATGAATGTCAATTTCATCATTCAAAAAAGGAACTAGGAACTTCAGTAATAGCACAGTTGGTAGAACATTTGTCTAGTATGCATGAGGCTCAGGTTCAGTCCCAACCAAAAAAAAAAAGCAACTAAATTTAAATTGACCTTAGGAAGCATTTGAGGCAATCCTTGGAATCTGTAAATAAAGGTCAGAGTATATCTAAATATTCCAGTTATTCACTGTCAATACACAGACTACATAATGGAAGTTGCTTTGAAAGAAAAAAAAACAAATAGATGTGGCACACACCTTTAATCCCAACACTCGGAGGCAGAGAGTCAGGTAGTCTACATAGTTGAGTTCCAGGCCAGACAGAGCTACACATTGAGATCCTGTCTCAAAAATAAATACACACACACACACACACACACACACACACACACACACACGGAAAAAAAGGAGGAAAAGAGCTGCAATTCATCTAAGAATGCCAACAATCCAGAAGTATTCTCTTTTGAGCGACACATCTGGCAGAAATAAGGAAGGGGAAGCAAACAACAGATCTTTACCCTGGTTTGCCTGTTTCCAAATCTCTACTTATGTCTCTGAGCTCATCTCACCCTACCTCACCAAGATTTTTATGATTTGCATCCTGGGATAGGCATTAGATGTATAAAAACAGCATGCGTCGTTTTAATCTTCTTAATCCAGTAGTCATTTAAGGAATGTTTAGTTTACATTTCTGAAGGAGCCTCAGGTTGAGCCTTCAGGCTGATGGTTGAAATAAGAAGTGGGTAAATTACACTGACCTGCTTCGGTGAACAAAGTTTATTGGGTGACAATATATACATTCGTTCACATGCTTTCTATGGCATCTTTTATACTACAATAGTAGAGATAACAGATGAATAGTTACAACAGAGAATCTATGATCCATTAATCATGTGATATTTACTATCTGGTCATTTACAAAAGTTCTACAACTCCCAGTTTAGGTAACAGCCCCGATTTCTAATGTTTTATTTTTATTCATGAGTATATGGCTCTGTGTCTGTCAGTGTTACCAAGAGTCAGAAGAAGCTGTTATATCCCTGAAAGTGGACATACAGGCACTGTGAACGGCCTGACATGGGTGCTGGGATTTGAACTAGCATCCCCTGGAAGAGCGATAAGAGTAATAATTTTAACCACTAAGCCATCTCTCTCCAACCCAAATTTATTTTTATTTTATGGGTATGAGTGTTTTGCCTGACTGTATCTCTGTGCACATGTGCTTGGTGCCAAGAAGGCCAAAATCCCCTGGAAAGCATCAAATCCCCTGAAGCTGGAATTACAGAGGACGTGAGATGCCACATGGGTGCTAGGAAGGGACTGAAGGTCCTCTGCAAGAACAACAAGTGCTCTTAACCTCTAAGCCATCTCTCTAGCCCCCATAACTCCAAATTTAACCAACTAATGGCTTAGATGAGTGGAAAGAAAAGTCTGTAAGTACATTACAAGGAATACATAGCAATTCTCACTTGAAATGTGGCAAGTCCGACTCAGTGCATACTATAGACCTATACACTGGATTGCAAAGATGTAATAAGGCTGGGGGTAGTGGAGCACGGCTTTAATCCTAGCACTCAGATGTAGTGATATAGTTTATGATTTATTAAAACCACTGGAGATCAAAATAGCAAAGCGGCCATACTCCTTAGTCATAAAAGCCAGGCAGCAGTGGCAATCCTGTCTCCACGAATCCTCAGAGGCAAAAAGCTCTTAGTTCCTGTCTCCTCCTCCTTATATTCCTTTCTCTGCCCACCCATATCCTCCTGTCTCCACCTCTCTAGTGCTGGGATTATAGGCATGAGCTTTTGTTACTCTTTTAGACTGATTCAATCTCTTGTAGCCCTGGGTGGCCTTGAACTCTGAGGTCCATCTACCTCTTAATCCTGAGTCCTGGGATTAAAGCTGTGTACCATCACTGCCTGACCTCTATAGCTTGTGGATGACTTTGCTTTCTGAATCCTCAGACAAGCTTTAATGAATCTAAATAATATATCACCATACTCAGAGGCAATCTGAGAGTTCAAGGCCAGCCTGGTCTACAGAGCTAGTTCCAGGAAGAGTCAGAGCTACACAACAAAACAAAAACAGATGTAATATAAAAAGAGGAATACAAAATATCTTGTTCATATTGTATACCAGTTGTGTGAGTGCACTTTCTTCTAGCACTCACACACACTAGGCAAGTACTAAAATAACCAAACCACATCCTTAGTTCTTATTTTATTGAACAGAATCTGACTAAACTCTCAAGCTGGCTGCAAACTCAGTATCATTTTGGTTCCGCCCAACAAGTGGCTGAGATTACCATGCCCATTTTGCTGATTAAATTTTGAAACAATATTTGGATATATTAAAGCTAATTTTACCTATTCCTTTTACTTGTTCCAATATGGCTGCTGAAGCTAGACTTACTCATAGGGCTGGCTCACTCTGCATTTCTACAGTGAGAGCAATGATCTAGGAAGCACCATCAGAATTAATACATACATACAGTTCCTATAAAATAAAGCTAAAGGTATAATTTGTCATTCAATGTAAGGCACCACTAAGTGGCACATGTGCTCTTAAAAGACAACACAGACCCACAACATGAGAGTACCATTTAAAAAGTATGTGCACAACTGGGAAGATGGCTCAGCTGTCAAGCTCTTGTTGCTCTTCCAAAGGAACAGGTTCAATTCCTAGCACCCACAGGGCAACCCACAATGGTCTGTAACTCTAGTTCCAGAGGATGCAATACCCTCTTCTAACCTCCATGGACACCAAGTTGTGAAGAAACATAAATACTGGCAAAACACACATACACATGAGTTTTTAAAAAAATAATAATAAAGTTTGTGCTTAAGTATACAATTTACCACGAATTCTAATTTTTATAGTTTTTTAAAGAAACTTTTGTTAAAGATTATGTATATAGTGTTCAGCCTGCATGTATGACTGCATATCATAAGGCACCAGATCTCATTATAGACAATCGTGAGCCAGTGTGTGGTTGCTGGGAATTGAACTCAGGACCTCTGGAAGAGGAGCCAGTGCTCTTAACCTCTGATTCATCTCTCTGACTCATATTCTTCTGTAGCTCCTTACAACTTCTGTTTACACACTGTACTCTTAATCTCATCAAAAAAGAGTTCCCAGACCATAAGAAGTATAAATGTGATTTTCTTCCCTACCTTACCATGTCTAGTTAGTAAGATAAAAAATTCATTAGAAACAACACATTACAGAGATTCACCTCTTAAAATTTGATACCCAAGAACTTTGGCTCTATTTGGTTTTGTTGTTGTTGTGTTGTTTTGCTGAGAAAAGGTCTCTCGGTGGAGGCCTGGTTGTTCATAGACTCAGAGATCTGCAGGTCTCTGCGACTCACATGCTGGGATAAAAGGGCTGTACCACCATGCCCTGCTTAACTTTGTATTTAAAACTAAATATACTTACCTGATTTTCAATCTATCATTGAAATCAGAAATATTTCATTAATGTCCAAATTTCATAATTACATACTTACCTCACGTGAAAATGTAGACCATTAGAATGAACTTGTTTAGTTTTCATCTCCCAGTGTCTAGAATATGGAGCTTTTCCTTTCCCTGTCTTTATCCCTTTAAAATCTACCCCCATCTGATAGTCTAGAAACTTTCAAGAAATGTCTTGACATGGCAAAGGAGTATTCAGAATGGCCACATGTTTGACAAATCATCGGAGCTTCCTCACAATATAACTTCTCAAGACAATGCTGTCCCAAATCCCAACTTGGCAGAGGGGAAGTGGACATGAAAAGTCTCACGCCTTGCACAGAAGATACTCAAAATTGATAGCTCCAGACAAAGAGAAAGTCAGTGTTTTTAACAGAATGATACTGGATATATCAATCACATTCCTAAGCAGGCCTGGTGCTCAGGAGTATCCAACAAACACAAATTGAATACCATGCGTTTCTGTTTTGTTTTTAAGAGAATGAACTTCTAGCCGGGCGTTAGTGGCGCACGCCTTTAATCCCAGCACTTGGTAGGCAGAGGGAGGCGGATCTCTGTGAGTTCGAGGCCAGCCTGGTCTACAGAATGAGTTCCAGGACAGCCTCCAAAACAATACAGAGAAACCCTGTCTCGAAAAACCAAAAACAAAAAAGAGAGAGAGGGAGGGAGGGAGGGAGGGAGGGAGGGAGGGAGGGAGGGAGGGAGGGAGGGAGGGAGGGAGGGAGAGAGAGAGAGAGAGAGAGAGAGAGAGAGAGAGAGAAAGAAAGAAAGAAAGAAAGAAAGAAAGAAAGAAAGAAAGAAGGAAAGAAAAGAAACAGCAAAGCTACCCCAAACCTCCAGCAATGGAACTGTTAACTTTATACCAAGAAAGTTGGTGAAACACAAAATTTCTGAGTGAGACTTAGACCTAGGCCAACTTGGAAAATTGCTGCTGTGAGGCCTAAAGTTCTTCTGAGATGTCTGTTAGTCCATGTAGTCCAAACTGGTCCATGATTGGATCAAGGACAAAAATGGGGGGAGAGGGAGGCAGTAGACCACAGTATGTTGAATAAAATTCTCAAAAGAATAAAAATGGGAAAAATATCGTGAATGTGTTGAAGACACACCAAAAAAAAAAGTCAGAAAGTTAAGTTGTTGTTAATCAAGTGTTTTGAGTAATTTTAAAAAAGGGTTTTTCAGGAAACAATCTTACAAAAGACCTCTAGATGGGGCTGTAACTTCACAAATACAACAGTATGTGGCTTCCTGACCCTATTAAATATAATTTTGAAGTTCCAATCTTGACACTTTTCTTGTTTAATTCAGATGTATTACAAGCATATTACTCAACTTAGGAAAACTACAAGTTGTGGTCAATTGTCTTTGTGTCTTGTGCTACATGATTTCATCAAAATTAGGTAATGAGAATGAAAACAAAAATACATTTGTTTTAGGTTTTTATTTTGCTTTTGTTGAAAAAAGCTTGGACTAAGAAAAAGGAAAATATAAGAGAAAAACCAGCCGGGCAGTGGTGGCACACACCTTTAATCCCAGCACTCGGGAGGCAGAGGCAGGCGGATCTCTGTGAGTTCGAGGCCAGGCTGGACCGACAGCCTCCAAAACAATACAGAGAAACCCTGTCTCAAAAAACCAAAAAAAAAAAAAAAAAAAAAAGAAGAGAGAAACCAACCAAGCTTCTATTTACCTGGGCCCAAAATGTTACTGCATCTTCTACATGACTTCCAACAACATCTTCAACTAAAATAAAATCACAATGCAAAAAAAAATTAGAACTTAGTATTATTTAGTTCTTATATTCCCCAAATAATATTTAATGACAGTACCTTTATTGTAATGTGTATCTTCATCCATTTGGACAAGTCCTGAAAAACTAACAATTCGATACCTTGAATTAGGTTTTAATATCTATTAACAATGGAAAAAATCTAAATCACATATGGTTTTTTGCTTTTTGTTTGTTTGGTTTTTTTGGTTTTTCAGAGACAGGGTTTCTCTGTATTGTTTTGGAGGCTGTTTTGGAACTCACTCTGTAGACCAGACTGGTCTCAAACTCAAAGATCCGCCTGCCTCTGGCTCCCGAGTGCTGGGATTAAAGGTGTGTGCCACCAATGCCTGGCTCTATGTTCAAATTCTTAGAAGTGTTTATCCTAATGGGGCTATCAAAACTAGAACTCTATCCTAAAAATTGTCTTACATGCATTTTTCTCATGATTGTTTCTTGTATTTATTCTGAATACATTGTAGTTTTCAATGTCGAACTGTATCATGCCTATCCCTATCATTATCTTTAGCCAAACTTTTACAGATTTACATGTAAGTTAACTCACACACATTTTGGTCACTTAATAAATCAATACTCTGGAATAACATGCACATTCTTGTGCTTGTGTTCATGGGTACAAGCAAGTGTGTGTGTGTGTGTGTGTGTGTGTGTGTGTGTGTGTGTGTGTGTGTGTTTTGTCTGCATATGTCTGTGGACCACATGCATGAAGTACATGCTGTAGACCAGAAGGGGATTTCATCAGATTCACTGGCATTGGAGTTACAGCCAGTTGTGAACTACCATGTGTTTCCAGACACCTAAGGTTCAACTTCTAACAAAACCATGCTGTAGGAGGTGAAGTGAACCCCAGTCCTCTAGAAAAGCAGCCAGCGCTCTTAACTGCTGAGCCCTCTAGACCCCACATTCTTAAAAAATAAAATGAAAAAAGAATACAAGGGCTGGAGAGATGGCTCAGTGATTAAGAACACTGACTGTTCTTCCAGAGGTCCTGAGTTCAATTCCCAGCAACCACATGGTAGATCACAACCATCCATAATGAGATCTGGTGTCCTCTTCTGGTGTGCAGGCAGAACACTGCATATGTAATAAATAAATAAATCTTTAAAAAAAATTCTCAAACAAGAGAAAGACTCCCACAATAAAGCAAAGAAAAATGCTGCAAATGTCTGATACTGTCATCTATCTTTTTAAAAATACCCTGGAATTAAAAACTGAAATATATCAAATTTTGCCTATTACTTCAAAAATCATTTCATTACATATTTTAACTGAAAAAAATCTCAAAAGATTCTTTACACTTTTATCTCAACACACCAGAAATCACACTTTCCACTCGTGAATCTTAAAATGATATAAATATGTAATATTTCACAGTACTCAATTCCAACTGACTTTATTTCCTTCTCAAAAAGGGCACAGAAGGTATTTATCAACAGCCTCCACCCTCTAACGCTGTAGGGCTTGGGGGGGGGGGGGACTATAGGATTAGTTTATCCTTCAACTTTAAAGTAAATATTCCACACATTACAACACACAGGGGGAAACTTAATTTTTCATAAAACTGCCTTTAAAACATAGGAAACACATTTTTTGAGAGCTTTTAAATTATTTAAGAACACCTACATCACCGGGCGGTGGTGGCGCATCCCTTTAATCCCAGCACTCGGGAGGCAGAGGCAGGCAGATCTCTGTGAGTTCGAGGCCAGGCTGGACCGACAGCCTCCAAAACAATACAGAGAAACCCTGTCTCGTAAAAAAAAAAAAAAAAAAAAAAAAAAAAAAGAACACCTACATCAAAGTTTCAAATGTTCCCAACTTTGAAAGGAGAAATTAACTCATCACTGAAAATAACAGGGTAACAGGGTTAATTTGTTTAAAAAAAATTTAAACTTTCAATTTTTGTCTAGCTTATTTTTTTTTCAAATAGTGTCACAGAAACATCTTCAAATTGGGATCCTTTACAACAGGTGAAAAGGTAGTTTTAAAATTCAACTGTCTGAGAAGCTGTAAAACAAAATTGGAATCTGTTTAGAGAAATTGTTTCTCACCATGTTTTGCTTTGCTTGTTTTTGTTTTCTTTTGGTTCTTCGAGACAGGGTTTCTCTGTATAGCCCTAGCTGGCCTCGAACTTGCTCTGTAGTCCAGGATGGCCTCCAACTCACAGAGATACACCTGCTACTGCTGTGTTCTTGGTAAAAATTAAAAGTTTACTTTGGAACTCCTGCCACATGGTTTAATAAACTGTTTTCTAGAATTGTTTTAAATAGTTGTGGGAGGGTTGGTTTTGGTTTTCGTTTTTTTGTTGTTGTTGTTGTTTGGTTGGTTGGTTTTATTTATTTTTGTTTGGGTTTTTGTTGTTGTTGTTGTTGTTGTTGTTTGGTTGGTTGGTTGGTTGGTTGGTTTTTTCGAGACAGGGTTTTGGAGGCTGTCCTGGAACTCGCTCTGTAGACCAGGCTGCCCTCGAATTCACAGAGATCCTCCTGCCTCTGCCTCCCGAGTGCTGGGATAGAAGGCGTGCGCCACCACCGCCCAGCTTAATCAGTTTCACTTGAAAGACTGGCCAAGGTAGTTTCAAGGCAGGAAAACGGCTGTAAGCAGAGGTGGACGGCCTAATGGTGGTTGGAATCTCACCTTGAACCGAGACTAGGGGGGCAGCAGAAGGAAGCCCCAACACGCTTGCCTTCTGGGGGAAGCCTGGAAGGTTAAACCCCAGAGTCGGCCCCGGGCAGGGGAAGAGACAGCCCACCCAGGGGGCCGCCTCGGGAAGAGGCCGGGGTGCCATCGAGCTCGCGGGGCGGGGGCCCGAGGGCGGCGGGAGGCCTGGCGTTGGGGAATAGGCCTCACTCCCGACCGTGAACCCTAAGACGCCGGCAGCGCGGACAACGCCGCCCCGGGAAGCGGGCCCCACCACCCCAGGCACCGGGACTACGACTAACCTCACACTTTCCGCCTCGGCCGGACCAGCAAAGAGCCGCTGACCCCACATGCCAGGCGCTCCTGTCGCCCGCCCACCGTGCAGGCCAGCCCTCTGCCGCTCTTACCGCACGAGCTTCCGCACCTCCGCGCCCGCACTGCGCCTGCGCGTGCCTGGCGGCGCCGCCTCGGCGGAGGGGGCGCGGTGGCCGTCACGTGACCGAGCGGCCGCCAGGCCTCGAGCACCACGAGGCTGACAGGGCCGCATGCTGCCGCCGCCCACACAACTCCGAGGGCCCGTGCGCCTCCTCGTGCGCTGGGGATTTATAGGACGCGCCCCCTCCGCCCCCACGCACCTGCCGGCCAATGGCTGCCTCCTCTCACCAGTGACGTAAAGCTGTGGCAACGTGGGCTTGCGTGGGTTTTCCGCGTGTGTTCACGGGGATTGAAACCATAAAGAAGAAAAAAGGAAAAAGGAAAAAAAAAGTCAAAATTGGGAGGAACCAGATGCTGTTTCCCCAAGGTGGGACAGAAAAAGCTTGCCAAGTGGACAGTACCCTTTTCAATTGCTTGGGGGTGGGGTCTTTTTTGCTCAGGACATTAAGAGGGGAGGGGAATTTGTGTAGCTGAGCTATCCCGTTTAACGCCAAGTGTTAGACACGTGACCCAAACTTTGCACACCTGAAAACCATCTCTTGATGATTTGTTTTGCAAAGCTGCGAACTGAACCCAACTCTTCCCGCAAGGTCAAACCGTTGAGCTACACCCCAGCCCTCCAATTATTTTCTAAAACTTGAAGTGTAATTTGCATTAGCTGCAGATACCAGTATTTAATATGTTTGTGCACTATTGACGTCATCCCCACAATAAAACATTTCCATCAGCTTAGAAAGTTTCCTCATGCCCATTTACAGTAACATGGCTCTCCTTCCTGTTTCTGGATACTGAACGTTAATCTTAATTTTCTGAAATTGTTAACTGGATCATATATAATGATCATTTTTATCTGCCTTGTTTCAAATGGCATGGATATTTTAAGATAATTCCATCTTTTTCTTCTATAATATCACTAGTTTGTAACTTTTTATCCCCTTCGCACAAGTCCACTGTGGATACATAATACTTTTTCTACATTTCTGTGGACATAGGGATGTGTCCACTTTAGAATTGTTTTCTAAATGGTCTGCAAGTTTTTGCTTAGACATGTTTTCATTTCCTTTGGGTTTGTGCCCCCTAGGGTTTGGCTAAATGGTAGAGAAGTATGTATAAGAAATTGCCAGACTGTTTAACAAAGAAGCCACACTAATTTATAGTGTCACCGTCAAAGTGTGATGGCCCTTGTCACAAGTTCCCCTCTCTGCCCTGCTGACTGTGACCTCATGACACTCCAAAGCACCAATGAAGTACTCTCATGCCTTTGGTGTGTGCTTTGTTCTTACTCCTAATAAGAGACCTTGGAGGCGATGCCCGAGTTCAAGCTTCCTACCTGCTTGACTGAACCTTTGTCTTGGTGACTGTCGTCCCACAGAGGACCCTTCAGAGGCATGTCATGACTCCCTTTTCCAGGACCCATGAGTATAAGGAGCCCTTTCATCTCGTGTTTCTCTGGAATTTACCCAGCGTTACTGGAATGCTTCTTAAAGATTCCACATGGAGGACTCGCTCCCCCTCAGCGTTTTCCATAGGATTTGTCTGTTTTGCATTAGCAAAATAAAGGGAGGTGAGGCATGGAAATATTTACATTCCCAGTAACTATAGGGTCTATGGCAATAGCAACGGTCACATTCCTAACAGTCTCAATTTCTGTCTTCATTCCTCTATCCCTGTCTCTCACACTCACACTGATCAGTCACAAGCACAAGCTTACTGGTCCCAGAAAGAAATTCAACTTCCTCTCACGTTTTTCTGCTTATTTTAATTTATGATCTGATCTCTATTATTTCCTCTTCACTATTTAGTTCTCTCTTTGTTATTAACTCCACAGAACAATGGGTCTCACTGCAACATTTCCCCACATGCATGGCACTGTCTTGATCCCAGTCACTCCCCATTCCCCCTGCTTGCTTCACTCCCTGATCCTCCCTCTCTTCCCTGATAGGCCTTCTACTTTTATGCCTCTTTTTCTGGCTTCTACATGAGAAAATCTGCATTTGTCTTTCTGAGTCCACCTTATTTCTCTTAAAATGGTGATTTCCTGTTCTATCCATTTTTCTGCAGATGACATTTAATTCTTCTCAAACTGAACTGTACTTCATGGCATAAAACAAGGCCTGATTCTTTTTGCATCCCTTCATTTATGGGTATCTAGGCTGAGTCCATGCCAGTCACTGTGAATAGTGTCATGACATATGTTGGTTTGCAAGTGCCTTGTTTTGTACAGTAACTTTAATTCTTTGGGGGTATAAACCCAGGTGTGGAATAGCTGAGCCAAACGATAGTTCTGTTTTTAATTTCTTAAGACTCCTCCAAACAGATCTCCAAAAAGACTGTGTTAATTTGCATTCCCAGACTGTACTCCATCACATCCTCACCAACATTTGTTGTGCTTTGCTTTCTTGATGATACCCATTCTGACTATGAAAAAATTTGCAATCTCAGTGTAGCATTGATTTGTATTTCTCTTGAGGCTAAAGGTGCTGAACATTTTGTTGTTTATACTTCCTTACAGGTTGGCATGTTCAGCTCATTTTCCTAAGTACTGACTGGATTGTTTTATCTTTCTGTATTTTTCTACTTTCATAACATAATGGCTGGAACCACTAATTTGAGATCTTCCTTCTTTGATGATATAACATTTGATGTCATAAGTTTCCCTATAAATACTACTTTATCTACAGCCGAGGAATATTGTTTTCATGTTCAGTTTTTTTTTTTTTTTTGGTTTTTCGAGACAGGGTTTCTCTGTATTGTTTTGGAAGCTCTCCTGGAACTCGCTCGGTACACCAGGCTGGTCTCGAACTCACAGAGATCCGCCTGCCTCTGCCTCCCGAGTGCTGGGATTAAAGGCGTGCGCCACCACCGCCCGGCATGTTCAGTTTTTTTAAGCACCCTTTTTTGAATGGTTTAATATGAGATAAAGGACTGAATGAAAGTTATGAACACAGTTATGAGAGACTATAAAGCTCTTTTTCCAGTTCTAACTCAGCTAGAGTTTTCGTTTTTTTGCTGGTAAAGAAGTACATAAACATATATTTAAGAGTAAAAGTATAATATCCAATATGAAGTGTCACAGCTTCAGTTTTGAATGGTTGTTCTAACTATATCAAAGTTCATTGAAGTGTATAGTCTTTGGATCTAGTTAATTTTGATGTGTAGTGTTTTTTTTTGATTTGTAGCTTTTTATAATAAAGTGTAAAACATTTAATGCCCCATTTATTTCTGTCTGTATTTATGCTGAGTAAACCCAACAGTAGCCATCAGCTTGAGAACCCACTCAGTCCCCAAAGCAGGAGGCCTCAGCAGCCCCAGTCTAGGTGCTAAAGACCTGGAAAATTCCTGGACAATGCTGATATGGAGTCCATATTAGTACGCAAAGAAGCTCACGTGTGATGCCTGTCTCGGTATCAGTCAGGGGTGGAAGCAGAGCAGCAGCAGCAAGGGCGGGCGGCTGGCGGACAGCTGGCGGGCGGCCTGCAGGAGGGTCACCCTGCTTTCCCTTGGACCTTTCTGCTCTGCCCACTTTGAGGAAGGGTCCTACCCCCCCCAGTTAATCCTTTTTTGGAAATACCCTCATAGACCATCCAGAGGCATGTCTCTTAGCTGATCCCAGATGCCACCAAGCTGACAATCAAGATCTTTGCACCTTACCACCAAAACAAGACCCCAGCTTAAAAAAGAAAGAAAGAGAGTTGAGAATGAGCCTTCTGGGGAGGTAGCTCACTCAAACTAGGAGGACCCTAACTTTATCTCCAGCACCCCCCAAAACAAAAGAAGCCAGGGACAATAAGACATGCTGGAATCCCAGTGCTAGGTAGGCAAAGCCAAGAAGATTCTTGGGGCTGTGGGCAGCCAGCCTAGCCTGCAAGGTGACTAGTGAGGAAAGACACCCTCAGTTGACCTCTGTCCTGCATACACATGTACCTCCCATTCCTACACATATAAAACTTTTTATTAAAAAATACTCTAACCAGTGGGCCATAATACTTTTGATCCTTTTGAATCTATGTTAATGCAGATCCTATGTCTTGGTGTCCTTGATTGAAAATGTGATCATTAACCCTTATCCATGGAATACTTTTCCTAGCAAATATCTGCCCCATAAGGATTTTCAGGGGATACTGAGGTTCCTTCTTGCACTGGCCGGTTTTGTGTGTCAACTTGACACAAGCCAGTCACCAGAGGAAGGAGCCTCAGCTGAGGAAATGCCTTCATGAGATCCATCTGTAAGGCTTTTCCTCATTTAGTGATCAATGGGAGAGGATCGCATGCCATGGTGGGTGGTGCCATCCCTGGGCTGGTGGTCCTGAGCAAGCCATGGGAAGCAAGCCAGTAAGCAGCACCCTTCCTTCCGGGGCCTCTGCAAGCAGCTCCTGCCTCCAGGATCCCGCCCTGTTTGAGTTTCTGGTGTGGCTTTCTTCAATATGAACAGCCATATGGAAGCATAAGCCAAATAAACCCTTTCCTCTACAACTTGCTTTATGGCCTAGTGTTTTGTCACAGCAATAAAAACTCTTAAGACAGCCGGGCGTTGATGGCGCATGCCTTTAATCCCAGCACTTGGAAGGCAGAGGCAGGCGGATCTCTGTGAGTTTGAGACCAGCCTGGTCTACAAGAGCTAGTCGCAGGACAGCCTCCAAAGCCACAGAGAAACCCTGTCTCAAAAACCAAAAAAGAAAAGAAACCCTAAGACACTTCATGGAGGGATCTGGAATCTCCCCCTTCCTCCTAGAACCAAGACTGAACTGCCTTGGAACTGGTAAGTAGGTAAGAAACTGTGGAGTTTGGATGGTTGCTTGGTTTTTGTTCTTTCTATATTCATTACCCAGACCTATATGAGCCTTCTGCTTGCCAGTTACTACAGTTGGGGATTTTGGTTTGTTGTATTATATTTGTTGTGTTTGAGAGATGAGGCAGGAGTAGTTGTACACCTCAAATATCTTAACTGTCTTTCTGTCTTTCCCTTTGGATCATGAACTTTAATCAGACTCATGCTTTGTTGCCCATTCAATTACATTAAGCCTCTGACAGTCAAATTCCCCGACCTTTATTCCATTATTGATCTGCTCTGACAGAGTCCAGGATAAAGGCAGTATCTTCCACTAATTCTATACTGTGTTGGTCAGACCCGCTTAGTTTTCTTTCCAGGATATTCTCAGCTATTGCTTGTGTTAAGACCCTGGTGGTGGCACTCGGGAGGCAGAGGCAGGCGGATCTCTGTGAGTTCGAGGCCGGGCTGGACCGACAGCCTCTAAAACAATACAGAGAAACCCTGTCTCGTAAAAAACCAAAAAAAAAAAAAAAAAAAAAAAAAAGACCCTGGTGGTGAGTATCATCCAGACAATCTCTTCTCCAGGTTTTTTTGTTCTTCAATTTATTTTTATTATTTGGAAATTTCACACAATGCACCCTGATCATATTCACTTCCCAGTCCCCCCAGGTCCACCCTCCCACCCTAGGGCCTCCCCAGTAAAATAAAAAATATACCAAGTCTAATTTGTGTTGCCCATATACTCATTGGAACATGATCAAACTCCCAATGGCCAGCCCCTTAGAGATAACTGAGTCTGCTGGCCTTAGGAGGAAGAGGCAGGCAGATGTCAGTGAGTTCAAGGCCAGTCTGGTCTACAAAGCTCTACTCCACGACCGCCAGAAGTCGCCAACTGTGAAGAGCTACACTTCAGGATCCCAATCACACTTTTTAAGGACTCTCTTCCATGGCTTCCTGTCTACACTGGGTTTTGTTGTTGTTGTTGGATTTTGGGGGGTGGGATGAGGCTGGAGAGGTTGTCACAGAAGCCATCAGTGTCTCTCACCCTGAATTATTCTACAGTCTCTGATACCACTACAAAAGATGCGTCCTTGCCCATAGCAGCCAGTAGCAGCGCAGATCATGGACTTCTGCACAGTCTCCAGCAGCAGCAAGGACCACGGACATCATCAGGGTCTCAGGCAGCACAGACCACGGAGTTTCTTTCAAGAAGACCCAATCCAGAAATGAACCATTCTCCATCTGGGACATCCTACCATTGCTCAGAGTCAGGGAATGGTGCAGCCAGGCAGCACTTGCCTGAGCTCCAGGCTGCTGTACACCAGCGTGCCAGCTCTACTCGGTAACTGTTCGCCACGTTCCCACACCTGCTGCCACTGCTGTGTCCGTAGTTCCGCATCTTCCCACCTGGCATGTGACTCCGTTCTGCCATCTTTCCCGCCTCTCCATCGCACATTTTATCCATTGCAGTGGGATTGCAAAGTGCAGTGTGTCACTACACACACACACACACACACACACACACACACACACACACACACCAAACAGCTTTACATGCAGATACTTAACCACAACGAGCCATTGGTCTGGTTCAAGGCCTCTGGCTTCGGAAGCACGGTAAATCCTGAGTGATCGCTGAGAGTCATCTCAGATATCCTGTGCTTTCCCAGGGTCAGGGTGAGCGGCACCTTGAGACTTGTAGGTCTTACCTCCGGGAAGACAGGGGACTAGCACGACTCAGCAGAGACAAGTTCTCTGGCCCCCACAGCCAGGCTGCTTCTCCTGTTTTCAGCGCTTCACAGCCGAGTCTCTGACCGCCTTCTTCAGTTCACCTCAGTGACCTCTGCAGTCGTGGCCTCCGCACGGCACCACTTCCGCCTCTCAGGGCCCCTTTCCGCTTCCATGTCATCTTTCCCACCACCTGCATCTCCCCTCCTCATCCCACGCTGTGATCTGGCGTGTTCTCGAGATCTGCTCTCAGACATGTCTCCTGGGTTCCGGCCAGGGCATCACCATTCTCCTCAAGGAAAGACTGCTTCCCAGTGGGGTGCACTAAGACCTGACCCTGATTATTAATATGGAGTCTGTGAAAGCGAGCAGGAGTGAGTTTTGAGAAGGACAAGTGTCACTTTTGTCATACAACTGCCTTAGGTTCTTTTTTAATTAAACTTTCACTACATTTAGGTATGTGTATGTATGTGTGTGTATTTATACACAATGAGCAAGTGTGTAAGACAATGTAAAAAGTCAAATGATTTTAATAGAAACAGATTTATAATTTTAAAATACAATTTTTAATTAAAAATATAAATTAACATTCCAAACTTTAAAAAGCAAAAGCTAATGGTTTTAACTTTCCATTTTGAATGAAAAACTGACCCATATGTATTTGTTTAAAACCTTTAATAATATCCTTAATTTTTTTAGATAGCCTACAAAAGTTAAATGATAAACTAAAAATATTTACTGAGATTTCAGAGTTTTGATCATATGAAAATAACACATATAACTCGCTACCAGAGAGCAAAAGCATACATATGCTGAGGGAGGAGTTCCGTGGCTTCCAAGTGAGCCTGGGCCACACCGTAGACTATATTTAAAAAGCAGAGAAAGTGCTAAGCCATGAATTCTGACAAAAATAATTTCACTTCACCTGTTTCAGTAAACTAAGCAAAATTCAAAAAGATATATTTATACAATAAGAAAGTACACAGAGTAAAAGAAAATCAACTTAAATAAATGCATCAGGATACTGGCTTCAGTTTGTCCAACAGACTTCAAGAATGTTTTTTACCTCGTGACGGTAGAGCTTTTCCTTTCTGCTTAGCAACTTTTTCCACTTTTATCTGTAAATTTAAAGCATTTATTGATTAAAAAAATGTTAAATTACCCTAAACAAAGGCTGTACATACCTGCCAGTCATGTCTTATTTAGCACAGCCACACCAGATTTACTAACTGCTAAATACTAATGCCAAAATCTGACTATTAAAGGGACATGACTGCATTCTTTAAATGATTGGCTTTAGCTTTTTAGAAGTTTGATAAAAGGAATAAATAAATGAATATTGCCTTGGCTAAAAATAAATATGAAAGGTCACTGGAATGTTTCTAAACGCTTAAAACCCTGACGGTACACGCAGCCTATGTGTGCTCATGCAGTTACAGAATAAACGAATTCAGCAGGATCATCTGTGGAACACAGGCACCGTTAAAGGTGAGTTCCTAGGATTCACAAGTGGGGACCATAAGTGGCAGCTGTCTACCTCTGAGAAACAAGAACCTTTCCATGACAGTAGGGACTCCCCATACCACAAGCACACCGACTTCTTCCTCATCACTGCTCACGACAACGTCCAGGTACAGCATCACTGCCTCAGACTTTCAAGGGGACAAACAAAAAATGCAGGGCCCAAAAGTGGAAACAGGACCTTTGCCCTTAAGCGGCAGAAGAACATCAAGAACCAGGGAGGAGGGGTTAGTGGTGCACACCTTTAATCCCAGCTCTTCAGAGGCTCAGGCAGGTGGATCTCTGTGGGTTCGAGGTCAGCCTGGTCTACAAGAGCTAGTTCCAGGACAGCCTCCAAAGCCACAGAGAAGCCCTGTCTCGAAAAACTAAAAATTAAAATAAAAAAATAAAAGAAACCCAGGGGAAATGGAACAGGGATATATATGATCAAAATAAATTATACACATGTATGAAATTCTCAAAGAATAAAACATACATTTTTAAAAAGAAACCAAAAACAGGTCAGGAGGAAAGCATAGCTCAGTGGCGGACACTTGCCTAGCAAGTACCAAGACTTAGGTATGATTTCCAGCGGAAAAGAGGGGATGAGAAAGGGCAGGACAGAACAGGAGCAGACAAAGCAGCGGAGAGAGGAGGGAAGAGAAGGGGAGCAAGGGAGAGCAACTAGCAACTAGCAGCACCTGGTAAAACCAGGTCATCCTATCTGTCAAATTACAAGTGACAAATTCCCGGTAATAAAATCCAAGTAGCCTACCTACCACATTCTCCCCTTTCTCCTCTTTGGTTGGCAACCACACTCAGACACCATGCCCTCGTTATCACTCACACACTGTCAGTCATCAGGTCATCTAAAGGGCTCTAAAGAACACCCCATGCGAAGACAACTAGCTTTTTAAGGCGTGGGGGTGGGAGGTTGTTTCGTTTATGTTTGAGTTTTGTTTTTCAATTCAGGGTTTCTCCGTATGTCCTAGGCTGTCCTGTCCTGGAACTCTGTAAACCAGGCTTGCAGAGAACTCAGAGATCCGCCTCCCAAACACTGGGATTAAAGGCTAGTTTTTGTTTGTTTTTAGTTATATAAAGTCATAGGTTTCGTATTGGCATTTGTGTATGCCCTTTGTTTATCCTCCTCACCCCCATGTCCCCTCCTGCAGGCCCCTTTTCCCATAGTGTCTCCTCTGCCTCAATATCACCTGTATTCGTCCTCTTTTCTTGTTCTAAATAGAACATCTGAATCCTACCTCTGTCTTTTATCAGACACTTAGGACAGCCTTTCATTTGTTTTGTTTTGTTTCTTTTAACCACAATATAGATACTTCTCAGGATTATTCAAAAGTATAAGTAAAAATCAAAGGTAGAAGGAAATGTATTTAATCAGCATTTAGTAAGATAGGTGTGGTAATTCAAATGGAAGCTCCCCAGCAGCCTTGGGCATTTGAATATTGGTCACCTGCTGGTGGTTGTTTGGGGAAGCTTAGGTAGGAGGTATGGCCTTGCTAGCAGAGGTCTGTCACCTCACCGGGGATGGGCTTTAAGGTCTCAAAGGGTTCACACCATTTTGAGTTAGCTCTCTTTGCCACCTGCTTGCAGTTGGGTGTGTGAGCTCTTAGCTGTTCCAGCCACCATGCCTTCGCTCCCCCATAATGGACACTGACCCCCTCTAAAACGCTAAGCCCAACTACTGTCTTCTAAATTGCCTTGGTCATGATGTTTTATCACATGAATAAAACATTAATACACTAGGCATGGTGTCGTACACCTATAATTCCAGCACTTGGAAAACAGAGGCAGGAGGATCAAAAATTCAAAGTCAGTCTTTCAAATATATTGAGTTTAATGTCACACTGAGCTACCTAATACCCTGTTCCCCCAGCCTCTCCCCAAAAACAATCAATCTATATATAAGTGGTCAACAAATGCTAGACTCTTTTTCATCTCATTTAAGCCTTTCCCTGAGGCAGGGCTGTAAGCTGCTATGCTTACTGCTGCCTGTGGTAGTCCTTGGTCCCCTAGTTCCAGGATACCTTTCCAGCTGAGCCATGTAACACTCAGTATTCTGTGACTCCTGAGTGCCAGCATACCTGTCCCATCCGATCTGTCAAAATGCCTACAAATACCTTACCAATAATCTTGAGAGCAGACAGTAAACCATGTTAGCACAGAAGCTTCAACTGTCAAAGCCAACTTCCTCTAACCTTTAAGAATCCCCATACCAAAGTTCCAAAGAATTAGGAAAGAACAGAGGAACACACAGCCTTGTTCTTGAACCAGGCCCCACAACATCCCAAACACTTACCTTTTCCTGGTGTCGTGTTTCAAAGTAGGCCTCATGATCCTCTTCAGGGTTCTTAATGGAAGAAATCTGAGTGCTTGGACCTACTAACATGAGAAAAAAAATCCAAGTTGTGTATTTATAACATTACATGCCCCCCCCAAAGGAGACAGAGAGCAGGCAGAATTCTTTTACACCAAGTAGTAATAGTTTATTATTCAAACCAGAAATGGCTCAGTGGTCCTCATATTAAACTCTTTCTCGGCAAGAATTCCATCACAAAACAAAAGCAATTTTTAGTGGTAAATATTCTCCAAATATTCAACTGGCTCCTATTAACTAACACTACATAGCTATTCCATATGGGTAACCTAGAGCTAGACGCAGAGCTTATACCTAATTCAAAGTCACTGAGATGTAGAGGCAGCAAGAGTTAAAACTGGATGCCAGTCTGGGCTACCTGCATAGCAAGTTCCAGGCTCTCATAGGCTAGAACACTGTGTCAAAAAGTAAAAGAGAGGGACAACAGATGGTTTGATAAGTTGCTTGCCACCAACCTGACAAGTTGCATTTACCAGCACCCACATGATGGAAGGAAAGCACCAATCTAAGCAAGTAGTCCCCTGACCTCCACATTGCACACTTACCAACACACACACACACAGGAAGTAGTCCTCTGACCTCCACATTGCACACTTACCAACACACACACACACAGGAAGTAGTCCTCTGACCTCCACATTGCACACTTACCAACACACACACACACACACACACACACACACAGGAAAGTAGTTCCCTGACCTCCACATTGCACACTTACCAACACACACACACACACACACAGGAAGTAGCCCTCTGACCTCCACATTGCACACTTACCAACACACACACACACAGGAAGTAGTCCCCTGACCTCCATATTGCACACTTACCAACACACACACACACAAAGGAAGTAGCCCTCTGATCTCCACAAGCACACCTTCCCACCCCCAACACATCCACACACACATACTCTTATTTTCCAACTAGAAATCCATGTTATACTTTATGAGATAATCTATAGCATTGTTCACTACGGAGGCTGTCTATAGGCAACCATAGAAATGATACTAACTGCTTTGAAAGTTCCAGAACTAAGACAGTTTTAGCCATCTTTCGTGGTGTTTATTTTGTAAAATTAACCAATAGCTGGTCTATGTTCCCATAATTTAAAATCGTTTTTTGTGTACGTCTGTGAATGCTAGGGTTGGGTTGAGCTCACTGCATGGCCCCACCTTCCTTGGAATTGCAACATTCCTTCCAAATTGAAACATTGCCAGCACGAGGGAGGAGGAGCTTTCTCTCTACAGCCAGAAGGAAATAGGAGGTAAACAAAAGGTCACCAGTGGGGAAAACAAGATTCCCAGGATTCAAAAACACGTAAACAGCTGCTCCAGACAGACAGTCAAACTGTGGAAAGAGATGCCTGAACTGTGGAGTTCCCGGGTGCAGTTTTCCGCCAGCAGGGGGCCCTTCAGTTAGTATAGCTGCTTTTGAATTATCCCTGCTCCTCATCACCCTAGTAAATACTCATGGGTTCACTAAATTGGACACTGGTGCAATACTTACTCTGGCCTGTTGCCTGGGAAGCAAACTAAAGTTCTATATTGTTACTACACCCAAAAGTACTTCTTGTAACTTCATTACCATCTGTTAGTGTTTGTAGAGAAGAAGTAGATGGCATTTGCATGGTGCTTATGAATGGGTGCTCAATGTCCAAAACTGGAGAGTCCAAAACTTCAGCTGAAGGTGCACCTGCAAACAGAAGATACAGCAAATGGAAATCAACGTTCTATTCATAAAGATACAATCAATTCATCATTTCTACTGTGAAGTAGATCAGAACACCAGCAGAACTGTTAGGGAAAATTCTGTTCATTTTAGCTGGCTACAGTAGCACATACCTATAATCCCATACTTAGGAAATGAAACATTATGCTAGCTTAAAAAGCACATTGAGACCCCTAACTCAAAAAAAAAAAACCACCAAACATGAATAAGTGTAAAAAAAAACAAACAGGAATTTTAACTTTGAATTATTTTTCTTTTCTGTGTATGGATGTTTTGCCTGCATATATGTCTGTGTAATGTGTATGCCTGGTGCCCAGATGTTGGATACCCTGGAAATGGAGGTATAGACAGTTGTGAGCTGCCATGTCGATTCTGGGAATCAAACCCAGGTCCTCTGCAAAAGCAACCAGTGCTCTTAACCACTAAGCCATCGCTCCAGCCCAAGGAATTTTTATTTTCAATTTTTACCTATTTAAAAGTATTTTTGCTCCAGGTGGTGGTGGTGCATGCCTTTAATCCCAGCACTCAGAAGGCAGAGGCAGGCAGATCTCTGTGAGTTCAAGACCACCCTGGTCTACAAGAGCTAGTTCCAGGACAGCCTCCAAAACCACAGAGAAACACTGTCTCGAAAAACCAAAAAATTAAAGTATTTTTGCATTTCTCAGAAACTTTTCCACTGAAGAAAAAAATCTTAGAAGTTACTGTAACTATATGAGGAAAGAAGTATCAGACCTAGTATAGCTCTGAAGTACCAAAACAAAGCATTCAGTAAGAGTTGAGCTGAACTTCTAACCCACTCCTTACTAGAAAGCCAGTGAGCTGCTCAGTGTTTATTCATGCGACACAGACAGGAGTCATCTGAAAGGGGGAGCATCTGAGGAATTGGCTCCATCACTTTCCTAGGGCATGTCTGTGGGGTCCTTCCTAATCAGAAATGATTGATGATGCTGGAGAGATGGCTCAGTGGTTAAGAACATTGCTCTTCCAGAGATCCTGAGTTCAATTCCCAGAACCCATTATCAAGTAGTTCATAAATGCCTGTAACACCAGCTCCAGGGAATCTAACACCCTCTCCTGGCCTCCAAAGGCACCTGTACACATGTAGCTTACACAGGTATACACCTAAATAAAAATAAACAAATTTATTTTTTTTAAAAAAAGAAATGATTGGCTTTGGCAGTATGGCAATCACCTTTAATCCCAGCACTCAGGAAGGAGAGGCAGGTCAATCTCTGAGTTCAAGGCCATCCTAGTCTACAGATCAAGTTCCAGGACAGCCAAGGATACACAGAAACCCTGTCTCAAATTTTTTAAAAATGATTAATTAAAAAATGACTGACGTAGGAGAGCCCAGTCCACTGTGGGTAGTATCACCCTGGGCAAGCGGTCCTGGGTTGGTTATATATTTGGAGATTTTTTGGTTTTGGTTTTGTAGTCCTAGCTGTCCAGGAACTCACTGTGTACAGCAAGCTGACCTCAAACTCACAGAGATGCCCCTGCCTCTGCTTCCCCAGTGTTGGGATTAAAGGCATGCATCCTCCTAACTGAAAGTCCTGGGTTGTACAAGGAAGATCAAGCCGTGGGAAGCAAGCCAGTAAGCGGCATCCCTCAGCTTCTGCTCCAGTCCTGCCTCCAGGTTGCTGTGTGGCCTCACTCAGTGATGGAGTTTCATCTGTTTGTTACCCTTTCCTCCTCAAGCTGTTAGGGGCAGTGTTTTATAACAGTCAATAGAAAGGCAAACTAGGACAACTAAGTATGAAAAATGAAGGAAACTCTTTCTTCAATGAAACATACACCACCCTCCAGCTACAAGCCACAAAGGCCAACTGCTAAAGGCATGAACTCTTGAACCAAGAAGGAAGCTACAGAGAAAAAAATAAAACCATCCTATCTTCCTCACAAACCACCTCCTTGTAAACGAACTTCCAGTTTAACTGGATGACAAGCTAGCCTTACCTGCTAACGTAACAGAAAAACTGCTTGTTCTTCTGATTCCTGCCCCCGCCTATCTCCACCACTCCCTCCTGTGACAGTGGGGACATGGGAGGCTCAGTCCAGCTGGGCCCGTAATCCTCACTTGCTGCATGGGTTCCTGGTCTCCAGCGTTAAGGGCTGGCCTCGCTTGTAATTTAGTCTCCAGGTGGATAGTTCCTGGTGGTCTCCCATTTGTTCACTGCAAGTGCAGATTCTACCAGGCTCCAAGGCCTGTCTCTTCCCACACAGAATCTTCCAGTACTGGAGACCCATCTTCAGCTATGCTGGGGGGGGTCACCTTAGCCCCACTACCATGGGTTTCGAGGCAGACCCATCATCTCACAGCTCAGCTGTCTGCCCAGACGTCCTGAGATCTGGGAATTATGGACTGCTTCCACATTGTAAAGGAATCAAGTCCTGGCCAGAGAGCACCATTGTCTAGAACTCTACAGGGCTCAGAGCAGAAGCCTCACCATTCCTGGGTTCTCCTTCAACAGGACAGAAACTTCTCATGGCACCCCCTTTCCTTACCACCCACTTCCCTCATGAGTTTTGGCGATTTGAATAAGAATGGCCAGTAGGCTCATGTTTGAATGTGTGTCCCATGTGGCCTTGTTGGAGGAAGTGTGTCACCGGGATGGGTTTGAGGTTTCAGAAGCCCGTGCCACCCCCAGTTAGCTCTCTGCCTGCTGGTTGTGACTAGAGATGTGAGTGCTCAGCTGTCCCTATAGCCTTCACTCCTCCACCATGGACTCTAACCCTCTGCAACCATAAACCTGAATTAAACACTCTCTTTTATAAGTTGCCTCGGAAATGGTGTCTTACCCAGCACCAGGAAAGAAAGGTGAAAGGTTTTCTTTCTTTACACTGCAGCAATTTGAGGGATAAATACTAGAAAGGCCAAGATGCCAGGTCACCACCACTATTCAGAAAAGTTGTAAAACTACTAATAAAAGGATTTGGAAGCACTGGAGGAGGCAAAAATATCAGGGATTTTGTTTGTTTTTTGTTTTTTGCAAACTATACTGAAAAATCTGTCTAAAACTCCCAAGACTGAGGTCCCACATGATAAAAGAACTCCAAAAAGTCTGGGTTCCACATGTACTCTCACACATATATATATATACATGTGCCTACACATAACATACACACAATGCATTAAGTATAATTTTTAAAAGTCTTTAAAGATTAAATAGAAATAAGAATTGTGTGGGCCTTCTAGAAAAGTAATTTCAGGATTCCACTTGTCTACACAGAAGGGCACAAATAAATGAAGATAAAATATTATAAATTATTAGTTATTTCTATATCAATCTGCATATTCAATATGCTATTGAAATATTACAGTGCTTTCATAAAAAAATTAGGCCAAATTTCTGAAAAGTTTTAAAAATAAGTTAGGAATATTCTGAAGTAGTAAAATTAAATCATAAGTTAATTCATTATTTTACTCTGAGCCTCCAACAATGGAAATAGTATGGTGGCTACGCAGACGTGGACAGGAATGAGGCAGCCCCAGGAGGACTCTCTAGGCTGCACCCTGTCCTGCTGGCTGATGAAGAAGAGCGGCTGATGTACTGTCTCCACTCCTCATCTGTAAGTACAAGCGGTACCCTATCCCACAGGCTCACTGTGATAAATAAACGAGGAGCGGCCAGAACAGTTCGGAGCTCCGCAGAGCTTCAGCCTCCATCCTCATCATTAGTGGGTTTCCTGAAGCTGCTAAATGAGCCTCAGAAAACCATGCACACCCGCCCTACAGAAAACTTTGCTTTTGTGGTTTATAACTTTGTAAAATAAGAAATATGTAAAAGTATCATAACTGTGACAAATGAACTTAAATACCAAAGCCTACCATGGTATGATAAAAAAGATTGAGTATATGTCATACTGCCACACAAAATAACAAGTATGACAGAGTATGACAGCATCTCCTAATATTTGAGTAAGAATGGCAGTTGAACAACCAGCCATAAATTTGAACAAAATCTGAGCTAGCTATTAATATTTCACATGTTCATAAAAATAAATTCCAGCTGGGTGGTGGTGGCGCACGCCTTTAATCCCAGCACTCGGGAGGCAGTGGCAGGCGGATCTCTATGAGTTCGAGGCTGGGCTGGTCCGACAGCCTCCAAAACAATACAGAGAAACCCTGTCTCATAAAACCAAAATAAATAAATTCCAGCTTCATGAAAAAAAGAAATTATATTAAGATAAAATGAAGAGATGTACATTTATAAAAAAATAAAACAGGAAAACCTAGTTACAAACTTTAAAAACGAAAATCAGGAGCTGGGGAGACGGATCCATTTAGAGAGCACCAGCTCTTCCAAAGCCTGTGTGCTCCCTGCGCCACGTCAGAAGGCTCATAACCTGGGTCTGACCCCGCCTTCTGACCCTGAGTACATATGCACACAGAGGCACAGACACACAAATAAAAATATTTTAATCTTCAAATCAAATGGTAAATGGCATACTGGAGAAAAATAGCTGCAAAACAAATAAAATATTATTAGTAACATTAACATTTTAAGGACTTGATATAAGCCGATGAGAAAAGATGAACAGGGAAAGGCGAGGAAAAAATGGAGGGGAGGAGAGACGAAAGACCAGGAGCATTACAACAGCAAGTTGTACACAATCAAGTAACAAGTAACTATATCATATCAAACAAGAGTTTCATCCAGCCACTTCAATAAATAGGGACATGAACTCAGGTTTAGATTAAGCATTGCAGACAGAATCTTTTGTGTTTTGTATGTTTTCTATAATAATACATTGTATAGTGCAAAAATTTTTTTGAAATAAAAACCAAATAAGGGAATTTTTCTGAAAAAAAAAAAGACTATAAAATGCTAAATTAGGCCTGGTAGTGGTGGCTCACGCCTTTAATCCCAGCACTCAAGAGGTAGAGGCAGGCAGATCTCTGTGAGTTTGAGGTCAGCCAGTTCCAGGACAGGCTCCAAAGCAATACAGAGAAACCCTGTCTCAAACACGCCCCCCCCCAAAAAAAGTAAGGTTTCGTTACTGTTAGTACACCTTGTGCCAAGCTCACACTTCAAATACTTTCACTTACCAATGCCACTGTCATCGAGGCGCATGTAGCCTTCTGCCAGTGAGCTGAAGCCAGTTAAACCTCCCATTGCTGCGTAAGGAACGTCGCGTCCTACTGGTTTGCCCTGATCCAACCTTTCCTGCCGTGTCTCCACCACTGTGTCGTGGGCATATGCTGGTTGGCCGCAGCCACAAGTGAAGGAGCTGTGGAACCCTGAGCACTTGGAGCCTGAGTTGAGACACAAAGGGTAAAATGTTAAGCATAGACGCTAAGCGGCCCAGACATGTATCTTAGCCAAAGCTGGCTATGGGTGTGTCCTCTGGCCCTGCCTGCATCTCTTTATCTCCAGCCAAAGCTATTCTTACAGAAGCTGAAGTGGTTAAGGGGTACACACTGACCGGGTGGGGGCGGGGGTAACGTTTCAAAAACCAACGGGGCCCAAAGGACACTCAAGAAAAAACTGGAGCGCCAGAGATTACAAAGCACTCTGAAGGCTGAGACAGGAGGATCACAACTCTCAGGCCAGCCTATTCTACACAGCAAAACCCTGCCTCTAAAAAACAAATAAAGGCTGGAGAGATGGTTCACTGGGACACAAGTTCTTGTCTCAACACCTACATGATGGATCACAACTGTCTGTAGCTCCAATTCCAGGCGATCTAATGCTCTCTTCTGGCTTTGGCCAGCACCAGGTACATACACACACACACAGACACACACAGACACACACGATTTTTTTAAAACAGCCATATTGGAATGGAAACCTGAATATATAATGCAAAATCTTTCCCTGCTCGAACCACTTCTACCTGTGTATGGGAACTAAAGCTCCTAAATTTTATACAACTCATTCCATACTTGGCAGATGAAACGTGTACTCCTGCCATTGTCAGAAATTTCTGTGGTTGCGCATACTTTATCCAGAATGCTCGAAGTCAGAAATGCTTCAGATCTGGTTTTGAATTTGCAACTCTACAAGTAGAGTTTACCGGCTGAGCACCCATAATCAGAAAATCTGAAATGTTTGTCAGGCTGATGCATCTTTTTCACTTATAAAATCCCTCCTGTAAACGTCTGTAAAGAATTAATATATGTCTGTGGGTGTAGCTCAATGGTAGACATAAAACCTTCATAAGACCTTAGGATCAATCCCCAACACCAACCCCACAGCAAAAAGGAACCAAGTGGTTTAAACTCTCATTAAAAACATTGTTATCGGGGATAATGGGGGGGGGTTGGGGGGAGGACACGGGAGGAGGGGAGGGAAAGGGAGAGGGACCTGGAACTGACTTGTGAAGCAACCTTGTTTCTTATCTAAATTTAAACTGGAAAATAAAATTTAAAAAAAAGCCTTTTTAAGAAATAAAAAAAACATTGTTATCAGTTTTTAGGTTTACTTACTTTTTTTTATGTGCATGAGTGCTTTGCCTGAATGTATTAATGTGCATGATGTTTGTGCCAAAAAAAAAATGGGGCTGGAAACTGAACCTTAGTCCTCTAAAAATCAGTGTTTTGTTTTGTTTTGTTTTACTGCAGAGCCATCCCTCCTGTTATTGACAACTTTTAATCAGAGCTGGAGAAATTGGCTGCTCTTCTAGAGGACCATTTAATTCCCCACACCCACATGGCAGCACACAGCCATCTATAACTCCAGTTCCAGGGATCTGACGCCCTCTTCTGGCCTATACCTACACCTACACATGTGATGCACAGACATGCATGTAGACAAATCCCATACACATTACATTTAACTTAATTTTTTTTAAAAATTCTTAATAAGGTGGTATCTAGAAATTCTTTAAATTCTATCCCTATTACTTAAACTATTTAAATTCTATGACACTAAAGTTTATTATTATAAATCATACCAAGAACTAAGTATCTATCCATTGAATTTTGCTTTGTAGCTAAATAGTTACAAAGACTCATTAAGTATTTAATAAAGGTATTAAAACAGTCTGCAACTGTGTATAAGATGGAACTTACAGGCATTGCATGCGAAGCCAGGCTCAGCACTGTGCTGGTCAGCAAAGTGCTTGCACCTACAGCGAACGGGCTGGGTACCATTCAGAGGCACGTAGTGGTAAGCCTTGCACCTGCATCCAGGTACTCGGCAAGGCAGATCAATGGGGCGCTCCTGTGGAATCGTTTCAAAGTCGGTTTGATGCTGTTTATACCTTTAAAAAATAGAAACACAAACACAATTTGGATTTTGTTAAACATTACAATTTACTGTCTATTAAACACATATGTAATTATTTTGATTCTGGTTTTATCTTTTGTTATTCATATTAATAAGGTAAAAATAACCGCTCCCGCGTTCTGCATTTCCATCAGCTTTGATCAGTAGTCTTCACTTTATCAGACTTTAATTTTTGGTTGTTGAAGATGTTTCATAATCATGTAAAGGAATATAATTCCCTTAAAAATACTCATCATTGCCGGGTGTTGGTGGTGTACGCCTTTAATCCCAGCACTTGGGAGGCAGAGGCAGGCGGATCTCTATGAGTTCGAGGCCAGCCTGGTCTACAGGAGCTAGTTCCAGGACAGCCTCCAAAGCCACAGAGAAACCCTGTCTCGAAAAACCAAAAAAAAAAAAAAAAAATACTCATCATTGCAGTTCTTTAGTCTGGATGCATATCCTCAATGGATGAAGACGTTCCTTTTATGGGGACTGTACTAGAAATCAAACCCAAGACATCATGCATGCTCAGCAAATGTTCCACTACTAAAATATAACCAGCCATACAAAACAGCTCTTTATAAAAAATGCTTTCTACCAAGTGTAGTGGTACACACTTGCAATCTCAGCATTTAGAAGGTGGAGGCAGGAGGATCATGAGTTTGAGGCCAGCATGGGCAAGACCCTGTCACAAAATTAAGGTGTGAGGTGAGTGGTGAGGTGGCTCTGAGGGCAAAGGCGTTTGCTGCCAAGTCTAATGTCCTGAGTTTGATCTTCTGGACCCACTGACCTCCATGCATGTATACATACATACATACATACATATATACATACATGCATAATGAATAAATAAATATAAATGTAAGGTTTTTAAAAAATGGTTTTCATCAAAGTACATCACTTAAATTTTAAAAAATTTTAATATGATTTACTTAACTATAATTTAATTTTAACTTTCAACATCAAAATGAATTAATAATATTGATAAAATATTTTTTTGGTTTCCGAGACAAGGTTTCTCTGTGGCTTTGGAGGCTGTCCTGGAACTAGCTCTTGTAGACCAGGCTGACCTCGAACTCACAGAGATCTGCCTGCCTCTGCTTCCTGAGTGCTGGGATTAAAGGAGTGCGCCACCACCACCCGGCAGAGAATATATTTTTAAGTTGTGTGTTTTAGCTTTACATACACATAAAATATTAAAATAAATAAATTTTTCAACTTTCTAAAAAGGGAGTGCTACAAAATAACCAATTCCATTTGATGTTTCAAGAAACTTTAAAAATTCCATTCTTTCACCCTAGAAATTCATTTTGGAAAATACAATCACGTAAGTAGTTCCACATATAGATAAGGGTTTGGTATAAAGGCAGTGTTAGCAGTAGTACATGTACTAGGAGGTATTTATGTATAAACAGACATATTTGTAAGCATAAGGAAATGGGCAAATCCATTACTAGAGGGCCGTCATTTTATCTAAAGAGAGTGAAACCTTCTCTTTAGATAAAGAACCTTCATAGAGTCACAATACTACATGTAAAATATTTACAAGCTGGAGGGGTGAAAGCCAAGGCAAGGGCAGGAATTGGTGTCCTCGCTCCCGTAACCCGCCTTTCTGCCTGGCACACATCTGAGTCTCACTCACATCTTCAAAACAACAGTGAACACCGCTGGATGAGCTGGGACATGGAGAAATTATTAAAAACCTGCCTTGAGATTACTAATGGCCGCATGCATACATATTTCCTGTGATTTGATCAAGAAAAAACAGGGCTATGTTTTACGCATGCACGGAATGTACAACTAAATAAACAATGCAAAGAGAAAATTATACACATGAAATGGAACATGCTAACAGCGGGCTCTGGGTGGTGAGCGCTCTGCTTTTCTATACACCCCCCATTTTCCTTAATAACCATGTCTCGGTTTTATAAAAAGAAAAACATACGTTAGATAGGAATTTCATTAAGTGATGAATACCACAGAGAAATTTCTTCATCGTAGTTGGGTTGGATTTTGAGGGTCATTTTCAGGCTGCTCAAATTCCATGTAGAAACTGGCATTGGATACTCACAAGCATAAATTATAAGACTACTACAAATTTGTCCACCCCTCAGCTTTGACAGATATCAACATGTTCCCATCATCCTTCAGTCCTCCACAGTGCTTTTAGTTATTTTTTCTAGGTAAGTCTGAAGCCAATCTATACACATTACTCATCCTAGCAACTGTCTAACAACTTCTGGCAAACTGCAACTCTGTAAATAGCAACTAGACAAAGAGTCTCTCAGAAACAGACTTGGAAGAAGCAGGGCGGTTTCCCTTCAGCGGATTCCTTAGAACGAAAAGTTCAACCTGGTCCCCAAGAATAGGTAACTGGTTACGTAATTGTTTTTCCTTTTGTACTTTTTACAAAGCAATTTGGTCGTTTTTTATATTTACAGCTGTGAGATGATAGAAAAATCTGAAGGAATGCATTTGCAGAGCAATTCAAACAACACACATTATGACTGGCCCTTCGTATCTCTTCTCTCAGTGATGTTCTTCAATACAACCATTTGAAGTCAAAAGAATGTATGTGTTTTTGTTTGTTTGTTCAAGGTATGGGGCCAGGTATGATGGTCACGCCTGTCATCCCAGTACCCAGGAGACAGGAGAAGCATGAGTTTGAGGATTATACAGCAAGTTCCAGGCAAGTCTGGTAATGGGACCCTCTCACAAAGAATTGAGCAAACAAATGTAGAAGGAAAAACATCAACTCTGAGGATGTGAAGAATGATTCACAACCCTGACGAGACATGGGTCTATTGGTGGATGAGTAGCCTGACCAGCATGGGTCAGTGCGACCACCCAGATCCTACCTGTCTAATAATGGGGCCAGTAGATGCTACCTTCACCACACAGAAAGACCCCTGGAAAACATCATCCTCTATTTTTCCCAGTGACAAGACAAGAGCTGCTCATGGTAACAGACTCTGTGATGAGTTTTAACACTGTATGAAAGTTTAGTACACGTTTAAAAACCTTTACATAGTTCTAGTGTGTTGATGACGACATCAAATGTTTCTTAACCATCACACTGTTATTTATAGGAGGAAGATATGTTTTTGCTACAGATTTCATTTTATAGCCATCCAAAAATTAGCCATAAAGTGGGCTGGAGAGACAGCTCAGACTGGAGACAGCTCAGCGGTTATGCGTGCACACTGCTCTTGCAGAGTCTGGTTCCCTGCACCTACCTCAGGCAGCTCACAACCATTTGTAACCCCGATTCCAGGCAGATCTGATGCCTCTGGCTTCACAGTCACCTGTACTCACATGCATACAGCCTCCCAGAGACACACACATATACATAATTAAAACTAAATTTTTTTAAAAAGTAAATGATACAATATCTTACCTATGTGTACAAAAACACAGTGTCTCTGGGCCGACAAGTTTACAGTCCATTCCTGTTGGTGACCGCCAGCTCACAAATAATCTGTTCTGTAAACGCATGGGTAAGACTTTTTTCTTGTATTCTTCATACTCTTCGGGAGTAAAAAGTTTCCCTCCATCATCCTCACCAACAATTCTACAACAACAATAAGTGTTGCTTTTAACCCTTGAGTATTTTCCAGGCCCAAAATACTCAACTCTAAGATTAAATTATTCTTGTATATTTAAATGAAAAGTGGCTTTGACTTTGGATTTTTACTTTCAACACAAACACATAGCGAAATTGCAAACAGTAACAATAAAACTTTTGCTTCTGATGGAGTTCAGCTGTGCCACCCCTCCCCCAAATTTGGCAAGCATCTTCTTGGGCAAACAGCCAAAGCAGGAATGAGGAATGCCACTCCCACCACCCCAAATATTCTTCCTTGAAACGGGTCCTACTCCTCATTGAAGAAGGAGCCTCCCTTTACACACACACCTGTCTCTGTAGACACAAGAGCACAGTGACAAACTAGACAAACAGGCCTTGCTAAGTTCCCCAGTTCATTGCCATTAGGTCATACCCTGCTGTCCTTCAGTCCTATTTCTCTCTGGCTGTCCACCATTCCACAGACTTAAGCATAAAGGTACAGGATGCCACATAAAAACTAGACTCAGTAGCATCTCCCTTGTCAATCTTCCTTTTTATTTTAGGTACTTTAGCCTTGAACCCAGTGATGTCTAAGGGGGAAAAAATCTTTTCTCCATTCTCTTCCCATATAAAAGATTGTAGGTAACAATTTTTAAACATGACTTTGCTGATGGTGGTGGTCTGACTGAGAAATGTCACCCATAGGTCCCTGCATCTGAACACTTGGTCCCCAGAGGGTGGCATTGTTTGCTGAGGCCATGCTGGAGGAGGTGCACTGTTCAAGGCCGCCTGTAAGAGACTATAGCTTTCCCACTTCCTGCTTTGTCTCTCTCCGCATCCCCTGTGCAGACGAAAAATGATCGGCCATCTTCCCGCTCTTGCTACCACGCCATGCCAGGCCATGCCACCCCCCTACGATGGACTCTACCCCTCTGGAGCCGTAAACCAAAATAAATCTTTCCTTCTTAACTTTCTTTTGACCATGGTATTTTATCAGAGCAACAGAAGGCTTATCAATGGATTATCACATACTCATCTCAGCTTCTTTTTTTTTTTTTTTTTTTTTTTTTTGGTTTTTTGAGGCAGGGTTTCTCTGTATTGTTTTGGAGGCTGTCCTGGAACTCACTTTGTAGAGCAGGCTGGCCTCGAACTCACAGAGATCCGCCTGCCTCTGCCTCCCGAGTGCTGGGATTAAAGGCGTGCGCCACCAACATTCTAAAACAAACACTCATTCTCCCCCATTGAAAGCTAGATCCTAAGCCAGACGTGGTGCCCTCCCGAAATCTCATCTAAAATGGCTAAGGAAGAAAGATGAATCAGAGGCCAGTCTGGAATACCCAGCAAGACTCTGCTTCAAGAAAAGAAAAATCTTGAGCTTGAACTGCTAAAAGTTACGTTTTCATCCTTTTAAAAACAGTACCTAAAGTCAGGCAGTAGTGGTTCACATCTTTAATAGCAGCGTTCAGGAGGAAGAGGCAAACAGATCTCCTTGAGTTCAAGGCCAGCTATACAATCGGCATAATCTTCTCCCTTGATTTTTAATGAGCTTTTAAAAACCTACAAATAAAATTTCACATACTGAAATTAATCAGCCCAAAAGCCTGTCTATCTCAGTGAACTTCTACAGTATTAGAATGGCCATTCAGAAGCTGTAGCTTCACACTAGATCTTATACTTACAGCATGGAATACATTTCTATGCACTTATCTACTGAGAAAACAAAATACCTGGGACAGAGTAAGGTCTAGAAAAACAGCTTCCTATCCTCTTCCGTGTCTATCTCCACTGCCTGCGCTCAGTCTTCTCCCTTAATGCTTACCCTTTCTGGTTCTCCCCGGTTTTTTGTTTTGATTTTTCTCTCCTTTCCTTAAACACGCTAGAGACACAAAAGTTTTTTTAATGAACTTATTCTGAGGTAATGCTTTATTATAGCCATTGAACAATATCAACAGGTTCCAGAAAGATCATAGGACAAAAGCTAGAAAGTGTTGGTGTTTAAATTCAGACTTCATTGCATGTCCATCATCTCCAGGTCGTCTTGTTCACTAGCTGAATTGAGTCACTGAGTCTGAGTAAGTCTGAGACCCAGCTTCCCTAGTACAGCCCAGGTGAGGTAGATGCTAGTGGGCCCACCTTCTGACATTTTGAGTAGAAAGACTGAATACTCCCACCAGACGCCTCCCACCCAAGCCAAGTCAAAATTAAAGAAAACTGGGGAAGAAGCTTTCTGTTTGGCATTCTTTCTCCTTCCTTTTTTTTATTTAAATTAGAAACAAGCGCCAGGCAATGGTGGCGCACGTCTTTAATTCCAGCACAAGGGAGGCAGAGGCGGGTGGATCTCTGTGAGTTCGAGGCCAGCCTGGTCCAGGACAGCCTCCGAAACAATACAGAGAAACCCTGTCTCGTAAAACCAAAAATAAAAAATTTAAAAACAAGCTTGTTTCACATGTCAATCCCAGCTCTCTCTCTCTCTCTCTCCTCCTCCCCCGGCCCCGACCAACCCCCCCCCCAGCTCCCCACCCAATCCCTACTCCACTCCACTTTTCAGGGGGGGAATCTCCAAAGTCTGTCATATCATCCGGGGCAGGGCTTTGACCCTCGCCCATGTGTCCAGGCTGAGAGTGCACCCCTTCGTGTGGAATGGGCTCCCAAAACCCATTTGGATACCATAGGTAAATACTGATCCAGTGCCTGAGGCCCCAAAGAATGCCGAGGCCCTGCTTGGCATTTTTTATGTGTTTGCAAAACCCAGAGCTTTGCACTTGCTGGGCAATGGTTCTACCACTGAGCTACATCGCAACCCTTAGTTTTCAGCAGGTTCTCAATATGTGGTTTAGACTGACCTTGAACTCACTGCCCTTCTAGACATTTCCTCAGGGCTGGAATGACAGGCCTGGACCACGGACAGTAAAAAAAGTTTGTTTCTGACAGAGATCATTTTGGGAAGCCTTCCCCATATAACCCTTTTACATCTAAGAGCCAAAGTCCTCGTGTTTCTCAAAGCTTGTTGATGGTAAAAGACACAATGATCTCTCTTAAAGGGCCATGTCCCATGACATGCACACTTGCAAAAATAATTTTCCATGAGCCTTTCCATAGCATTTTATGGACAAGAGACAAGTGAAAAGTTCAATCCAAATTTGTAAATATGTAAGTCTTCATTCAACCTCAGGATCAAGTGACTTCCTCCCAGGAAAAAGCCAGAGAGCCAAAGGAATGATGCCAGCCCTGCTATGGTAAGAAGGGTAGTATGTGATGGGTGAACCTGCCATGGAGACTGTGTGCGGGCTACTTTCATGCCAACTTGACACAAACTAGAGTCATATGGAAATAGAAACTCTCAATTGAGAAAATGTCCCCAGCTAGAAAGACCCTGCTCACTGCGGGCAGTTTCACTCCTCGGCAGTGTCCAGGGTGCTATAAGAAAGCAGGCTGAGCAAGCCAAGAGCTGCAAAGAACTAAGCAGCACCCCTCCGTGGGCGCTGCATTAGTTCCTGACCTGACTTCCCTAGTTGATGACTACAAGCTGTAAGATGGAATAAACCCTTTCCTCCCCAAGTGGCTTTCTATCACAGAGTTTTGTCGAAGCAACAGAAACCTAAGACAGACAGACTGATCAAGCTGTTACATCTCATATTTCCTGTTCAAAATCTTCAGAAAGTTCCAAGCATTAGCCAAAATTACACTAATAGGGCAGTATGCTGGGAAACCCAACCACCTAGATGCCCCCAAATGACTTAAGGGACGATCCATACATTTGGCCTTCCCTTTGTCCACACATCCTCCTGCCCAGTCGTCTGTAAACCCCACTTTCCCAGTTTCCCAACTGTCAAAACAAAACTTTCTTAGGAGATGGGACTTAGCCTTTGTGCATCCTAGAGCAAGCAACTGTGTGCCCTGCTTCGGAAGAGAAGTCTCCGAAACCAACTCCTAAAACCATCTTCCTGGGCTGGGGAATGCATTCATCAATTGACGCCTTACCTATCACTGAATTAAATGTGCAAACTGACATCTACTTTTATGGGTCCCGAGTGTAATTCTTCAATTGTCACTTAGAGAAACAAAAAAAGAGACCCACTATAAAAGTAGTTATTTATCCCTCTTGTCAAGTGATCTCGGAAGAGACTCATTACAGAACAGAACCGTGTGTCAGCATATTTAATTACAGAAGATAAAATGGGAAATTAATCCAAGTCTCCCGAACAGTCCAAGAACCAACTCCCGGAGCTCTGAAAGGCTCGCCTGCCCAACACACCCCACCGTAAACTGACGACGAGAGACCCAGCCGGGAACGGGAGTCCGCCCCAGGAGCATAGTTAAAGGCTCACCTATGGTACTCCAGGTACTCATCTACCGCCTCCGCGCCGCCGGGAGGCAACGTCAGCCGCTCCATGGCCACGGGAAGAGAAAGGAGCCCTCGCCTCGAGCTCTGCGCCCTGCAGCTGCCAGACAGGATCCACCCGACCTGCGCGCGACTGCAGCGTTTCCTCCTGAAACAGTTCGGCCCCGCCCAGACATGCACGCCCCGCCCCCTCGTGACTCCGCCCTCTCCACAGGCCCCACCTTCCCCCCCACGGCGCGCTTAGCTCCGCCTCCTTAGTTCCGCCCTCGTCCCTGCAGCTCCGCCCGTTTAGCACCACCCTCTTCCCTCAGTTCCTCCCCTATTATCCACGCCCTAGCCTCTGGGCTCCGGCCCACTTAGCTCCGCCCTCACCCTCTCCAGAGCAGCACCTCTCCCTAGCGCCACGCCCTCCCCTTGCGTCCCGCCTATCCTAGCACCACGCCCCTCCCTCATTCCGAGCACGCCCTAGCCACGCCCCACTGTGGCCGGCCCCGCCCTGCTGCTCCGCCTCCGTACTGACCTGGCCAAATCTCTCCACCAACCTTCATGATTGCCCGTGTAGCCCACGCGTCTACCTGGAGCGCCTCTTTGGTCCTTGAACCTAACTTAGCTTGACTATCACCGCCCTACTCAGTACCTGAGAACCGCAAGCTGCCTTCTTCTGCCTAGGCCCAGGTCGCAAAATAGATGCTGTTTGCCCCCTTCCTCAAGCATTATACTTGTCATTGCTCCGTTCCCAGAGACTCCTGAAGAGCAAGGAAGTCCAATGCCTGGATACAATGGGATCACAAAATAGGGCTTGGTACAGCTCTTTTCATTTCATCCGCCTCTTGAAATATAAGTGGTCTTGGAGAGGTAGCCACTTGGAGCGGTTAGGGTAAGTGCTTGCTGAGTAATCCCAAGTACCAGAGTTCAGAACCCAGCACCCACATAACAAACCAGACATCTCACAGGCACCTTATACCAGTTTCAAGGTGGTCGGAGACAGGAAAATCAACCTAGCCAAGAAAAGTCCAACCCTGGATTCAGGAAGTGACTACCTGAAAGAACTAGATGGATTGTGGTAGAGGAAAACACCAAACTCCCTTCTCTCTCTGTGTGTTTAGTACAGGTGACAAGAAAAAAAAGTTCTCTAAAGAAAGTTATAACAGATCTGAGGAAGAACAAATAGAAATAATTCAACCAAGTTCTTGCCGTCGGGGTTAGAGCCCAGAGCCTCCGCGGTGCTACCTAAGAACTGTACCGCCAAACTATACACCTGGCTCCAAGCTAAGACTGTTCGACGTGTTAAAAGAATCTCCACAAGCCGGGCGTTGGTGGCGCACGCCTTTAATCCCAGCACTCGGGAGGCAGAGGCAGGTGGATCACTGTGAGTTCGAGACCAGCCTGGTCTACCAAGTGAGTTCCAGGACAGCCTCCAAAGCCACAGGGAAACCCTGTCTCGAAAAACCAAAAAAAAAAAAAAAATCTCCACAAGTTTTACATAAAGATGGAATTAGCACCCATTAGGTATTCAGCCATAAATTGTTCTGGCAAGTAGGGAAGGGGGAAGAAATCCACCGCTACTTCGGAGAAAGGAGTCCTCGAACACTGAAGCTCTCTGGGGACCAGATTTAGCATCCTTTGTTAATCTTCATGCTTAGCAGACAATTGCATTTTTACAGAGTCAAGGTTCCTAGCAACTTGCATGCAGCAGGTCGATTGTGGCTGTTTCCCAACAGTGAGTTTCCACTTCAGTGCTCTATCAACTCTGCTATGTCTCCTAGTCAGGAAGATGACGATTTTTGAGAGAAAGTCTCACCATGAAATACTGCTTGATTTAGAACTCACTATGCTGCCTGGGCTGGTTCACACTTGTGTTCCTCTTGTCTCTGCTTCCCAGGTGCTTGCCATGGAGATGTTCCTAATGTTAAACTTTTTTGTTTCTACTCTTTTTTTATTAATTTATTTTTTACATCCCAATCCCAGTTCCCCCTCCCTCCTTTCCTCCTAATCCCTCAATCCTCCCTCCTCCCATCTGCTCCATGGAGAGGGTGAGGCCTCCTCTAGAAAGTCTACTGAGTCTGTCCCATCATCTAGTTGAGGCAGGACCAAGGCACCTCTCCACCCCACACCCCTGTGTCTAGACTGAGCAAGGTGTCTCTCCTATAGAATGGGCTCCACTAAGTCAATTTGTACATCAGAGTTAGATCTTGGGCCCACTGCTGGTGGCTTCATAATGCTAAACTTTTTACTGTTCTTAATGTTGTTAGCCCTTCATTCAACACCTTTTTCAAAATTATTTTTAATTAGTACACATTGTATTGGATTTCCGAAAGGCTTTTTCATACATCACTAGTTTTGTTAACTCACCCCTGCCCTTACCTTCATCCCTACTGAAACCTTTATCTCCCAGGGTTCTCCCCTCTAGTTTCCTAGCACCTGTTCCACTATCTCCTCCCCATACAGAGACCTCTTTCCCTCCACCTCTTACGGAACCTTCTGGCTTACAGACCTCTAAGACGATCCAAATAAAGACATAAATATGCAAGCTTGAAACTGACACCCACACTGAGAAATAACACATGCCATTTGTCTTTCTGGGTTTGGGTTACCTCCCTTAGCACAATATCGTACTGTTCATTCTCCTGCAGATTTTACTTTTCTTTCCAGATGAATAAAACCCTTTGTAAATGTATACCACATTTTCATTGGCCAAGCAGCAATTGATGGACATCCACTCTGATTCCATTTCCTAGCTACTTTGCAAAGAACCACAGAAAATACGGGTGTGCAACTGTGACTGTGGAATCCTTAGGATACATGCCAGAAATAGTATAGCTGGGCCACACAGTAGTTATATTTTCAGCTTTTTGAGAAACCTTCACACTACTTTCCACAGTGGGTATACCAGATTACACTCACATCAACAACAGAGAAGGATGTCTTTCCCCACATCCTTGCCAGAATTTGTATTTTTTTTTCTCGGTGAAGAGCAATTCTGAATGGGATGAAATGGAATCCCAAAGGTGTTTTAATTTTCAGTTCCCTGGTGGCTAAGTAGATTAAGTACTTTTCAGAGTATGTATTAACCATTTGTGTTTCTTTTGTTTGTTTGTTTGTTTAGTTTTTTCAAGACAGGGTTTCTCTGTGTAGCTCTAGCTGTACTATAACTTGCTCTGCGGACCAGGCTGACCTCCAATTCAGAAATTTGCCTGCCTCTGCCTCCAGAATGCTGGGATTAAAGGTGGCCTGGCTCCATTTGCGTCTCTTGAAAATTCTCTGTAGCCCATGTATTGATTGGGTTGTGTGTTTTCTTTATGTTTAGTTTATTGAATTCTTTGTGTTTTCTAGATACTAATCCTCTGTCAAATGTATGGCTTTCAAAGATTTTCTCCCAATCTATAATCAGTCTCTTAATTTGCTTATTGATTTCCTCTGTTCTTGCTTTTAGTT
Source organism: Mesocricetus auratus (assembly GCF_017639785.1). Lineage (NCBI taxonomy): Eukaryota > Metazoa > Chordata > Mammalia > Rodentia > Cricetidae > Mesocricetus > Mesocricetus auratus. The sequence continues at coordinate 111,862,442 of NW_024429266.1, forward strand.
TTATAGACAGCATTTATTGATCTTTGGCCTTCCTGGGCAATCAGAGTCCTGTTCAGAAACTCCTTGCCTATGCCTATCTTGAAATGCACTCCCTGATTTCTCAATTATCCATTTCAGAGTTCCATGATTCTGAGGTTCTTGATCCATTTGGCGTTGTTTCATGCAGGGTGGAAGTAAGAATCCAGTTTCATTCTTTTGCAAATAGACATCTGTTTTCCTAAGCACTGTTTGTTGAAGAGACTGACTTTTCTCTAAAGTGTATTTTTTACATCTTTGTCAAAAAACAGGTAGCTCATGGTTGCAAGGCCTTGTTTGTCTAGGCGTGAGCACAAAATCCCACAAATCCCTGTGCTTGGTTTGAAATCCCACTAACCTCTACCCTGGAAATCTCCACATTGGAAAACTCCTCCTTGGTTAGAGTTGTTCCAAGGTGGTTGGTTTGAGACTATTATGAATGAGATTGCTTCCCTGACTTCTTTTCCAGTATATTTGTCTTTGGTATATGAAAAGGATAATGATTTTAGTGTATTAATTTTGTATCCCCCATTTTGCTGGAAATGTTTGTCAGCTCTGTTTCCTGGCAATGTCTTTAGGTTTCTTATGTATGGAATCATAATGTGCACTTGGTGAATCTTAGACTTCTTCCTTCCCCATTTGTATCACTTTTATTTGCTTCTCACGTCTTACTACTCTAGATAAGACTTCTAGCTCTATATCGAGTAAGAGTGGAGAGAGAGTGGACACCTTTGTCTTGTTCCTTGTGCTGGTAGTGTTGGTAGCGATGCTTTGAGTTTTTCTTCCATTATAATGCTGGCTATAGATTTTTTTCATGCTGAGATAATTTCTTTATTCTGAATTTCTTCAGGACTTTTTTTTTTTTGGGGTTTTTCGAGACAGAATTTCTCTGTAGCTTTGGAGCCTTTCCTGGAACTCACTTTGTAGACAAGGCTGGCCTGGAACTCACAGAGATCCACCTGCCTCTGCCTCCAGAGTGCTGGGATTAAGCAGGTGTGCCACCATCGCCTGGTTCTTCAGGACTTTTTTTTTTTTTTTTTGGTTTTTCGAGACAGAGTTTCCTGCAGCTTTGGAGGCTGTCCTGGCACTCGCTCTTGTAGACCAGGCTGGTCCTGAACTCACAGAGATCCTCCTGCCTCTGCCTCCCGAGTGCTAGGATTAAAGGCGTGCGCCACCAACGCCCGGCTCTTCAGGGCTTTTTAACATGAAAGAATGTTAGATTTTGTCAAAAGCTTTTTCTGTATCAATAGAGGTGACCATGTGATTTCTGTCCTTGTGTCCATTACGAAATTTATAACATTTATTGATTTGTATCTATTGAAGATCACAACCTTGTTCAGTCAGGCTATCAACATCAAGGCAAAACTTCCACCAGCAAAAATATGGCCACTTTCTGAAGGCAGAGGTGATAGTTAACAAGTTCTTAGTAAAGAATATTTTAATTGAGATATGTACATTGTTATCTGAGACATAATGCTATTGTTGATGCAACACAGAGCATGACTTGTGTATGTACTGAAAGCCAAAACAAGTTGTGAGACTTGCTTTCCTGAAATATACATTTTTTTGAAGCAGAACGGTCTGAAACTAAGCCTGCAGTATCTCTAAGGTATGACTGTTCATAGCATCTGAGAAAGACAATAGGCACACAGTAAGAAAAATAATCCAACAACTCGGTTGGTAAAGGGCTTCCCACACAAGCGTGAGGACCTGAGTTTGAGGTCCCGAATCCATGTTAAAAGCTGGACTGAGGGCGCCCGGGCTTGTAATCCCACTGCTGAGGAGACAAAGGCCAGTAGCCAGCCAGCCTAGCCTAATTAGAAAGCCCCAGGTCCCACTGAGATCATATCATGGAAAAAACAGGTGGCTAGTACCTAAGGAATGATACCCAAGATGCACTTCACACACACACACACACACACACACACACACACACACCACATAACCACATACACAAACCATATATATATATATATGTCGATATATGTGCATATACATAAAATAAAATTGCTTGATACATATTTTAAGTCCAAAAAATATTATATGGACAGAGTGAGTCCCCTGTCCATCCCTTTTCAGGGTCCTTCCCATCTTCCTGTAGAGGCAGGTTTCAGTCCCATTTAACAGCTTCTCTTTTTATTAACTACTTTCCACTAAATTGTCATAACTCAGCCATGTACTAGCAAGCTTAGAAGTCTGTCAGGCACGCATGCATTTTTATAGAGACTATTTAAGACCAAAAATAATTCAAATATTAGATAAATGGGCAATACTAAGATCAAGTTCACTGGAGACCAAGCCTGGTCTACCGAGCAAGTCCCAGGACAGGCTCCAAAACAATGCAGAGAAACCCTGTCTCGAAAAACCAAAAAAAAAAAAAAAAAAAATCAAGTTCACATGTAAGGGAAGGGTTTCCATGCAGCTCTCTCCAGTCATACCGGTGTTTGCTGATAGCAGTCTTGCATTCCGGATGCACCCAGCCCTGCTTTAGGAGCAACTAAATTAACAAAGACAAATAGCAAAAATCACCAGGCCCTATGAGCTTGTAGGAGACTGGCAAGGGAGTGTCTGAGTAGGCAAAAGTGCTTAATGGGTCCAGAGGGAAATAATTAAACGTGCTCAGCACAATTACACCCTCTCCAGGAAGATGCCAGAGCAGTGATTTTCTGCAGAAAGTGAACCACACAAAAAGTCAGCATGACAAATTGGAGTATGAGACCAAACAGAAAATGTAGTCCTAACTCTATGTTGCTTTATATAAAATTAACATTTTGCTAATCAGAACAGTGCACTTGAATGTGGCCTGCTAGATAAGATCCAATTGTAGTTTCCCTCTAAAACATAGCTAAGTTGGTCCAGGGGGTAGGACGATAGACAGAGAGCTATGAAAATGGCCTATGCAAGTAAGTTAGATGTTTCGTACATTTAATCCTCATAAAACATATGAAATAAGAACCATCTGCATTTTGCAAGGACATGTTCTGCAAACAACAGAAAAATCCAACCAGCAGTGGCTTAAGCATAAATTTTGGCGAAAGTGTTTTCTTATGACTCTGCAGAAGTGGTAGGCAGCTGCTAGCATTGGTTCCGGGCATTTCTCCATGGTTGCAGGAACAGTCAATGACTCCAGAAATTATACCCAACTTCAAGGAGGAGAAAAGAAGGGTCAACAGTATCAGCTGTCATTTTGCCAAGTTTGATTTTCCTAGATACCTCCCTGGAGCATAGACTCCATTCTATTGTAATTAAAGGATTCATTGATTAGCTGCTAGCCGGATGAACTTATCTCAGAGCCAAATTTGAGATTGCTGTGAGAAGGGGCTTGAGGAAGGATTTTTAAAGCCAAAAACTGCAAGAAGACCTTCAGTATTTGCACAAGCAAGCAAAATCAGCCTGTTCTGCCAAGTTAAGTGGTTAAAACAACTCTTGGGTATCCATATAAGCAAGTGACAGAAGCAAAAAATACTTGTTAGTCATATAACAAGTAGATAGTCAAGGCTATACATCTTTGGGTGGGGGGGTCACTGAGTCAGGGTTACTAGGAACTTATTTTCCAGGGACTGAAGTCAGAGACCAACAGCTGGTGGGTACCAAGCATAAAATGGAGTTTCTTTAGCCATAACAGTTTTCACTGTGTCACTCACCAGAACAGTGTCACATGGCCTCCTCTAGACACAAGGAAAGCTGAGCAAACAAGCTTACGTTTCCAGGAGACGCTCACAAATGTGTTAGTTTAAAAACAAAACGAAAGGTCCAGTCCACAGGGTCTGTCATGGATCTCCCTTGAACTGTGTCTGCTCAAGCACAAGCACACAAGGTCTCCCCATGCAGGAGTTTCACACAGGATGCGTTCACAGACCACTGAGGAAGCCTTTGTTAAAGTAAGAAAATACAGAACGTGGGCTACAGGACAGACAAATGAACTAGAAGCTTTCAGAAAAGTTTTCATTTCAGATTTCAGTGTCTTCCTGTTTGCCACCTTCAGCCAGGTATGGTGCTACACACCTTTAATTCCAGCACACGGAAGGATCTCTGTGAGTTCAAGACCAGCCTGGTCAATATAATTCCAGGTGAGTTCAGCCAGGACTGCAGAGTGACACCATGTTTAAAAAAAAAAAAAACTACATACACACACATACACACACACACACACACACACACACACACACACACACACACACACATGTGCACATACACACACACTCCAATACTCTCTCCCTCTGAACTCTGGGCATGGCAAGCATCCTGCCCTCCTAAACACCTTTTCCCACTACCACACTGTAAACAGCTCTGGGGACTTCTGGAGTCTTCAGCCTATAATGCATACTGTTGCTCTCTTTCCTGTAGGTGGCAAACTTCTTGAAAGAATTCTTTGGGAGCTTCTCCCTACTTGTGCCCTGAGGGGAATGAACTGACTTGACTTCAGCAAAGCCCCGGCCTGCCTCCTGTTACCTCTCACAGAAGCAACAGCTACCAGTAAGATTGCTTCCACAAGGCCAGCGTTGACACACAGCATACAGCTAGAAAAATGTGATAAGTGGGTATAAGTTGAGTTTGTTTTGTAAAGCCCCATTGGGAATATACTTTAAATGCCTGAAATTAGGCCTTGCATATAGTGTTAGCCCTGACTTGTCAATATTATCTACTGACATTTTGCAGTCTGAATTGTCACAGATAGCCATGTTGTCTTCGTTTTGAAGGGAATGCTGTGTTCAAGACTGAATGAGATTAACACAGAAAAAGTGAATATATTCCAGAAAGGGAAAGTTCTTGCTTTTAACTTATTTCATTCATACATGTAAACATCTCACATTATAAATTAAAACCGAAAGTTAAAAAAAATGGCCAATTGCCCTTTTCTTTCTCTGGCTCTTTCCCTTACTTCATAGTCTTAAGGCTGAATAGGAAGATAGAAAAGGTGGGGCACTAGGAAGCCAGCTCCCTCAATACATTTCATGAGGATCTGAGTTCAATCCAAGGCACCCAATATAAAAAGATGGACATTAAAGCTGGGTGCTGGTGGCGCACACCTTTAATCCCAGCACTCAGGAGGCAGAGGAAGGCGGATCTCTGTGAGTTCAAGGCCAGTCTGGGCTATAGAGCGAGTGCCAGGATAGGCTCCAAAGCTACACAGAGAAACTGTATCTGGAAAAAACCAAAAACAAACAAACAAAAAGCAGCTGGACATCGTGGAGTGTGCCTGCAGTACCAGTGTAAGGCAGGCAGAGGCAGAAGAACCCCGAAGCTTGCTGGACTGCCAGTCCTAGCCTCAACAGGCCCAGGCCAGCAAGGGACAAACTAGGTTTGGGGCATGGAGTTGGAGTAGAGGTAGTACAGGTCTTTAATCTCATCTCTAGAGCAGAAAAGGCAGGTGTGTCTCTGAGTTCAAGGCCAGCCTGGGCTACACAATAAGACCCTGTCTTTAAATTTTTAAAAAAATCCCTCTGGGTCTGGAGAGATGGCTCGGCAGTTAGAAACTCACACTGCTCTTGCAGAGGCCCCAAGTTTAGTTTCCAGCACACAAACATGCAGCAGCTCACACTACCTGCAACTTCAGCTCCAGGGGACCCAGTACCCTCCTCTTTGCTTTTTTAAGATTTATTTATTTCATGTGCATAGGTGTTTTGCCTGCATATGTCTATGTGAGGGTGTTGGATTCTGGAACTGGAGTTACAGACAGTTGTGAGCTGCCATGTGGGTACTGGGAACTGAACCCAGATCCTCTGGAAGAGCAGCCAGTACTCTTAACCTCTCCAGGCCTGCAAAACTTTTTTTTGTGGGGGGGTGTCAAGACAGAGTTTCTCTGTGTAATAGTTCTGACAGTCCTGGAACTCACTTTGTAGACTAGACCGGCCTTGAACTTACTGAGATCTGCCAGCCTCTGTGTCCCAAGTGCTGGGATTAAAGGTGTGCACCACCACTGCCTGCCCAATACCCTCTTCTGAATCAAAGGGCACTGCACAAATATGCTCAAACCCACACTGAGATATAGCCATATACACATAATTAAAATAAAATCTCCTTAATTTTTTTAAGATAAGCTGGGCATGGTAGCATAAGTCTTTAATGCCACTGCTAGAGAAACAGAGACACACATGTCTCTGTGAGTTTTAGGTTCAGTCTGGTTTATATATTGAATTCTAGGCCAGTCAGAGCGACATAAGACACACAGCCTTGTCTCCAAATTTTTTAAGTAAAACAAAGTGGAGCTCAGTTGCATAAGCATAAGGACCTGAGTTCAAATGCCCAGAATGCGTGTAAAAAGCCTGGTGTGGTCACCAGTGCTGCCAACTCTGGCACTATCAAGGAGCAGAGAGTGAGCAATCAGTGGGGCTCGCGAGCCGTCTGCCCTGTGCTCTGTCTCAAGGCAATACGGCAGACAATGACAGAACAGGACACTCAGAGTCCTCCTTTGTCCTCCACACACCAGGCTCCTGGGCACTCACACATACACATCATATACACGCCACATACCTACAATAAAGGAAAACAAGAGCAACCTGGGGCATAGCTATTTAACAGTGACATCCAAAGTTGATCTCTAGTCCCCATACGCAAACCCACGCACTCTCAAATGTGACACACCAAAAAGTATTGAGGGCACACGGGAAAGCAAGGCGTCCCTCATCTCATCGCTGGGACCTGACTTTGGTCTCCCATGTTTGGAGTTAAGAGTTTCAACACAGCCCACAAGAAACTGATATGCCCACAGACAGCACTCTCATTTACTACCAGTATCACAAACAAGATTAGTAAGAGGAATTAAGCATGGGACCAAGATCCATGCTTTAACCCCTTTATGGAATGGATGTATAGTCAATTTTTTTTAATTTTGATACATAATGTTTCAGTCGCATATCTTCCTCAGGTAGAAACCTGCCAGTACTCTTATAAATCATTCTGTGGTTTTATGTGTTTAAAGGCAGTTCTTACAAAGAGGAAACGAGGGTACCTACCAATACTTCCTTCTCCCTGGATCTCAGCTGTAGACTGGCTTTCAACAATGTAATTCCAGACCGATTACAGCTCTGGCTGAGGCACTTGGGTATGTTTTTCTCCTCACACCTGCAGCCAATCCTCTTCAAGTGCATCTGCCTTGCTGTGGATCAGCAACCTTCTAACTTGGCTTTACTCTGCCCCTGCAATTCTTCCCTGCGGTCGGTCCCAAGCCATGGTCTCAATCAGTCACACACGCACAGAGGCCTAGGGCTCAGCAGCTCTGTGAGGATTCCTCAGGCTTCACAGCTGGCTAGCAATCAACCTCCCCTGCTTCCCATGACCTGTGAGTCTTGAATGACAAACAGCAACTGCCTTCAAAGATTAGTTCATAGCAGATCAACTTGTGTTATAATTATCCGCATCCCAAAAGTTTCCGTGTGTCAAAAGAACTTCTAGGCTCCGTAAAATGCCCCAGTCAACTGGGTTTCTATGACTATAATTTTTATTTAAAAAAATGCTAGGATGAGAGAATTTGGAAAATTCCTTTGAGAAATAAGATTTTATGTATTACATAAAAGACATCACTGACTCTTAAGTTAAACTTAACCATAGTGCCAGGAATGGGTTATGTTAAGCTGAGTCACTGGCCAAATGGGCCCCATGGAAACCTTCAAACAACCCAGGCTATTCCCAATGACACTGGTCTCTCCTGACAAACTGACAGTAAGACCCCGCTGCTGGAGACAACACGTACATACCTCATTGCGCACGGAGAAGTAAAGCCGGTGCCTAACTAGAGCCTTCACCCACAATGACTAGTGTTCATGGTACTGAATGGCACCCTGCATGCTACAAGAGGAGAAAGCTAACCAACCCAGTGGCAAACCCTGTGGTCTACAAAGGTGATCCACCTGTACGATACAGTGGTACCATAGTGGTATAAACGTTGTGGGAACAGCCAACTACCATCTGATGGGATCTAAGGCTCGTTCCACAAGACAGAACCCTTGGATGACACTGCTAGGGTTCAAGAACCTGAGACTGAACAGGCCACGGGCCTAGGGGAAAACCCCTTACTATTGTTCTGGTACCCATACATGAGTACATAGCTCAGCCATGATCAAAGGATCAAAGAAGTTTCCTCTAACAATAGGTGGAAACTAACACGGAGACCCACAACTGGAGTTTTTGGAGCACTCAGTCCTAAATGGGATGTCTTCATCACACACCCCCCTCAGGGATCAGGGAGCCGTGCAGGAGAGTAGGCAGAAAGGTTGTGAGAGCCAGGAGGGATGAATGACTCCAAGCGTTTTCCTGACACAACAGGACTGTCACACACATGAACTCACATAGTCTGTGGCAGCATGCTCGGGGCCTGCACAAGCCCAGGCAAGACAGGGTCCTGGTGCTGAGAAGGGGGAATGGACAGGAGCTCCCATCACCAACCAAGGAGCTATCTCCAGCTGACATCTGTTTGCAAAGAAATACTAGTTCTCTCCAATGGAGTCTCGTTGGGAATATTAACCATTCTCAGCATAAAACAAACCCAATGGTATTTTTGTAGACTTTTTGTCTCATATTACTGTTGGGTCCCAGCCCCCACAGGGTCTCTGAGTGGTTTGTCAGCTGATGGCCACAGGTGCATCCTGTTTTCTATTCCTGGCTTATTGCCCCCGCATTGCCCCACTGGCATCAACATCCAACACTAGGAAAATATAATCTCTTCCACTTGGGGTTTTCCACTGTCCTGTAAGCCTGTATATAAGGCTGCTCCCTCTCGACAGGGGTGGGGGGTAAGGGGGGAAGACCTCTCAGCACTTGCAATAATGACACACAGGTGTGGCTCTCTCTCTCTCTCTCTCTCTCTCTCTCTCTCTCTCTCTCTCTCTCTCTCTCCAATAAAGGCGGCAGATGCATTCTCTTAGCACAAACGGTTGGATGTCTTGCCTTTCATCTCCCAATACCTCAGACTTGCTCGTGGCACAGACACCACATATTACATTATTTGGGAATTTTTTTGTCTTACTGGACTTTTGCTTGGTTTTGTGTTTTTATGGATTTTGTTTGTGTGTGTGTCTGTGTGAGTGTTTCTTGTGTTCATCCTTTATTTTACTTTTATTATGTTTTGGATTTTTTGTTTTTGTTTTGCTGTTTGCCTATTTGTTTTCTAAAAAGAGAGAAAGAAAGGGTATGCAGTTGGGTGGGTTGGGAGGTGGAAAGGATCTTGGAGGAGTTGGGGGAGGGAAAACTGTGACTAGAATATATTGTCTGAAAAACTTTTTTTCAATAACAAAAAACCTTAATCTGTATTTTATTAAGTTTCTTCAACTCTTGTTTTTTATTTATGTATGTTATGGGTATGGGTACTTTGTCTGTATATATGTCTATGAACCACGTATATGTGTGATGCATGAGGCTGCCAGAAGAGGGTGTTGGATTCCTTGGAACTGGAGTTATAGGTGGTTTTGAAGCACTATGTGGGCGCTGAGTACACCTCTAAAAGCCTATCTTATTAATTACACAAATATACCAACACTTAATAATGTCAATTTATTTATTTTGTTTGTTTTAAAATGTATAACATATTAGAATGCACTCATTTTCTTGTGTAAATTATTTTGTGTTGTAATTTTTCTTGTACTCTAACAACCTTTACTTTTTATATGTTTAAGGAAGCTGAATAGTGAATAATGAACCTGAAATTATTATTTCTTCATCCCACAAATGTCACCATATACCTGTTTTGGATCCACAACTATCATCTCCCATGGATCGTCCCCCATCCTCAGATGATAAAATGATGAATGAACACGGTTATTGCTGGAGGTTTGGATCTGTGTGGCACTGTCCAAGTATTAAAATCTTAAGCTATGGAGCCTATGGAATTGGAGACAACTGGGTCATTGAATTAAGGAACTTCTCTTAGGTCCCAGAAAGAACTAGCTGTTATATAAAAGAGCATGTCCAACACATCCCCACTCTGCTTTGTGAACTCTTCCTGACTCATATGCTCCTCCCATGACACCCTACATCATGATGTGGTACAAGCCAAGGGAACCCTCACCAGAGACAGCAGGTATCAATCAGCCCTGGCACCTCCCAGACTAAATAAACTCTTCTTTATGAAGTGCCCAGACTCAAGCCTTTTGCTACAACAGAAAGTTGTGATGCCAGCTCTAAAGAGGGAGGCAGATGCAGGGGGACAGAGTGAAGTGACGAGTGTCACGGGTCAGGTGAGCCTCGCCAGTAAGGCAGCAGTTTGAGCAGATCCCTGGAGGAAGGGAGAGAAGGAGCCACCCAAGCAACAGGGCTCCCTCCAGCAGACTAACAGGTGCCTGCGTCCTGCGGCAGAAGGGCATTTGCCGATTCCAAGCAAAGAGATCCTTGTGGTTGGGATAGGTGTGAACAAAGAAGAGAACTCGAGGCAATGATGTCAGGGGCAAAGCAGAGCAGATCACAGGGCCTGGCAGACCCAGGAGAAGCAGGCATAAGACACAGACGCCATTTAAATTTCCAAGCAGCCATACTTGAAGAGTAAAAAGAAACAAGTGCAATTTTAATGACATCTTATTTCATTCTATATAGCCAAGATATTATCATATTAACATGAAGCAACTATATTACATGGCAAAACAAGATATTAATGTGATGATTTACATCTTGGGCTTTCTTGCTAAGTCTTTACGTTTAGCATGAATTTTAAACTCACAGCACAGCTAAATGCAGTCTAGTAGCAACACATAGCTGATCGGCCAGTTAAACAAAAATTGGGAAGCTTTTAAAGGGTTTTGTTTTTGTTTTATTATATATGTGATATTACTAATTATTATCATTGAATATTTTATATTAGTAATTATTTTAAATTATTAATTTAAATATATTATTTAAGTGATAAAACATAGTAATATATGAAAACAAATTAACTGTTATGAACCAATGTTTCCATCACCCACTTTCAACAGCTAACAATGTCTGGTCAAGCTTTAGCGTGTGTGTGTGTGTGTGTGTGTGTGTGTGTGTGTGTGTGTGTGTCTGTGTGTATGTGTATCTGTGTATGACTGTGTCTGTGTGTGACTATGTGTGTGTCTGTGTGTCTGTATCTGTGTATCTCTATGTGTGTATCTGTGTATGTGTGTATATCTGTGTGTATATCTATGTGTTTGTGTGTGTCTTTGTGTGTCTGTGTGTATGTGTATCTGTGTATGACTATGTGTGTGTGTATCTGTGTATGACTATGTGTGTGTGTCTATGTATCTGTGTGTGTGTATCTGTGTATGTGTGTATCTGTGTGTATCTATGTATGACTATGTGTTGTATCTGTGTGTATGTATCTGTGACTGTGTGTGTATCTATGTATGTGTTTATCTGTGTGTGTGACTGTGTATCTGTGTGTGACTGTGTGTGTATCTGTGTGTATCTGTGACTGTGTGTATCTGTGTGTGTATCTGTGTGTGACTGTGTATGTGTGTGTATCTATGTATGTGTGTATCTGTGTGTGTATCTGTGACTGTGTGTGTATCTGTGTATGTGTATCTGTGTGTGTGTATCTGTGTGTGTGACTGTATGTGTATCTGTGTGTGTGTATCTGTGTGTATCTATCTGTGTGTGTGACTGTGTATGTATCTGTGTGTGACTGTGTGTGTATCTGTGACTCTGTGTGTGTGTGTGTGTGTGTGAGACGTGTAAGCACACCATTGTGCCACAGTACATTGTGTCAGGTCAGAGACAACTTCAGGAGTTGGTTCTTTCCTTCCAGCAGGGGTTTCAGGAATAGAACTGTGGCCATCAGGTTCACATTTCAAGCACTTTCACCAACTGAACCATCTCTCTAGCCAGTCTTGATTCATTAGGCAAAACCCATGCTATTCTAAAGAAATAGACTGGCAAGTTTTGAACAGAGCAGTGCCTTATCAAAGCTCATTCCACCCCCTAGTGGAGAACTTGTAAAGCACAACCACGGAGGAAAATCCAGACAAACTGGCAGGTGTGTAGCTTGGGGTGGCGGCTGTCGTTGGGGTGGTGGCTGTCGTTGGGGTGGTAGCTGTCTCGGTGGTGGCTGTTGGGGTGATGGCTGTCGGGTGGTGAGAATGGACTGGGCTGACGGGGTCCCTGATGGCAGAAGTTAGCAGAAGATACTGACTATGGAATAGGAGAGGGAAGAAACAACAATAATGGTGTCAGTATTCTGGCCTGAGCAAAATAATAATGATGCCATTTGCTAATAGGGTAGAGAGCAGGCAACTGCTGAGCAACAGAGAGTTTGTTTGTTTTGTTTGTTTTCTCTGTGTAGCTTTGGAGCCTACCCTGGCACTCTCTCTCTGTAGCCCAGGCTGGCCTCGAACTCACAGAGATCCGCCTGCCTCTGCCTCCTGAGTGTTGGGATTAAAGGCGTGCACCACCACTGTCCAGCTTTAACACACTAAATTTAAGGCACCCATTCACTACCTAAGTGGGGACGGTAAACTAAAAAGTTGGATATACAGTGCTGTTGTAGCTCAAGGAAGTAGTGGCAGGAGATGCAAATTTGAGAGTGGTCAGGAAATAGTCAGTAATGGAAACCCTAGGCTGCTTGAGAGAGAGGAAGATTTTAAGTTCTAGGCCAAGTTAAGACACATTCTTACATCAAAGAGCAGGCAAGATGTGTCTAGTAATGAATGGAATTGAGAGGGACTGCCAAGGGACAGACAGAGGGAAGGCCGGAGGCCCTTCCAGAGTCACAGCAGGGAAAGGAGACACAGAGGGCCCAAGTGAGTAAGAGCACAATAATACACAAAGGAAAGTAATGTCACTGAAGATAAGGAAAAAATGTATTTTAGGAAGGGGGTAGGAGCAAAACTCCAACTAAATTTTTTAAAAGAAAAGAAAAACTAATGCACAGAATTAGAAAATAAACTGAAACAAATCAGTAATCAGTATCGGTTTGGTGACAACATCCAGATAACAGGTTATTATTCTACCAGACCTTGAAGTAAAATATTGTCACTTCACATCTCTGTGTGATACTTTCTTGGATCAAAAAACAAGCAGGGGGACAGACTTCAGATTACCTCCTTCCTTCAGTAGCCTCATTGCTAGCGGTAGTATTGCAGTTATTTTTGAAACATAGGTATTTTGCTATCCTGCTACAAGGAAACTATGTTAAAGACAGCAAGCCAGACATCCAGCATAAAAAGATCATCCAACAGCAGCGACAACAATTAAGATCCCATATTGGGCCGGGCGTTGGTGGCGCACGCCTTTAATCCCAGCACTCGGGAGGCAGAGGTAGGAGGATCTTTGTGAGTTCGAGGCCAGCCTGGTCTACAGAGCGAGTTCCAGGACAGCCTCCAAAGCCACAGAGAAACCCTGTCTCGAAAAACCAAAAAAAAAAAAAAAAAGATCCCATATTGGCATCTGTGTGAGGGGTTTCACACCTATAATCCCAGCAAAGGAGTCTGAAACAGGAAGATGTGACTATATAGCAGGACTCTGCATCCAAACCGGAAGTGAGAGACAGAAAGTGAGAGAACAAAAATATAAAATTATTCCATTGTAAATATATACTGTAGGTAGAATCCTAATACAATTTTTTTTCATTTTAAAAATTACATACTTTTTGTCTCTCTGTGCCGACAATGGACTTTCTGGGAGAAATACGGCAATCGCCTACCCTGCAAAGTGACACAGTACAAGGATCCTCTGTGGGGCCGGGGAAGGCAGCATCGTGGTAGGAGTCTTGAGTGTATGGAGCCTAGACCCAGGCTAAAAGAACCTCTGGAGGACGTATGAGAAAAGGTCAATGGTCCAGTTCTCAGCCAATGCTGTTATGAAAACAATCATGAGATTATACTGGGGGAAAGTTGCGTATTTTCCAGCTCTATTGCCCCACCCCCTGACAGAAGGTCAGCAACCAATGGTGATCTTGAAGCAGAGCCCTATGTGTACTGTGATCCCAAAACACCATTTCTTTTTCTTTTTTCTTTTTTCTTTTTTTTCTTTTTTTCTTTTTTTGGCTTTTCGAGACAGGGTTTCTCTGTATTGTTTTGGAGGCTGTCCTGGAACTCACTCTGTAGACCAGGCTGGCCTCGAACTCACAGAGATCCACCTGCCTCTGCCTCCCGAGTGCTGGGATTAAAGGCGTGCGCCACCAACGCCCGGCCCGAAACACCATTTCTTAGGACCAAGGATGTCCAAGAAACAATGACTTCAAGAAACATACCATTTGCTCTTGGAGCATCCTAATTCTGCCAGAAGACAAAGAAGTCATCAAAATTCAATGCTGACTAATTAAAGTCATAAGGAAGAATCACCACACACCTATCAGACCAGGCATTATCAGGGCCAAGGAGATGACTCATCAGGGAAAGGTTCTCCCACCAGAGTAAATTCAGTCTCCTGGAGGCGGCATGGAGGGAGGAAAGACCAACTCACTCCCAAAAGTTGTCTTTGAAGTCTATAAGACTACCGTGGTAGCCAGGTGGCGGTGGCTCACACCTTTCATTCCAGAACTCAGGAGGCAGAAGCAGGTGGATCTCTGTGAGTTCAAGGACAGCCTGGTCTACAGAGTGAGTTCCAGGACATCTAGGGCCACACAGAGAAACCATGGCATATGCATGCACATGAATGCACGTGCAGATACCCCCCCCAAAAAAAAGTAGGAAGGAAGGGGAAGGGAGAAAAGGGAGGGAAGGAAGGGAGGAAGGAAAAAAAGAGGAATGGATGTTATTATTTTTAAAAATGTCGCTAAGGGTAGCATGTACACTATGAGAAGAATGCAAATTAGCATAACCACTGTCGGAATCAGTATACACTTTCCCAGAACACTAATAAACAGAAACTACCATGCAGTTCTATACTAACCCGTGGATAGAGCGAGGATGTGGCTGTGGCAGGCAGTCTGTATGTCTTCCCCTCCACCAGGCTCCTACTTCCTGTTTTTACGGGCTTGTGTAATCATTCTCTTGCAGGCCAACAGCACGGTGACAGTAAGATGTCACTTTCCGGGTTAGACTATAAATGACTGACTTTGGCCCAGGTGGTGGTGGCGCACACCTTTAATCCCAGCACTCTAGAAGCAGAGGCAGGCAGATCTCTGAATTCTAGGCCAGATTGGTCTACAGAGTGAGTTCCAGGACAGCCAGGGCTACACAGAGAAAGTTTGTCTCTAAATAAATAAGTGACAGACTTTAGCAGACTTCTCAGTTTGATGAAGCAAGCTGCCATGTTAAGTGGCCTGCTATTAAGCAGCCTAGGACAGCCTCTGGCCAGCGGCCAGTGAGAGATCAAAGTCCTCCCAGTCCGATAGTCCAAGAGGCCAGAGAGCACAGCCTGAGCTAGGTGCTGCCAGCCATGGCAAGCACCATTTTGTTTAGATGGTAAAAGGATGCTCAGTTAACTGGTGCCAGAACACTTGATCAGACTGAAACTGTGGGAGAACAAATAAGTTTAGAGTGTTCAATTCTTTGGTGGTCGCTGTTACAAATGATAGATAACTAATACAGTGACTATTGTCAACGTGTATGGGATCCAACAATTGTTAGATTAAGGGAGGGTGGTTTTGTTGTTGTTGTTGTTGTTGTTGTTGTTTTGGATTTTTTTCTAGACAGGATTTCTCAGGTATCAAGACAGAGCCCTGGCTGTCCTGGAACTTGGAACTCACTCTGTAGACCAGACTGATCTCCAACTTATGTGCCCCCCTCTGCCTCCCAAGTGCTGGAATTGAAGGTGTGCATCGCCACCGGCCGGCTTTGGTTGCTATTTTTAAGGGAAGAATACTGTAAGGTCTGGGGGCTTGGGTTTTGTGGTTCGTTTTGGTTTGCTCTAGCTTTTTTGAATGAGGTAGCCCAGGCTGGTGCTGATTCCCAGTCCTCCTGCACAGAAGCTGGGATGGAATGGGAGATTACACTGGTCAGAGAGCCAGGGCACTGCTTATAAGGTCACATGAGGTCAGAAGACAAAAACTGACGATAAATGTTTCAGATAGGGGTAATAACATGGTGCAAGTTGGGACCACAGTGGATCCCATGGCGGGGGACAGGGACGCCATGAGGCAGAACTTACATGGGAAAGAGGTTTTATTGGGAAGGGAAGAGAGTGGGGGGAAGGGAGAAAAAAGGGGGAGAGAGAAAGAGACAGAGATCTGTCTGCCTCAGACAAATGGTAGAGCGAGCAGAAGCAGGTGGAGCTTGTCTCTTAAAGGGACCTTTGCACCTGCATACAGAGCCAGGGGCTGCCTGCCATGCGTGCAGGGATGGGCA
Organism: Mesocricetus auratus; assembly: GCF_017639785.1. Classification (NCBI taxonomy): domain Eukaryota; kingdom Metazoa; phylum Chordata; class Mammalia; order Rodentia; family Cricetidae; genus Mesocricetus; species Mesocricetus auratus. The sequence goes on from NW_024429266.1 coordinate 111,878,632, forward strand.
CTCTGCCAGGTCCCCCAAGGCAGGGCCGGGTGTGCCTGGATTGCAGCAGCGGGGATGTCTCTAACAGCAAATGACAGAAAAAGCAAAGCTAGTTTGTTTCTAACCAAAACTTCTGGAAAGGAGAAAGGATAACTTTATTTTTCTTTAGTAGTTAAGATTTGTGTGTGTGTGTGTGTGTGTGTGTGTGTGTGCACATGTGTGTGTGTGTACATGTGTGTGTCAGAAAAGGGTATCACATCCCCTGGAGCTAGAATCTTAGTTACTTTTATAATGCTATGATAAAACACCATGATCAAGGCAATTATAAAAGAAAAGCATTTAATTAGGCATTTGGCTCCTAAGGGTTAGCGTCCATGACGACAGAGTGAAGGCATGGTAGCAGGAACAGCTGGGAGTTAGGTCTCACAGAGCAAACAGAAAGCAGAGAGAGCACACTAGGCATGGGGGAAGGCTTTTAAAACTTCAAGCCCCTCCAAGTAACATGCCTCCTTCAACAGGGCTACATCTACAAATCCTTCCCAAACAGCCACCAGCTAATTCAAATACGCATGAGCCTGGGGGTGGTGGAGGGGCATTCTCAGTCAAACCTCTACAGTTGGGGCTGCACACAGGCAGTTACGAGCTGGCTACTGTAAATGCTGGGAGACAAACTCAGGTCCTTTGCAGAAGCACCGCTTGCTTCTAACCACTGAGCTTCGTTCCCGATCCTACCCTACCTACTCTAAACACAGCTCTGCTCACACATGGGCTTTGTGGAAAATGCTTGGGACTAAAAAGACCAAGGCAAAAAGATAGGTCAGTTAGTATTAGGTAATCAGCAATGCTCCCAAGGCTCCTAGCAGAAAGCAAGTACAAATCAATATCAAGGTATTAACTCAATTCAGGCCAGGCAGGATTTCCACCACAAAAGCCACACTGGTCGTGAGATAACAATTCAACATTGCTTAACAAAAACAGTGTCTCGTGGATGACTAGAAACTACCAAATTAGACCACAAAGAACTTTACGTCACATAATAGGATTTTATCAGCCACACCCGGAGCCACAAACTTGTAATCTCAGCTACTCTGGAGATTTGAGTAGGACAGCTTTAAATTGTAAATTAAGACTTTCCTGGGTGCCAGGCATTGGTGGCACACGCCTTTAATCCCAGCACGAGGGAGGCAGAGGCAGGTGGATCTCTGTGAGTTCGAGGCCAGCCTGGTCCAGGACAGCCTCCAAAACAATACAGAGAAACCCTGTCTCGAAAAAACAAAAAACAAACAAAACAAAAAAAAGACTTTCCTGAGCAATGTAGTGAGACACTCTTTCAAGCTGTAAGAAAAATATTGAGATTGGTGTATTGGTTACTTTCCCATTGCTGTGATAAACACCACAGTCAGGGCAACTTACAGGGGAAAGGTTCACTTTGGGTTTACAGCTCCAGAGGGAGAAGAGTCCATCACCATCAGACCAGGGAAGCTTGGCAGCAAGCACCAGGCACTGGGGCAGGGGCTGGGGCTGAGAGCTCACATCTCTGACGACAAACAGCTTTGTGCCCACATTCTGAACCCCAAGATCATCAATAGACCCATTACGATGCAAAAGCTAAGAGTTTTTTATTAACTGTCTTTAACTCATCAAGGCAGGTGGAGTGAGAAGGACCCAGGGGAACCTTGAGGCCGTGTGTGTGTGTGTGTGTGTGTGTGTGTGTGTGTGTGTGTGTTATTGGGGTGTGTAAGAGGAGTATCTAGGGGTATGTAACAGTCTCAGGATTGGTGCGCTTCCAGGCCTGGGCGACCTATCCTGGGTTGATTGGTCAATTGGTTGCTATGGCCTATAGGCCCTCCCAGGGTAGTTGCTATACTCTGCCTGTCAGTTATGCCACTTTTACCGAGAGCTAACTTCTGATTGGTTCTTTGCCACGTGGAGGGTATCAGACTCCTAATACTCAGCCAAGGTCAGGAAGCTCAGCACATTTTGCTGAGTTGGTGCCTCTGTCTTGCTGGGTCCTTTCTGCATCCTGCCATGCAGCCCAAAGCAGGGGGCTGGGTGAGGGTCTGATGCCTTCAACAGGAAGCAGAGAGGGCAAATCAAGAGGGTGGGAGTCTCAGAGTAGAGTTCTACCTCCAGCAAGACCACACCTCCCACGCTTCTTCAAACAGAGCCAACTGGAGACTAAGAATTCAGATGTTAGAGAATGGGGGCATTTATCATTTAAACCGCTGTGAAAGCCAAAGTTACATTTTAACTTTTAATTACTGTGCCTAAGAGATCCACGAAACAAAAATGCCTCTAACCCCTTGCCCAAGGAGAGATGCTTCCTTAAATGTTGGAGGCTGTTGCTCATGGGAGATAAGAAGTCACATATTCACTCCCCTAAGCAAGTTTGGTTGACCCGACTACACGTAATGTGCTTGATCACCAGCAGGCAGGAAGGATGTCAGGATATATGCTGGACCCTGATTGGACCTGATGGGAAATACGGTGGGGCCTTATGGAGTTGCCTTTCTAAGTCTGAGGAAAATGTGACTTATTGCCATTTCCTGGGCTCTGATTGGACCTGATAGGAAATACGGCGGGGCCTTATGGAGTTGCCTTTCTAAGTCTGAGGAAAATGTGACTTATTGCCATTTCCTGGGCTCTGATTGGACCTGATAGGAAATACGGCGGGGCCTTATGGAGTTGCCTTTCTAAGTCTGAGGGAAATGTGACTTATTGCCATTTCCTGGGCTCTGATTGCACCTGGCCAGAGTCCCTCAGTCTGGCCAACATTTCCTTAAAGCTTGCTTCAAATTTGGCTTTAAACTGTGGTAGTGGTCTTGTTCTTGGTGGGTGGGATTAACAGTACCACAGTTGGGACTAGATCTCAGTGGTAGAAGCAGAGAGAAGGGAGGAAAGAAGGGAGGTAAAGAGGAAGGAAAGGGTTTTATCGGAGAGCATTTGCTTTTATTGTTTAAAAAGAGAGGGCTTGTTTGTTTGGTGGTAGAGATGAAACCCAGGGCCATGTGCATGATAACACATACATCACCCAAGTTCTCACATTTTAAAAATAAAAATTAATCCAGGCGGTGGTGACGAGAGCCTTTAATCCTAGCACTCAAGAGGCAGAAGCTAATGGATCTCTGAATTCAAGGTCAGCCTGGTCTACCGAGGAGTTCCAGGTCCGAAAACAAAAACAAAAAAATGTGTTTGGAAAGAAGATCCCTATTCTCAGCCAAGATGACAAAACAGGAACTGCATTTACCTGCTGTGTTGGCTGAGTAAACAAGTCCCAAATCATGTAGTCTGTGGGCGTTACCACACAGGGCAAAAGAGACTGCAGATTAGGGATCTCACGATGGGAAGGCTGCCCCCATACCTGAGGGCACTGAGTGTCACTCACAGTGAGGGCGCCTGACAGGGCTGCTCTGCTGGTTCAGGAATGGAAAGGGGAGCTGCAAGCCAGGAAACTCGAGGAATAAAGTCCCAGGAGCTGGACAAGGCAGGGAATGCATTTTTCCACCAGGGGCCTCTGGAGGAAGGAGATCCTGCCAACACCTTGATCTAAGCCAGGATAACTGATTTAAGATTTCTGACCTCCAGAACCACATGGGAATAAATGTTTTCTCCCATCAAATCTGTGATCATTTTTATGACAATCATAGAAGACTAACATACTACTCCCCCTTAAAACAAAACCAACACACACACACACACACACACACACACACACACACACACACACACAGAGCGCATTGCTCTCAGCTTATACTATTGGTTTCAGAGCCTTACCACAGGAAACTTGAATCCAGATCGGGTTAGATGTTCTCCTCAAGTTTAAGATGAAAAGTTGAGAATTCAGAAAGTCTGGTAGAGACGGTACTACCATGAAACATGAGATGTACAAAATGGTCCCCTCAGACCTGAGCTAATGTGTGCTGCTCGGTGTTTGGTTAGAATCTCAGCGGCCACTCCTTGGTGGTTGCATTCCCTCCTTTTGCCCAGCATGTTAAATTCTAAGAGGCTGCACTTAAGTGACGAGATTTGATGCAGATAACATCAGAATGTGTAGCGCCCTCATTCTTTAGTTCCACACAAGGCAAGGAAAGTATCACAAGGTCAAACTCCCCGAAAAAATATTAAGATGATTGTGCCTGACTGTAATTTGAACAGTAAGGAAAGACAGGATTGCCATGAGTTCAAGGCTAGCTAAGGCTACACAGTCAAATCCTATTTCAAAATACAAATTAAAAGAACAGGTTTTTTTTTGTTTTTCATTTTAATCTTTTTAATGTTTTTTTTTTAAATAAAATACAGGAACAGCCCAAGGAGGTAAAGTTCAACTACAGTGTACCATCCAGAGAAGAAGGGAAAACGCACACACTGAGACTACCTTCTTCAGAAACACCTTTCGCACCCCTGAGTTCTCCAACATGGAGCTTAGAGGAAAATAATCAGTTCATCTCAGGACAATGGCCCTTGAAAAAACCTGATTTTTGTTTCTCCTTATCCTCCTCCTCCTTCTCTCATTTTCCAAGTATTAGCTTTGAGAGGTAAGCAGCTAGACCTGGGAGCAATTAGCATAGCCAGGTGTCTGCACAGGACACGTCTGTCTGCCAGGAGCTGTTGAAGACACAGCAACAGAACTCTTCACACACTGCTGTTGGAAATGTGGAATGGTACGGCTGGAAAAGCACAGTGCACTCTTTCGAAGCCATAATGTGAACTTACACATTCAAGGATGCTACTACCGAACATTCTTCAAGAAAAACAATAAAGGTATATAAACACAGAGACCTACACACCATAATGTGAACTTATACAATTCAATGATACTACTACTGAACATTCTTCAAGAAAACCAATAAATGTATATAAACACAGAGACCTACACACCATAATGTGAACTTATACAATTCAAGGATGCTACTACCAAACATTCTTCAAGAAAAACAATAAACGTATATAAACACAGAGACCACACCACATTTGGATTAGCCTTGCTGATAAGCCTCAGAAACTAGAACCAGCCCACAAACCTACTGAAGGGACACTAGCCCACTCGAGCATGTGGCTCTGGCAGGCCCTGCCCTTCTCCCCAATTCCCTCTGCCTTGCAAACAACAACAACAACAAAAGTTACATTACATTCCTAAAGCTAGCCACCAAGGTCTATTCCCTTCTTTGGCCACTTCTTCCTCCTAAGGCTGACCACCAACGTTCACCAATCAGAAGCCTCCTTTGGTTCACCTAAGTAGCAGGCCCAATTAAAATTAAACAGCTCAACCTAACACGGAGTTTCCCATGTTTACCTTTACAAACCGCCATTTGCCTATGTACCATGTCTATCTCCTCTCTAGCCTACCCAGAAAGTCTTCTGTCCCTGCCCACTTTCCCTTGTACCTTCTCCCTCATCCCCTATCCCAGCCCATCCTAACACAGACCTCCCCCTTTTCCCTTAAGAATGACACCTGCAAGGTCATTGGCTGCTGTCTTCTGCCTGAGTCAGAAAGCAGCCACTTTGCACTCAGGAGGCAGAGGCAGGAGGATCTCTGTAAGTTTGAGGCCGGGCTGGACCGACAGCCTCCAAAAAATACAGAGAAACCCTGTCTCGTAAAACAAAAAAAAAAAAAAAAAAAAAAAAAAAGAAAGCAGCCACTTTAACTTTTCTTCCCTCCTTAATAAAGGGTCTCCGTGAAAACAGGTGCTTGGGTGTGGTTTGTGCCTAATCTGGCGTCTGCAAGGGAACCCCCACTATGTGGAAATTCCCTTCACCTATTAAAACAAATAGTAAGTAAGTTTCATCTATACAATGAAATAATATTGAGCAATGAGAAGATCCTGATCCATGTTATAATATGGATACATCTTAAAAGCATTATTCAAACTGTGGAAAGTTAGACACAAAGAAACTAATAAGGGGTTTGAAAGATAACTCAGCTGGTCATGCTTGCAAAACAAACACAAGAACATGAATTTGAACGCCAGAACTCGTATTTTAAAAAATATATAGGTATGATGATGCACGCTTTGTGATTCCAGCCATGAGAAGGTTGAAGATAGGAGGACACATGGTGCTCACTAGCCAGCCAGCATCACCTACTTGGAGAGAGGTCCAGGCTAGTAAGAGACCCTGTGGTGGCAAGGGAATGAAGTAGTAACAGGCACACATACACACGGAAAAGCTGGGCTTAGGAGGACTAGGCTCGTTGATGGAAAAGCCACAGCACTCCAGAAGATCAGCATGCTTATTCCATACAGCTGAACAAGAGGGTGGGGTTATTGCAGACAGATGAACAAGGAGGTGGGGTTAGCCAATCTCAGTAGGAGTGTCTTAGGAAGAGTTTCTATTGCTGTGAAGAGACACCAAGGCAACGCTTAGGGAAAACATTTAATTGGGAAGGCTTACATTTTCAGAGGTTTAGTCCATTCTCATCATTGTGAGGCATGGTGGAGTGCAGGCAGACATGGTGCTGAAGAATTAGCCCAGTTTCCTAATCTTGATTTGCAGGCAACAGGAAGTGGTCTGTCTCACTGGGCATGAACTGAGCATATATGAGACCTCAAAGCCCATCTCCACAGTGTCACACTTCTTCTAACAAGACCACACCCACTCCAACAAGGCCACACCTTCTAATGGTGCCACTGCCTTTGGGACCATTTTCTTTCAAACCACCACAAGGAGTAAATCTCTGTAAAGAAACAGTCTTTTTAGGCTGTAAACACCCAGAGATAGAAGGACCAGGGGAAGGCTTTGCCATCCCCGAGCCTCACCCGAGAGGAAGGCTTTGCCATTTCCCCATGGGACTGAGGATTGGAGTCCTTGACACAGCTGTGCAAATGTCAATAGCACATAAGCACTTAGGACTCCATTCATTCCAGGCTTCTCCATCCCCGATATCCCGGAACTGCCGTGGCCTCCAGCAAGGCTTTGTGCTAGGAACTTGAGGCAGCAATCTAGTTCTTCTGTAAGAACTAAAACACAGCTCAGAGATGGTGGTGCAAGCCTTTAATCCCAATGAAGGCAGAGGCAGGAGGATCTCTGTGAGTTCGAGACCAGCCTGGTCTACAGAGCAAGTTCCAGGATAGGCAGGGATACACAAAGAGAACCCCTGTCTTGACAAAAGAAAGAAAGAAAGAAAGAAAGAAAGGAAGGAAGGAAGGAAGGAAGGAAGGAAGGAAGGAAGGAAGGAAGGAAGGAAGGAAGGGGAAGAAGAAAGTAGCACAAAACAAGCAAACTCCTTCTGAGTAATACAAGCATAACCCTCCTCACTCACTAACTCAGTATGGATTCGGCACTTCTCCCTTACTCATCTAGTCTCTGCTCATGATGCTACTGACTGCCTGGCTGGGGCCCTTTTGCTCTAGAGAAGTCATGGTGGGAAAGCAGCTCACTTAATGCCAGTCTCTAGCATTTGTATCCCTGAAGCAGGCAGCACTGTTCCAGGTAGCCAGTGTAACCTAGGTAATCATGCCTGCCTAGGCTTGTAGAACTCTTAGCTCTCCAAATGTCACCACTGTGTAAGCTTTAAACCAGTGGAAGTAGCCAGTATTATAACTCTTGGGTCTAGATGTCTGAGAGGGTTTGCCCCAGAGGCTTGACAGCCCTCTGGAACTCTCTCAGCAAGCAAAGCCTACAGGATTTCTTCTTTGGCTCTTCACAGCTCCCCATTGTTGTATATTTTGTTTGTGTTCTGACAGATAAAGCTTCCTGGAGATCAGAGGGTGGAGCTTGCCACTAGTTAGCCATAAAATCTGGGCAGTGGTGTCCCAGCATTTGTGGTTCACAACTTTAATCCCAGCACTGGGGAGGTAGAGACAGGAAGTGAAAAATTAGGGGTGGAGACAGGAAGTGATAAGGTTGGGGTGGAGACAGGATCTGGGGGGTTTTGGTTGCAGGAAGGAGATAGGTAGGAAGCAACCGGCAGCTGCTTCGGGTTCTCCGAACTTTCAGGTTTTCCCCCAACATTTGGCTCCCAATTTTTTTTTTTTTGTTGTTTTTTTGAGACAGGGTTTCTCTGTGGCTTTGGAGGCTGTCCTGGAACTCGCTTGGTAGAACAGGCTGGTCTCGAACTCACAGAGATCCGCCTGCCTCTGCCTCCCGAGTGCTGGGATTAAAGGCGTGTGCCACCAGCGCCCGGCAAGCTCCCGATTTTTAAAAATTAAGATTAATTAGAGTAATGCTCCATCCTATCTTACTTCTGTCTTACTTCTCCATGTTTTCTTGACTCCCCCCCCCCATTCCTGCCATCACCACTCTCTGGGGTTGTTCAGCTGCCCATTGTTGCGACAACCATCGGAATCACTGCTGCTACTGACCACAAGCCTTGAAGTTCCATCTCTCCGGCCGTCAATCTGCCACCCCTTTGCTTCTGCAGCTCAGAGTGCGCCAGCTGCCCCACTGTCGCTGCTGCTTGTTTCTGGTGCTCCCTGGATGTCGCCAGCTCAACTCGCAATGCCAGAAGCCCACAAGAAAAGACCTGCCCAGGGAAGTCTTTCAGATATATTAGTCACCTTTCTTATGACTGGGAAAAAACTGATGGCAAGGACGGGTTTCTTTTGGCTCACAGAGTACAGTCCATCACAGCAGGGGGCAGCTGGTCACATAGCATCTGCAATCAGGAAGTAGAGAGATAGGAATGCTGGTGTTTGGCTCATTTCTCCTCTTCATCCGGTCTAAGGCTGTCCAAGCCATGAATTGGTGCCACACATTCAGAGCTATTCTTACTCCCTCAAACTTTTCCGGAAGCACCCCCATAGACACAGAAGTATGTTTCTTTACTGATTTTAAAAGCCAGTCAAGCTGACAGTTGTGGCAGTAAGAATGAGATGACAAGACAAACCTCAGGCATTTTGAGTATCTGGTTCCCAGTTAGTGGCTGTTTGGGCAGAATGGGGGGGGGCCTTGCTGGAGGAAGAGTGTCACTGGAGGTGGGCCTTAAGATTTCTAAAGAGTTACACCATTTGGAATTATCCTTCTGTATTTCCTGTTTGTGGATCAGGACATGAGCTCTCCAGCACGGTGCCTGCCACGCTCTTTGTGTCTTAATAAGGGTTCCTAAAAACACCATGTCCAAAATGCAAGTTGAGGGGGGAAGGGTTTATTTGGCTTACACTTTCATATCGTTGTTCCTCATCAAAGGAAGTCAGGACAAAAATTATAACAGGGCAGTAACTCAGGAGCTGATACAGAGGTCATGGAGGGTGCTGCTTACTGGCTTGTTCCCCATAACTTACTCAGCCTTTCTTATAGAACCCAGGACCCCACCAGCCCAGGGATGGCACCATCCATGATGGGCTGGACCCTTCCCTATCAATCACTAAGAAAATGCCCTACAGCTGGATCTCATTGAGACGTTTCCTCGATTGAGGCTCCCTCCTCTCTGATGACTATGGCTTTTGTGTCAAGCTGACATAAGACTAGCCAGGACAGAGTAGAAATGGAAAACCGATAGAGAATATGGACATGGAAGATTGACTGACTGATGATGCTAAAGATTAAACACAGGGCCTGCACAACCCTGAGCTATACTGCCAGTCTAGAGATTCCAATTACATGCTAAAGTGTCAATAAAGTTATCCTTGGTTAGAAAAATTTTAGGTTTTCTTCTCATTTTGCATATGAATGTGTGTGTGTTTGTGTGTGTGTGTGTGTGTGTGTGTGTGTGTGTGTGTGTGTGACTTAAGACCCTTTTCATCACCTAACCAATGTTCTTGAGAATCATTCATGCTGGGTGGTGGTGGCCCACGCCTTTAATCCCAGCACCTGTGAAGCAGAGGCAGGCTTATCTCTTCAAGTTCAAGGCCAGCCTGGTCTACAGAACAAGCTCTAGGACAGGCTCCAAAGTTACAGAGAATCCCTGTCCCCCCAAAAAAAAACAAAACCAAAAAAGGAATCATTCACTCATAGCATGCACCATCACACTGTTTATAGAGATGGGGATGGAACCAGGACTCCAAGCATACTAGGTAATCACACTACCAACTAGCCACATTCCCAGCCCCTTGGGGTTTCTTGTTGGTTTATAATTTTTTGTAAAAGTGATATGGAGTTGAAATAACAACCAAACTCATGTTAAGGTTATCTTTAGTCATCAACATTAAGGGCTGTGAATGAAACTCAGTGTAGAGAATGACTTTGCATGTGCAAAGCCCTGGATTCCATCTCCAGCATTTTAAGAAAAAGACCAAATCATTCATCATTTATTAAATGCATGACTTATATTTAAAAAACACACGGAACAATTGTAAATACAAACAATATATTTTATTCCATCCCTGAAAACAATGACTAAACCAGAAATGTTCACAACTCCTCTGAGACTGAACAAGTGCTTGAGATTTCACCTAGCAATGAAACATAATTTCTTCACATAAAGGTACAGGGAAGACATTTCAGAAAGCTATCTTTCATGAAACAATATATTCTTATACTTATTTTAACAAAATATTTCATCATTGCTACTATTTGTGGTAGCATATTATAATAATGAACAATATCGAAAACTAAGTTCAATTTAGTCTAAATCTAGAGGCTAGCTGCATGTCAGCAGTCATCATATAGAATAAATACTACGAAATATAGAATACTATATAGCAATTGGATTTGCTACAAAATATATTTAAATAAAGACATGTTTTGTTCTATACTGGAATTAATCAAGTTAAGATTTCTTGTGCTGTGTATAGTAGCTGTTTCCCTAAAACATCTTCATAATTTATATTTTAATGTTCTTAATTTTGTAAAGTGGTTATTTATATAAAATGAGTAGCTAAGCTGACATCTCCTAACACCAGATACTCTTACATAACACCAACTAACATTAACATTTTTCCAAGCAGTTTTGTGCAGCGCAAATACATTTATTATATACATCTGGCTAAAGTCCTCAAGTCCCTTCCTACCCCCACCAACATAACCAAAGCAACATTTACCAAAATATGGAAATAATGTACTTTCGTAATAGCAGAAACCGTCAATGGGCTAAATATCCTCCTTTTCCTTTTTTTTAGATCGGGTCTGCTCTGTTGCCCAGGCTGGCGGTAAGCTTGCAGTCCCCCTGCCTTGGCCTCCTGAGTACCCATGGCTACAAACATATGACACTGTGATTTACCTTCAAATCAACAATCATGATTGTGAAAAATCATGCATTTTATTTTTCATCTCATCATAAAAATATGATTATTATGTAGAATATATGTAAGAAAGTTTTAAGTATGAGATTAGAGATTACCCTCATTTCTATTATATAGTCCCCAATGGTCAGGCTATGGACAGTGGCTACTACCCATTTCAAAATTATAGTCTTACAAATGCTATTTTTAAAAATATACAATTAACCTTCAGTTATCCTGAAGGATAGTGCAAATGAAAACATTCTTTGGGTCTATTTCAAAACATGATTTTCAACATGATACTTCCTTTTCCTGCTCATAATCTGAGTAACAAAATATAGTACTGGAACTAAGCATGTTTTCTACTTACAGGGACATCATGAGGACAGATGACAGAATGATTCAGTTACCGTCCACTTATCTGAAAAACATGTCATACACTTAAATAAATATTTTATAGAAAGGACTCCACGTCTTTCTAGTGTTTTTGTTTCTCCTTGATCTCAAATACTAAAGATGTATACAAAGATGACCTCCCTGCTTACCACAACAAATGTGTTACCAAACTCCCATTAAGTATACAGAACAGCATTGAAGAGCTTTGTGTGAAAGCAAACTAATAATGCCTGCAAGTTTATATACAGAATTAGCATCCTATGAATCCAGCCAGCTCCTTGGAAATGTGGAGAGCTTCTATTGTCAAGTATTACTCTGTCCTAGGCAGCAGTTTAAGAGGTGTCCTGCGATGGATGTATTCCACAGTGGTGTAGCCCTGCAAGGTGGCCTTCACTGCTATCTGACGCTGCCGGATGCACTCGTCCTTTTGTTGGTGGTTACCGGCACCAAGTTCCCACTGGTGCCATTGGTCGTATTGGTTGCTGAACCATTCACAACAATATAGTCGACCTTGCTCTCCAGCTTCACCAAGCGTTGCAAAATGTCATCTAAGAGGACTGCAATCGTTCTCTTCAGGTCCGCTAAGGGGGAAAATTGGAATAAATCATATTAAACAGCAGTACAGCACTTACTATTTGTGCTTTACAGCTTAAGGGAAAGAGGTAAACCATTATCACGACATCGGAAAGAAAATATGCTACAGAGAATGCGCTCAGACCCAGACAGGGAAAGCTGAATCACTTTCATCACTAGCACCACACCCAAAGCAAGAGAGTTACAACACACCAGGAACTCTCCCTTCTGAGAGCAGTGTATCAGACTTCAAGTCAGGCTCAAAACATCAGCCCTCTGTAAGGTGGGCTCTCACCAGCTATGCTGACATCACTTGACACGCCATGCTGAGTTTCTTCAGCAGTGTATACAGAAGGCTTGGGCCAGCAGGTAAAGTACTGACAAGGGCAGGTAAAGAGAGCTATGTAAGCAATTCAACCAAACACAAGCAAGACGCCTAACCGTCCAGAGTGGAGCACGAGTGGGAGTCAGGGCACAGGGTGACCTGCTCTGAGGACTGCTATGCTCTAAGTTATTCTAGAGTTTGAAGCAATGGCTTTCAGCTTGGCCTGGGTGATTCCAGGTTACCAAGCAGCCCTTGACTCCATGTTGAGGACAAATGCAGAGGCTTTTGACTTTGCAGCTTGTTTGTGTGCGGATACTACCACAGGGCCAGCACTAACCATGAGGCATTAACTATCAACTTCTCCACATGAGCAAAAAGGTACACACCAGACCCAAAAAGGATGCAACACCCTCACTTGGGTGCCATTAAAAGGGAGATATCAAAGCGGGGTGGTGATGGCGCATGCCTTTAATCCCAGCACTTGGGAGGCAGAGGCAGGCGGATCTCTGTGAATTTGAGGCCAGACTGGACTGATAGCCTCTAAAACAATACAGAGAAACCCTGTCTCATAAAAACAAAAACAAAAAACAAAAAAAAGAGAGAGAGAGAGAGATCAAATCGGGGTGGTAATGGCACAAGCCTTTAATCCCGGCACTCGAGAGACAGAGGCAGGCGGATTTCTGTGAGTTCGAAGTCAGCCTGGTCTACAAGAGCTAGTTCTAGAACAGCCTCCAAAGCCATAGAGAAACCCTGTTTTCAAAAACAAAAACAAGAGAGAGAAAAATAGACAGACAGACAGACAGACATAAGGGAGCTGGAGAAATGGCTCATCATTGGCTACTCTTCCAGAGGACAAGGGTTCAATTCCCAGCACCCACTTGGCAGCTCACCACTGTCTGTAACTTCAGTTCCAGAAGATCCAACACCCTCACACAGACATACATGCAGGCAAAACACTAATCACTGCTCATAAAATTAAACAAAATATTAAAAAAGACACCTAACATTGAGATGATGATGATGGCCCCACCCACCTGTCCTCCAACTATCCCACACATGCATCAAGACAAGACAAAGAACTCCAAACTGCTCCCAGCAATTTAGGTCGGCAGATCACCCACTGTTTGATGAGACCTGACCCAACTGCTGTCCTGATCCATCTAGGCGCCATCCTGACCTTCACTGAACGGTCCCCTCCTATTGACCTGGCCTCAGGCTCTCAGCTACTTCTCCAGCTCTTCCTCACCAATGAATGCAGTTCCTCCCACTGAGGTGCTCAGAACCTGTCTAACTTTCAGGAACTGCTTTCTGTTAGCTCTCACCTCAGCCTTATCGAGCCCTGTCTGAACTCTGTGTCATCAACCTTCTGTAGTCCTTCTCTGTGTGTGGACATTTGTGAGAATGAGAGACTAGAAAACACACACACACACACACACACACACACACACACACACACACACACACACGGTGATACACACTAACACATATCTGAGAGTTATTAGCAATTAAGATTGAAATAAAATACCTCATGTCCTCACTGTGAGGACAACTAGAACCATCTGGAAAATTGCAGTCAATGAAATCAACAAAGCCTGTGAATTTACTGTCATTGCATTAATTGTGACCTTGTGGAAAGACAAACTGTATCTACTGCTGACACTGCACATCAGGAGACGTAGCCAGGGCAGCAGATATGCCACCAACTTGAATTTCTTCCAGAAAAATGACAGTTACTCTAGTTCTTAACCTCTGTGGCAGGTTAAGGGGCTTAAGTAGACTTTTCCTAGCTGGCCTTCATGTTTTTCACTGGCATTCCACAGATATTAGGTAGTCAATAATGGCAATTGATATTGTTATTTTTTGTTGATCCTGGACCAAAAAGGCAGCTCAACACCTATTCTCTGCTCACCAGGGAAAAACATCTAACACCAGCTGACAAAGCTGCTCGTAGCTGTGCTACTACCGGAAAAAGTATGAGACAGGTGAAGGCAGTTGCTACCCAACAATACAAACCTAACACCCTGAGTTTGAACCTTGGAATACACACAAAGGTGGAAACAGTGAAATGACTCCATAGAGCTGCCCTCTGACCTCACATACGTGCCTGCTGTAGCATATACCATCCCCCTTCAAAAAATTAAATAAACAAAATAAAAGGTAAAAAGGAAAGCAACAGAATGGGAGACCATCGTTGCCAATCATAAATCTTGTGGTAATATAGTGTCTATGATCTAATAAAGCCACTAGAGATCAGTTTGCAAGATCAGTCACATTAGTTAGCTATAGACACTAGTCAGTGGTGGCACACACCTTTACTCTAAGGACTCGGGAAACAGGCAGACGGATCTCGCTGAGTTCCCCCCTGGCCTACACAAGAGTGAAGAGTAACAGAGCTCCCTCCTTTGATCCCGGCACTTGGGATCACAAGCCTTTAATTCCAGGGAAGTGGAGACAGGAGTGATATGGCTGGGCAGAGAAAGGAATAAAAGCAGGAGACAAGAACTGAGATCCTTTTGCCTCTGAGGATTCATGGAGACAGTATTGCCATTTCAGCTTGGTAGAGGTAAGATCTAGCTTGGCTGTTTTGCTTCTCTGATCTTCAGCTTGAAGCTTGAACCCCAATATCAGTCTCTGGGTCATTTAATTTTTGTGTTACAATATCTCAAGAAGATCTACTACAGTGATGCTAATCCTCAAATTCAAGAACAAAAAGACAATCCAAGTTAAAAACAGGCAAAGATTCTTGTTTCTAATCAGATGGGGAATGGGGGGTAACTGTGCCAAGCAAAGAAAAAATGAGGTTTCTCAATGGCATGTCACTGTGTCCACCAACCTCACTCTAGGGCAGGCCCCATACCCAATGGCATGTCACTGTGTCCACCAACCTCACTCTAGCAGGCCCCATACCCAATGGCATGTCACTGTGTCCACCAACCTCACTCTAGCAGGCCCCATACCCAATGGCATGTCACTGTGTCTACCAACCTCACTCTAGGGCAGGCCCCATACCCAATGGCATGTCACTGTGTCTACCAACCTCACTCTAGCAGGCCCCATACCCAATGGCATGTCACTATGTCCACCAACCTCACTCTGGCAGGCCCCATACCCAATGGCATGTCACTGTGTCTACCAACCTCACTCTAGCAGGCCCCATACCCAATGGCATGTCACTGTGTCTACCAACCTCACTCTAGGGCCGGCCCCATACCCAGGTGTAGTATAGATCAACAGAAAACCAACTCAATGGTATTTTCGTAGACCCTTTGTTTTATTCTGCTTTGTTTGGCCTTTTTTTTTCTTTTTCTTTTTTCTTTTTTCTTATTGATCTTTTTGCCTTTATTTTGATGGTCATTTTCTTTTCTTTCCTTTTCTTTTTGAAAGCAAGAAAATGAAATAGCATGAAGTTGGTAGGGAGGGAAGTAGAGGAAGACCTGGGAAATTCTTAATAAAAAGATGGAAAAAAATAATTGTGCCAAGGGGCCACACCCAGATGCAGCCCATCTGCTGCAGAACTACCCAGGCCAGCCCCTAGGACATGCTGATAGGAGCTTTACATGGTAGAGGCTACCAGGGAAACAAATCAAAGGACAAAGTTTGTTTGGGACTCATCAAGCAGGCAAGGGTCCAGATACCCGTGCACCAAGGTGCTATTGGCAGCAGAAATCTCAAAACAACCTAGTACAGACTCTGTCATGTGGTTACTAATGTTCATGCTTATAAAGATTTATCATGAAAAGGAACAAACTGAGCAAGGTAAATTATAAAATATAAATCTTGAAAAGAAAAAGAGCACCAAGAAGTAGAATAGAGCTAAATTCTTTGTTTGAGGAGATAAATGGGTTAAGAAACAGAATAAAGGGACTGGTGACCTCCGGGCAAGATCCCACCCAGCTAAGTTTCCAACTTGTGGAAAGAAACTAAAGAAAAGCTTTGAGTTGATCTGGTGGGACACAACTTTAATCCCAGCACTGGGAAGGCAGAGGCTACCAGATCTCTGAGTTTGAGACCAGACTGGTCTAAAGAGCAAAGTTTCAGGACAGCCAAGCTTAGGCAGTTAAGGACAGAAAGCTGGTGAAGATATAATTGAATGAAGGGGCCATGTTCCAGTCCCAGTAAGCAGCGTAACTTGGCTTTTCCAGCCATGTGGTTCTGACTTTAGAGTTAAGGATATAAGAAATGGGTTATGGACCCTAAAGAAAACCACTAATGCCAGGCATGTGTCAGGGTGTCATGAAGCTGTGTAGTTGAAGCCCAGATTAACTTGGAGAACCCAAGATGTTAGAGATGCCAGGGTCCTGGGAAACCTCCCAAGGAGAGCTGCTAGCAGGGAGTGGAACCAGCCCAAGAGAAAGAAGCAGGTTGCAGTCAACAAAGCTGGATGTATTTAGAGATCTGAAGCGTGTTTCCACATCAGACATGGAGATGCAGAGTTTGGAGTTTGCCCAGCTGGTTTTTGGTCTTGCTTTGGTCCAGTATTTCCTCACTATGCTCCCTTCCCTATGTTTTAGAATGGTAATGTATATCCTGTGCCATTATATATTAGAAGTATGTAATCTGGGTTTTTTTTATTTTGATTTTATAGGGGATTACAGTTAAGAGATTGCATGAATCTCAGAAGAGACTTTGAACTTTTAAACATTGTTAGGATTGATAGACTATGGGAACTTTTGAGGTTTGACTAAATGCATTTTGCATTATGATATGTTTACAAGCTTATGGGTGCCAGGGAGTGGGATGTGTCATTTGAATGTAACTGACCCCTATAATCTCATAGGGAGTGGCACTATTAGGAGGTGTGGCTTTAGAGTGGGTATTGCCTGGTTGGAGGCAATTTGGTAAGTGAGCCACCCCAATTAAATGTTTTCCTTTATAAGCGTTGACATGGCAATGGTTGTCTCTTCACAGCAATAGATACCCTAAGACAACTAGCTAAATAGAGTTCACAAATTTATGTGAAATTTAAATTTTTGCAGAAAGGATGAGAATGGTGGATAATCAAAAAATGCTAATCAAAAGATAAACAAGGGGACTAAAGAAATGGCTCCATGGTTAAGAATGCTGGTTGTCTGGATGGTGGTGGTACACACCTTTAATCCCAGCACTGGGGAGGCAGAGGTAGGTGGATCTCAGTGAGTTTGAGCTCAGCCTGGTCTTTAGAGTAAGTTCCAGGATAGCCAAAACTGTTACTCAGAGAAACCCTGTCTCAAAAAACCAAAAATAAAATAAAAATAAAAAAGCAAACACCAATCTACAACGGTGGCCTGCCTGCAAGATATGCCAATGTAATGGTGGCACCCCCACAGAATATGGTTTGACTTAAGTCCCACTCCACGATGCTGCTTGGATGACCAAGAACTTGAGACTAGATAGGTCAGGGAACTAGAGGAAAACCAAATACTAATTGTTTCACAAAAGGAACATGGCAATAAAATGACTCCTAATGACAACCTGCTGTACTCATAGATCAGTGCCTTGCTCAGCCATCATCAGAGAAGCTTCTTCCTGAAGCAGGGAACAAATGCAGAGACCCTCAGGCAGACAACATGCAGAGAGTGAGAGACCTTGTAGCACCCAACCCTCAGGGAGCCCTGCAGAAGAGGAGACAGAAAATGTGTAAGAGCGAGAGAGAGGCTGGAGGATACCAAGGAGTCAAAACCTAAACACAGCAGGACCACGCACATGTGACCTCAGAGCCTGAGGCAGCATGCACGGGGCCTGCCGGGGTCTACACCAGATGGAGTCCTAGTGCACACTTGCCCTTATACCTCTAATTAATAGCCACTTGCGAATTTTTCTTCAAAGGAGTCTCACTGGGGAAGTAAACTACGTGTTTTTTTTTCTTTTATCCCCCCTTTCCTTTTCTTTTTGGTTTGTCTAAATAGGGTTTCTCTGTGTAGCCCTGGCTGTCTTGGAATTCACTTTGTAGACCAGGGTGGCCTTGAACTCACAGAGATTTGCCTGCCTCTGCCTCCCAAGCAAACTACTCTTAAGGGTAGGCACCATGGCCAGCAGTAGATGACCAAGAGAAAACAAATTCAACAGCGTCTTTGGAGTTCCTTGTCTCCTAATTTTAAGTTTTTTTTTTAACTTACAAGTCCTTTGCAAATATATTATGGCTTCTGGTTTTGTTGGGGGGGGCTGCATTTTGTTTTGTTCAAGATGTCTCGCTGTAGCCCTAGCTGTCTAGGAACTCATTCTGTAGACCAGGCTGGCTTTGAACTCACAGAGATCCGCCTGCCTCTGCCTCCCAAGTACTGGGATTAATGGCGTGCGCCACACTGTCCGGCAAGCCTTTTCTTTTTAATGTAGTAACTACAAACAGGGTAGCTACATATCCTCCAAGACTCAGGAAATACCACAGAAGAAAGAGCAGAACGGATGTGAGAGCAGCCTGGAGCGACATGCTACTGTACTCTGGACTTAACAGCAGTTGCAATCCCTGCCGTGAATAACTGAAGATTGTAAATACCTCTGCTGAAAGAAGAGTCAACTTGAGCAAAAAGCGACACCCAACTAACAAATTTACTACAGATGCCCAATCCCAATGCTGGCAGGAGGCAGGAAAATGTTGAGTTTAAGATCAGCCTAGTTTACAAAGCAAGAGCCAATCTCAAAAATAGACAGTCAAGCACATAACTCAGTTAATAAAGTGCTTGCCCAGTGTGCACAAAACCCTAAGTTTGACAACACATAAACCAAGAGGATAAACTAGGGGGAGAGAGGAAGGAAGAAGTTCAAGGCCATATTCAATTACAAGAGTAAACTCAAGTGCAACCGGGGATACAGGAGACCCTGCCTCAAAATAAATGATTAAATAAAACAGGCTATGGCTATGGCTTGGTTTATAGTGCCTGCCCTAGCATTATGTGAGGGTTTGATTCCCAGCACTGATAGAACACCCTTCATTCAGTCTTCTGGCAATTCCTAGCTCCCCATCTCATCTCAAAGGAAGAAAAAATATGGCACACATAAAGAATTTAAAACAAACTAGGGCTGTGGTGGCACACACCTTTAATCCCAGCAGAGCAGAGATAGAAGGATCTCTTTGAATTTGAGGACAGCCTGGTCAACAGAGCAAGTTCCAGGACAGCGGGGGCTACACAGAGAAACCCTGGCTCAGCAGAGGAAAAAACAAAAACAAACTTAAAACAGCCGGTTGTGGTGGTGCATGCCTTTAACCCTAGCAATCAGGAGGCAGAGTTCAAGTACAGCTTGGTCTACATAGTGAGCTCTAGGACAGGCACATAGAGAGATCTTGTCTCAAAAAAAAAAAAAAAACAAAACAGGGGCTAGAGAGATGGCTCAGAGGTTAAGAGCATTGGCTGCTCTTCCAGAGGTCCTGAGTTCAATTCCCAGCAAACACATGGTGGCTCACAACCATCTACAATTCAATCTGGTGACCTCTTCTGGCTTATAGGCAGAACACTGTATACTAAATAAATAAACAAGTAAATAAATCTTAAAAAAAAAAAGAAATTACATTTTAAAAAAACAAAACAAAACAACAATGGGAATACAGCATTTAAAATGGAGATTTGCAATAACCAATACTGGAACTATAGGAAATCCTGTTTCTTGGAACTTAATTGATATTGTCCATTTGATGTTTTATATTGAGAAATAGAAAAGAAAAACCAATGAAATGCATGTATATATGTATATATATAAACAATTATACTGTATTACATACTCATTTAAAAATGCACATAATATACTTTATATGTACATATTTTAAAGAGATGAATATAGTGAAATGTCACAATTTCTATAATGTACTTAAAATATAATAAATGTGAGCTATTAATAACAAATCTGTGTGAGGACTATGCGAGTACTATATTCCTGCTTTACATCTGCAAACATACATGTGTGGTTTCTAAGAAACCAGTTTATAAAAAGCACACATGGATGCTGAGCTCCTTCCTGGGACTATCTGTGTTTACACAGGAACGGGCTGGAAGGGAGAGGACAAAGGTGTGCCGTGGGTCTCACCGTAGCCCGCCATGGATGCTCCGCTGTCCACATCCGCCACGCTCTTGCTCTCCTCCGCCAGGGCTTTCACGTATCTTTTGCTTAAATCTAGGATTTGCTCCCGTAACTTGACGCTGCTCTGGTGTCTTGGCTGTTGAAAAGTATAATGAAGTAGCATCAGCCCCCAGATGAGCCCGAACACCAGCAACAGGAAACTCAGTTTCTGGGACATATTTTTCCTTGAGATTGTAAAAATCATTTCTGATGAAGTGAACAGACTTGACTGGGGAGCAACAACTGGAAACGAAACACCAGATAATCAAGGCTTCCAAGGGGAAAGAAGAGCTCTCTAGTGTGGTGTGTCCATCTTCAGCCCGGTGGCCTCCACTTTGACATACCTGTAAATGAAGAACAAAGGGGTCACTATCACCTGCATTGGTATCAGGATAAACAATGAAAGTTCTAGAGTTCTGGCTTGTTACTATGCCCTCTTCCCTGACAACTTTCTCTGTCACATAACAAGTTTCTTGATCACCTATCAGTTCTATTTGCAAACATTTTTTCAAAATCAAACTAGAAATAAATATAAATCTGTTGAGAATATCTGAAAACTGTGCCACCTTAGCCATAAAATTTTGAATGACTTCTCCTCTGTCTCACCTTAAAGCCATTGATGGATAAGGTTCACAGATATTACAAGATTTCCGAGGTCTGTTCAAACATGCCCACACACAAAGGTAATTCCTAAAGTAAACAAAAACAGGAATGTCAAGGTAAAAGTTAGAAGTGATGAAAAAGCAAATACAGAAAATTAAAATGCCTATCTAACAAAAATTTCCATAATAAAATACGTGCCAACATTCGGATGTGTCATTAGAAGGTATTACTAATGTGAATGCATTAACCCTACGAAGCATCCAACATAACATGGAAAGTAAGCAAGTGGAAGGTTATTAAAACCAATCATGAAAGTTGGAAACACTTGAAATTTAAAAATAGTATTTTTAGACCACCAAAGTACCCAGGGATGAAAGGTCTGGTTTCATCACCAGAAGGGAAAAAATAATCGAAGTAAAAATCTATAGTGCATTTCCCATGACTGCTTCATAGCTTACTAAAAGCAATCTCTTGGAATGCTTTCATTTCTGGGATGAGGACAAATGAACTCAATTTTAACCCATTTACTAGGGAATGACAAAACCAAGTCTAACCTACTTTGAGAGCATGACTGAGTGTGAACACAGTACAGTAACTGTGTAAAGGTAGCCAGCAATTTGCAGAGGCACACACACACATCTGCAGTCCCAGCACGCAGAGGAGAACAGAGCCTGGCGAGCTCCACGATAGCCTAGGCTGCATGGATGGGAGCATCAAGTCAGTATCGGCTACACAGCAAGACAAAAACAAAACAAACACCGAGCCCACGAGCAATAAATAGCTTTCATTCCGCACATACTGAGTCAGGTACGAGAGCTACTCTATAGTTCTACCCTAGAAACTTGCTTTCTAGCATAGACGCTTTCCAGTTTTTGTTTTACTTGAGACAAGCTCTCATTATGTAGCCCTGGATGGCCTGGAACTCACCATGTCCGTCAGGCTGTCCTCAAATTCACACAGATCCCTCGGCCTCACATATTTATACCAATGTATACTGGTTCTTCTGTGTGTCCAAATACAAGCTACAGATTACACTGTGCCTTAGCACCCCATGAAAAAGAACACCTGGACTGTCCTGCATGGTCAGTCACTTCAAAAGGGGGCATGACTGCAACTCCAGAAAAGTGACAACTGAGAAGACAGCCAGCTAGGTACTTTTAGCCGGTGAAGACTTAAAAGACAGCTAAGAAAGAGAAGAGGGGGAGGGAGAGTACACCCAGTGTGTACTAACTCGACACACACGGGCTGAGGAGTGAAAGCAGGAAAGCAGTAAGGCCTTTGTTAAGTAGACTGTAAGGGCAGAAAAGCCGTGTATACAGTGAAAACACTGCAATTTATAACATGCAACAGTCCCAGCCGGGCGTTGGTGGCGCACGCCTTTAATCCCAGCACTCGGGAGGCAGAGGCAGGCGGATCTCTGTGAGTTCGAGGTTAGCCTGGTCTACCAAGTGAGTTCCAGGACAGCCTCCAAAGCCACAGAGAAACCCTGTCTCGAAAAAAACCAAAAAAAAAAAAAAAACATGCAACAGTCCCGACTATGCGCAACGTGTTTAAAACAGCACGAGGGCATACACAGTGCAGAGTGGCCTGCTGTGTGTTCAGAACCAAGGGTTACATGTGCAAACACCTGGGATTCAAGGCACATTTGGGTTTGAATTCACTTCTGGTTGCTGCACATTTGGAAATCTTTTACTGTTGCTCAATTTAAAACATTCAATAAATTACTCAATCCCAAACGAAATAATTGTTCAGTATAAGACACTGGACTCTGATCAATAAGATCTGACTACACCATCAGTCAGAAAAAGAGACCTTCATAAAGGCAAGAACATCCCAACATAGATCTACAGAGTGCATCTTCTCAATACTGATATGGGGGCAATGCAGGTCTCCTCTTGGGATCTTTTTTTCCACTGTGTAGCACTGGCTGTCCTGGAACTAGCTCTGTAGACCAGGCTGTCCTTGAACTCACAAAGATCTGCCTGCCTCTGCCCCCTCAGTGTTGGGATTAAAGGCACCACCACCGCCTAGCAGGTTCTTAATCTTATTAATAAAAAGATTTTAAGAATAGACACAAAGGACAGCCCAAGGAAATTTTTACTATTGTTTACCCAGAAAACCCCCAGGGCAGGCAAACAGCATATCTCAACAGATTTCCTTTAAGCTAGCACAGAAGTGAGACATGGAACTGACAAGCAGCAGCATAATTGGGCCAGCAGCTTAAAGAGAACAGAAGCACAAAATACAGGGGAAATCAAAGGTGTTAAGAAAAGCATGCTTAGAGAAAAGGAGAACTAAAAAGAGAAGCGATACTTTACTAACAGCCAGCAGGCTCATGAAACTACCACAGGGGAGCGATCGGGAAGAAAAGGTAGTGTCACACTGAAGGAATAATGATTGCACCTATCTCTTTAGTATGGCTTACTGGAGTGGCTCTTAGGTCAAGGGCTTGACCATGCCCGACTGGAATGTTAGGTCTCCATGCAGGCCAGATTCCCTTTCCTTGACCAGGAGTTTCTTGTACTCTCAACAACATTCACTCAGCCTTCCACAAAATACAATGCCCACCTCTGCAGGAAGTCAGGGTCTTGGACAGAAATAAACATAACAAGGAATGTTATGTTCTGCAATTTGGTAGTGTCTGCTTCATGATTTCTCATGGTAATGAGACATTTATTATGAAAGGGTTTTGCCAATGTGATATATACACACATTAGAGGGGTTTTTTGTTGTTGTTTTTCAAGACAGGGTTTCTCTGTATTGTTCTGGAGGCTGTCCTGGAACTCGCTCTGTAGACCAGGCTAACCTCGAACTCACAGAGATCCGCCTGCCTCTGCCTCCCGAGTGCTGGGATTAAAGGTGTGCACCACCAACACTCAGACACAATTTATTCAGCCATAATGAAAAGCAAACTTATAGGAAAATGAATGGAACTGGAAATCATTAATACATGGAACAGGCTAGTCTCACAAAGTATCATGTTTTCTCTCATAGCTGTCAATTAACTTTAAAAGAAGGAAATAAAGCTGGGCGGTGGTGGCATACACCTTTAATCCCAGTACTTGGGAGGCAAAGGCAGGAGGATCTCAGTGAGTTCGAGGCCAGCCTGGTCTACCAAAGTTAAACAGAGAAACCCTGTCTCAAAAGAACCAATAAGTAAATAAAATGAAAGGAGGAACAATTTGGAGTATAAAAAAAAAGAGGACAAAGAAGGTAACAGATGGGGTGAATATGATAAAAGGATGTTCTGTGCATGTATGAAAATGTCAACGAAACTCATTGCTTTATACAGCTAATAAAAGAAATGTAAAATAAAAAGAAAAGGGTTATCGTGAGAATACCAAAGGCTTGAGAGGCTGGGAGCACCTGACCCTGCTCTACAGTGGGCAACTCTGAAAGGACATCAAAGAATATAGTAGACATGGATGACAGGTGGGAGAAAGAACACGCTAGAACTTTCCCAAGTTAAAAAGATGTCCAGGAGCCAGCTATGCCTGACAAAGGGCTGAAAAGTTCCAAAGTCCAAGAGGACTCCCTGAAGCACTCCAAGACCTAAGAACCAGTGTGAGAATCCCACAAGCAATGCCAAGCAACACAGGCAGAAGACACTAAGGTTTTTAAAGGTTCACAGCTGCCTTTGGTCTTTCTCAGGTAATGTTTTACATAAAATAACCTGGCCAGATTTTTTACAACCCCAGTACCAAATCACACCCTATATCAAATAAATTAGAATGGGGATGGGAACCGAGCTTCATCTTTGTTTTTGTTTTGCTTGTTAACGATGTGTGGTGAGCCTTCCTACATTGTGGACAAATGTTTTCCCTACCACTGAGCTATGCTCCCAGCCAGCATCAGAATTTACAGTTGTCACTGCTTTGAAGCAAAGGTCATAATTTGCACCTCAGGCTGGCCTCTGTCATTTTACTTCAGCTTTTACAAGTGCTGGATTACAGATGTGTACTACCATGTCTGCTGCTACCAATATTTCTAAAAGAACACTGGTTAGTCCTCAATGTACAGCAAAGACGGAGAAGAACACTGCCCAAAAATGTCAGACCTTTTCACAAAGGGGAGCAGCATCAATGGCTGCAGGGAAGGTGTGTGCATCCCAAGTTACAAATCAGTTCATTTGGTGCGACATCCAAGCCCTGCTGCTGGGAGGTAGAAAAACAGAGACATTTACTGGAACACAGGTTGTTACTGCCAGGATAGCCATGTCCCAATTCTTTACTAGGCAAGCGTGAAGGAGAAAAGCCAACTCCACTGAGCAAACCACTTCCGTGTCAATATGAACACAAGTTCCTGTTCTCTGGGATTTACATCTATGCTTTCATACAGGAAGATGACGGACAATGAGTTTGAACTTTCAGCAACTAATGGGAATTTTCTTAAATACTTTTAGTGATTAGAGAGGAAATAATTGTTACTTTTAATTAGGAAAACGAGAGGATTTGGTGTGTTTTTCTGCATAATGTTCAAGCTTCAAATGACAGCAGAGCCCCATTTTCTTTATGTTTCAAATTGGCCCAGAACTTGGAAAACCATGTTATGGCACTTGGAAACCTGACATACCAACACCATCACTAAGGGGTTCTGGGTCACCACCATAATAATAGTCTTTCCCTGGCCCAAATGGACAGCAATCTAAAAATTCTATTTTTTCCAGTGCTGGCGACTGAACCAAGGACATTTCCACTGTGATAAAGGCCTAGATCCTAAAACTCTCTTCAATCTTACTACACTATATTGCCTACTAATGACTTTAGAAAGTAAAACACAACTACCTCCCCAAGTAATACCCAGAATTTTAAAGGTAAAATTAAGATTATCATCACCATCCTTATCATCAGTATTTTGATCCAGGATAGCTACTTAAACATTCCTAGGGGAAAATTTCCACCTGCAGAAAATAAAAACAGGAACCCATCTTTCTAGCATGTGGTAAATCGGAAGAGATTAGCCCCCACAGGCTCATTCATCTGAATAAGTGGCCTCTCAAAGAATTAGGAGGTGGCCGGGCGTTGGTGGCGCACGCCTTTAATCCCAGCACTGGGGAGGCAGAGGCAGGCGGATCTCTGTGAGTTCGAGGCCAGCCTGGTCTACAGAGCGAGTTCCAGGACAGCCTCCAAAACAATACAGAGAAACCCTGTCTCGAAAACAAACAAACAAACAAAAAAAAAAAAAACCAAAAAAAAAAGAATTAGGAGGTGTGGCTTTGGAGGGGGCAGGCTTTGAACTTTCAGAACAGCTCACGTCACTCGCGGTGTGCTCCTCCCTCATCCCGATGTGCTCCTCTGCCTTCCGGTGTATTCCTCCCGCCTCCCGGTGTGCTCCTCCACCTCCCGCCTGAGAACCAAGATGTGAGCTCTCAGCTGTGCTTGCCACTAGCCACGCCTCTGTCCTACCATCTAACCCTCTGAAACCCTAAGTCTGATTACATACTATTTATTGTAAACTGCCTTGGTCCTAGTGCTTTGCCACAGCATCTGAAAAGTATCTAAGACAAGACACAAGGTAAAAAAAAAGTAAACAGAGGAGACAAAGAAAGAAGGACGGGTCTGAAAAGTCCTTTATGAGCCTGAAGGCAGCAGAGTGCAGCCCGAGGGTCATCACCTCCCACTGCTTCCTGCTGCAGCTGCTTAAGTGGTTTCCTAGACACTTCTGCAACCCCACTTCAATCCATTATCCTCTAAGAGGTCAAAACACCTTCTAAAAACAAAGTTTGGGGGTGCACGCCTTTAATCCCAGCACTCAGGAGGCAGAGGCAGGCTTATTGCTTTTCTATAGCTGTGATAAAATACCATCGCTGAGGTAACTTACAGGAGTTTATTGGGCTTATGATTCCACAGGTTTAAGAGTCCACTGTGAAAAACAAAACAAAAACAACAAAACTAGTCCACTGTGGCAGGAGAGTGTGGCAGCTAGAGCAGGAAGCTAAGGGCTCACAGCTTCAACCTCTTCTCTCAGCAGAGAAAGCAAACTAGCAATGATGTGAGTCTTTTCCCTCACAAGTGACACACCGCCTCCAGCAAGGTCACACCTCCCAAGGCTCTCCAGAGGGCCAGTGTTCAATGCCCAACACCTCATTCAAGCCACCCACTGCGTCTTCCAAAAGGAAGGAGATAAGGCATATGAGTATGTTTCCTCATTTGAATGTGAGGGGTATTTTTGGGGGAGTGGGGTGCTGTTTGCGGAGTTTTTTCTGCATGTTTGTCTTTTTGAAACAGGGTCTCATTAGTAACCTTAAACTCAGAGATCCATCTGCCTCTGCTTCCTGAATGCTAGAACTAGGAGTGTACCACCACACCTGTCTATCTGTTTGGGTGTTCTGGCTTTTGTTTTTTGAGACACAATCTTGCTCAGCCTCACTGGCCTGGAACATACTATGTAGCCTGGACTTGCCTCAGACTCACAGTAATTCTCCTGGGCCTCGTGAAGGTTGAGATTACAGCATGAGCCACCACATATGGTAAAGTATGTGTTCAAATGCTCCCTCTGTGAAATGGATTTCCAAAGCTCATTTCCTCCACTCTAGTCCATGCTGGTCCTCTACCTCCCACAACACATCATCCTCTACCAAGTGACCCTAGCCCTCATATCGTCCAATCATGCCCTTGCTCCCGGATTCCACCCCACACCCCTAACTCACCTTGGACTCTGTCACATGTTCTACAGAGCTTGTGAGCAATCTGCAGTCACTGGGAAACCTCATTGTTTTAAACATGTCCCTGAGTCTGTCTGCCTTCTCCCCAGTAGTAATGTGACTCCCTGTCCTTTTTGAGGACAGAAAGGCAGAAAATGGAAATTTGGAGGTAAAATTGAAGTATTCTCAATTATCTGTCAGTGGATTAGAAGAGCCAAGGAGAAATTCCCTTATACTTTCGATTAAAAAAACAAAAAACAAAGGGCAGAGACACAAAGTGTCTTTCCCACAATGACACAACAGTGGAGAAGCTTTGGGCTCAGAACAAGGGTCCAGTTTCTCTATGCTGCACAACTCCTCACTTCCACTGTGAAGACTCTGCATGTCCAGAAGACTGTAGGCACCAAACCTGACATGACCAATACCATCCATATCAGGGCCCATAGAAGTGGCTCCTTTCCACGCTGTCTTAAGGTCAGAGAGTTCAAACCTATCCTTGATCTTTCAAGGTTAAAGGCCTAAGATCTAAAGGTCTAAGGTATGGCTACTGAAGGATGTTTAGCCTAAGGTGTGGTCACTGGATGTCTCGCCTAGGAAACAGGAGGTTTGATCTAAGGAGTGATTACTGGATGTCTTAATCCTCAAGGCCAGATAACAGGAGGCCTGATCTAAGGTATGGTTACTGGATGTTTTCCTCGTCAAGGCCAAATGGCAGGATGTTTGGCAAAGGGCAGTTACTGGATGCTTTGAGAATTAAGGAAGTAATTCGGTCTTATTGTTCCTTGTGTCATTGGTATCATTGGTAAGGAAGTCCTTTTGCCTCCCGCCCCCCTTTGGCTGGGGTATATAAGAACTTTGAGCAATAACTTTAGGGCCGATCCCAGTATTCACTGGATGCCCTCCCAACTCTATCCCTCTGTCTCTACCTTGCTTCTTCCCTCAATCTGCACTCTCTCAGGTGCGAACTGGACTAGTTGGCTGGCCTGAACACATACAGACTGAAGATACCCAAGGAAACTGACAGGAAAGCAAAAGGTGGCCTTATGGAGCCTCCCAAGAGTTAACCTTTTCCTTCCAAGAGGGACATATGTATGAGAGCCTGCTGGAGTTTGTTATGTACACCGAGTGCATGTAGAAGTCACAGAGGCAGGAAGAGGATGTCAGATTCCCGGAACTGGAGCTCCAGGTGATGATGAGTCGCCATGTAGGTGCTGGAAAACCAAACCTGGGTCCTTTGCAAGAGCAGTGAGTGCTCTTAACCACTGAGCCATCCCCACAGTCCCTTATCCTTGCTTTCATGTAAATGTACCTCATTCTGCATTAACACAACACGGAACAAAATTCAGTCTATGCCTAGAATTCCTCAAAGTAACTGAGAAACTAAACCCGTGGCCACTTCGATTGCTTCATTTGTTTTTATTGTACATTAGAATTACTATGTTTACTGCTTCATCTCTTGGCATACCTACTTAAATATGTGTATCTTTCTGTGTGTGTGTGTTTGGGTAATAGATTTAAGGGTTGGATAAGTTTTTTTGAATAAGGTTGAATTTGCAAATACTGAATGAACGGTAATATTAAATGAGTCTTTGTCCTTTTCCTCTTTAAAAGAATACTATAAGTGTACTAGGGCAATGATCCAGATGTTGTACAATTTTTTATTGGACTATTCATTAGTTTATTATTGGTTCATTATGTTTCAAATACATTTTATTCACATAAATCAAAGTCGCTATAAGAAGAATCTAAGACTCCACCATTTCTCTGACAAGGCAGACAGATTTCTGACTGTCTCTCTCTTTTCTCTCTGTCTCTCTCTCCTCTCTCTCTTCCCTTCCCTGACTAAAACTTCTTTCCCATGTTAAAAAAAATCTAAGAATAAAGATTAGAGCTGATAATCTTGCAAGCATCAGGCCCTGAGTTTGATCCCCAAAACTTGCCTAAAAATGTGCACGCCCATGTACTCACACATACATACACACTTACACTTTAAATAAATAAATATAAGTTATAGCCATACGTGGGGGCAGGGGAGCTAAATGTGATGGTGGCATGTTTGTAATCCTAGCACCAGAGAGGCAAAGACAAGCAGATGCTTGCAGGCCAGCGAGTCAAGCATAGGCATAGAGTTCTAGACTAGTGACAGAACCTGTCTCAAAAACAAGATGGATGGCTCCTGAGGAAAGATACCCAAGACTGTCCTCTGACCTCCACACTCGAGTGTTCCTGCACACACATGAATACACACATGCACAAACAAAAACACAACTTTGTATCTTAATTTCTAACATGGATTTTTTAAACACACCTAGGACAGAGGCTGGAGAATGGCTCAGTAAAAGCAGTGCTCTGTAAGCATTAGGAGCCAAGTTCAAATCCCCACTATCTGTGTAAGAAAGCCAGGATGGCTTTGCAAGTGGCCCCAGCATGGGGTGGGGGTGGCAGGCCAATCCTGAGAGCTTGCTAGCTACCCAGCATAACCATAAACAGCAAGCTTCCAGTTGAGAAAAAAAGTCTCTCTTAAGAGAACAAGTCAGGCAGCTTATATAGGTAGAAATCTGATACACCCTCTCCCACACACACAGAGTAGAAGAAAACATGAAGTAAAACAAAGACATAATCTTCAAGAAGTAGATTCCCTTCACCAAGATCAGCAAATACACCAAGGTATTTCTAGAAAAAAAAAAACGGACAAAAATGCTTTATTACATGCAGTTTCATTTAATGTATATATGAACTCAGCTTATTCATTCATCTATTGATTCATGTATTCACATTATCTATTAAAGCACCTACTATGCCAGGCGGTGGTGGCACACACCTTTAGTCCAGGAACTCAGGAGGCAGAGGCAAGCAGATCTCTGTGAGTTCAAGACCAGCCTGGTCTACAAGAGCTAGTTCCAGGACAGGCTCCAAAGCCACAGAGAAACCCTGCCTCTTAATACACACACCACCCCCACCCCTGCCAAAAAAAAAAAAAGCAAAACACCTACTATGTGTCATGAATTGGCAATGTGAAAATAGGAATTCTGTTTTCCTGATAATTACACATTAGAACGGCAGTTCTCAACCCATGGGCTGTGACCCATTCGGGGGTCGAACAACCCTTTCACAGGGGTTACCTAAGACCATTGAAATATACAGATCTTCACATCACGATTCATAACAGTAGCAAAATTACAGTATGAAGTAGCAGTGAAAATAAAGGCATGTTGGAGTCATCAAAACAAGAGGAGCTGTATTAAAGGGTGGCAGCATTAGGAAGGCTGAGAGCCACTGTCTTAGCAGTGGGACAACTAAGGAGTAACTCAGAAACAAGTAATCCCATAAGGCAATACACTGAACAAGCAAGCAGGCTATGTCTACAAAAGTCTATAGGGTGAACCCTCTGAGGAGGTAGCAACTGACCTGCCAAAGCACAAAGCCTGGTACCAATTTCCTGCTGACTGAAACCACTAGCATTTGCTTCTGACCACAATTTTGGAGGCAGGAGGAAACAGACTATTCCTACTCTTAACACAAGGACATAGCAGGGCTGGAGAGACGGCTAAGGGGCTAAGAGCACTTGCTGCTCTTTCAAAGGACAGTTCAGTACCCAGCATCCACGGTGGGGTGACTCACTACCTACAATACTAGCTCCAGGGAATCTGAAGCCCTCTTCTGGCCACCATGGACATGGGCAGAAGGATGTGCGCGTGTCCATGACCATGACCGTGTCTTCTCCAGACTGACTGAGGTCTGATCTCAGTCACTCCCAATTGGCTAGTTTTAAAAGAATCATGCAGAGAAAAATGAAGGAAAGGAGCCGGGCATTGGTGGCGCACGCCTTTAATCCCAGCACTCGGGAGGCAGAGGCAGGCAGATCACTGTGAGTTCGAGACCAGCCTGGACTACCAAGCGAGTTCCAGGACAGCCTCCAAAGCCACAGAGAAACCCTGTCTCGAAAAACCAAAAAAAAAAAAAAAAAAAAAAAGAAAAAAAAGAAAAGAAGGAAAGGAGAAGGGGTCTGCCACTTCATTTTCTAAGGGAGGGGGGCTTTGTATAAACAGATATGGAAAAAATAAAAGAGTTGCATAAAAGTTTTACAAGGTGGTGGAGGGGTGGGGGAGATGTACTGAACTTGGGCCCTCAGTAACTAGACAGAAAGTATCTACCTTTGATAGAAAAAAAGACATTTTCCCTCACTAACAGCAGGAAACCCCAGACATAGAAAACCCTGATGATCCTTTCTTAGGAACTTTGTCGGGCAATCTGGAAACTTACAGGGTTGGTCATGATTGTAGGGAACCTCAGAGTCAGCTCAGGATACCCCAAGACCAAGTTCTCAGCACAAAGAAGATGTATTTGCCCCAAAGGGGGACAGAGAGCAGGGATAAGGGACAAAGAAGGGAGACGGATGAAAAGGGAGAAGGGGAAGGGAGGAAGGACGAGAAGAAGGCAGAGGGACAAAGGACTGCCTTTGGATAGACAGGAGACAGACATGGCCCATGGCAAACAGCATTGGGCATGTTGAGTAGGTGAAGCAAACAAGGCTTTTGTTTTGTTTTGTTTTGGTTTGGTTTGGTTTTTTCAGACCAAGTTTCTCTGTGTAGCTTTGTAGACCAGGCTGGCCTCGAACTCACAGAGATCCACCTGCCTCTGCCTCACAAGTGCTGGGATTAAAAGCATGCACCACCGCCGCCAGCTTGCAATGAGGCCTTCTGATTGCAGGATTTCAGTACTTTGATAGGTGGGCCTTGGCAGACAGCTTTAAGGGGAGGAAGTAGCAAAAATAAAGAAATAGACCTTGGTATCTTTCTAGCTTTGGGGATGGGGGGAAGGGCAAGGCCTGCCAAAGTCACATATTAATGCCCCTTCAGTGATGATCTGACATGATGGTCACTCTGACTTTGTGTTTTCTAACAGGAAGAGTGTAACAGAATGAAAGCAGAACAAAGTATACTTAGCAGTTCACAGAAAGCTAACAGAAAACTGCTACTATTTTAAGCACAATGTGTCCAATTCTAAAAACATTACCTAAGGAGCCCAAGAGTCAAACAGCAAATACTGGCAGAAGTTTTTCTAAATTTCTGTATTTGTTACAGGCTTTAATATCCCCACCTTGATTTATAAAATCTTTACAGGCCGGGCGTTGGTGGCGCACGCCTTTAATCCCAGCACTCGGGAGGCAGAGGCAGGCGGATCTCTGTGAGTTCGAGGCCAGCCTGGACTACCAAGTGAGTTCCAGGACAGCCTCCAAAGCCACAAAGAAACCCTGTCTCGAAAAACCAAAAAAAAAAACAAAACAAAACAAAACAAATAAAATCTTTACAGGAAGCAGAGCATAGTGAAAATGCCTATAGCACCGTGCTTAGGGCATAGAAACAGAAAGGTGGGAGATCATGGCCAGTCAGGGCTACAAAGTGAGAGCCTGTCTTAAAAAAAAAGCAGTTCTCAACCTTCCCACTGCTGGGACCCGTCCTCATGTTGCAGAGACCCCAACCATAAAGTTATTTTGTCAGTACTTCATTACTGCAATTTTGCTACTGTTCTGAATTATAATGCAAATATCTAATATACTATTCAATCCCTCTTGGGGTCAAGGCCCACACACTGCAAACCACTGCTTTACAGGAAAGCAATGTTCAAAGCTCTCTTACACCTCTTACCGAACCAGTATGTACCATGCAAAAAGCCAAGTAGTTAAGCAACATTTTAGTGGTTTCTCCCTAGCCCCAAACCAAAAGATAAATACGTTAAGCCAGCATTATTACTAGAAAAAAAGAAAGAGAACGGATCATGAAATATTTAAAGTAGAATTGTAAAGGAAAGGAAGGAGAGCACCGAAGGGACGAGGCCCATCCAACAACAGCAGAGGGAGAGTGAAGACTTAGACATCCAAACTCTCGACTCGGGACTCCACTGCTTTTTAAACACAGGGCCTAAGTGGATTATTTGCAACTGGCAATGTTTTGATGAACAAAACAGAAATCAGAGAAAAATGTACACACTATAGATTTTCTCAAGATATTTGTTTTTACATACAGACATGCATGCAATTATAAATCTATGAAATCTAGAGATAAAGATTTCTTCCTGAGTTGTGGTTTTAGAAGCTATTAAAAAAATAGAGCACTTTAAACTGCCTTTCATGAAGTATTCCCATGTATTTCTATGCCAACACAGTAATAGCAACATTGAAAACATTAACAGATGGCTAATCCTACCTTAAAATCTCTCATTCAAATCTCATTTTGCCTTGCTTCAGTGCTCTGCTCTTGCTGTTACGAATATTATTTAACAGCAGCAGCAACCCTCACTCAGACTAGGGTGTTCTTTTTTTTTTTTTTTTTTTTGGGTTTTTCAAGACAGGATTTCTCTGTGGCTTTGGAGGCTGTCCTGGAACTCACTATGTAGACCAGGCTGGTCTCGAACTTACAGAGATCCACCTGCCTCTGCCTCCCGAGTGCTGGGATTAAAGGCATGCGCCACCAATGCCCGGCCAGACTAGGGTGTTCTTAGACTCACTCCTGCCTGTCAGTCTCCAAAGGACTTTACAGCCAGAGAGTTTCATGTGAATTATAAAAAAAGACACGGTATGCTCATCAGCACTCAAAGGTGCACACAGCACTCTCCAAGACAAGATACAGAACTAAGTCATAGACAGACAGACACAGACACAGACACACACACACACACACACACACACCGGACTTGGCTCTGGAATGGAATTTCTGGAGAAAAGGTCCATTCCTAAAATATTTTCTCTACACAATACTGCCTAAAGCAAATATCTGGTGGAAAAAAATTAACACAGGCAACAGCTATCTACTGTATAATTAGGTATAAACTTGAAGAAGCTTTAGGCCTGGGGGTATGTAGCTACTGGCTTCAACCCACGCTGCCAAGAAATAAACATAAAAAATAAAATAAAGCCACGTCTTTAATACCAGCACTTGGGAGGCAGAGGCAGGCGGATCACTGTGAGTTCGAGACCAGCCTGGTCTATCAAGCGAGTTCCAGGACAGCCTCCAAAGCTACAGGGAAACCCTGTCTCAAAAAACCAAAAAGACGTGCGCCGCCACCACCCGGCTGAGTTCCTGCTAAATTAACGCACAGATATTTTATCATTTTTAGATGGCATTTTTGGGAAGGGAGAAGAAAACAGAATCAATAAAAATTATAAAAATAGACTGGGCAGTGGTGATGCTTGCCTTTAATCCCAGCACTCAGGAGGCAGAGACAAGTGGATCTCTGTGAGTTGGAGACCAGTTTGGTCTACACAGTGAGTTCCTGGCCAGTCATAGATATATGGTGAGACCTTGTCAAATAAATAAATAAATAAATAAATAAATAAATAAATAAGTCCAAAAAGGGGTGGGGGTAAAGTAAGGCAGAGACAAAAACAGGAAGTTCTATAGCAAAAACCACTTCATAACTATGCTACAGTGAGTGTCTCATCTAAAATACACTATGCAGCATCAGACACTTCAGTCCCAGTCTGACCTGCTCACTGCCTTAGTCAATCATAACTTGAATCACATGGCCCTACACCCCTTTCCACAGCTAACTAGACCAGCATGGGGCAACCAGCCAGAGGCCTTCTACACATAGAGGCCAGAGAGAACACAACAGCTGAAGAAGAGAAACTCACAGAGAGCAAAAATGAAAACAGGTTAGGAAACTGAGAATAAAAGTTATTCACAAGAGCATGTACCTAGGGCCACCAGCAGAAGCAAGGACGACGAAACATCAGCACACAAAGAGCTGCTCGCTGGCGATCGATAGAGATCCCTGCAGCTCCCCAGCTCTCATGAGAGCCCTCTTTACCAGGGTGGAGGGAGAGAACTACACAACCAGAGGGCAGAGAACAAGGACGAAGATAAATGAGTAAAGGAGCTTATATCTTATTCCCCAACATTTAAATGGATGCTTCAAAATCCTTACCATGGACAGTATGAGATAGAAGAGTCCCTGGGACCGATCAATTCATTATTTTAGACTCACTGCAGTGGCAGCAAGGCTAAGGTCATACAGAGGGTGGCAGAGCAGGACAAGAACCAAGGTCTCCTTCTCTGTGGTCATTACTGTCCCCTCTACTATACTCAGTAACATCTGTAGAAACATTTTCTTCAAAATGAGTGTTTCTGCTACACATTGTAAGGCTAATCAGAAATGTTTACGGGCATGTATGTGCCTTCCTCCACAAATTCCGTTCATTAACTATGTTACTCTTCTAACAATCATTGGAAGTCTTCCTTTTTCCTAAAGACGTTACACAGTCAATTCATCAGGCCCGCCAGCTCCACTGCCCCATTACAACCATAGGTCCAAAACAACACTCAAGACACAAGAGTGTCTCCACTCAAAATAGTCCATACAGAGCAGACATCTTAAATGAAGAGGCAATCCAGTTAAAGGTTTATAAAGATTTCCTTGAAAAGCCATCACCAATGCCAATGAAATTGAGAAAAGCAGGCCAAAAGCAGCTGACACCCAGGACTAACTAGCACGCTGAAGGGGTTCCCCAGCAGATTTACTGCATTCATTCAATCTGTCTTGAGAACAAAAACTACAGCTTGGAAACAGAAATCCTGAGTGGGGTACTGTGAACCAGTGACAAATAGTTCAGAAAGTTGACCCAGGGGCATGCTGCAAAGGGCTTGGATAAACTGACTGACAAAGCCTTTAATCTCCTCTTAAGGGATTCCCACAGGACAAGGCTGGGGAGGTGGGGGAGGTGAGAGAGTCACTGTACAGATCTCCAGAGCTGATCCCCAGGAAAGCAGAGTCATCAGTTTCCTTAGAACACTCTCAGCCATCTTAAAAGGGCGGAAATTAAGAAGCCAGCGGTTCTCAACCTTCCTAGTGCTGAGACCCCTTAAGATGGTTCCTCTTGTTGTAAAGACCCCCATCATAAAATTAATTTCTTTGCTACTTCATAACTGTAATGTTGCTACTGTCATGAATCATAATGTAAATATCTTATATGCAGATGATCCTGGGCAACCCCTATGAAAGGGTCCTTCGACCCCCAGGTTGAGAACCGCTGTCTTAAGGAATTCTTTGCATGTGAGTGAAACATAAAGTCAACACACAACTTAGATTACCAATGATTGCACAAAAGAACACACACGCAAGTGCATGCCACTGCTTATCACACCACATGAATCTAACAACTTAAAACTATGTGTGATCTCCATCTGCTGGACGAAACAAATCGGCCTGGAGCCTTTGATTAGCCTGATGGAGGCAGCACCGAGGGTTCGAATCCCGGCAGCCTGACCCCTCAACCACCGCCCGCACCAGACTGCAAATAAAGTTCCTCCCCCACCAGTCTCCCAGAAGAGTTTGGCAGGTTTAAAGGGCATTTTATGATCCTTCTCCCAACGGGAGAACTGAGCTGTCAAGAACGGAACACTAAGTGAGCGCGGCCGCGGGGGCGAGCCCGGCCCGGGAGTCCCGGCTGTCACGGCGGCAAAGCTCGGGCCTCGAGGACACTGCCTCCCGCCTCCCCTCCGTATTACCTGGCCCGCGGGCTTCCCGTCAATCACGCGGGCCGCCGCCGCGGGGCTCGAAAACTGGAGCTGCAGCCACAGCCCGCCGCGGGTGGCAGCGGCACCGCAGCAGCCTCCGGGCCGGGATGGAGGCAGGAGGGAGAGCGCTCGGCGCCCGGGGACTCCGCTCCCGGTTTCCGCTCCGCCTCCCGGCCGCCCTTCCCCCGCTCCGCGGGCAGGGCCCGCTGCGCGCGGCATTGTGGGAGATGTAGTCCGGGGGGGCTAGCGGAGAAGTGGCACGTGCTCTTAGCCTAGGGGCTCGGGCTGACGCCGTTGCTTGGCAACCAAGAGGCGGGGCAGCAGCAACACTACCAGAAAAGAAACAGCCTCCTGATTGTGAACTGAAGTCTCCGCGTCCTACTACTGACCTTCCACCAGAAAACCAACCCTCCAGATACTCTTGGCTGACGCTGGACATCCTACTGTTGCAGCCCATTAGGTCCTTACACAGTGCAGAAGGATAAGAAAAATAAAAGGACTAAAGATTAATAGAAATAAAGTATCCTTTTCTGGTGACTGATGACCCGGCTCAGCAGTTCAGACAGTTTGCTGAGGACCAGAATGCCAGAATTTGATCCCCAGCTCCCACATCAAGAGGTTTATAACCTCCTGGAATCCAGTTCTAGGAGATCTCAGCCTCCTCTGGCCTCTGCAGACCAGCACACTCACACACAATTTCATGCATACAAATGGAGTATTTTTAAGATATGCTTTTCACGTATAGTATAAGTATGTATGCACACTGCAATTACAAGACATTTGTAGCCAGGCAGTGGTGGCCCATACCTTTACTCCCAGCACTCTGGAGGCAGGGGCAGGCGGATCTCTGTGAGTTCGAGGCCGGTCTCATCTAAAGAGCAAGTTCCAGGACAGCCTCCAAAGCCACAGAGAAACCCTGTCTCGAAAAAAAAAAAAAATCAAAGATAGGGCTGGAAAAACGGCTTAGTGGTTAAGAACACTTGTTTTTTTGTTTTTTTTTTTGGGTTTTGGTTTGGTTTTTTGTTTGTTTGTTTGTTTGTTTGTTTTGGTTTTTCGAGACAGGGTTTCTCTGTGGCTTTGGAGGCTGTCCTGGAACTCACTCTGTAGACCAGGCTGGCCTTGAACTCACAGAGATCTGCCTGCCTCTGCTTCCCGAGTGCTGGGAGTAAAGGCGTGCGCCACCAATGCCCGGCTAAGAGCACTTGTTCTTGCAAAGCACTCAGGTTCTGTTCCAAGTGCCCACAATGATGGCTCATAGCCATCTGTAACCCCAGTTCCGGATGTCTGACAATCGTCTTCCAGCCTCACCACGAATGGAGGTATACACTGATGTGCAGGCAGACAAAACACCCACACCCTCTCTCCCTCTCTCTCTCTCTCTCTCTCTCTCTCTCTCTCTCTCTCTCTCTCTCACACACACCTCAAAAAACAAAACAGGAGCATCAAAGACACTCTGGAAAGACACGGTTTCAACAGCACAAACAACAGACAAGCCTTAGAGTGGAATTAAGACCACTGCAACCACCAAAGACCTTGTGTTCAGAATATACATACATATATATATATACATACATATGTATGTGTATATATGTACATATATATAAAGAATTTTAATCACAAGAAAAAAGAGGTCAAAAAATAGTTCAGTGGTAGAATAGCAGCCTGTGTGAGGGTGAAACAATTTGATCCTCAGAACTGCAGAAGGGAGGGGGGGAGGAAAGGTGATCCAGAAGGTCCCTAACTAAGGGGAAATTCAAATAACCAGGGTTTACTGTCATGAAAGAGGGTCAACCTCATGGGAAAAATGGGAAAATTCAAACCGTAATAAGAAAATCCAGCAACAGCTAAAACAAAAAGACTGGCAATTCTACCTGTTGACAAATGTTTCAGGATTCTCATAGGTCACCACAAGGGAACTAAAATACAGCAAGTTGGGAAAAGGAGCGAGCTGCATGCAACAATACAGATGAACCTAAGCGCATCGCATTAGAAGAACGAGCCATTTGGAATTTAAAAGATGGCTCCAGGGATAAAGGACTTACCACCAAGCTTGCAAGCCTGACAATCTCAGTTCCATCCCTCATGGTGTAAGGAGAGGATCGATCCTACAAGTTCCCTCCTCCGGCCTTCACACACCTGCTGTAGCACACTGGAAACCACACGCTCACACACAACCACATTCGTACAAAATAAGTAAATAAATGTGTAGAAGAAACTAGAGGGAAATGCACATGTAAGTGATGAAACAAAAAGGAACTCCAAGGGCGGGGAGATGTGGCAGCCAGAAAAAAAAAATACACAGGCCTGATGATCAGACATCAATCCTCGGAGCCCACGGGGAAGGGGGGGGGACACTCCAGAATGCTCGCCTGTGAGCCCACACATGTGCGGTGACAGTCATGCCTAAACTCACACCACACACACACATACACACACACACACACACACACACTGAGGAACTGGCTATCATAGAGGGTGTTTAATGCTGCCTGCAGAAATCTCTACACAAAGGGAGTTACCGTTGGCAAGAGGTGGGCTAGAATTTTACATACCGCTATCTCTTTTGGGGCTTTCATTGTAGGCTTTACAATCTTCCAGACAAGTATATATCTATGGGTCATGCATTTTTCCACATATATGTTGTGCTTACCAAGTCGAAAATCAAAGATCATGGACATAGGAGAATCAGAATTTCAATGTTTTTCTTAGCTACATATTCCTAGATTACAGGAGATCCTATCTCAAATGTGTGTGTGTGTGTGTGTACAATCATATATACGACATATGGCATATATACTATCATATATATGTGTGGTTTATTTACTATCATATATATGGTAGTTAGCATATATAGTGTGTACATAAACTAAAATAAGTACAAGCAAAGGTAAAAATCAAAATGAAGTTTGCATTACATTTCTGTTGAACAATGTTGCTATAGATACATGAAAAGCTAAAAATGTAGACAAGAACAAAATTTGCAGGGCCTTATAACATGTATAACCAAAAAAGAGCCTGTATATAGACAATATATACAATCAAGGGCTGGAGAAATGGCTGCATGGTGAGGAGAGCTGCCTGTTCTTACAGAGGACCCAGTTTCAATTCCAAGCACCCACACGGTGGCTCACAACATCCACATGTCCAGTCCCATGGGATCCAACATCTTCTTCTGCATTCCACAGACACAAGCACATACACAGACTCAAGCAAAATCACTCACACACATAAAATACAACAAATTTTTTTAAAAAGAGAACTACAATCATAAGGAAAAGATTCAAGAAAAAGGGAAAAGATTCAAGCAGGGACAACACTAAAGAAGAAGAGTAGCTATTGTATACTGGTTATGAAAGGTGTCAGCCTAAGGGATTTCTTTTTAATTTGAAGAGTATTAAAAAGTGTCAAAATGGCACTCGGAAGGCAGAGGCAGGTGGATCTCTGTGAGTTTGAGACCAGCCTGGTCTACAAGAGCTAGTTCCAGGACAGCTTCCAAAGCCACAGAGAAACCCTGTCTCGAAAAACCAAAAAAAAAAAAAAAAAGGTGTTAAAATGATGGTTCTTATCTATCTGAAACTCTATTACCTAATATTTATGTACGTTAATTTCACATATGTGTAAACTATGGCCATTTGAATGAGAATGGCCACACAGGGCATATGTTTGAATACTTGGTCCCCAGTTGGAAGAACTGTGTGGAAAGAACTAAGAGGTGTGGGCTGGAGAGGTGGCTCAGAGGTTAAGAGCACTGCTTACTCCTCCAGAGATTCTGAGTTCAATTCCCAGCAACCACATGGTGGCTCACAACCATCTATAGTGAGATCTGGTGCCCTCTTCTGGCAAGCTGATATATGTGTAGGCAGAACACTGTGTACATAATAAATAAATCTTTAAAAAAAAAATTAAGAGGTGCGACCCTGTTAGAGGAGATGTGTGTGTCACTGGGGTGGACTTTAAGGTTTCAAATGCCTCACACCATCCTCGGTGTGTTCTTTGTTTTCTCCTTGCAGTTCCAGATGTGAGTTCTCAGCTGCCACACCTTTACCCCCCCATACACACACACACACCCCACTCCATAACGGATACAACCCTCTGGAACCACAAACCAAATTAAATATCTTTGTTTATAAATCACCTTGGTCATTGCGGGGTTTCGAATGTGAATGGCCCCATAGGCTCATATGTCTGAGTATTTGGTCCCCAGTTTGTGAAACTATTTGAGAAGGATTAGGAGGCGTGGCCTTGTTAGAGGAGGTGTGTCACTGTGGATGAGCTTTGGGGGTTTCGAAAGGCCATGCCACTCCCAGTTTGCTATCCTTCTGCATCATGGCCGATGTCTCAGGATGCAAGCCCTCAGCTTCTGTTCCAGCACTAAGCCACCCTGCCTCCTGCCATGATGACCATAGACTCACCCTTAAAACTATAAACTCTCTTTCTGTAAGCTGTCTTGGTTATGATAGCTCTTCACAGCAGTACAAAGGTAACCAAGCCAGTCTTCGGTGTTTTATCACAGCAATAGAAACCCTGAGTAAAGCTGAGTGATGGTGGCTCATACCTTCAATCCCAGCACTCATGCCTTTAATCCCAAGCAGAGGCAGGTGGATCTCTGTGAGTTCAAGGCCAGCCTAATCTGCAGAGTGAGTTCCAGGACAACCAGAACTACACAGAGAAACCCTGGGGGGGGGGGGGGAGAAAGGCAAACAAAACAAACTCTGATTAAGACAAACAATTCTGTTTCCAGACAATAGTAAGAATTTAAATGGCCACATGGGACATGGCTAAATCTTTCTCCTAACCCCAATTTACCAATCTCTGAACACTACAGATATTTAATAAGTTCTGTTCGCCTTCTTTTTTTCTTCCTTTCTTTTTTCTTCTTTTTTTCTGTTGTTTTTTTTTTTTTTTTTTTTTTTTTTTTGGTTTTTGGAGACAGGGTTTCTCTGTGGCTTTGGAGGCTGTCCTGGAACTAGCTCTTGTAGACCAGGCTGGCCTCGAACTCACAGAGATCCGCCTGCCTCTGCCTCCCAAGTGCTGGGATTCAAGGCGTGCGCCACCAACGCCCGGCCCCTGTTTTTTTTTTTTTTTTTTTTTTTTTTTTGGTTTTACGAGACAGGGTTTCTCTGTATTGTTTTGGAGGCTGTCGGTTGAGCCTGGCCTCAAACTCACAGAGATCCACCTGC
This sequence comes from Mesocricetus auratus, assembly GCF_017639785.1. Lineage (NCBI taxonomy): Eukaryota > Metazoa > Chordata > Mammalia > Rodentia > Cricetidae > Mesocricetus > Mesocricetus auratus. Next base: position 111,920,970 of record NW_024429266.1, read on the forward strand.
CTCTGCCTCCCGAGTGCTGGGATTAAAGGTGTGTGCCACCAACACCTGTCTCCTTTCTTCCTTCCTTCCTTCCTTTCTTCCTTCCTTCCTTTCTTTCTTTCTTTCTTTCTTTCTTTCTTCCTTTCTTTCTTTCTTTCTTTCTTCCTTCCTTCCTTTCTTTCTTTCTTATGTGTACATCTGTGTAGGCATGTGCACATGAACACTGGTAACCACAGAGGCTGGAGGAGACAGATTCCCCTGGAGCTGGCGTTACCCATGCTTTTGAGCCACCCACAGGAGTGCTGGGAACCAAATTTGGGTCCTCTGGAAGAGCAGTATGTGCTCTTAACTGCTGAACCATTTCTTCAGCCCTAATTTCAATATGCTCACCCCCATTCACTCCTACAACCTGGCAGACAAAAACATAAATTTAGTTTGGAAGATTCAAGAGATTAAAATAATAATTGTTATCTTTTATTGCACTTTTCAGCTTAGAAACTATTTTCTTAGAAGTCATGGGATGTATTGCCAAACTCATCCTGCTCATCTGTCAAAGACACACTAAAATCAAAGAAAAGCAATAAGCTGCTCATGTGAATTTCATCAGAGTGGAAGCCATGCCTTTCCAGAATCCAAGATTAAAATTACAGTCAATTAGAATCAGAGTCCTGTTAGGAAGTGCCACCTTCCTCAGCAAGAGGACAAGGTCATCAATATCACACTAGTAAGGAAAGCAACACTTATGTGTTTAATCACGTGGTGTCTAAGGAAAAGAGCTGGGGAGAGGACTGGAAAAGGAGGTAAGTTGGAGTTTTACTTCCATTCTTGTCTTCTTTGTTTGGAATTGAGACGGACTCTTGTGTAGCCCAGGCTGGCCTCATATTTGCTGTGTAGTTGACGATGACCAGAGCTGGGATTACAGGTAGGCACTAGCAGGTTTTTGCTTCCTTTGGTACTAAGGACTAAATTCGGGTTTCATGCATGCTAGGCAAGGACTCAACCAACTGAGCTATAGCCTCAACACTGTTCTTGCCCCTAAGGTAAAGCATGATTCTCGGGCCATTATCTCTCGGATTTGCAGATTCCAGGCAAAGGACTTGGGAGGACACATGCAGGGCATCTGTGGCTCTGTCCTGAGGGTAGCAGTGGCTCCTTTCTGAAAGGCTAAAGTGGAGAATCACGTGGTTGCAGAGAGACAGAGAAGCCGGTGGCAAAGCCAGGCTGTGAATGGTTGTACAGACCTGTAACCCAAGGACTCATAAGACTGACACTAGAAGATGACAAATTTGAGAACTACCAGCATTACAGAATGATTTCAAGTCTGATCTGAGGGATTTAGCAAGACCCTATCTCACAAAAAAAATTTTTTTAAAGAGGCTGGGATTATCACCCGGTGGTAGAATACTTGTCTGGCATGTGCAAGGCCCTAACTTCAATCCCTAGCACACCTACACACACACACACACACATCTCCAAGAGCACCTGCACTCACATGCATATCCAACCACACATGTACACACACACAAAATTTAAAAATAAAAATAAATCTTTTATTAAGAAACTCTATTTGGATTCCTCCAATGCACTCCCCACTATACTTGGTTCAGTTAATCCTGAAGCAGAGTACATAGTTTTTTTTTTTTTAGCAGAACAGAAAGAGGCAGCCTTGAAACCCAAGTCCCTGTCAACTCCATCTATTCCTACCCACACCATATCAGCAACTCTCTTGGATTCCATAAACAGTGGGAGGGAGAAGGAGGAGGAGACATAAGAAGAAAGAAAGAAGGATGAAGGAGGGAGAAGGGAGAAGAAAGGAGGAGAAGGAGGAGAAGGAAACTGGCTAGTAATAACTCCACAGTCTCTTCACTTGGTTGAGGACACGCAAGATTCAGACTCTCAGCTTTCACACATATAACATCCTCTATTCAAACACCGGATTGAATGTTTCCAGAGCACCAACTGCCCAGCTTCATCCTGGTGCCTCAAGAACGCATGGCAAGCACAAGCAGGCCTACACTTTATGACTTTTCCAAGGGGGCCAAGATAGCATGCACAACAAGAAGAGCAAATGGCGAAAATACAAAAACGTTATTAAGTGATATAGTTGTAAAAGTGCAACTACATGTTTAGAACATAACAGCACGTGTTAAAGTTCAATTATAGCAAGAACACTGTTAAATCTGGGATCAGCTGTTACTTAATATGATTGCAGGGAACTTGTGTCAGTCAGGGTTCTCTAGAGAAACAGAATTAATAGACTGGGTCGATATACATAAACACAGGAATTTGAGGTTTTTTGTTTGTTTGTTTGTTTTTTGTTTTTTGAGACAGGGTTTCTCTGTATTGTCTTGGAGGCTGTCCTGGAACTCGCTTTGTAGACCAGGCTGGCCTCGAACTCACAGAGATCCACCTGCCTCTGCCCCCCCCCCCCCCAGTGCTGGGATTAAAGGCGTGTGCCACCAATGCCCAGCTTTTTTTTTTATAATTTTTTTGAATTTGGGTTTTTTACATTTATTTTTTTTTATTATGTATACAGTGTTCCACTTGCATGTACATCCACATGCCAGAAGAGGGCACCAGATCTCATGACAGAGACTTGAACTCAGGACCTCTAGAAGACCAGCCAGTGCTTTTAACCACCAAGTCATCTCTCCAGCCCTTATTTTGTCTTGCTTTGGTTTGGTTTGGTTTTCTGAGACAGGGTTTCTCTGTGTAGTTTTGTAGCCTAGGCAAACCCTGAACTCAGATATCTGTCTGCCTCTACCTCCCGAGTGCTAGGGTTAGAGGGGTACACCACCACCAAGTGTCTAAAAGCAGGATTCATTAGAGTGGCTTCCAGGTTATGTCCTGACTATTCCAACAATGGCTGAAATACAAGGCTGGATGTCTCTGCTGTCTTCGGTGCACATCAGAACCTTGAGGAAGAAGGCCAGTGAAGGGGTTAAACTGCCAGCAAGATGCAGGGCAAACAAGCAGAAACCAAGCCTCACCTTCTTCCGTGTCCCAGGTTTGCTGTGGGGCTGGTCTCCACACCCCAAATAATCCAGTTCAATTTTAGTTAATTCCAGTCGCAGTCAAATCGATAACCAAAAAGAGCCATCACAGAACTCATAACCAAAGTGTTTTAAGCAACCATTAGAAACCATAGGATCTATAGAAATATGTAGTGACCTCATTTGTATAAATTTTGTGGTAATGCAATATTCTGAAAATATTTCTTACGTTCTAAGAGACTGGAACTTTTGCTGGACCTCATAGCCAAAGTTAAGAACACACCTTGAGCCGGGCGTTGGTGGCGCACGCCTTTAATCCCAGCACTCTGGAGGCAGAGGCAGGTGGATCTCTGTGAGTTCGAGACCAGCCTGGACTACCAAGTGAGTTCCAGGACAGCCTCCAAAGCCACAGAGAAACCGTGTCTCGAAAAACCAAAAAAAAAAAAAAAAAGAACATACCTTGAGGTCACTGAAAACAAGAATGCTCTCCCTCTGTGTTCTCAAACTGTTTGTTAAGCCTGTCATTAAGAGAACAATGTAACAACCTATCTTACCCGCCTTGGACTTCCCAAATAATTGACTTTTACAATCTAAGCTAATGTGTAGCTGTAATTTTAAATTGTGCACTCTCCCATGCCCCTGGCCCAGGAAAACACATGTGTATCATTTGCTGAAAGCAATTTATTAAACTCTACCATAAAGATTCAAATCATCCATATGGATATAAATAATGATGGCTGTTACCTTGTCCAGTTGGAGCCAGTTACCTAATCCCTGGTAAAACTCTGTAAAAGATGTCTGTAAACTATCCCATTCCTTCCCCACAGGATACCTTCTATGCCACTCAATAAGCAAAAAGCGAAGCCCTTTGTTAGGGACAGACATATACAGACAGACACACAGGAACAGACAAACAGGGACAGACACAGGCCCAGGCACAAACAAATTCACAAGGCAGCCTTCAGGTAGGCACAGATTCAGACTCATGCAACAGACAGACAGGAGAGAGAATAACCAAGGAGCATGAAAAAGAAAATACAAATTTGTTATAAATGACTTCAAGGGAAAGTGCTTTTATTTTTTTCTTAATGCATTATCAGTAGCTCTGAGTTAATTACTAATGTATATAATCTAAACAATTTTCAACTATTTTTGTTATCTCATTTAATTATTCTAACACCCTAAGAAATCAAAATAGAAACATTATAATTGGTATTTCATCAAGGAAACTAAGGCCAAGACTACGGCATGGCCAACAAGTCAATATGCAGGTAGCAGAGGCAAGGATATAGAAATTAGGCATTTTGCTATATCATCTAGTATTCAGTAACATTCTTCCTGGATGGGGAGACAGTGCAGCAGTGGAGGACCTAAGTTTGGATTACTGGAAGCCCTGTACAACTGGACACGGCAGCACATATCTGTAATCCCAGTGTTCCTGCAGCTGGACAGGACAGAGGCAGGAGAACCCTCAAATGTTCACAGGCCAGGTAGCCTGGGGTGTGGGGTACACGGCAGCAAAGGAGAGGTGAGGACTGACATCTAAGGTTGTCCCCAGACCTCCACACATGCCAGGGCATGGGCATGCACCCCCACTCACACACGTGGGTACAAGGCTTTTTTCTTTTGGGCCACCAACCAGCAGCCAAATCAAGACATGGAGACTTACTATTCCTTTCGAATGCTTGGCCTTCGCTTCGCTCTTTTCTGTCAAGCTCTTTTTTTGTTTGTTTGTTTGTTTGATTTTAGAGACAGGATTTATCTGTAGCTTTGGAGCCTGTCCCAGAATTCACTCTGTTGACCAGGCTGGCCTCGAATTTAGAGTTCTGCCTGTTTCTGCCGCCTGGGTGCTGGGATTAAAGGCGTGCGATACCACCGCTGGACCTGTCTAGCTTTGTTAACTGTTTCTCTTCATCTACCTTTTGCCTCGGAGCTTTTTTACTCTTCTTTTTTCTGCGTATCTTACTTTCACTGCTTTGCACGTCTGGCTGGTGGTGGCTGCTTGCTCCCTTGCCCTGGGCATCTCCTTCTCCTCCTTCTCCTCCTCCTGAGTCTACATTTCTCTTCCAATTTACTCTCTCTGCCCACCAGCCCTGCTTATCCTTTCTCTGCTTAGAGGCCTTTAGCGGGCAAGGTGAAACAGATGCAACACGTCTTTACATAGTTAAACATACACCCTTGAGTCATTAAACAAATGCAGCATAAGTAAAAGTAACACACCTTTACACAGTTAAATATTCTGCAGCATAAACAAATGTAACACATCTTTGTCCAGTTAAAATAATATTCCAAAACACACTAGGACATACAACATGTATACACACACATATGTATATATGTATACATATATATGTATATATATATTCAATATTAGTCTCAATCTGTATTACATCTGTATTACAATGGATTGTTTCTGAGAGGGCCTTTTCCTATGTGTGGAATCACCCAAGGGCTAGTAGCTATTCAGAGACTTCAGTTTTCTTCCCTACTGTCTGGACTGCATTGGACTGGCTCCTACGAGGTGCTCTCAACAAATATTGACAAAGTCAATCTCATTCAGTATTTGGGGAAATGTTGGTTTTGCTTAAGGGTAAATTCTCAGAGATTTGTTGTCTACTAGTTAAACATGGAAGTACATGACATAGGCAACTTGCTGGTGGGAGGGAATGACATCCCCCCACCACACTTGTAGAAGGCACACTCCAGCCAGGAGGTGGTGGTGCAAGCCTTTAATTCCAACACCCAAGAGACAGAAGCAGATAGATCTCTGAGTTAGGTCAACCTAGTCTAAACAGTGAATTCCAGGACTACACAGAGAAACCGTCTCAAAACAGCAAAATAAAAAAAAATCAAACAAAAAAAATCAGAGGACACACTCCGTCACTACACAAAAATCCACATGGGTGGGGGCTGAAGCCTGAACTACTCTTATCTCAGTGTACCAGAAAATAGAGCCAGTTGGGCTAAAAATGCAGTGGGCTGTAACCCTCAAAGCCCACCCACAAGGAGTTTGGTTCCCGGGACCCATGTCAGGTGGTTCCCAACCATCTGTAACTCCAGCTGCAGGGCATCTGACACTGCCTTCTGACCTCCTTGGGCACCTCCACTTCTGTGCACATAGCTGGCACACAGACACTGATGTGCACAAGACAGACACACACGCACGCACGCACGCACGCACGCGGACATGGACACGTGTTGGGGAGGTCCTGTGCATTTGTCAATAAAGCACTGTCTGGCCAATAGGGAATCTAGATAGGAGGGACTAGGAGTCCAGGAGGATTCTGGGAAGGAGAAACAGGAGCGTTCGACATGTGATGCCATGGGGTAGGAAGCCCAGAACTATTCTCCGGTAAGAGACATACTTAGATTAACAATTATGGGGTAATTACTTAAGTCAGAGATAGCCAGTAAAAAACAAGCAAGGCCAACAGCTTCATAATTAATATAGCCTCCTGTGTGTTTATTTGGGACTGATGCGGCTCTAGAACCAGGCTGGCGGGAAGGCTTCTCTCAAGGAAAAAGCTTCACATTACAGACACGGACACACGCACGCATGCAAACAGAACCAGTTGGATCAATAGACTTTTTACAGAAATGTAAACATTCTTATTCATCTCCCAATTTAGCCCTATAGCTTCTCTTTAAAAAGGTGTGTGTGGGGGGGGGTGTAACCTCTCACATTTTAGGTAAGTCCCGTGCCAGTGAGTTAAACCCACGGCACCCAACTGCCTTTAAACAAGGATAATCTGGCCAACATCCCTCTACCAGTGCAGCTCTCACTAGCAGCCACCACAAGAGTATTTGGTGGCCGGGCGGTGGTGGTGCATGCCTTCAATCCAAGCACTCGGGAGACAGAGGCAGGCGGATCTCTGTGAGTTCGAGGCCAGCCTGGTTTACAGAGTGAGTGCCAGGACAGCCTCCAAAGCAATACAGAGAAACCTTGTGTCGAAAAACAAAAAACAAACAAACAAAAAAGTATTTGGTGAATCTTAATATCTCCTCACCTGTGCATCATGTGTTGTGGGTTCCAACTAGGTTCTCCGCTAGTCCTCTGGCTCCAGAAGGAGTACGAGGAAGCTACTTCCTTTGTGGGCAATAAAGGGCAAAATAAGACTAAAATGACAGCAGACTCCCTTAAAGCTGCCATCTAATGAAAGATTCCTCAAGTAAGAAAGACTTGCATACTCAAGTAGCAAGAGTGTTCTGGTGGAAGCTACACCCCAGCCCCTGGCATCCATACACCCAAAGTGTCTGGAATGTTCTGGTGGAAGCTACACCTCAAGCCCCCTCTTGTATCACTATCCAAACCTTGTGGCATCTCAGAAAGCCCGTCAAATAATGACCCCCTCCCACAAAGATGCTCAAGACCACTCCCATAGGATATTCAAACTGTCCCCCAGAAAACAGGCAGGGGGTTTTTCAGTTTCTCTTTCCCATCTCCTGTCTGGGAGGGGGGGACCAGAAAAAATCATCCAGGCATGTTTTACCCACTAAACCTAGGCTTTTTCTAATTCAGTTTGGTTTGGTCTGATTTGAATTGCTGTGTTGGCAGAGAGGCTTATCAGGGTGTAGGAACTTTTAGAAAGAGTATCAAATTTAACTATAGCTTCTGTTTCTCCAATCCAGAAGATTCCCAACACACTACTAGAGAAAGGACATACCCTAAACCTAAATCTCAACATAGATTCTGTTCTATGTCAGAACATTTATCACCCAGACACAATACCAGAGTATTGAAGACCCATGTGTGAGGCGAAAACAAAATAAATCAAAAGTGTAATTCTTCAGTTAGTGATCCTTAAAGCCAACAAGGGGAGACAAACACATTGAAAAATAAAAATTCAAAATAAAATAGTATAACACAAGTTAAAAGACATTTTATGCTAAAGGAACCAGCTCAGGGTAGTGTTTTAAAACCCAAATTGAGCCAGGAGGTGGTGGCTCATGCCTTTAATCCCAGCACTGAGGAAGCAGAGGCAGTCAGATCTCTGTGCGTTGGAGCCCAGCCTGGTCTACAAAGTGAGTTCCAACCCTGTCTCAAAAAACCAAACAAATGCCGGGCGTTGGTGGCGCACGCCTTCAATCCCAGCACTGGGGATGCAGAGGCAGGTGGATCTCTGTGAGTTCGAGGCCAGCCTGGTCTACAGAGTGAGTTCCAGGACAGCCTCCAAAACAATACAGAGAAACCCTGTCTCGAAAAACCAAAAAAAAAAAAAAAAAAAAAAACCAAACAAACAAAGAAAGCCCGAATTGTTAACCTGAATAGTAAGGTATGGATAAATAAAAGGAATACAGAAAAGAAGTCAAATTATTCCTGTTTGTAGATTATAACAGCCTATATTTAAAATACCCTTAAAATTCTGATAAGCACTTTCAACAAACTAGGAGGATACAATATCTACATACAAAAATCAACAGCTTCCCAATATACACCAGCAATGAATGAGGGGGAAAAAACAAATTTCTGTCACAAAAGCTCCTCTGAAATAAAATGCTCAGGAATGAACAGAAGTGCACCATAGTCAGCATCTGAATCTTGTCAGCTGGGCATGGTGGAAGATGCCTTTAATCCCAGCATTCCAGAAGCAGAGGCAGGAGGACCACTGATTTCAAAGCCTTATTTATCTACATAGAGAGATCCAGGTTGAGTAATGGTACTGTGTTGTTTCTCAGAATATGAGAGATTACAGTACAGATTCACAATTTAATGACATTTGTATTTGATTTTTTTAAAATAAAGACTTTAACTGGGCAGTGGTTTTGCACGCCCTTAATCTCAGCACTCCAGAGGCAGAGGCAGGCGGATCTCTGTGAGTTCGAGGCCAGCCTGGCCCACAGAGAAAGTTCCAAGATAGGCTCCAAAGCAATACAGAGAAACAGTGTTTCGAAAAAACCAAAAATAAAAATAATACAATAAAAATAAAATAAATAAAAAAATAAAGACTTTAAATGCAAGGAGAAAACTTTACTGAAATGCCCTCTTACCCACGTCAAAATGGCAGCCACCAAGAAAGACATGTTGTCGAGGACACAGAGGAAAGGAATGCTTTACACACTTGGCGCAGTTGTAAATTAGCAAAGTCACTGTGAGGGTTGGCAGAAGCCTGGCCACCCTCCTGGCTGCCTCCCTTCCCTTGAGTTCTACCTTTGCCTGCTAGATTAGAGTTTCTTCCACTTGAAAGTAAATCCATTCAGAAAACAAGGATAATCTGTTCTAAACTCAGGAAACTCTGCTTGCTACAAAGATTTAACCACTTGTATTTTTTTTTTTTCGAGACAGTGTTTCTCTGTGGCTTTGGAGGCTGTCCTGGAACTCGCTTGGTAGTCCAGGCTGGTCTCGAACTCACAGAGATCCGCCTACCTCTGCCTCCCAAGTGCTGGGATTAAAGGCGTGGGCCACCAACGCCCGGCGTTAGCCACTTGTAGAGAGAAGCCTTTTTCTTGTCTGCGGCTTTGATTTTTCCTCACCAGTCGCCTGGGCTCTGCTACGTTGTAGTCCCCAAATAACACACAAGACGCTGTATTAATTATGAAGCTGTTGGCCTTGCTTGTTTCTTATTGGCTAGCTTTGACTTAAGTATTTATCCCATAATTGTTAATCTAAGTATTTCTCTTACTGGAGAAAAGTTTCCGAGCTTCTTACCCGTATGGCGGTTACATCTTGACTCCCTGTGTTTCTACTACCCAGAATCCTCCTGGACTCCTAGTCCCACCTATCTTGCTTCCCTATTGGCCAACAGTGCTTTATTGATATATACACAGGACTTCCCCCATCAACCACTGTTTAACTGTTTTCTATAATTTCTTTAAAACATAAAAAGGTGGTGGCGCATACCTTTAATCCCAGCACTCGGGAGGCAGAGGCAGGTGTATCTCTGTGAGTAAGAGACCAGCCTGGTCTACAAGAGCGAGTTCCAGGACAGCCTCCAAAGCCACAGAGAAACCCTGTCTCGAAAAACAAAACAAACAAACAAAAAAGCAAACAAAAAAGTGAAGGGAGCAGGCAAAAGCGCCTTGGCCTAAGCACTGCCATTTTGACTTCAGACTCCGTTTACCTATGGCACGAAGCACAGTTCAGGTTCCCAAGCCCTAGGGGAGCTGAGAACTTTCCAAAGGCTGACCAACCTCCTCCCTAAACACTAGAAACAGTCTGTTATGCCCCTTAGCTCCTTAAAGTCTTATAGCTGCAGGAGGAGAGGAGGAAGGGGGAAGTGGGATTGGAATGTAAAAGATAAATTAATAAAAAGAAAGAAAGAAAAAGCACCATTGTGGCTGTTGGTAACAACAGATAGAACAAGTGAATCTGATTGGTTGCACTGAAAAGCTCCCATTTTCTGTTGGTTGACGATGATAGAACACATAGGAAAAGTCCCTAATCTTTGACTTCTGGTTGGTGAAAATTGTAACTGTAACTTAGCAACAAATGTTTGTGATTTTTGTGCTTATAGACCCCATTTCTGCACCTATTCTGGGCTGCCAGGAGAAACCAGGCTCCTAGCAGCCCTGATTAATCAATGATTCCTCTCATATGGTGAATTATTAAAATTTAAGTGTTGTCAGGGGCTGGACCAATGTTTCAGTGGTTAAGAGCAGTAGCTGCTCTTCCAGATGACCTGGGTTCAATTCCCAGCACCCACATGGCAGCTCACAACTGTCTGTAACTCCACTTACAGGGGATCCAACAGCCTCACACCAACGCACATAAAATAAAGTTAAATGAAATTAAAAAAAAAAAATTAAGTGTTGTCTCTCTCCTTCCTTGTAGCGCATAACCGGCTAGGTGTAACAAAAAGCTCTCAACAGTATACCTAAAACAGTGTTGTTTTCTTGCACAACTAAATACAAACTATGGAAAATTTTTATAAATATATATAAATGGGGGACTGATGAGATGGCTCAATGGTTAAGCACACATACTCAGAGGACCAAATTCCCAGCATGGAGTGACATACACACATACATGCAGGCAAAAACATTCATATACACAAAACAAGAAAACAAAATAAATAAATCTTTTAAAATCATAGTTAGCTGGAGGGCCTGGAGAGATGGCTCAGTGTTTTAGAGCACTGGCTGCTCTTCCAGAGGACCTGGATTAGGGCTTTGATTCACAGCACCCATGTGGCATCTCACATGTATGAACAGCCGGGCAGTGGTGGTGCTCGCCTTTGATCCTAGCACTCAGGAGGCAGAGGCACGTGGACTCTTTCTGAGTTTGAGGCCAGCCTTGTCTACAAAGCAAGTCCTAGGACAGCCAGTGAGACATAGAGAAACCCTTTTTCAGAAGCCAAAAGTAAGTAAATAAATACTGAACTATTGGTTCATGAGCATTGGTGTCGGGTCCCCAGGTATGCGCTGCTATGTGGGTGCTGGGAACTGAGCGGCTGGTGCTCTTAACCACTGAGCCAATCTTCCAACCCTTAAGCAAAGAAAAAATAAAGTGAATCTGAGCAGTGGTGATGGCACACAGACAGGAGGATCTGTGTAAGTTCAAGGCCAGCCTAGTCTACAGAGGGAAGTGCAGGACTGTCACTCAGAGAAACCCTGTCTCGGAAAAAAACCTAAATAAATAAATAGAAAACTAAAATAAAAAATATAAACCTTTTCTCCTAACAAACTGATTTTTCTGTACAATCTCAAACTTGTTGCCTTCTAGAGAGTGATGAAGCTTTTTTTTTAATGTGTATTGGTGTTTTGCCTGTTTGTATGTCTGGAGTTACAGACAGTTGTGAGCTGCCCAGGGGGTGATGGGAATTGAGCCTAAGTCCTCTGGACAATCAGCTAATGCTCTTAACTGCTGAGTCATCTCTCCAACCCATTTTTTTTTTTTTAAAGACAGTCCCATATATCCCTGCCTGGCCTTAAGTTTGGCATATAGCTGAGCATGACCTCAAATACCTGATTCTCTTGTCTCTCCCTCCCTGAGAGCTAGAGCTGCAGGTGTATACCATCGCACCCTGCACTGGCTGGTCTTATGTCGGCTTCACTCAAGCTAGAGTCATCTGAAAGAAGGGAGCCTCAATTGAGAAATTGTCTCCATGAGATCCAGCTGTAAGGTATCTTCTTAATTAGTGACCAATGGAGGAGAGCCCAGGCCATTGTTTTGGGAGGGATTGTTTTTTTTTTTTTTCCGAGACAGGCTTTCTCTGTATTGCTTTGGAGCCTGTCCTGGAACTCGCTCTGTAGACCAGGCTGGCTTTGAACTCATGGAAATCCGACTGCCTCTGCCTCCTGAGTGCTGGGATCAAAGGTGTATATCACCACCACCCAGCCTTGGCCATCCTTTCAACCTCTACAATTTCTTGTTTGTTGGTTTTGAAATTGGGTCTCACTGTGTATGCCAGGCAGGCTTCCTGGATGTCCTCTTGCCTCTGTTTCCCAAATGCTAGAATAGCTAGATATACACCACCACACCCAGCTTGTCTACAATTTTCTTAAGAATGCTTCAAAAGGGGCTGGAGAGATGGCTCAGTAGTTAGGAGCACTGGCTGCTCTTCCAGAGGTCCTGAGTTCAATTCCCAGCAACCACATGGTGGTTCACAACCATCTGTAGCGAGATCTGGTGCCCTCTTTTGGAATGTAGGCAGAACACCGTATACTTAATAATAAATAAATAAATAAAATCTTAAAAAAAAAAGAATGCTTCAGAAAAGAAGTGGGGGGGGAGTGGGGGGTGTACAGACCTTTAATCCCAGCTCTTGGGAGGCAGAGGCAGGCTGATCTCTGTAAATTCCAGGACAGCCAGGGCTACACAGAGAGACCTTGTGTCAAACAAAGAAACAAATAAGAACTCTTCAAAAGAGAACCTGTTAGTCCAGGTGATGGTGGCACATACCTTTAATACCAGCACTAAGGAGGCAGAAGCAGCTGGATCTCAGTGAATTCAGGGCTAGACTGGTTTACACAGGAAGAGCCTGTTCCCCAAAGGAAACTGTCTGTTTAATTTCATCACTGCTGCTGGGTAAAACACAATAAAATGAATGAGAAGGACAGAAGCAAGAAATCGGGAAGTTTGAGGGAGGAGTCTCCAGTCAGATGGCACAATTCCAGGACCTACATCTTTCCTGAGACATTGTTTCTCTTTAGTTTGTTTACATGATTCCTAAGTATATTTTTAGTATAGGACAGTTTTCCATCTTTTTTAAGATTTATTTATTACATACACACTGTTCTGCCTGCAGATCAGAAGAGGGCACCAGGTCTCATTACGGATGGTTATGATCCACCATGTGGTTGCTGGGAATTGAACTCAGGACCTCTGGAAGAGCAGCCAGTGCTCTTAACTTCTGAACCACCTCTCCAGTCCCAGTTTTCCATCTTTTTTTTTTTTTTTTTTTTTTTTTTTGGTTTTTCGAGACAGGGTTTCTCTGTGGCTTTGGATGCTGTCCTGGAACTCACTTTGTAGACCAGGCTGGCCTCGAACTCACAGAGATCCGCCTGCCTCTGCCTCCCGAGTGCTGGGATTAAAGGCGTGCGCCACCAACGCCCGGCCCAGTTTTCCATCTTAACCTACATTAACTATGGAACTTTCCTTTCAGTGCAACCTACAACCTCCAAAATATGACAAGTATATTGTCTGTTAATATGGTATGAAGACAGAGTAGACAAAACAAAAAAAATCTTCTTGAATTTAGAAAATCTCATTGAAATGAATCCAAGTGATTGAGACTGAGTTATTAAATGTATTAATACCAAGATATCTTACTTATTAATATTCTAATATAGAGTAAACCTTTGTAACAATCCATTGCTCTGATAGCTATATTCTTTTTTTGTTTGTTTTATTTGGGGTTTCATCTGTTTGTTTGTAACCTCATTTGACCTGAAATGTACTGTGTAGTCAGGCTGACCTTGAACTCATGATCCCAGCTTACTAAATGCTGGGATCACAGATATGAGCCATTACAGCCCCTTTATGTTCTTTTTATTTGTTTTAATTTTATTTGATAGTCGATGAACTTGTTTTTATTTGTCTATTTATTTGTATTTTTTTTTCTAGACAAGGTCTCACTAAGTAGCTTTGACTGGCCTGGAACTCTGTAGACCAGGCTAGCCCCAAAGTCATAAAGATCTGCCTGCTTCTGCCACCCAACTGCTGAGATTAAAGACACGTATCACCATGCCAGGCAAACTTGGTTTCATTTTCCTACCTCTTCCTCATGAAATAAAGTAATACTTGGGCCAGTAATAAGACTCAACAGGCAAAAACACTTGCTATGCAAGTCTGACTACCTGAGTTCTATTCCTGGGATCCAGGGTGGGAGAAGCAACTTCTGAAAGTTATCCTGTGATTGCCACACATGTGCCATGATATGCACATGTCTGTAATCACTCATCATATACACTATTAATGATCAAGTAAGTTAACAACACTAATTTATTTTCATATATTTATTTACAAATTCATTAATCAAAAGAAGGAAAACTGATTGGAAATTGCATTGTTGGGTGTCCACCAGAGACCTTTTGGCTATATCTGAAGCAATTTAGGTAGCTTTTTAGCTATTTTTGAAGGGATTTAAGTGTCGCGTCCGCTGTGCAGCCTGTGTCCGAGAATATGGCGAGGGTGTTGTTTTCTTGCTCACGTGCAGCAGAGGAATTAACAACCAGGAAGAAACATTCTGAAGGAAGATGTGTTCTGTCTAAGAAATGAAGTGACTCTTCTGTATTAGGGACAGTTTGAGAGAGAGCCCACTCCCCTGCTTGTATCTTCTAGTGTTAGAAATTCTACTTACTCTTGTTCTAGCTGTGGTCAGCTATGTCAATACATTGAAGGAACCCGTTTCCTGTTCTTCCTCAGTAAGATAAAGTTGCTATGAATTCATAGCTGTTACCTTTGGGAAAGTTACAAAACAGAGGCAACCGCCTCTTCAAGCTTCCCCTAGCATTTACTAAATAGCCCAGCTGTTCTTAGAAACGCCTATGCTTTGGGCTGTGCCTAAACCCATCAAAGAACACCTATGGCCAGCTCTGGGCCCAGATCCAACAAGACCATGAGAAGAAACCCACCTTTGGGAGAAGCTAGACGGCATTAGGGGTAACATGTGGCTATTACTTGTTTTTGTGTGTGTGTGTGTGTTCTAGGGAATTAAGAAACCCTGAAATGTGCCAATCTTTCTCATTCACCTGCATCCCTATGACCCTAACTTATCACAAGTAAAAAACAAAAACACAGTCAGGTGGAGTAGCACATGTCTTTAATCCCAGCACTGGGGAAGCAGAAGTAGGTGGATCTCTGTGAGTTCAAGGGCAGCCTGGTTTACATGGTGCATTCCAGGACAGCCAGGGCTGCAAAGAGAAACCCTTTCTCAAAAAAACAAAACAAAATAAAAAGGCAAACAAACAAAAACAGAGTGAGTTCCAGGACAGCCTCCAAAACAATACAGGGAAACGCTGTCTCGAAAAAACCAGAGAGAGAGAGAGAGAGAGAGAGAGAGAGAGAGAAAGAAAGAGAGAGAATACTGCCATCTGGTGGCCTTGATTTCTCCAAACCTGACAGAGTCCTACACTGATACACTGAGGACATTTCCACTGACTTGCTATTTCTTTTCTCCAAGCTTGACCTTTTCCTGTTGGAAGGGAAGTAAAATGCGATTCTCAGCAGGGTTTGACAAGCAAACAGGTCAATATCTAGAAAACAAATAACCAAGGGAAGTGCTTAACTCAGAGAAAGCAGAGGCCGCATGTCGCACCTGCTGTGCGGCCTGCATCCGAGAATGTAGCGAGGTGGTCGGGATAGATGACACAGAGACCGGTCGGTTGCTTTAAGAAAACTTTATGCTTCCCAAGTCAGCTTAGGAGGAGACCCCAGTCCGCTTAGGAGAGAGAAGTCTCAGGAGAAGTCTCTCTAAGAAAAAGGAGCTTCCCTTTTTAAGGACTTCTGCCATTCATCTACATACCATTCTTTCCTCCTGGCTGGTGCTTTAATCTACGGCCCCAGAATCGGGGAGACACCACAGGGAAACAGGAAGAGGCATCTAGCCGTAGGGTATGTGAAAGGCCTGGTATTTCAGTGAGCAAGCCCTTATCTGAGCCCTATCAAGAGCTTTAAAGCACTGAATTGTTTTCAGTAAACATTACACAGATGCCTGCTCCCAGGCCGAAGGGGAAGTGGGTTTCTGCTCAAGGTCTGGTGTCCCCACAATTCACCCCTTTTTATTTTTAAATGAGGCACTCCTGTCTTAGGTCAAGTAGGGTCACCCTCCCTGGCCCGTCTTTGGGGGACCTTGAACCCCTGTCTTAGGTGGGAGTGGGTCTTCCCCACAGGTTGCCCGTCAAAAGAGCGCCCCAACCTTAAAATCATTTGTAATAAGGCTTTATGGCTATCGGGATTGCCATGGGCTAAGGCACTTTGAACTCAGCATGAAGCCAGAATGCCTACTGCCACTGTTACCATTCCTAGGACCCCCACTGACATAACGCCTCTCTGTCACCTGCCCATCCCCCGATCTGGGCCTTAACATTCTACCACCAGCCTTTCTTTGCTACAAGGGTGATTTATAGTTACAATTTGACGGTCAAAACAGTGATAAAGTTTACAATCATTTTAAGATCTACTTAGGAAAGCATTAGAGAGTGCACTTGCACAGATACATTAGGTACAATCATTGATGTTACACATGTAGCATTATAAAAAATATGAACAAGAGGCTTGTTGCACTATTTACAGAGTACCAATTTGTTCCTGTGGTGATGTAGTCTGTAGATTTAATGTCAGTAGTATCAGCCGAACATGCAACCCGAGTCAAAATCTTTTTGTCGCACCAGGACAAACCACATTTCTCCAGAAAAACACACTGATTCCAGAAACAGGAACTACCAAGTCTGATATTTCAAGTGACCATGTCCTGTTCAAATACTGAAAAAAGGCTTTTGCCATTCATCACAGTCCATACCAATGTCCAAATGTTTTAAATGGGTCCTTTTTCCCCCAAAGGGAAAAGCTGGCAAAATGAATTCTGTTGTTTTAAGGTGTATCAAAGGCTAGCTGCTAATCTTCCAGTTTTGTTGGCTTTGGGATGAAAACTCACGGGTCCAGGAGGTTGATGTAGCAAGCCTGATGAGACACTGGAAATCTCGAACTGACTGTTTTATTTCTTTCTCCGGCTGTAGATTTGATGACATCAAGGGTCAGGAACACCGACTTAGGAGATCTCGAACTGGCTTGAGCAGGCTCCCATGGTCTCAGGTCCAGTTTTCTCTGCTCCATGCATCTCACCAAATGTTGTGACAGCTACTGAAGCTTTATTCTTTTCCTGTAAGAAAACACAAACATGCCCTCGACCCCAAATTAGGGTCTTCTCTACTGTCTAGTGTATGGATGTTTCCATTTGACCTGAGTAATAGTTGTTTAACTTTCATTATGTCAGAATCTGTCTGAAGCAGATTCCTCACTGGCATTTACATTTTAAAAAATTTTAAATGAGGAGTGGATTATTTAATGAATCATGTGGGGACTGGGGACATTACTCCCCCCTTTTATTTTTAAATTTTGTTTGAACTGTTGAAGTTGGACCATAACAGTAGAAGGATTTGTCTACCCTCCTTAGTCAACTATCTAGGTGAATTGGGATCACTATTTAAATTATTAGTAGATGTCCTTTAAAAGGGACATAACCATTAAGTACCTTTGAGAATCATTTAAGGATTGTAAACTATACTACGTCCCAAATAGTCCTTTTTTTTTTTTCTAACCTGTAGCTCTCACTAGCTGACAAGGCCTCATTTGCATCTGAGCTGACAAGGCCTAATTTGCATCTACACAGACACCTTTGGGGGTGGGGGCCTGCCAAAGCAGCAGGACAGTTCCCTGAAAAAAAAAACCTCTCTCTCTCTCTCTCTCTCTCTCTCTCTCCCTCTCTCTCTCTCTCTCTCTCTCTCTCTCTGTCTGACTGGCTCTGAGGGCTTAACTTGAATTTTTTGTTAAAATATTAACCGACTGACTGGATGTTTCTGCTCAAGGTCTGGTGTCCCCACAGCCGCAGTCGAGCCTCAAATATATCCTGCTCATTCCTTCATTAATGTCTGTGGAGTTGGCCTTATGCTAGTCACTGTCTCAAGCTCCATCAACACAGCAGAGACTAAAAGTAGTAGAAATGTGTGTTTTCACATTTGTGTTTATTCCAGCACTACTCACAGCAGCCAAAATATGGAACCTCCCAAGATATCCATCAACAGGTGAGTGGATAAAGCAAATGTGCTAAATACATACAGTGGTGTTTTGTTTGGTTTGGTTTGGTTTCTCTGCATAGCTTTTGGAGCCTGTCCTGGAACTCACTTTGAAGACCATGTTGGCTTTGAACTCACAGAGATCTGCCTGTCTCTGACTCCCGAGTGTCCCGAGTTGTCACCACCACCACCCTGCTTAATGGAGTTTTATCCCACCATAAAGAATACTGAAATCACATCACTTACAAGAAAATGTATGGTACAGCAGATCATCCCATTAATCAAAAAAGACTGGACAGGAAGACAAATAGCATGTCTTCTCTCACATGCAGTATGTGGGGTATAAAGATGTAAGGGGGGTGGGCGTTGGTGGCGCACGCCTTTAATCCCAGCACTTGGGAGGCAGAGGCAGGTGGATCTCTGTGAGTTCGAGACCAGCCTGGTCTACAACAGCTAGTTCCAGGACAGTCTCCAAAGCCACAGAGAAACCCTGCCTGGACAAACCAATAAAAAAGAAAGAAAGAAAAAGAAAATGTAAGGGGGACTATGATGGGTGAAAAAAGGGTCTAAGTAGAAGGGGAAGGGGGACGAGAGAGAAAATGAGGAAAGAAAAGCAGTATATCATGCTTCTTTTCATGTGTGTTAGGGGCACAGAGTCCTTGTACTCACAGGTAGGCACTTGGGAAACCAGGAATGTTAAACACAGAGCTGTCTCTTTAAAGAAAGCAATGTATACCTGTTTTCCACCCAGAAGGTCGAGAATGGAGGATAGCCTGATAACCTCTGCATTATCTGTAAGGTAAGGCCACACCCAGTTCCCCCAGACTCTTAAGTTTATTTCAATCATCCTCCCTGGACCCTTATCTCCAGCATTGTCAGTCAATCTATAGAACCCATCTTTATGGGAGATGTCACATGTACTTTACAAATCAGGTGGTTTACAGCCTGGTGACCTTTGTGCTATACTTATGATCAAGACCGCACCTCCTCTAGACCCTTAAAATGTCACATGGAGACAATCTATAGAGCTCATCTTTATGGAAGAGGTCACATGTACTTTACAATGAGTTTCAGTGCATGTTTTAAGCTTTATTGTACACGCCAGACTAAACTAATTATCATCAGGAAACTTTTTTTCCAAATGGTAATGTACTTAAATATGCCTAAAAGAAACTGCCCGGTGTCAGACTCTAGAAATTGGAACCAATACCGACTACTGAATCCAGTTGAACCAGACTTTCTTCTTGGCTTTTGGATTGACACTCGGCAGGTCTCGGTGGTTGCAGAACCCCAGATGAATAGCAGTTCCTCTTAGGCATATATCCAAAAGTTGCCCATTCATAAAACAAGGACATCTGTTCAACTATGTTCATAGCAGCATTATTTGTTTTTTGTTTTTTGTTTTTTTTGGTTTTTTTCTCTGTAGCTTTGGAGGCTGTCCTGGAACTCACTTTGTAGATCAGGCTGGCCTCGAACTCACAGAGATCCGCCTGCCTCTGCCTCCTGAGTGCTGGGATTAAAGGCGTGCACCACCAACGCCCGGCAGCAGCATTATTTGTAATAGCCAGAACCTGGAAGCAACCTAGATGCCCCTCAACTGAAGAGTGGATAGAGAAAATGTGGTACATTTACACAATGGAGTAATATTCAGTGGAAAAAAACAATGGAATCTTGAAATTTGCAGGCAAATGGAAGGCACTAGAAAAAACCATCCTGAGTGAGGTAACCCAGTCACAAAAAGAGAAACATGGTATGTACTCACTCATTTATGGATTTTAGACATGAATCAGGGGAGTGCCAGCATATAGTCCCACTGCCAGAGTCTAGGAAACAGAACCTTCATCCAGCGACTAATGAAAGCAGAGGCAGATACTCACAGACAAACACTGAACTGAACTCCTGGAACCCAGTGTCAGAAAGAGAGAACTGATGGGCAAAGGAGTTAAGAGTGGGCTGGTTTAACCCACAGAAACAGACCTGAACAAGGGGGAGCTCTTGATGGCTGTGTGGAAAGCATGGGACTCTCCCAGACCTCCTGAATGTGGATGTCAGTGAGGAGGCCTAGGTAATTTATGGGGCCATGGGTAGTACTTATCCCTGGCGTACAAATAGACTTTGAGTGCCCATGCCACAATATGAGGTGCTCTCTCAGCCAGGACTCTTGGGGGATGGCCTAGACCCTGCCCTGGATGAAATGACAATTACTAGAGATCCACCATGGAGGGCTTCACCCTCCCTGGGGATCAGAGTGGAGATTGGGTGGGGGACTGGGGGACCTGGCGGGGAGGGCAGGGGAGGAGGGGAGGGAGAGGGATCTGGGATTGACATGTGAAACAAGATTGTTTCTAACCTAAATAAAAAATAATAATTAAAAAAAAGAGTTCGTGTTTTCATAATTAGAGGTTGATGTGGAGCAAGGCCGGGGCTGTAAGCCAGGACTAGAAAACAGGATGTACCTGTGGTTATTGGCTGACAAGCAACTCACAGGGATCCATCCCATGGGGGCTGGGGTCCAACAATGAGAGGCTGACACAGGATAATCATGTATTCATTCCTGGGCTACACGGGGAGACACCACCGCAAAACAAGAATAAAATCCACAATGCTGTGGGGGTACATAAGAAAATACAGTATAGTAAATCCATAGTGTACAGGTTTAAAGTAAAAGATTTATTTATTTATTTATTGGTTTTTCAAGACAGGGTTTCCCTGTATTGTTTTGGAGGCTGTCCCAGAACTCGCTCTGCAGACCAGGCTGGCTTCGAACTCAGAGATCCACCTGCCTCTGCCTCCCCCCTCCGGAGTGCTACGATTAAAGGTATGTGCCACCAACACCCGGCTGATTTATTAATTTATTATGCATACAGTATTCTGCCTGCCTGTATACCTGCATGCCAGAGGAGGGTACCAAATCTCATTACAGATGGTTGTTAACCTCTGAGCCATCTCTCCAACACCATAATGTACAGCTTTAAACATGCTTGCAAAATAACATTCTATATCTTAACGGTTATTAAACGATAGACAGGGCAAATGTTCAGCAGGAAACTTTCTGAAAGAAGAAGAAAATTGATTTGTAACATTTTTGCTGGTGTTCACAATATCTTCCTGTTGTGGCTGAGTCCAAACCATTACGAGTTTAATCCTGCTGGGCATTGGTGGCACATGCCTTTAATCCCAGCACTCGGGGAGGCAGAGGCAGGATGGCCCTAGCTCCCTGGCCCTGGCCCTCTGGTTTCTCTGTGTAGCACCAGGAACCTGGAGGCAGAAACTGATGCACAGGCTGCAGATGGGTGCTGATTACTGGCTTGCTTTGCCTGCTTCCTTATAGAACCCAGGACCACAATCCCAGCCCCACCTACAATGGGCTGGGCACTCTCACCTCAATCACTAATTAAGAAAATACCCTACAGCTAGATTTTTTTCTTTTTTCTTTTAATTTGAATTAGAAACAAGCTTGCTTCAAAGTCAATCCCAGCTCCCTCTCCCTCCTACAGCTAGATTTTATGGAGGAATTTTCTTTTCTTTTTCCATGTTCACTGATGTTTTACCTACATGCATTTCTGTGTGAGGATGTCAGATACCCTAGAACTGAGTTACAGACCAGTGTGATCTGCCATGCGGGTACTGGGAATTGAACCTGGATCCTCTGGAAGAGCACCCAGTGCTCTTAGCCACTGAGCCATCTCTCCAGCCCCATGGAGGCATTTTCTTAATTGAGCTTCCCTCCTTCCAGACGACTTTAGTTTGTGTCACCTAGGATGTACAAGGCCATAGGTTTAGTTCTCAACACTGTAGAATGTCCAAATAAAAATAAATTAGGAAATGTATTGTTTGACAACATTAGTATCCATACTTCTTGCCCCAGAAAAAATAAGGATCACCTGCATGGCTAATGAATTCACAGAATCCTGAGATAGCTGTACTTTGTTGAATGGTGTGGCGTTTGCCTGTAACCCCATCACTCAGGAGTCTAAGCAGGATTATTGGGAGTTCCAGGCCAGCCTGGGATATAAAAAGAGAAGATGTCTTGAAAATTACAAGCAAACAATTAAGATAGTTTCATGTTGTCAAGGAAACAGTGGAAAGAGGAGTTAAAATCTCCCAGGTGACTCCAAGAAAGCAAGGAAGTGAGAAAACATCTGATATGAAATTGATGGCTAAGGTAGGGTTTCTTTCATAAGGATTCAGAGAGGCACAAATAGGAAGCAAGGCAGAAAGAAAAACAAAACAAAAAACAACAAAAACAAACAAACAAAAAAAGAAGCCTGGTGGTGGTGGCAGCACATGTCTTTAATCCCAGCACTCGGGAGGCAGAGGCAGGCAGATCTCTGTGAGTTTGAGGCCAGCCTGGTCTACAGAGTGAGTTCTATGACAGCCGTGTCCACCAGAGAAGACTACTTAGACAAGGGTTTAAGCCAATAGAAAGTCTTTATTAGCCGGCCAGAAACTACACTGGGTGTTCAGGATCCGAGTATAGCCCCAAGCCTTTCTCAGGGCTAATTTTTACACACAAAACCACATCCCGGGTAAGAACAGTTAGCAGGAAGCAGAACTACAGAAGCCAAACAGCAAGACTAGTAAATTTAGAGAGTTTCCCAGAACTGTGGATTTTGATGCATTAGGTTTTGTTTTAGCAGGTGGTGCTGTCTGTCATAGCTCCAGAGGGAGTGGGACCATGGAGAATGGAACTGACAAATGAGGCAGACTAAAGTCCCATGCAATAGCCAACTATATTAGAATATCAGACAATTTATACTTTGAGAATTAAAGAAAGTCATAAGAGAAAAGTTCACATGGGTTCAGGTTCTAAACATTCTGAATAACACCAGCAAGCAGCAGCCAGGCATGGTGGTCCACACGGAGGCAGGGGGATCTCTGTGAGTTTGAGGCCAGCCTGGTCTACATAGTGAGTTCCAGGACAGCCAGGCTACACAGAGAAACCCTGTCCCAGAAAAACAAACAAACAAAACAAAACAAAACCAAAGAAGCAAAGAAATAAGGTACAATGGATAATCTGAAGCAAACCCACTCCTATCTGCTAATCTGGGGAGGAGCATGAAAACACATTAAAAGAACAATCCCAGCTGGGCGTTGGTGGCGCACGCCTTTAATCCCAACACTGGGGGGCCAGAAGCAGGCAGATCTCTGAGTTCGAGGCCAGCCTGGTCTACAGAGCAAGTTCTAGTACAGCCTCCAAAACAATACAGAGAAACCCTGTCTCAAAAAACTAAAGAACAATCCCACATTTTGAAGAAACTGAGGTCACAAGACTCTTGTCTTGTTTTTATGGAATTTTCTCACAAGCAATTTGAATTCTCCGCACATAGTTCCATTCCTGGACTATGTTCCAACAGCTGTCTACATGCATTTATGGCTTAAACAATATTTCCATCATGGTGTCAGTTGTGCTAAAATCTGGGAACCTGCTACAAGGTATTATCCTCGGGTGTTGTTCTCCCTGTAGCTCTAGGGATCAAGCCTGAGTCTTACACTTATTAAGATCTTATTCTCCCACTCAAATCACATATAATCTAGCCAGGCAGGGGTGGTTACACCTTTAATCCCAGCACTCTGGAAGCCAAGGCCAGTGGATCTCTGTGAGATCAAGACTAGCCTGGTCTACAGATAGAGTTCCAGAACATGCAAGGCTACAAAGAGAAACCCTGTCTCAAAAAACATGTATATACACACACATAACATTATTATTATTATTTTTTGGTTTTACGAGGCAGGGTTTCTCTGTTTTTGGAGGCTGTCGGTCCAGCCTGGCCTCGAACTCACAGAGATCCGCCTGTCTCTGCCTCCGGAGTGCTGGGATTAAAGGCGTGCGCCACCAACGCCCGGCCCACCCATAACATTATTAACATAGACTCATTGCTGCCCCCTGGGGCAATTTTTTATTTTTCTCTTCTTTTCTTTTCTTTTTTGTTTGGTTTGGTTTTTTGAGACAGGTTCTCTGTATAACAGCCCTGGCTGTCCTGGAACTCACGCTGTAGTGCTGGGATTAAAGGTGTGTGCCACCAATGCTCCGATTCTTTTCTTTTCTTTTCTTTTCTTTTTTTTTTTTTGGTTTTTTTTTTGTTGTTGTTGTTGTTGGTTTTTCGAGACAGGGTTTCTCTGTGGCTTTGGAGGCTGTCCTGGCACTAGCTCTTGTAGACCAGGCTGGCCTCGAACTCACAGAGATCCGCCTGCCTCTGCCTCCCAATTGCTGCCGATTCTTTTCTTTTCTTTTTTTTTTTTTCTTTGTTTTTTCCAGACAGGGTTTCAATGTGTAACCCTGGCAGCTTTGGAACTCACTCTGCAGATCAGGCTGGCCTTGAACTCACAGAGATCCACCTGCCTCTGCCTCCCAAGTGCT
This sequence comes from Mesocricetus auratus, assembly GCF_017639785.1. Classification (NCBI taxonomy): domain Eukaryota; kingdom Metazoa; phylum Chordata; class Mammalia; order Rodentia; family Cricetidae; genus Mesocricetus; species Mesocricetus auratus. Next base: position 111,945,474 of record NW_024429266.1, read on the forward strand.
GGAATTAAAGACGCATGCCACCAACACCCAGTTTAGAGAGAATTTTTTTTTTAAATACTTTATTTCTTTATTACATATACAGTCTTCTGCCTGCATGCCAGCAGAGGGCATCAGATCTCATTCCCATGTGGTTGCTGGGAATTGAACTCAGGGCCTTTGGAAGAACAGTCAGTGCTTTTAACCACTGAGCCATCTCTCCAGCCCTAGAGAGAAATCTTTTTTTTTTTTTTTTTTCTTCGAGACAGGGTTTCTCTGTGGCTTTGGAGGCTGTCCTGGAACTGGCTCGGTAGACCAGGCTGGTCTCGAACTCACAGTGATCCGCCTGCCTCTGCCTCCCGAGTGCTGGGATTAAAGGCGTGCGCCACCTACGCCCAGCTGAGAAATCTTAAAGAGAGCTTTTAAATAAAGAACTTTTGAAGATCAAGCTTTTGAGAAAGGTTTTTTTGGGGGAAGCCTCCATCTTTGAAGAATAAAGAGCCAAGAGAGGGTTGGGCAGTGATGATGCACACCTTTAATCCCAGCACTTGGAAGGCAGAGACAGGCAGATCTCTGTGAGTTCCAGGCCAGCCTGGTCTACAGAGAGACTTCCAGGACAACCTCCAAAGCAATACAGAGAAATCCAGTCTCGAAAAACAAACAAACAAAAAGGAGCCATGAGAGGAAGCATGTGTGAGCCAGGTTATCTCCCTCTCACCCTCAGACTCCTTTTAGAAAGTCCCTGCTGGTTTGCTGTGTAGCCTGGACTCTGAGAGAGCTTCGAGACTAAACTTGAATGTTCTTGTTATGCTGGGAATTGAACCCAGGTCTTCTGCAAGATTATCAAGTGGTCTTAACCACTGAGTCATCTCTGGAACTATATCCTTGGGCTATTTTGTATAATTTAATTTGTTTTTTTCGAGACAGGGTTTCTCTGTGTAACAGCTGTAGCTGTCCTATGACTAGCTCTGTAGACCAGGCTGGCTTCAAAGTCACAGAGATCTACTGCGCAGTCTAAAAACTATTATTATTACATGGGAACTATTATTGAAGGTTGTCAGCACAATGGCTTCATATTCCATTGTGTTGTCTGTTTATTATTTATATGTTTATTGTTTGTTTATATGTTGCCTTCCTCTGTTGATCCCTTTCAAAGTTTATAGCATGTAACATGCTATTCTTGGGTTTTAAACATTATTATTAATATTAGTATCTGTCAGATGTGAAATAGAATCTCATTGGAGTATTGATTTTAATGTTCATAATACTGAATAACATAAAAATTCTAAAATTTACAATTGGGTGACATTTATGCAGTTGTGTGTCACTTAATAATGAGCATATGTTCTGAGAACAGCATTGGTAAATAATTTCACCATTGTCCAGCTCTCAGAGTATGCTTACACAGGCCTCAGTGGCACAGAAGGACTGCTGCGCATGGTCTCCACAGGGGCTCCTATGACTATGATGTTGCATGTTGGAGTTTTTGCTGTTTTTTTCTGGGTTTTTTTTTAAGATTTATTTATTTATTATGCATACAGTATTCTGCCTGCATGTATGTCTTTGGAAGAGCAGACAGTGCTCTTAACCTCTGAGCCATCTCTCCAGCCCCTCTGGGGTTTATTTTGTTTTTGTTGTTATTCTTTGAGACTGGGTAATCCTTAGCCCAGTTTGGTCTGGAACTGCCTGGGAAATTGAGATCTTGCGTCTGCCTCCCGAGGGCTGAGATTTAAGTGTGCACTGTCATGTCTGGCATTACTATTTTGTGATAAACTTCTTTTAAAAGTGTGTGTGTGTGTAGCCGGGCGTTGGTGGTGCACGCCTTTAATCCCAGCACTTTGGAGGCAGAGGCAGGCGGATCTCTGTGAGTTCGAGGCCAGCCTGGTCTACAAGAGCTAGTTCCAGGACAGCCTCCAAAGCCGCAGAGAAACCCTGTCTCGAAAAACAAACATAAACAAGACCAAAAGTGTGTGTGTGTGTGAACACCAGACCTTGTATTGTATACATGTTGGCACGTGTTCAGCTACATATGTGTGGAAGTATCACATCATCAAGTGTCTCCCTTGGTTGGGCAGTGGTGGATCCGCTGGATCTCTGAGTTGAGACCAGCCCGATCTACAGAGTGAGTTCCAGATAACCAGAGCTACACAGAGAAACTCTGTATTGAACCACCCCAAAGTGTCTTCTTTGATTGATCTCTGTCTATCCTGTATCTTGAGACAGGGTGTCTCACTGGAACCTAGAGCTCACTAATTATCTAGACACCTTGCTATAGGAATCCGGTCTCTGCCTCCTCAGTGCTGGGATTACAGATGGGCAGCCACACTCATCAGACATTTATCGTAGGTTCTGGGGAATCCAAACTCCACTCCTCACACATGCTTAGTTTCTTTACCCACGGACCCGTCTTGCCAGGTCCAGTAAACATTATTTTTAATAAGAAGTCCATTCTAAAATGATGGACTCCACAAGGACCAGTTAACCAAGAATTACAAAAAATAATAACAACTAACAGACTAGAAGGGGGACTGGAATCGGGGAAGAGCAAGGAACTCGTAGCATTTTGGTGTACTCCCATCTGCGCACGTATTGCTATTTCAACGTTAAAAAAAAAAAAAGACACAAATATTCACGCCCGCCTTTAATACCAGCACGCGGTGGAACTGACGGACCAGACTCCAAGGAACCAGGCTCCTAGAGCCCGCCAATCTCGGGCGCGCAAGGGCCGGGCGGACCTAAAGCCTCCCGGGGGCGGGGCCGCCGACGTCACGCGAGCCCGCCCCCTGACGTCGGGCGCCGGGGACGCCCGGAGGTTTGTGGCGGTGCCGGCGCCATTTTGCCGGAGCGTGCGAGCCAGAGGGAGTGGAGCGCCCTGGCCGTTGTTGCCGTCCCCCTTCCTCCTCCCCACAGTCCAGGCGGCGGGGTGACTAGGCCGTCGGCCCTCGAACCGAGACTTGTCTCTCACTTAGCTCTCGGGATCTCCTGGCCGACATGAGTGATGTAGAGGAGAACAACTTCGAGGGCAGAGTGAGTACAAAGCCGCGGGAGCCGTCTTCGGCGGCGGCCCGATGCTCCGGGGCTCGGGGAGAGAGCGCGGTCGGTCGGGCGAGGTGTGCGGGGGCCCGCGGGAGCCGCCTTGAGGGGTCCCCCTGGCTGCCGAGACGCCCCGCCAGCCCGCCGCGCTCGCTTCTGCGGGCGGCTGACCGGTCCCCGGCCTGGTCCTATCGTCTCCTGTCGCTCCCTTTCCTCTCAGCTTCCCATCTCTGCTCCGAGGTGCGGGTCCCCGGCGCGGTGGGGCAGCAGGCGGCGGGGCGCTCCCTCCGGCCGGAGAGTGGTAGGTGCTTCCCGCGGTGGCGGCCTCTCGGGCCACCCCACCGCCGCCGCCGCCGCCCCCCGCCCCGGGCCGTCGCCGCGGGGGCGCGGGGTCGGAAGTGCGCGCGCGGGGCAGCCGTCCGGGCGGGGAGACGACGCTGGCGTGGGGACGACAGCTGGGGCCTGTGTCTCCTTGGCTCTCCGTTGCAGTGAACGGCCGCGTCTCCGTCGGAACCGGCGGCGGTGCGTCTGCAAGGCGAAAGCCTTGAGGTTGGAGGTGGGACGAGCCCCAGGAAGTGGTCAGTCAGCGGCCGCGGCGACCCTTAGGAGTTCTTAAAGACCCGAGAGCTGTGCAGGGAACCTACGCAGGAGACTTGCCCCTTCATGCCCTCTTGGCTTTCACTTGGAAATGAGTGTGGAGCTACCGTATGCAACGCCCGCTCTCGGAACTGCCCTGTGTTGGGTTTCTTTATGCCTCAACTTCTGAGGCTTTCTTTCCCTTGACCTTGCATCCGAAAACTCCTTTGCAGGTTTTTATGGTTAACTGTCTAGGCATCCTACTTTAACCTTACGTAACTGAACGAATTTCCTGGCTCGGTTTTCAAGGGGAGAGTAGTAGCTGATCAGTGTTAACTCAAAGATTACCTGAAATTTACAGGCCCTCTGCTGTTCCTTCTCTCACCCATCCCCGGGGAAAGGGTTCTAGCTTTTCTTTATTTTTGAGGTCCCGTGGATGTAAACAAAGAACGCGTGGTCCTCAGCTTGAGTGTATTATTAGGACGTTTATTACCGGTTCTGAGCTTTATTTCCGAAGTTACCCTCGTAGGGGAAATTAATTGGGAGCCAGCCCTGGAAAAAAAGTCCTGTATACGAAAAAAAAAAAGAGGAAACAAAAGTCCCAGGCTATGAGTGTTCTGGCTACTGTGTTGGTGTTTAGTCTATTGGGGAGAGGGCGGGTGAGGCCTTGAGGGATTTGTTGGAAGAATTTGTCTCTCTAAGAAGCCCAAGATATAGACACCTGTAATCTGTCAGTCAAGTCAGACGGTCAGTTAGGTTTTTGTTCTTTTTGATAAAAGAGGGAGGGTTGTTGTTGTTTTGGGGCGGGTTATGCACTAGTACTGGACCAAAACTACATCTGTCTTTGAATTATTTGAATGAATTTGCAGGCTGATTATAGCTGAACCTGCTTACTGTTTTAGGATTGTTTTGTTGTCCTAACAAACCTTTTTTAAGATCATGAAATAAAATATTTGGAGGTAGTTGTGTTACTTGTGAAATTTAATTAGGAAAGACATTTTTTGTCAGTTTGTCAGGTTTGTTTGGTTTTTTGTTTTTGTTTGTTTTTCAAGACAGGGTTTCTCTGTATTGTTTTGGAGGCTGTCCTAGAACTCGCTCTGAAGACCAGGCTGGCCTAGAAATCAAAGAGCTCCACCTGCCTCTGCCTCTGGGAGTGCTGGGATTAAAGGCGTGTGCACCCCCCCTTCTTAAAATAAGTTGGTATTTAAATACAGTGGGTTTTGTTTGTTTTCTGATGACCATAAATCATCAGTTACAAAATTTCATATAACAGCTGTGCCCCTTCTCATTTTCTCTGAAGATGTCTGAGGGTAACAGTCCTAAAAGATTTTCAAAGGATGTATTTGTTGAATTTGTTTACATGGTAGTTGCACTTCAAACTTTTCTGAGTACAGTAAGTTAGGGGAAGTTTTGACAGTTCAGGAGTCAAATGTTGGGTTTACCAGTTGTTTTATTTTTAAAGCTGATTCTAGTTTTTTTATTGTTTTCTGTAGGAATTTATTGAGAAGATACATTCACTGTATCTTCAGGGCATATAACAGGGATCATGTTAATCCTATCTCAGTAAAAGTAATTTAAAATTATGTGGAAACTTTCGAGAGTCTACAAAACACCAAAGATGAAATTTTTACATATAAATGTATCTACTTCTACAACATTTTGTAATTAATACCCCAAAGTTCTTTTGGATGCATTTTTTTAATTTAGCAAGGGCCAGGGTACTGTCAGCATTTTAGAAATAAAGAACCACCCAAACAGTGGTGACACACACCTTTAATTCCAGTACTCAGGAGGCAGCGGTAGGTGGATCTGAGTTTGAGGTCAACCTAGTCTACTGAGTTCCAAGACAGCTGGAGTTACACAGAGAAAAACCAAGAGAAAGAGTACCAAGACCCAGAAGACCACATAAGTCACAGTTCAGTACTCACTGTATATTCACAATGCTGTAAATGTTTAGATTTTTCTTTGTAGAAGGGTACTGTACCATATTGACCCATTAATAGAGTCTGCTAGGAATATTTATTCAAGATTGTCTATTCTATTTGAAACTGATAGTTCCTTCCAGTGTAAAAGAATTTTAGGAAGGAAAAAGATAATGGCAGAATTTTGTTTTACAGACCCATGTGAAACTTTGAAGCAACTTTCCGCTCTTTTTTTTTTTTTTCTTTTGATTTTTCAAGACAGGGTTTCTCTGTATTTTGGAGGCTGTCCTGAAACTCACTCTGTAGACCACACTGGCTTCGAACTCATAGAGATCCGCCTGCCTCTGCCTCCCGAGTGCTGGGATTAAAGGGGTGTGCCACCACCGCCCAGCTCCACTGTCTTTTATAGAGAAGGGCTACTTAGGTGTTCTCTCCCCCACCCCTTATAATTTTATTTTATTTTGTGTGTGTGTGTTTGTTTTGCCTGCGTGTATATCTTATGTACCACAAATGTACAATACCTGAAGAAGCCAAAGGAGGGAGTTACATTCTCTGGGACTAGGGTGACAGATTATTACAAGTTAATCATGTGGGTGCTGGGAATTGAACCTGGGTCCTCTAGAAGAGCAGCCAGTGCTGTTAACTGCCACATCTCTCTCAGCCCATACTTCAGTACACTTAACAAAAAAAGGACTTGCAGCCTGTTTTCAGATGATTGACAATTCAAATCTGGGTTTAAAGCACTGTCATCAAGTGTATGAGGGTAAGTGCTGAAATAGTGTTGGATAAGATTGAATGAATGTGCAGTCAGATAACAAAGGATTTTGAATTCTAGACTCTGGAGGTGGGGAGAACTCTAAAAGAAAACATAAGACAACACCAAAAGGACTGGTACAGGAGCAGCAGAGCGCAACTTGAATTATTTAAGGCAGAAACCCTTGTCAGGGAAGACAGGAGAATGAATGATTGTGCCATTAGAACAAAATAGGTCCAGTGGTGGGCATGTTGTGGCACACCATTAATTCCCAGTACTTGGAAGGGAGAGACAGGCAGATACCTCTGAATTCCAGGGCAGCCAGGGTACACAGTAAAGCCCTGACTTTAAAAAAAAAAAAGCAAATAAGTCCATAAACATTTACTTGGTGCAAGTATATATCAGTTTAACAAGCACTGGAAAGTGTCCTGGAGTGGGCAGGGTATTGAAGCTCCTGATTGCCTTAATTCAAGATCCTCCTTCTTCGGCTTCTCCTAGATACTGGAATTTATAGCCAGGTGCTACTTAAAATGGATTGTTTGCTGTATAAAACTTACCCAAAGTTAGAATTTTGATCTTAATTAATGTCCTTTGTAGAAATTGATAAGAATGGATACAGAACTTTTGTTTAGTCTTGCTTGTTTTTCAATTCTTTTACTGGCCTCTTGAAAACAGAAATGCTTTTTAGAGAGACATAGTATGAAGTGTCCTTCATAGAATGATTGGACAATGAGACTTTTTTTAAATGAAGCAATTTTACTGGTACTAATGGGAATTAAAAGTTGTGTTTATGAGCCAGGTGTGGTCTACGCCTTTAATCCCAGCAATAGGGAGGCAGAGGCAGGTGGATCTCTGTGAGTTCGAGACCAGCCTGGTCTTCAAAGCAAGTTCCAGGATAGGCTCAAGCTACACAGAGAAACCCAAAAACAAAACAAAATGTGTTTATGGCTCAGTAGGGAAAGTGCATGCTGTACCAGCTTGTGAACCTAAATTCTGAACCTTGGCACCTATTGTAAAAAAAAACAGGCTTGGTCCAAAACAATACAGAGAAACCCTGTCTCAAAAAACCAAAACCAAGCCGGGCGTTGGTGGCGCACCCCTTTAATTCCAGCACTCGGAGGCAGAGGCAGGCGGATCTCTGTGAGTTCAAGGCCAGCCTGGTCTACAGAGTAAGTTCCAGGACAGCCTCCAAAACAATACAGAGAAACCCTGTCTCGAAAAACCAAAACCAAACCAAACCAAACAAACAAAAAAAACAGGCAGAGCATGCCTTTGTTCCCAGTGCTAGGAGTCAGAGGATCCCCAGTACTCCTTAGGCAGTTCAATTAACCAATAGATGAGAATTCTGGGTTCGGTGAGAAGCCCAATCTCAAACCGTAAGGTAGACGGTAATAAAGAAAGACACTTACTTGACTTCAACCTCTGACCTTCCTTCACAGGTATATAAGCATGCAAACATACACAAAGTTGCATGTATTAATAGCGTAACATGTGGAATAGGCAGGCATGGCCATCTAAGTGATTTTGACATTAGCCAGGGATAAACAGTAAAACTGTCTCCCAGTGCTGGAGAATTGGTTTAGAGGTTAAGAACACTTGACTGATATAGCAAAGGACCCAATTTCAATACCCAGCACTCATGGCAGCTCACAACCATCTAACTCCAGCCCCAAGGGCTCAGCTGCTGGCCTCAGTGGGTGTGGCATGCAAATGATACTCAGAAATACATGCAGGCAAAATATCCATAATGAAATTATGGTGGGGAAGACCTTGTCTCCAGAGGATGCAGTGCTCTCTTCTAGCACCTGAAGGCAAGTGATACACATAATAAATTCTTGCAGCACAAAATTTTAATGAAATTTGTATGTGTAAAATTTAAAAATGATAAGATTTGTCATACCACTTTAGTTCCACTTAGTTAAGCCTAAGCCACTTAATATTTTTTCTTTTTTCTTTTTTTTCTTGAGACAGGGTTTCTCTGTATTGTTTTGGAGGGTGTACTAGAACTTGCTCTGTAGACCTGGCTGGCCTCGAACTCACAGAGATCTGCCTGCTTTCTGCCTCCTGAGTGCTGGGATTAAAGGCGTGCACCACCAACTCCCTGCTACAGCAACTTAATTTTTAAACATTTCCTTAATTTGCTTAAGAGGGCAGGTAGAGTGGAGGTGAGAAATGGTTGAGTTTCAGGAGTGTTGCTGTTCCTCCAGAGGGCCGGAGTTGGGCTCCCAGCACCCACATCAGGTAGCTCCTAACTGTCTTAACTTCAACACCCTCTTACTGGCCTCTGCAGGCACCCACATACACTCATACAGACTTGTGCACATGAAACCTTTTTTTTAAAGCTCTTTGGCAGCAGAGGCAAACCTGGTCCACACAATGAATTTCAGGATGACCAGAGCAATATCTGACTAAAGGGATGGAATCAGTCTTCTTTCCTAAGCCTCTGTTGAGGTTGTTCGGTGGTTAAAAGCAGTTGCCACAAAAAAAAAAAAAAGTGGGGCGTTGGTGGCGCACGCCTTTAATCCCAGCACTCGGGAGGCAGAGGCAGGCGGATCTCTGTGAGTTCGAGACCAGCCTGGACTACCAAGCAAGTTCCAGGACAGCCTCCAAAGCCACAGAGAAACTCTGTCTCGAAAAACCAAAAAAAAAAAAAAAGGCAGTTGCCACCAAACCCAACAACCTGATTTCAGTACTCCCAATCTGCATTGTGGAGAAAGAACTCCACATGCCTGCCAAGGCACAGAGACCATCACTCCCAGTAAATAAAGTAAATTGATAATTTACCCCCTCCCTCCCAAAGGGTAAAGCAAGCCAGACATTGTGGTACCTACCTATAATCAATCCCTCTTGAATGGGACAGGGGGATCAGGAATTGGACTGTACGGGATGGGTGGGGAGGGAGATAATGGCTAGTCAGCTGTGGTGGCTCAGGCCTATAATCCTCACTGAAGGGGGACTACTGTAGGTCCAGCTCATAGTGAGTTCCAGATACCCTGAATTACCAGAAAACCAAGTAGGGGGAAGGTAAAGATGATGTCTTGTAGTAGGTCTAGTACTAGGCCTGAATTTGGTGGTGTTTTTATTTTGTAATGTGTTTAAGGCATTTTCACTTTGTACCACTCCTAAAATGAGAATAAAGACCTAGGAAGTGCTACGCATGGTGGTACATGACTCTTTGGGAAGTGGTGGGATCCTGCCCCACCCCCCAGAGCCTGGAGATCTAAGACTGACAGCAAATACTATGGATGAGTCTTATTTTTAAGTGAACTGTCTTATAACTTAGTTTATTAAGAGAAATATTGGCGTGAATAATCAGTAGTTTCCTTGAACCTGGCTCACTAAAAAAACATTTATATTGTCAGTAGGTGCTCAGGTATCATGATGGACCCATATTTCTGCACTAAGTGAATTGAGGCGTAAGTCTTAGCAGGTTTCATAGGACAGAAGTGGAAGAGAACAATGCTGGCAGTCACATTGGGGAAGATTGAAGGTGGAAGGCCAGTAGTAAAAGGAAGTGAGAACTGTACATGCCCTTCTATATATAGTCTTTGTTGTGGTATTGATCAGAGTGAGTAAGCCTGGTAGAGGAAAATTTACTTTCCCCCTTGAAATCAAGGCTCTGGCCTGTCATTCATACCTACTTTATGGCACCAGAGGGTGAGAATGAGTAGAGAATTTGGCAGTTGGTTTTTAGTTTGGTTTTAGTTGTTAATTATTGGCTTTAATATACCCAAGCCAATTTCATTTGTGTAAATTTGAAGGAAGCATCTAAGAGTATATGGATGTGCTACTTACTACACCCAAATATGTATGGGGCATTGACTCAGCTTTGTGCATGTTAGGAAAGCTCTCAAACAACTGTGCTGCATCCCAGCCCTAGACGTGTACCTTTGAAATCATTTTTATGCCAACTTTTGAATGGGACTTTTTTTTCAGCTGGCAGAGTTATGGACAGCTTTTAACAATTTTACCAAAAGATTATAAGTTTTACAGATAACCTGACAATTACGGTAGTAGTTAAAATTTGGCTGAATGCCAGTTACTAAGTCATTTATGATAAAAGCTTTCGAGATTATTCCAAGGGCCGGGCGTTGGTGGCGCATGCCTTTAATCCCAGCACTCGGGAGGCAGAGGCAGGCAGATCTCTGTGAGTTCGAGGCCAGCCTGGTATACAGATTGAGTTCCAGGGCAACTAAGACTATTACACAGAGAAACCCTGTATGGGGGAAACTTTAGAGAATACAGGCATATGTCACGTTAGAGTGAGTTATCTAATGAGCCTTTATAGATAGAGATCACGTTGACCTCATATTGATTAGCCAAGTAAAAAGAGATGAATGAGCAGAGCACTGTGCATCTCCTTCATGGGACATATGATTTAAATTCACTAGTTTATTTCTTTGGAAATTCCCATTTATAAAATACTAAGGAAATAACAGGCAGTTTGTTTCACGTGATGTACTGACTTGAATATATGTAAATTTGTCCTTTTACCTGGCAGTGTGGCCTGGACTTAGTATTAAAGGGCTATTATGGTGTTTATGAATGCTTGCTTACCTTTACTTAATATTAAGAATTTAGCTTTTGTATTTGCATCTACAATACTGAGCTTCCTGTTGCTTGCTTAGTTTCTCCAGATAGCAAATAGCAGAATTGGTTTGAGTGAGTTGTGCTTTGAAAACCTTCTGCCTGGCTTCTTTCTGGTTTGTAGTATCCAAGGTAGATGGAAGCCTAATTAGTATTTCTTTTATAATCTGTGATACAAGGGCAATGAGCCGTATGGCCTATTTCCACTATGCAGCATATTGTAAAGGCTTATTGAATACTAAGAAATTTTTAACATCCTTTCAATAAGACAGCTTTAAGAGCTGGTTAGTCTAGTAAGACAAGACAGTTAGCCACTTTTTTTTTTTTTTTTTGGTTTTTCAAAAACGGGGTTTCTCTGTATTGTTTTGGAGGCTGTCCTGGAGCTAGCTCTGTAGACCAGGCTGGCCTCAAAACTCACACAGATCCGCCTGCTTCTACCTCCTGAGTGCTGGGATTAAAGGCTTGTGCCACCAATACTCAGCTACAATTTATTCAGCCATAATGAAAAACAAATTTATAGGAAAATGAATGGAACTGGGAATCATTAATAAATGGAACAGGCTAGTCTCACAGTGTCATGTTTCATCTCATAGCTGTCAATTAACTTTAAAAGAAGGAAATAAAGCCGGGAGGTGGTGGCACACACCTTTAATCCCAGTACCACTGTTTTGGCGGGGAGGTTTCAAGACAGGGTTTCTCTGTGGCTTTGGAGGCTGTCCTGGAATTAGCTCTTGTAGACCATCAAAAACAAAGAAAAGGGTAAGTGATAGTAATAATGGCCTTTAACCCCAGTACTCCAGGCAGAAATAGGTGGATCTCTTGAGTTAGAGGACAGCCAGGAAGGACTACACAGAGAAACCCTCCCTGTCTGAACAAAGTAAAGTTCCCTGAATAGTTGAAATAGTTTCATTTAAAAAGATGGGTCAAAGATTTTCTAAAAATTATCTGACATCTGTCCTCTATAAATGACTACCATAGCCTGATTTCTAATGTAAGTGGCATTTATTTAGTAGTGTTTGAGAAATAATATACTTTTAAATGGTAAGCATTAGTATGACCTGCTTTCTGTAACACCAGCAGTTAGAATAACAGGCCATATTCTGAAACTTTTTGTTCATAGTTGAAGTTTGACACCACAGGTGTTAGAGCTAAGAGAACTATTCTATAAAGTTGTTTATAGAAGATTCTTGAAGATGAGAGAGATCAGATAAAAACAGTTTTAGATATTTGTGACACCCTGGGTGTTAAAGAGTGCTTTTGGACTGGATTTGTAAGTCAGTATTATAGTGCTTGCCTAGCATGCAACAGCCTTGGGTTCAACCCCCTAGCACTGTCAGAAAGAACAGAATTCCTTTAAAAGGTCTTTTAGCCAGGTGGTGGTGGCTTGTACCTTTAATCCCAGTACTTGGGAAACAGAAGCAGGAGGATCTCTGTCTTGAAGACCAGCCTGGTCTACAGAGTTCTAGGACTGTCAAGGCTACACAAAGAAACCCTGTCTCTCTCTAAAACAAAACAAACAAAACAAAACAAAAAAATGAGAGAGAGAGACTCTGCCAAACTATGATATTTTGTTGTGACTATCTGGGATTTAGCTTTAAGTTTATTAATTTTAGTCTCCAGAAGTAATTTTGGGGGCCAGCAAGATAGCTCAGTGGGTAAGGCACTTGCTGCTGCCCCTTGTAACTTCCAACGAGTTGCTTTCTGGCCGCATGTGCACAAAATAAAATTTAAAGTGTAATCTTTTTTAAAGAATAATTTTTGGTAACAATGTTTATGAAAAGAGGCTTGGAAATTAAACATTTATCTGGGCCATTCCATCCTCATCATATTAGAGGTGTCATTAAATTGTAGACTTTCTAGGATTTTTTAAAATCAGTAAAATTAAAGGTTTATAGAATCTCAGCAAACCCTTCTGAGGCTTTGGTGCATGCATAAAAACTGTTGTGACACTGCAGTTTCACAGTGCCATCGTTGTTATGTTAGAGTATGGTTTATAGAAAGGAAAGCTAAAAGACATTCTCCTGGTTCAGATTTTGGACCAGCCCCTTGAGACTTCAATTATAAACAAGATTAATACTTCTCTTTTTCTTTAGGTACTAAATATGTTGCTCCAGGCAGCTGTCTAGAAAATTTAGAGTAAGATATGAAAGACTTAACACTGGAAAGGTTGGCGATGGTGGTAGCGTGTGCCTTTGATCCCAGCAGGGGCAGGAAGATCTCTGTGAGTTTGAGGCCAGCCTGGTCTACAAAGCAAGTTCCAGGACAGCCTGGGCTGTCACACAGAAACATTGTCCTGAAAAATAACAAAGCACTGGAAAGGTTGTCATTGACCAGGAAGATGATGGGTAGAGTTCTTGATAAGTAACTGTTTTTGATATTACAGAGGCCAGGGATATAGCTCAGTTGATAAGTACTTACCTAGTACCAGGCCCTGTTCAGTCCCTAGCACTGTGTAAAACCAAGTTTGGTTGTGCGTGCCCATGTATGCTTGGGAGGGAAATAGAAGCAGGAGATGTGGGGTATTTTACCGCATATTAAAAATTGGTATGAATTTGTACATTTGTAAAATTGGGCTAATTCTTTGCATTAGTAACTGGGTCTTAAATAGATGGAGAAACCAAATTTTGGGTTCTATTTTGGTTGTGTGGGTTATCATGCTTTTTAGTCAGTTATAAATTATTTGGTAAGTTTTTATGTAGAACTAACTTCGGAGACTAGTTTGACATGAGGGGGATGTCTATTTCTCAGCAAGAGTCTACCCTCGTGCCCCTGCAAGGAGTGCAGATGTGCATAAATACAAAAGCGGTGGAATCAAGGACAGTTGTCATGATACACATTTTTAGTTTATGGTGTAAGTGGTGTCTCAAAACAGCATCTATTTCAGGAATTTACAAGCCAAAGTGAAGGACTGTTAGAAACTTTGTGCTCTCCCTTTAGTTATTATATGCTTGTCTTTAGAGCACATTTTTCTGGTTAATCAGAATGAGTGGAAATGGTAGTCAAAATTGGGAGGTGTCATTTTACTAATTTGTTATGTCTTTGATCTCCGGCATGTGTGTCATGTGAGTTCAGATGGTGTGTATGGCCATTTCAGCCTGGGATGCTTTGCTTCAGCCATACCTGAATTTCCTAAGTGTGGCTTATTGAAAGTTAATTCTAAGATCAGTAAGAGCTCTCAGCCTATAAAATAGTGGAAAATGAATATTAGGTGGGGGGAATTGTAGTATGTTTGAATTACATTTATATTAAAATTAGTCACTAGCATGGACATGAAAGGGGAGGAGGGTAAAAGTACGGTTAAAACCTTAGAGGCATTCAGTAAATTCTGTTAGACTACACATTTGCACATTTTTAAATACTATGAAAATTTGTTTTTTAAATTTATTTTTAAATAAACTAGTTATTTGCACTTTACCTGCTGGCCTTTCCATTTGGTAGATAACATTCTGAACTCCAGCAGAGTTTTATAATCCCCACGTGCTTAAATATACTAAATGTTCTTTTTCCATTAAGGTTAATGTTCGTGAAGAAATTGAAGAGTTTTTTCCAAGAATGTGGAAGATAAATCAAGATAAAAGAAGGCTAATGAAAAGTATTAAAGATCAGAAAATTAAAATTGAATGGGGGAAAAAATTGAACAGAAGATTGGTCAGATAGAAGCACTTGAATATTTTTTAAGGCTATTTTGAATTGTTTGAATTGGGGAAGAATACACGAAGTATGAAAATGAAAAACTCAATGAAGAATGAAGAGAAGTAGAAAGCAAGAGTGAAGTAGAATTAAAAGAATCTGGAAGAATGAATGGGTCCTAGGTTAAGTAAATGTATGGTTTATGTTCCAGTGTCTGTATGATCAAGTTGTAGATGAATTTGCATGATTACTTAGTTAATAGAAAATTGGTGATCTGGTTCAAATAGGGAATTATTGAGGACAGTTAGCAGTATTAACAATGGGATATTAATGAGCTGAAATTTTTTTCTGGAGGGTGTTGCCTAACCATTTGTTTTTCAGGAGCAATCAATATAAATAATTACGGTACTTTAAATGTTAGGTGGTAGGCATCTACTTGACCAGTGCCATTTGTAATACTGTCTTCTTTGTTAGGAGTCTCGCTCTCAGTCAAAATCTCCAACGGGAACTCCTGCTCGAGTAAAATCAGAGAGCAGGTCAGGATCTCGTAGTCCATCAAGGGTTTCCAAACATTCTGAATCCCATTCTCGATCAAGATCAAAATCCAGGTAAGTTTTTAAAAAATGTGTAAACTGCTTTCTTCACAGCAAGATGGTGTTTTGTCAGGTCTCCTATTAGCTGCAGTTCATACAGAAAGTTCATCGTCGACTCAGGCTGCAGAATTTAGAATCATTCCTTGGCTTATCTGTTGGCACTGCCTATTGGATAAAGGTATCTGACTACTGCAGTGTCCTTTGGCCTCTACCCTTGTACCTACATAAAAACATCATACATACAAAATTTAAGGGGGAAAAAAAGGCTAGATATACAAATCTGTCATCTATCTTACTTTCTGAAGCAGAATCTCTCATTCAGGCCAGAGCTTGCCCGTGTGGCTGTTCTAGCTGGTCATCTTGTTCTGAGGATCCTTAGTCTCTACCTTTCAAAACTGGAGTTACAGACCAGTTACTATACCTGACCAACATTTACAGAACTTTTGAAGGTCTGTACTCCTAGTTTTCTGCCTACATGGTGATCACCCATAAGCCATCTACCCAAGGCAAAAACTGATTTTTGTTTTTTTGGGGGAGGGGTTGTTTGGGCAGTGGTGGTAGCAGCAGATTTTACTAAAATTAGTACTAAAGAGAATAAGGAATATCTTCATTAATATTCTTCCCAATCAAATGATTTGTCTCGTAGTACACCATTAGATTTATTTCATCCTTCTCTCAGAAGTCTCTATTCAAGAACTTAATACCAGGTTACCTCAATACTCTTTGTTCTTCATTAATTCCTTTATAAGTACAGCAGACTTATTTTTGCTATTCTCTAAGTGCATCTCCACCACTTTCTCTTTCTTTTCAATTTAGACAAGGTCTCACTGTCTAGCCCTGGCTGGCCTGGATGAAATTCAGAGATCTTTGTCCCTCTTGGGTGCTGGTGGTAAAGGCATGCACACCATTCGCTGCTGCTGCTCTTTTTCTTTGCTTTGAAACAAGAAACCAGCTTTGACTATCTGGCCAGCCTCTTAACTCACGGAGATACTCCTGCCTCTTGTCTCCTGAGCACTGGGATAAAAGGCGTATGCCTCCATGCCCCAGTCTGTTTGTATGTCTTTTCTTTAAATATGCTTTAACATTTTTTGATGGAAGATGAAGTGTGAGTGAAGGGGTAGACTAAATAGAATTTTTAAAAATAAGAATGACTTGAGAAATGGCACAGTCAGTGGCTGAGTGTTTGCTGTTCATTCACAGGACCTGCATTCGATTCTTAGTTTTCAGCATAGGTGTTTGACGGCTTACGACCAACCACCTGTAACTCCACCTTCAGGAGTTCTGCACTTCTGGAAGACATCTACAATACAAATATGTACATATACACATAAATAAAAATGGGTGTGTGCTAATAAGCAGGTGCCCATTGAGTCCAAAAGAGGGCATCACATCCCTTACAGAAAGTTGGGCTGGAAACCAAAGTCAGGTCCTCTTCAAATACAGTGTATATTCTCAACCAAGCCATCTCTCTAGCCCCCCAAAATCTTAAAAACAAAGCACCCAATTGTTGCAGCAAAACAAATTTAACATTTCTTTTAATTAGATAACGTGTGTGTGTGTGTTCCATATGTATTCAGTGCCCTCACAGACTTGAAGAGGGAGGCATCCCCCAGAACTGAAGTTAACAGATGGTATAAACCAAACCTGGGTTCTCTTGGACAGCAACAAATGCTCTTAACTGCTTAGCTATCTCTCCAGCCCTGTGATCCCACATTTTACCTAAGTTTATTTCTTTCAAAGGTCAAGGTCAAGGAGGCATTCTCATAGACGCTACAGTCGGTCCAGGTCCCATTCTCATAGGAGACGATCTCGAAGTAGATCCTATACGCCAGAGTATCGTCGACGAAGAAGTCGGAGTCACTCTCCAATGTCTAATCGCAGAAGACATACAGGCAGCAGGGTATGTTGTGAAGGCTAATGGAAATGTGGATTTCTCTTTCTCCAGTGTGTAGTCATGGCATAATGCCTTGCTTTTGCGAAAGAAGTGGTGCTGCAGAAAGAAATATTTTAGCTGCTTGTGGTGGCTCTTGCCTTAATCCCAGTGCTCAGGAGGCAAAGTTCCGAGCCAGCCAGGGCCACATAGTGAAGCCCTGTCTTTAAAGGGGGAGGGGTGTTAGTGGTGCATACCTTTAATCCCAGCACTCTGGATGCAGAGACAGGCAGATCTCTGAGTTTGAGGACAACCTAATTTGCCTGATGAGTTCCAGGGCAGTCGGTCAGAGCCACACAGAGAAACCTCGTTTTGGGAAGGAGGGGAGGGGTGGCTGGAGAGATGGCTCAGAGGTTAAGAACACTAGCTGGTCTTCCAGAGGTCCTGAGTTCAATTTCCAGCAACCACATGATAACTCATAACCTGCTGTAATGAGTTCTGATGCCCTCTTCTGGCCTGCAGGGATATATGCAGACAGAAAACCATACACTAATAAATATACATAATTTCATGAACTTACTACAAAGGAAGTACATATTTTTGACTTTGTGTGTGACAGATTTGCCATGTAGATAAGGTTGACTTCTGCCTCATCCTCTTAAGTTCTGTGATTACTAAGCAGGAAGTTTGTGTAAGTGCATTTCTCAAGGAAGCTGGAAAGGGCATTAGTTCTCTGGAGCTAGAGTAATGAACAGTCACTTGAGATCCTTGGAACATGGGTGCTAAAAATGCACCTCTGCTAGAGTAGTTTGAGGTCCAAACCACCGAGCCATCTCTCCAGAGTCTTTCCTTGGTTTGTGTGTGTCTGCACAGGTGCACAGGTATAGACCGCAGGTTGTGCCCATTGTTTTCATCAGTTATTTACCACCTTATCGTGTGAGGTAGAGCCTCACTGAACCTAGAGCTCACCTATTTATTGGCTATGCTGGCCGTACACCAAGCACCAAGAATCCTCCTGTCTGTTTAGTGCTGGAATTTTGGGTGTGCACAGTTGTACCCAGGTCTTTTTGTATATGGTTATTTAAAATATCAGATTTGGGGGAAAATATGTTCATCAATTAAAATGATAATCAAACTGAGATGTGGACCACTTTTGTTATGTTCTTTTCACTCAAAAGTTTTATTACAGGGAAGAAACAAGAAAACACCAAAAATCTATGTAATAACTTATACTATTGAATTCATGTAATACTTTTTAGTTTTTCGAGACAGGGTTTCTCTGTGGCTTTGGAGGCTGTCCTGGAACTCGCTTGGTAATCCAGGCTGGTCTCGAACTCACAGAGATCCGCCTGCCTCTGCCTCCCGAGTGCTGGGATTAAAGGCGTGCGCCACCACTGCCCGGCTTCATGTAATACTTTTTATGTGCAGGTTATTTGGATGTGAAACACTGGAGCATTTTGTTTTGATTTAGGATTGGCAGAGAGACCAGCAAGATAGCTCAGTAAGTGGATTGGGGCACTTGGCTGCCAAGCCTAATGGCCTGATCCACATTGTAGAAAGAATTGCCCTGACCTCCATATGTGCTTCATAGCACAAGTGTGTCCATATATACATACACTGAATAAATGTGGGTTTTTGATTCTGTTCATTATTGCTGTTTTAAATGAATGATAGAGCCCAAATCTCAAACTAATTGCCTTGCTCTAAAGTTGTTTGCTGTGTTTTCTCCTATATAATACCAGTGATGCTGACATGGTAGATTGTATGTGTCAGTATTTAATAATCTTGAAGTCTGGATCCTGACAACTTCAAAGGATGTACTGCTACAGAATGAAAATGGTGCCTAGGGATAAGGACTAAGGACACTTACTGCTTTGCCGTAGGACCAGAGTTGGGATCCATTGGCCCCACCTGGCCTCTGTAGACACATGGACAGACATTGGGGGGGAAGGACTGATTTTTTTTTTAATTCTTTTAATGTGTTTATGAGTGCCTACCTTTATGTATGTACATGTTTGCCTCTGGAGGTTAGAAGGTTATTGGATCCCCTGGAAGTAGAGTTAAAGGTAGTTACAAAACACCATGTGGGTTCTGGGAACCCAAATGGGGTCATCTGCAAGAGAAGCAGGTACCCTTAACCATTGAACTGTCTGTTCAGCACCTAAAGTAAATGTTTAAAAGAATGAAAATAGAGGGCTGGGATGTAGCTGAATGGGCAGAGTACTTATCGTTGTACACGAGACCCTGGGTTCCGTCTCCAGCACCATATAAAATTGAGGTTACTGGAAAAGTGGAAATGAGTCAGATTAACTGGTAATGAACCAGGCATGCAAAAGGTGAATTGTTTGGGTACATTCTGAAAATTGCTGAAAGGGAATGTTTTTCAAGACAGGGTTTCTCTGTGTGACAGTCCTGGCTGGCCTGGAACACGCTCTGTAGATCAGGCTGGCCTCCAACTCACAGAGATCTGCCTGCCTCTGTCTGAGTGCTGAGAGTAAAGGCGTGTGCCACCACCCAGCTGGGAGAGAATGGTTTTGTACAAGCTATAGCCTTAAAGTGTGTTCCAAAGAAAATCTTTGTGTTTTGGTCTTATACTGGAATTTTAATGAAAATTAAGTCTGCCTTTATTCAACAGGCAAATCCAGATCCCAACACTTGCCTGGGAGTGTTTGGCCTCAGTTTGTACACAACAGAGAGAGATCTTCGTGAAGTATTTTCTCGATATGGACCGTTGAGTGGTGTGAATGTGGTTTATGATCAGCGAACTGGGAGGTCACGTGGATTTGCTTTTGTGTATTTTGAGAGGATAGATGACTCTAAGGAGGTAATTCTTGTTTTATAATTTTCATTTGAAAGAATTTTTTATATGCACGATGCTGATGCAGCATTATTATTACAAGCCTGTTAATAGCCTTTCTGTAAACATGCCTCCTAACTGTCTGACCTGATTGGAACTCAACTTACAGTTTTGCAGGTAAAAAACTAGTTTTGCTTCTTTGTTCATGCTTTCTATATAATTACATGCTAATTGAAATCTGACTTTATGACGTGAATGATAGGAGTTAATGTTAACAACTACAGTGTGTAACTATTCTTTTAATATAAGCCATGTTGATGCTTAAGTTGACGGTCTAATTTCATATCTAATTCTGAGGGGTGGGACAGAGGCAGGTGGATCTCTGTGAGTTTGAGGACAGCCAGAGTCTCCAAGTGAGTGGGGTGATGAGCTCAGATGCAGACTGATTACTTTCCTTGGCGATCACTAGGGGGCAGTGCTGGCTTAGAATTGGGTACTATCTCAATTCTCAACGGGAGGAGGCCAAGCTACTGTAATTGTTCTCTTGCATCCCTTTAAATCATGACTTCTTGGCTACTTAGTGAGTTTTACAAATAAATATTGAACTACAAACAGAGCAAGGGTAGAGGTAGGTGTTTTTGAGCCAGGGTTTCTTTGTATTGTTTTGGAGGCTGTCCTGGAACTCACTCTGTAGACGAGGCTGGCCTCGAACTACAGAGATCCGCCTGCCTCTGCCTCCCGAGTGCTGGGATTAAAGGCGTGTGCCACCAACGTCCAGAGGTGGTAGAGGTAGTTTAAGTGAGCATGATGTTGTGTACCTGTAATCCTATCACTTGTGAAACAGAGGCAGGATTGCTGTAATTCCCAAGCAATTCAGATGACATTGATATATAGTCTTAAGGAGAGTAGGAGGGGTTATAAGTTAAAAGCAAACAAAAAAGCCCCTAAAGCTTAGCTAGCTGTTCTGAGAATCTGAGGTCTTTGTAAGTGAAGCACATCTTGGTTGCATTGTCTGTGCAACTTAAATATGGTCTAGGCAAGCCAGGCGTTGACGGCGCACATCTTTTTTGGGGGGGGGGGGGTTCGAGACAGGGTTTCTCTGTATTGTTTTGGAGGCTTTCCTGGACTCGATTTGTAGACCAGGATGGCCTCGAACTCATAGAGATCTGCCTGCCTCTGCCTCCCGAGTGCTGGGATTAAAGGCGTGCGCCACCAACGCCCGGCTGATGGCGCACATCTTTAATCCCAGCACTCAGTAGGCAGAAGCAGGAGAATCTCTGGTTTATGGTGCCAGGATAGGCTCCAAAGCTACACAGAGAAACTCTGTCTGGAAAAACCAAATATATATATATATATATATATATATATATATATATACTTTGCTCTGGAAGTGCTGGCAGTTCCTTTTCTATGCCACTTCAAAAGTGGATTTTTTGGATTATATATAGTTCATACTTAATTTTAAGTTAACTAAAGTAGCTTCAATATTAATGAATTAATACTTTTCTTTTTATAGGCTATGGAAAGGGCAAATGGAATGGAGCTGGATGGTAGAAGAATTCGTGTGGATTATTCTATCACCAAGAGAGCACACACGCCCACACCAGGCATTTACATGGGCAGACCAACTCAGTAAGATTTTGTGCTTTACATAGGGGTAGTGTGCTTGCCTAGCATGTTCAGGCTTAGGGATAGGTCCCAGGCTATAAAAGCAAATCTAGTTTCCAACTTGTCTAAGATTAAACTGCGTTCCAGAAGTGTAGGAGTGCATGTAAAAATATGACTATTAAACAAAGCTGTCTACATCCACATCTCTTCCGTTTTATTTTACCAATATATAATCATTTAAGGGGGCTGGAAAGACAGATCATCCCTTAAGAATACAAGGGAGGTTCCCTCTTATCTCTCAGTTTTCCCTGCCAGTTTGTATTAAATGATCCTGAATAATAAAAAATTTTTTTGCAGTAGTGGCGGAGGAGGAGGTGGAGGAGGCGGTGGTGGAGGCGGCGGTGGCGGTGGTAGACGACGAGATTCTTACTATGATAGAGGATATGACCGAGGCTATGACAG
The DNA here is from genome assembly GCF_017639785.1 of Mesocricetus auratus. NCBI lineage: Eukaryota > Metazoa > Chordata > Mammalia > Rodentia > Cricetidae > Mesocricetus > Mesocricetus auratus. The sequence goes on from NW_024429266.1 coordinate 111,967,282, forward strand.
ATACGAAGATTATGATTACCGGTACAGGTAATGTTTTAATCTGCGATATCAAGTCTATGCTGGATGATTGGCACTTTAATGTTGGCATGTACAAATAAAAATGAATGTTTGAGCTGGGTAGTCCTAGTTGCTTGGGAGACAAAGACGAGGATTCATGGTGACTTTACATATTTTGGGGGTGGGATGGTTAAGAGTTGAAGAAAGTTTTAGGGGTGAGAGTATCACTTGGTGGTACTTCTCCAGTATGTACTAGGTCCTTGCTCAATCCTCCATGCTCCTTAAAAATGAAGACACGGGGTCTTGCTATGTAGCCCTGGCTAGCTTGGAGCTGGCTGTGTAAACCAGCCTGGCCTCCACTCACTGACGTCAGGTCTTCCCAGTATTTGGGACTAAAGGTCTGCACTACCACAATGGCTAGGTTTTTTCTTTTCCCCCCCTTTCTTCACTAGACTCAGTGAAGCGATTATGTGGTGTGCCAATTCATCTCTCTTTTCTTACAGAAGAAGGTCGCCATCTCCTTATTACAGCCGCTACAGGTCACGGTCAAGATCTCGTTCCTACAGCCCAAGTATGTAACATTTGCTTTTGTAGTGTTGAAACCATCTTTCTACTTTTTTTTTTTTTTAATTTTGATTTTTCGAGGCAAGGTTTCTCTGTGTAGCTTTGGAACCTGTCCTGGAACTTGCTCTGTAGACCAGGCTGGCTTCGAACTCACAGGAGGTCCACCTACCTCTGCCTCCCAGGTGCTGGATTAAAAGTGTGGGCCACTAACGCCCGGCTGAAACCATCTTTCTGACTAGTGGTTTATTTTGAGATACTGGCATATGTGGTGGCTGTTAATAGTTGGAAAAACACCAGGCAAGTAAAACTATAATTATAATTGTTTTTGTTCTCTTTCAGGACGCTATTGATAATGAAGCAGTTATGGCCAAGGACTTTCCTTTCCTTTTTTGAGTCTGATTTATGAGCTTCCAATGCTTCCTGGTCCAAAAAACAAAACCCCTTGGTTTATTTAATCTATAGTGTGGCCAGTTGTGTTGCTGTGTTCCACCCTGTGTTATACTCTTAAAGGTGTAATTGTCATTTAAGTTGTTCAACATCTGAGTAAAAAGGAGCCCATTGTTACACTTTGTGGTTCTTTGCCTTTACATGGGATTAACTCCCTACTAGGAGGAAAAAAATGATCTTTGAAAGCTTTTGTGATGGATAGTGTAGTAGATGTCCTGTTATTAGAAATCTGCAGTTATGGCAAACTGCTTTTTAACCTTTGGGGGAAGATCACTTTAAGTAGATCAGTCATGTCAAGTTTGTCTGGAGTGGCATGGAACAGTCATAGTTGAGTGTAGAAAGTTTGAAGCTATAGGAGAAAATATGAAGAATGTAGCTTTGAACCTAAAAAATTAAGTCACCTTTTAGGAATTAAAAGCTTGTAGATTCCTATAAAACATGTTATATTTGAAGTTACATGTTAAACCTTATAAACTTAAAGTGTGATTTTTGTGTTAAATTTACAGAAACTTAAGTATTCCCTTAATCAGTGAAGGACAACCATTATTTATTGCCTAGAACAATTGTATAATTTGCTGTTAGAAATTTTGCTATTGGGTTATTGGTTTTGTGGGTTATTGTATAGTATAGAATCCTAAAATACATGTGGGGAAGAGTAATTTCAAATAAAAGTTCATTTGAAAAGGGATTGTCTTTTTTATTTGATAACAATGGACAGTACAACTGGATTGAAAGCTCTTTGTTTGATTGTGTGCCTGCATGCATATCAGTGCAGTGGTGTGTACATGCAGTGCCTGCCTTCGAGACTAGAAGAGGGAATCTTCCTAGCCTCTGGAACTGTTAGAGCTGTGAGCCACCCGACCCTCTGGAAGAACGGCCAGGACTGTCCACCTCTTCAGCTCTGTAGAAACCAGATTTTTCATTTTCCTCAAATTCCTGCAGTGTTTAATTAGACAAAATTTTGTCCATCCTGAGTCAACTTAATATTTCCTCACTTTTAATACTTTTTTTCTTCAACTGAATCAGTTATTACTCTGAGCTATAAAAACACCTATTTTGGAGCCGGGTGTTGGTGGTGCACGCCTTTAATCCCAGCACTTGGGAGGCATAGGCAGACGGATCTCTGCGAGTTCCAGGACAGCCTCCAAAACAATACAGAGAAACAAAACAAAAAAACCCCTTTTTTGAGACCCCTGTGTTTTTCTGTTCTTTTTATGTGTGTGAGCTAAGAGTATATGGTAGCAACATATTGAAGAAAAAAAAAACACAGCTGGCTCATGTCTCCTGGAAGCCTACATTCAAGTGGGGGGGGACTTTTATTAATTTTTTTACATTCCAATCCCAGTTCTCCTACTCACCCCACTGCCCACCTCCTTGGAGAGGGTAGAGCCTCTCCTAGGAAGTCTACTAAGTCTATTCTATCTCATTGAGGCACGACCAAGGTACCTCCCACCCCCATACCCCTCTGTCTGGGCTGGGCAAGGTATCTCTCTCTCCATATAGAATGGCTCCACTAAGTCAGTTTGTGCATTAGAGCTAGATCTTGGACCCACTGCCAGTGGCCTCATATATCGTCCCAGCTGTACCATTGTCACTTATATTAAGGAAGTGTAGTAGTCTTAATGCAGGTTCCCAGTTTGTAAGACCTGAGTCAGTGGTCTCTCACTAACTTGGGCCAGCTGATTCTGTGGGTTTCCCTTCCCCATCATGGTCTTGTCTTCTTTGTTCATATTTTTCTCCTCCCTCACTTTGATTGTACTCCAGGAGCTCGGCCCATTGGTGAGTTGTGAATTTCTGCATCTGCTTCCACCTGTTTATGGATGACGGTTCTAGCTTCTGGAGTTGTGGATTGTAGGCTGGGTACCTTGCTTTGTGCCTGATACCCACTTAGGAGTGAGTACATAATATTTGTCTTTCCAGGCCTCGTTTACCTCACTCAGTATGTTTTTTTTTTTTCTAGTTCTGTCCATTTGCCTGCAAATTTTAGGATATCCTATTTCTTTAATTCTGAGTAGTACTCCATTGTGTAAATATAACATACTTTATCCATTCTTTGGCATCTAGGTTGTTTCCCAAGCTATGGCTATTTCGAATAATGTTGCTGTAAACACAGTTGAGTCCTTGTGTGAGTGTACCTCCTTTGGGTATATGCCCAAAAGTGGTTGGTGTTGCATGGTTTTGAGGTTCCTAATTTTACTGATTTCCACAGAGGCTGTACAAGTTTGCACTCTGACCGGCAATGGAGGAGTGTCACTGGTAGAGGGGACTTTTTTTTTTTTGGTTTTATGAAACAGGGTTTCTCTGTATTGTTTTGGAAGCTGTTGGTTCAACCCGGCCGAACTCAAGAGAGATCCGCCTGCCTCTGACTCCTGAGTGCTGGGATTAAAGGCGTGTGCCACCAACATCCAGCAATAGTTTCTATTTTTAAGTTTTCAGTGTTTTGCTTACATGTATGACTACAGGCCTTAAGAGGGCACCAGGGCCGGGCGTTGGTGGCGCATGCCTTTAATCCCAGCACTGGGAGGCAGAGGCAGGCGGATCTCTGTGAGTTCGAGACCAGCCTGGTCTACCAAGCAAGTTCCAGGACAGCCTCCAAAGCCACAGGGAAACCCTGTCTCACAAAAACAAACAAAAAAAAGAGGGCACCAGATCTTACGGATGGTTGTAAGCCACCATGTGGGTGCTGGGGATTGAACTCAGGACCTCTGGAAGAGTAGCTAGCTCTTAACTGCTGAGCCATCTTTCCAGCCTCAGCTTTCTTAAAATGTGTGGGGCATTGCTGGTGTACACCTTTAATCCCAGCACTCAGAAGCAGTTGGATCTCTTGAGTTCAAGGCCGGCCTGGTCTATAGAGCAAGTTCTTGGACAGCCAGGGGTACACCCTGTTTTGAACACCCCTATATACACACACAAAGGTGTTAGTATACTATTCGTTGCTGAATTAGGAATAAGGATCATGGATGAGAATTTTATAAATCTGTGGAACTGAAGTATAATCAGCCTTGTTAGTCTAGCTTATAAAAATTATTTTAAGGACTTAAAAGAGAGTTAGGTGAACGTTAGGAGCACTTAATGGATTCCCAGCAACAGAGTGGTGACTCACAACCCTGTTACATCCCCTCATCTAGTGCCCTCTTCTGATTTTTTTTTTTTTTTTTTTTTTTTTTTTTTTGGTTTTTCGAGACAGGGTTTCTCTGTGGCTTTGGAGGTTGTCCTGGAACTCGCTTGGTAGTCCAGGCTGGTCTCGAACTCACAGAGATCCACCTGCCTCCGCCTCCTGAGTGCTGGGATTAAAGGCGTGCGCCACCAACGCTCGGCCCCCTCTTCTGATCTTGATAGGCACATAAAAGCTTTTAAATTAGGAGCTGGAGAGATGGTTCAGAGGTTGAGAGTACTGGCTCTTCTTCCAGAGGCCCTGAGTTCAATTCCCAGCAACCACACGGTGGCTCATAACCATCTATAATGAGATCTGGTGTCCTCTTCTGGCCTGCAGGGAAAACACTATATCTAGTACATAAAGTTTTTTAATTGGAAGTACTCTTCCACTGGTCAGTGGTGGTGACTCCTTTAATGCCAGCACTCAGGAGGCAGAGACAGATCTCTGTCAGTTTAAGGCTAGTCTGGTCTACAGAGCTTATTGCAGGATACAGAGAAACCCTGTCTCAAGAAAATGTACTCTCCCCATAAAAGTATAGGAAATTTTATTAAATAAGATAATTAAATGGGTCATTGCTATAAAGAGAAAAATTAATATTTTACAATGGCTTACAAAAGGACAAGAGTCAGCAGCTGTGTCGACCAAAGGAACATGATGCCCATGTAGGAGTATAAGCTCATCAGAGAGACAGGAATGGTCCCACTAAGGTTGTGTATCCCCAAGTATGTTGAAGGAATTTTCTCAGCAGCCATGTCATCCACGTATCCAGCAGTGGCCAACTAGATAAGATGGTATTTACACATAATGAGATAAGACCTTTAAGAGGTGTTGGACTGGAGAAATGGCTCAGCTATTGCCATGTGCTGTTACTGTGAAGGTTCTAGGTTCAGTTCCCAGCACCCCCGTAGGGCAGCTGACAATTCCAGAGGCTTGGAATTGATGCTGCTTTAGGGACTCCGAGGCAAGTGCACAGGCATGTTTGTACTTTTTTTTTTTTTTTCCCAGACAGGGTTTCTCTGTGGCTTTGGAGGTTGTCCTTGGACTAGCTCTTGTAGATCAGGCTGGTCTCGAACTCACAGAGATCTGCATGCCTCTGCTTCTGCCTCACAATTGCTGGGATTAAAGGCGTGAGCTACCACTGGCTAGCTACACATAATTTTTAAAGATCTTAAAACAATCCTGGTGAGGTGATGCACCTTTAATCCCAACACTCCAGAGACAGATTTTTTTGTGAGTTCAAAGCTGGTCTTGAGTGCCAGGACAGCCAGGACTGTTACACAGAGAAACCCTGTCTTGAAAAGAAAAGGGTTTTTTGATTTCTATTTTGTTTTGTTTTTTAATGATTTTAATTTTGATTTTATACACATTGATGTTTTGCCTACTGGAGTTAGAGTTGTAAACTGCCATGTAGGTTCTGGGAATTGAACTGGGTCGTCTGGAAGAGCAACCAGTGCCCCAATGATCCAACTAAGACTAACCAGGGCAATCTGTGTGACCATAGGTTTAGGGCTATCCATTGGAGCCTGTGAGGCTCTGCAGTGGGTAAGTAACCTAAGACAGTGATTCTCCCACTTCAAGAATCTATGAGCAGCCAATATTTCAGAAGTAAAGAGTAGAACAAACTGTTAATTCCCTCCTCGACTGTATGTCGATACTGCTGGGCTTGTGCAAGTAAGATGTATAATTGACTTCGGCTAGAAGTCAAATAGAACTATAAATTACATTTAAATGATGTAAAGGAGAGTGCTGTGGAGATGGTTCAGTAGATAGAGTGCTTGGCATAAGGACCTGAATTCAAAGCCCCACGTTTCCAGATGAAAACCAGGTGTTGACGTGCATTCCTGTAACCCTAAAGCTGTGTATGGATGGTAGAGGTGATAATAGGGGCCAGCCTAGCATCCTTGAGTTCATAGGTGTATGCATGCATGAATATATATACACAAACACCACACACTAAGTTATAACCAGATGTGGTGGTACACACCTTTAATCCCAGCAGAAGTAGGGGCAGGGGGATCTCTGAGTTTTAGGCTAGCCTGGTCAGCCAAGGAGTTCCAGGTCAGCCAAGTGTTTGCATAGTGAAACTCTTGTCTGAACAAACAACAGAGCTATAAATCACCATTTTACTGCCCTGATAGTCAAGGTGAGAATGATGATGTACATACTAAGAAACATGCTCTTAGTATATTCTACTCAAGGTGTTAACTACAAAGGGGAGAATGTTTAGATTTTAGACTGAAGAAACCTGGTAGACAGCTAAATGATTAAGTGGAAACCAACGGACGACTGTGCTTCCCAAGAAACTTAGGATGGCATCACTATGGTTCACCACCACAGTAGAGAGAATCAGGAGAACAGACAATCCCACGAAAGATGATGGGAAGAAAATAGAGGGGTTTTCTAACTCAGCATAGTGTCCCCATCATCTCACCTAACAGGAAGCTGGGTGGGCAACAGCAAGATTGTTTCAAAAACAAGGTGTCAGTGGGGTGAGGAACAGTCCAAATTGAAGGAGACTAAAAGAACGTGACAATTGAATGCAAGCCATGATCTAGTACTTTATTATTATGATTTTTTAAAAAGTTTCAGTTTTCATCAGGGTCTATCCACATAAATTAATGGAACGAGGAAGATAATAGTGAGTGAGGTAACCCAGGCCCAGAAAGACAAAGGTCACATGTTCTCTTCACCTGTAGCTCCTAGCTCCAAGTCTTCAGATGTGAATATATAACCTGGAGTAATTGTAGAAACCAGGAAAGTAAAGGGACCACAGGGGAGAGGGAACAAGCGATCTGAAAGGGAATGGGAAAAATGGGGTGGTTTTTTTTGTTTTTTGTTTTTTTTTTTTGTTTTGTTTTTTTTGTTTTTGTTTTTTAGAGACAGGGTTTCTCTGTGGCTTTGGAGGCTGTCCTGGAACTCGCTCGGTAGTCCAGGCTGGTCTCGAACGCACAGAGATCCGCCTGCCTCTGCCTCCCGAGTGCTGGGATTAAAGGTGTGGGCCACCCACCTCCTCCCGGCGGGGTGGTTTTAATTAGGGGGCATAAATACAAAAGGAGGGATTGGGTAAGATAATATCTGAAAATCTAAAATTACATATAAGTATACATATACTACATATACATCCATAGTTTGGATGAAATTTCCCATCTAGGCTGTCAGTGCTCCCCCAAGAACCATAGACTATTTAACAAAACTCCAATACCAGGCATGAAAAGCTGCCTTTTAAAGAGTTGTTGGTCAGGGTTGTCTAAGGGACTGCCAAAACATTGTAGGCTGTTGCTGTTGCCCTTAGTTACCTCCTCGAGATGGAAGGTAAGTCCCTATTGCTGAAGACACCATGTACTTTGCACACAGGATCCAGAGGACATGAGTTTGATCCTACCTCAAATCCTGCTCTATGAGGATTACCTTTCATAGTACCAGAAGACACCATGCAAGCTTCCAAGGGAGGAAAGTAACCATTAGTCCTACCTAGCCTATGAACCACAACCAGAATGGCATGGTAATCCTAAGAGCACAGTACTGACATGCATACCTTGGCAGTAATCGGCAGGTCTTTTGTAGTTAGTTTTTCTCTGCCTCAACTGGCCCCTGCAGCTGCTTATTAAGTAATCTTTCTGAGGCTTTATTAGAATTGTTTGATCAACGGCTCAAGCATATTACTAACTCACACATCAACCTATTCCTATTCTTTTTTTTTTTTTGGTTTTTCGAGACAGGGTTTCTCTGTATTGTTTTGGAGGCTGTCCTGTAACTCGCTCTGTAGACCAGGCTGGCCTCGAACTCACAGAGATCCGCCTGCCTCTGCCTCCCGAGTGCTGGGATTAAAGGCGTGCGCCACCAACGCCCGGCCAGCCCATTCCTATTCTATATTTTACCATGAGACTCATGGCTTGTTAAGTTGCATCTTGCTTCCCTGGCAGCTACACGGCATCTCCTGACTTCACTTTCTTTATCTCTGGATTTTCCACCTAGCTATCTTCTGCCCTGTCATAGGTCAAAACAGGGTTATTCATCAATGAAGGCAACAGTCACAGGATACAGAAGGACATTGCACATCACTCTCTAACTGGTCTTCCCACTCGAGGGAAACCATTCCTGGTACTAGAAACCTAGCCAACTCTAGCTAGTGAAAGCATGGAGCGTGGAGGTGAAGCTACAACCATCACTTTACTAAACGAGCATAATTCCTAACTACGCTTTTTTTTCAAGGCAGGCTTTCTCTGTGGCTTTGGAGGCCGTCCTGGAACTCACTCTATAGACCAGGCTGGCCTCGAACTCACAGAGATCCTCTGGTCTCTGCCTCTGAGTTTGAGGCCAGCCTGCTCTACAAAATGAGTTCCAGAACAGTCAAAGCTCACAGAGAAACCCTGTCTCAAATAAATAAAACTAAAAACTGGTTTCAGGAATTGTACCTAAGGTTTGCACATGCTGGGCAAGTGTTCTACAAATAAGTTACACCCTAAACCCTTTTTCTATTTTCTGTTTTGAGGCAGAATCTTGCTAAATTGTAATCCTCCTGTATCAGTCTTCCAACCTGTTGGTATTTCAGGACTTTACACTTTTTTTATTTATTAAATGTTATTCTATTATCTCTTTAAAATCACCTTTCACAGGCCTGGAGAGAAGGCATAGTGGTTAAGAACATTTGCTGCTTTTTGCAGAGGATCCAAGTCTGGCGCCCAGAGCTCATAACGTGACTCATACTTAACTCCAACACCAGGCAATCCAATGCCCTCTTCTGGCCTCCATAGGCAATGCACAAACACACTGCACAAAACACCCATAATACATAAACTGTAAAATAAACTTAAAATGTTTTAAATCACCCTCTGGAGATGGAGAGATAGTGTTCTAGTCTGTGTTACAATTGCTGAGATGAAACTCCGTGACCAAAAGCTACTTGGGGAGTAAAGAGTTTATCTGACTTACAATTCCACCTCATAACCCATCATTGAAGGAAATCAGAACAAGCACTCAAACAGCAGGAGACAAGAGCTAATGCAGAGGCTGTGGAGGGGTGCTGCTTACTGGGGTCTTGGTCTGCTTTTTTAAAAATTTTTTATGTATACAGTGTTCTGTCTCCATGTCTGCCTGCACATCCGAAGAGGGCACTGATCTCATAGATGGTTGTGGGCCACCATGTGTTGCTGGGAATTGAACTCCTTTCCAGATGCTCAGTCTGATTTTTCCTGAGACAGGGTTTCTTTTGTAACCCTGGCTGACCTGGAACTAGCTCTCAGGACCAGGCTGGTCTCAAACTCACAGAGATCTGACTGCCTGTCTCAAAAAACCAAAATAAATAATAATGGAGTCACCTTTCAGCAAAAGTTGCATGACTCAGGGTTGGAGTCCTGATCTTGTAAAGTTACCTGTATTCAAGTACAATTTATGAATATCAAAGTGACCATTTAGGGCCAGCAAGATGGTTCAGCAGGTAAGGGCATTTGCCATCTGCCACCAAGCCCATGACCTGAGTTCAAGTCGTGGAACACACCTGTTGTATAACACACACACACACGGGAGGGAGGGATTGTGAGGTTTTGCTGAAGTTTACTTTGAGTGGGTCTTGCTCTTGGGAATACAGATGTGTGCCTTCACATCCTGACCTCCTGTTAAATATTTTGGTTAATATTGATGAAATGTTTACAGCTGGGGTTTACAATGGTTTTAATCTACTCTAGCATTTACATTGGCAGAAATTGTTTCACATCGATTATCCTTAGAACTTCTGTAACATCTTTTGGATTGAATAATTCTGTGAATTTAAAGATCAACTACATTGGTGGGGGAAAGAATGTTAAAGTCTATTTTAAGTAAAAGTCACCTAAGCCTTTGGTAAAGTGAGAGTTACTATCCTTTGAGGTGATAGCTATGCACCATGAGAGAATGAGTCGGTGGGAAGCATGGTGGCTCATACTGTGATCCCTGCACTTGGCAGGCAGAATTTGGGCAACTGCAGTGAGTGCTTTCAAGGCCAGCCTGAGCTGAAGAGAGATGTTGTTTTAAACACAAAGGGGCACAGAGAACCAGGGTTCAATTCCCAGACCCACATGGTGCTTCAGAACTGTCTGAGGCCTTCCTCTGTACCTAAGTGGTCACCAGGCACACAGCTGATGCACATATATACGTATCTATACATGCCGGTGAAACACACACACATAAAATAATCCTTAAAAAAATGACCAGGACATCCAGGGCTGTTACACTGAGAAACCCTGTCTCAAGAAACTAAATACATAAATAAATAAACAATAAACTAATAAATGAAGATGGATCTTTGTAGACATGCCCTCCTGGTCTACAGAGTGAGTTCCAGGGCAGGCTCCAAAGAAAGAGAAACTCTGGGAAAACCGAAATAAATAAATGGTTTTAAAAACCGGGAGAGTGTGGGTGGGCAAAGGGCATACTTTTGTTGCTATTGTTTGTCTTTTGAGAGAGTTTCTCTATATCGCTCCCACTACATTGGGATTGGCTATGTAGACCAAGCTAGTCTTGAACTCACTCACAGAGGGTTAACTTCTGAGTCCTGTGCTTGTCAAACAGGAATTGAGGGAGGCTCGGGACACCTTAGGGACGAAGGCTGGACTGTGTCACAGCTGAAACTGAGCAGTGTGAATCCCAGCTTCGGAACCTTGAGCCTAAGTCAGAGCTACAGAGGGAAACCCTTGCTCAAAGGCAACAGGAGCTCCACAAGCACGCAGCAAGGGCAGGGGCACTGATGGGAAGGCTTGACCCCATGTTGTGGGGCAGGGGAGGGGAGGGGAGGGGTGTGAAGTTGGTTCAGCAAGTAAAAGTAATCAGAGTTCCATCCCCCAACCCAAGAAAAAGCCGGATTCTGTGGTGCCATCTGTAATCCCGGCATTGCTGTATGGAGATGGGGGGGAGGTGTGGAGACCTCGGCCCATCTGCAGAAAGAGAGACCCTATGTCAACAATGTGGAAACGGACGGAGACACTTCCTTCCTAAGGAAGCTGTCCTCTGACCTCCGCGTTCACCAGCCTGCACTCACACGCATGCATACACAAAACCTTAAAAGTTAAAACAAGCATGGAGCAAGGTGATCAGCAGAGAAGCTTTATTCTGTGGTCCTTAGTCTGCAGAAATTTACTAACGGTTCAGCAACTTCCAAAGTAATACACGGCCAGTTTTCAGGTATATGGAAAGTATTGAAGTTATAATCAAAGTAATTTCACTATGACGTTACCATACTTATCTCAGTGTAGCCTGCTGCTGTCGGTCCCTCCCCACTGTCTTTCCCGCCCACGCCCACCGTTCCCTTTCTTTGCTCCAGTTAGTGCCTCTTCTGCTTCAGGTCACGTGTGTAGGTACGTATACATTTAGATATGTAAATTTACCTGTCTTTCAAGTGTGGATAAATGCCTCGTTTTCTTTGCTCGTTCATTAGTGAACAGTTGGACAAGTTCAGTATCTTGGTAGTACTGTCGTAAACACAGATGTGCAGGTGTCTCTGGTGCGCTGACTCAGAGTTCTTTGGGTATAGACCCAGAAGCCATACATGCAGATCACATGGTGGTTCTATTTTAGGATTTTTGAGGAACCTCCACGATGGTTGCCACGGTGGTGCACCAGTTTCCCCCACCAGCAATGTATGATGTCTCCTCTTTCTTCACACTCCCAGCAGTTTCCCCCTTTATGACAGACACTCATTTTGACCAGGGCAACACATTCTCTCAATGCAGTTTGTTGTTGTATCCTTTAAGACAAATTTTCGTCTAGATTTATTTCTGGTTTTTTGAGACAGGTATCTCTGTGTAACCCTGGCTGTTCTGGAACTGGATCTGTAGACCAGGCTGGCCTCGAACTCACAGATCTCCTGTCTCTGCTTCCACAGTGCTGGGATTAAAGGCTCCTGACCTTAGATTTATTTCTTTTTTTTTTTTTTTTTTTTTTTGGTTTTTCGAGACAGGGTTTCTCTGTGGCTTTGGAGGCTGTCCTGGAACTCGCTTGGTAATCCAGGCTGGCCTCGAACTCACAGAGATCCGCCTGCCTCTGCCTCCCAAGTGCTGGGATTAAAGGCGTGTGCCACCAATGCCCAGCAGCCAGAACTCTTAACCACTGAGCCATCTCTCCAGCACCCTCAATGCCGTCTTAATTTACATCTACCTGATGACTGAGTATGATGAACAATTTTTTTAAAGATTTATTTATTTATTATGAATACAGCATCCTGCCTCCAAGTCTGTCTGCACGCCAGAAGAGGACACCAGATCTCATTATAGATGACTGTGAGACACCATGTGGTTGCTGGGAATTGAGCTCAGGACCTCTGGAAAAGCAAATCAGTGCTCTTAACCTCTGAGCCATCTCTCCAGCCCTGAACAATTTTTTAAAAAAGATTCAGTTATTTTTATTTTATTGGCATTGGTGTTTTGCCTGCATGTATGTCTGTGTGAGGCTGTAAGATCTTGGAGTTAGCCGGGCGTTGGTGGCGCACGCCTTTAATCCCAGCACTCTGGAGGCAGAGGCAGGCGGATGTCTGTGAGTTCGAGACCAGCCTGGTCTACAAAGTGAGTTCCAGGACAGCCTCTAAAACCACAGAGAAACCCTGTCTCAAAAAACCAAAAAAAAAAAAAAAAAAAAAAAAAAGATCTTGGAGTTATAGACAGTTGTTAGCTGCCATGTGGGTGCTAAGAATTGAACCCGGGTCCTCTAGAAGAACAGTCTGTGCTCTTAACTGCTGAGTCATCTCTCCAGCCCAATGAACAAGTTTTGTTGTTGTTGTTGTTGTTTTTTGTGTTTTTTTTTTTGAGACAGGGTTTCTCTGTGGTTTTGGAGGCTGTCCTGGAACTCACCTGGTAGTCCAGGCTGGTCTCGAACTCACAGAGATCCGCCTGCCTCCGCCTCCCGAGTGCTGGGATTAAAGGCGTGCGCCACCAACGCCCGGCCAATGAACAAGTTTTAAGTATTTACTGGCATTTCTTCTTTTGAGAACTTCTTTTGAGTACATTAGCTCATTTATTATTATGGTTTTTTTGTTTGTTTGTTTGTTTGTTTGTTTTTGGTTTTTGAGACAAGGTTTCTCTGTGGCTTTGGAGGCTGTCCTGGAATATTATTATGGTTGTGTGTGTGTGTGTGTGTGTGTGTGTGTGTGTGTGTGTGTGTGTGTGTGTGTGTGTGTGGTTGGTTTTGATTTATTTATTAAGACAGGGTGTCTCACTCTGCAGCCCTGTCTGTCCCAAATTTGCTACATAGTTCATGCTGGCCTCAAACTCAGAGATCCTCCTGCTGCTGCTTCCTGAGTGCTGGGAATAAAGGCATGAGATACTACACTGAGTGTATAAAAATGTTATAATTCCATGCAGTTCCACTTGTTAATTCTTGGGATTGTCTATGTAGCTCTGGCTGGTCTAGAGTTCTCTATGTAGACTGGGTGACCTCAAACTCACAGAGATCTGCCTGCCTCTGCCTCCTGAGTGCTGGGATTAAAGGTGTGTGCCACCATGCTCACCTTGCCTGTATCTTAGGTGTCTTCCCCTAACAGTTTTGGGTCTTACACTAAGGTCTTTGGCCCATTTTGAACTGACTTCTGTATATAGACTGACAAATATGAATCCCATTTCCTTCTATATGTTGGAATCCGGTTTTCCTCAGCATCATTTGTGAAGGAGCGCCGGCTTCTGGGTCCTCTCTTCCATTCCACCAGCCTATATGTCTTGTTTGTTTGTTTGAGACAGGGTCTCACTGTGTAGCCCTGGCTGACCTAGAGCTACACAGACCTGGCTGCCCTCTGCAATCCACCTGCCCCTGTCCCCAGAGTGCTGGGATTAAAGGTGTGTGCCACTGTGCCTGCCCTATGTGTCTGTTTTCTGCCAACTCCACACTGCTTTTACTTTTATAGCTCTGAAATGCAATTTGAGGGTCAGACACTGTGCAGCCGCCCCACCCCTACCCCGCCCAACCCCCCACCCTCACCCAACACTTCCCCCCAGCATCGCTTTTTCTGCTTCGAATGCTTTTGCCTATTTGGTGACATTTATGCTTTCCTGTGAATTTTTTAAACTATTTATTTATTGTGTATACAGTGTTCTGCCTGGATGTGTACCTGTACACCAGAAGAGGGCACCAGATGGTTTTGAGTCAGCATGTGGTTGGTTGCTGGGAACTGAACAGGACCAGCCAGTGTTCTTAAGCCACCTGAGCCATCTTCCCAGCCCCGCTTTCCTATGAATTTTAGGACTTTTTTCTAGCTTTGAGAAGAGTATCACTGGAATTTCTATAGATTGTTGTCAGGAATATAATCATTTTCACAATGTTCTGCCAATCTATGAGAAGAGAACATCTTTTCTCTATCTTTTGTTGTCTTCTCAAATTTTTTTCTTTTTTTAAAATTTAAATTAGAGGTCGGGCGTTGGTGGTGCACGCCTTTAATCCCAGCACTTGGGAGGCAGAGGCAGGCGGACCTCTGTGAGTTCGAGGCCAGCCTGGTCTACAACAGCTAGTTCCAGGAGAGCTTCCAAAACAATACAGAGAAACCCTGTCTCGAAAAACCAAAAAAAAAAAAAATTAAATTAGAAACAACTTTATTTTACATATCAATCCAAGTTGCCTCTCCCTCCCATCCTCCCATCGCCCCATCCCATACCTCTCCTGCTCCCCAGAAAGGGTGAGGCCTTCTATGGGGGAATCCTCAAAGTCTGTCACATCATTTGGAGTAGGGCCTAGACCCTCCCCTGTGTGTCTAGGCTGAGAGAATATCCTCTATGGAGAATGGGCTCCCAAAGTCCTTTCATATACTAGGGATAAATATTGTTCCACTACCAGAGGCCCCATAGATTGCCCAGGCCTCCTAACTGACACCCACATTCAGGGGGTCTGGATTGGACCTACTCTGCTTTCCCAGCTATCAGTCTGGGTTCTATGAGCTCCCCCTTGTTCAGGTCAGCTGTTTCTGTGGTTTTTCTCAGCCTCGCCTTGACCTTTTTGCTCATCACCCCTCCCTCTCTGCAACTGGATTCCAGGAGTTTGGCTCAGTGCTTAGTAGTGGGTCTCTGTTTCTGCTTCCATCAGCCACTGGATGAAGGCTCTAGGATGGCATATAAGGTAGTCACCAATCTCATTATTGGAGAAGGGCTTTTTTTTTTTTTTTTTTTTTTTTTTTGGTTTTTCGAGACAGGGTTTCTCTGTGGCTTTGGAGGCTGTCCTGGAACTCACTTTGTAGACCAGGCTGGCCTCGAACTCACAGAGATCCGCCTGCCTCTGCCTCCCGAGTGCTGGGATTAAAGGCATGTGCCACCAACGCCTGGCTGAGAAGGGCATTTTTAAGGTAGCCTTTTCACTATTGTTTGGATTCTATTTGGGGTCATCCTTGTAGATCTTTGGACTTTTCCCTAGTGCCTGATTTCTCTTTAAACCTACAATGGCTCCCTCTATTATGGTGTCTCTCATCCTACTCTCTCTATTCTTCCTCTGACTCAATCTTCCTGCTCCCTCACGTCCTCCTCTCTCCTTCCCTTTCTTCTCTTCTTCAGATGCATCTAATCCCAGCACTGGGAGGTTGAGGCTGGAAGGTCATTCTTAGCTACTTGGCAAATTTGAGGTCAGTTTGGGACTACATTACAAGACCATGTCTCAATAAAACAAATGACTAAAGAAAGTTTCTTCTTTCAGTATTATAGTTTTAAGTTGAGCTTAGTAGCTCATGCCTAACACTAGCCCTCAGTTGTGATTACCATGTGTTGCTCACCCAGCTTCACAATGCTCACCCAGTTCTGCAGTGTGGTATCTGGGGAATGCCAAATATATGATACTGAATTTACTTCCCATCCAGGATTTGAGCTACCTTCCTCTATGAGGCCTGATTTCACAGAAGCCTGTCACCATCTTGCTGTAGGCTTGCAGACAGACAGGCAAGGAGAGAGGCAACTGTAATACTAGAAAATGAGCCCACATGGGCTACATAGCAAGACTTAGTAACAAAATAACCAAAATCCTGGCCCAGCAATACAAACCTGTAGTTAGAGATAATTGGGAGGCTGCGGTAGGAGAATGGAAAGTTCCAAGTCTGCCTGGGCTACATACAGGGTTCAAGGCTAGCTTGTACTGGCTTATTTTCCAGAGAACCAGGGTTCAATTCCCAGTACCCTCAACCCTCTGTAACTGCAGTTCTGGGGGATCTGATTCCCTCTTCCAGCCTCCAAGGGTACTGCATGCATGGAGTGCACAAACACACACAGACAAACATCTACACGCTTAGAATAAAAACTGAAAAAATAAAATAAAAGCAATGCTAGGATGGAGAGACGACCTGGTGGTTAAGAACACTGGTTGCGCCGGGCGGTGGTGGCGCACGCCTTTAATCCCAGCACTCCGGAGGCAGAGGCAGGCGGATCTCTGTGAGTTCGAGGCCGGGCTGGACCGATAGCCTCCGAAACAATACAGAGAAACCCTGTCTAGTAAAAACAAAAAAAAAAAAAAAAAAAAAAAGAACACTGGTTGCTCTTCTGGAGGAATTAGTTTTGGTTACCCAATTCTAGGGACCCGATACTCTCTTCTGACCCTGTCTTAGCTACTGCTCCATTGCTGTAAAGAAACACCATGACCACGGCAGCTTATAAGAAAACATTTAACTGAGGGCTTATTTATAGTTTCAGTAGGTTAATCTGTAACATGAGTTCTGATTGGTCTTAATAATAAAATCCGGGAGTCAGATATTACAGACTGAAAGCTGAACGATCACAGAAGCAGAACAGCCGGCCACTAGAGCTCTTACCTCTATGAAATCCTCAGACTGAAAAGAGACGGAGCTCCTGTCTTCTCCCACATGTATTCCTCTTTCTGCCCAGCCATCTCACTTCCTGTCTGTCTGTACAGACCACCAGACCTCTATGGTTAGCTAGTAGCTAGCTTCACCCTCTGATCTGCAGGCAAGCTTCATTTGCTAGAGTACAAACAAGGCATCACCAATCACCACATTAACCCATGAACATCATGACAAAGAACATAGTGGCAGGCAGGTCTGCCTTGTGCTAGAGCAGTAGCTGAGAGTTTGCAACTTGATCCACAGGCAGGAGGCAGAGAGAGAGAGACAGAGAGAGACAGGGACAGAGACAGAGACACAGACAGAGACAGTGAAAGAGACAGACAGACAGAGAGACTGGGTCTCACTTGGGCTTTTGAAACCTCAAAGGCCACCCCAATGACACATTTCCTCCCACAAGGCCACACCTCCTAATCCTTCCTAAACAGTGCACCAACTGGAGAAGAAGCATTTCAATATATGAGGCTGTGGCAGCCATTCTCATCCAAACCATCACAGACTCCTATGGCATCAGACATACACATGGTGCACAGATAAACATGTGGTCAAAATATTCATAAACATAAATACATCTAAAAAGAATTGTTTGAGACCATTGTTAGTTGGATTGGAGACACAGCTCAGTGCGACAAGTCAGAAGAGGGCATTGGTTCCCGTGGGACTGAAGTCACAGACACGTTGGTGGCTAGGAATTGAACCTGGGTCAAGACATGGTTTCTCTGTGTAGCCCTGGCTGCCCTGGAACTCACTATGTAGACCAGGTTGGCCTCAAACTCTGAGATCAGCTTGCCTCTGCTTCCTGGGTGCTGGGATTAAAGGTGTGTGCTTCTATGCTTAGTGCAACAAGTGCTCTTAGCTACTAAGCC
The DNA here is from genome assembly GCF_017639785.1 of Mesocricetus auratus. NCBI lineage: Eukaryota > Metazoa > Chordata > Mammalia > Rodentia > Cricetidae > Mesocricetus > Mesocricetus auratus. The sequence goes on from NW_024429266.1 coordinate 111,985,094, forward strand.
ATCTCTCCAGCCTGTGAGGCAATTTTCTAATACTGCTATAATTGTAACTCTAAGTAGAAATTTAATTCTCTAACACATTCTTTTTTCCCCAGAATCTTACTTATACACACATACACAAAATACAAGTTGACTGTAATACTAATTTCTTGAAATTTGACTATCCTCTGGCAAAAACAAGCAAAAGTAATTCTTTCTAGGAATTCATTCCTGGGCCAGAAAGATGGCTCAGCAGGCAAAGGCAATTGTTGTCAAGACTGACAATAGAGTTGGATACTTATACCCAACATGGTGGAAAGAGCAGTGCTCACAAGTTAGCCTCTGACCTCCAAAAAAGCACTATGGCATGCAGTGCCCATATACATACAATAAATATAACATTTTCAAAAGTAAAGAAAAAAAATCCAGTCTGGCGGTGATAGAGCACGCCTTTAATCCCAGCACTCTGGAGGCAGAGGCAGGTGGATCTCAGTGAATTCGAGACCAGCCTGGTATACAAGAGCTAGTTCTAGGACAGCCTCCAAAGCCACAGAGAAACCCCGCCTTGAAAAATGCACCCCCCCAGCTCTTGAATCCCAGACTGATGGCTGAGAGGCCAGCAGGGCCCTGATTGGGACTCCATGAATGTAGTGTTAGTGAGGAGGTCACAGAAATCACTGGGGCCTTGGGTAGTAGATCAGTGTTTACTATGGTGTATGAATGATTTTTGGGAGGCCATTCCAAATAGAGGGATGCTCTCTCAGCCTGGACACAAGGGGAAGGGCCTAGGTGTTGCCCTGGATGAAATCACAGACTTTGGAGATCCCCCCAACGAGGGCCTCACCCTCCCTGGGGAATGATGTGGGGATTGGGTGGGGGGCTGGAGGGACTGGTGGAGGGACAAGGGAGGAGGGGAGGGAGAGGGAGCTGGGATGGACATGTGAAGCATTCATGTTTCTAATTTAAATGAAAACATATATTGAGGGAAAAAGAAAAATGCCCCCTCAAGAAAGAGAAAAAAGCGATCTCCTCTTTTATTTTATGCACATGTGTGCTTTGCCTGCATGTGTCTGTGTGCCACTAATGTGCCTGGCTCCCCAAGGAGGCCAGAAGAGGGTGTTTGACTCCCCGAAACTGGAGTTACAGAGGCTGTAAACTCCCATGTGGGCATTGGGAATGAAACCCAAGTCCTGTAGAGGAAGAGCCAGTGCTCTTAACCACGGCGCCATCTCTCCAGGTCTCGAAGTCCTGGAACTCACTTAGTGGACAAGGTTGACTTTGAACTCAGAGATCCACCTGCCTTTGCCTCCCGAGTGCTAGGATTAAAGGCGTGCGCCACCATTCCTCAACTAATTTATTGATCCATTCAGAATTCATATATAAATATGAATTTGCATGTGTACATATACATATATGTAGAATATTACTTAACTATGTAAAGATGTGTGACATTTGTTTATGCTGCATTTGCTTAACTACACAAAGATGTGTCACATTTGTTTTAATTATGTGAAGATGTGTTGCTGTTTTACCTTGCCCGCCTATGGCACCTGACTTGTCTTTTAAAAAGCTGAATGGCCAATAACTAGGCAGTAGAGGGGTGGGGGGCCTGGTGGGTAGAGAGAATATAGAAGAGATAGATAGAGAGATAGAGAGAGACAGAAAGACAGAGAGAGAGAGAGAGAGAGAGAGAGAGACAGACAGACAGGCAGGCAGACAGACAGACAGACAGAGAGACAGAGAATGAAGGAAAAGAGAAGACGATGCCTGGGGCCAGCCATGTAGCTGTCAAACAGACAGACATGGAGTTGGACTTACAGAATGAAAGAAAGGTAAAAAGCCTCAAGAGAAAATGCAGATGAAGAGGAACAGGTTAATTTAAGTTATAAGAGCTAATGGGGCATGCATACGATAAGGATAAGGCTGAGCATTCACAACTAATAATATGTCTCCATGTCATGATTTGGGAGCTGGCTGGTGGTCCAAAAGACAGCCTACCATACATACATACATACATACATACATACATACATACATGTGAGTGCTGTCTGCATACCAGGAGAGGATATCAGATCCCATTATGGGGGGGGGGTTGAATTACCATGTGGGTGCTGGGAATTGAACTCAGGACCTCTGAAAGAGCTGCCAGTGCCTTTAGCCATTGAGACATCTATCCAGCTTTAAAGGATTTTTTTTTTTTGGTTTTTGCAAGACAGGGTTTCTCTGTATTGTTTTGGAGGCTATTGGTCCAGCCCGGCCTCGAACTCACAGAGATCCGCCTGCCTCTGCCTCCGGAGTGCTGGGATTAAAGGTGTGCGCCACCACCGCCCGGCTCCAGCTTTAAAGGATTTTTGTTTTTGTTTTTGAAATGGGATTTCTCTATATAAGCTCACAGAGACCCACCTGCTTCTGCCTCCTGAGTGCTGGGATTAAAGAGGATTTCTTTTATATGTACAAATGTCTTGCTTCATGTATGTTTGTGCACTTTATGTATGCCTACTGTGTGAGAAGGCCAAAGACGATGCTGGATCCCCTGGAACTGGAGCTGCCAACCCCTGTTAGCCTCCATGTGGGCACTGGGAACCAAACATAGGGATTTGCAAGGGCAGTTAAGTGTTGAACCATCTCTCCAGTCCCAGGATACTCATTATTAAAAAGAAGAAAGAAAGACAGACAGAAAGAAGGAAAGGAAGGAAGGAAGGAAGGAAGGAAGGAAGGAAGGAGGAAAGAAAGAGGGAAAAAAAGGAAATGGGCTGGAGAGATTACTCAGTGGTTAAGAGAACATACAGATCTTGGAGAGGACGCAAGTTCAGTTCCCAGAACCCACAAGTGGGTGAAGTGCTTGGTGTACAAGCATAAGGGCCTGAGACCCCCACCTGGAAAGCAGGGCAAGTCAAAGTGCTTGCCTGTCATTCCAGCACGGATAGGAAGAACCTGGAGATTCTCAGGGGCTTGCTGGTCAGTCTAGCTAACCAGTAAGATCCAGGTTCACTGACAGTCTCTGTCTCAAGTGATAAAGCAAAGAGTGATAGAGTGGACACTCACCTCTGGTTCGGACCCTGCCCCAATCACACAGACACAGTAGCTCATGCATACAATCCTAACTGGGAAGCCGAGAAAGGAAGATTGAGACTCCGCGGACAGCCAGGACAACACAACTAGCTAGATCCTGTTAAATATTTTTAGAGCAGCAGCTGGATGCATGGTGATACTGCCTGTAATCCCAGTACTTGAGAGGTGGAGGCAGAATGATCAGAAATTCAAGGCTACTCCAGGCTACACCAAATCCTATCTCAAAAATGAAATGAAAAACCAGGGCCATGGAGATGACTTAGCAGGTAAAGGGCTTGCTGTGCAAGACTGCAGACTGGAGTTCAGACCCCAGCTCCGGTTTAACTGCCAGGAAGTGGTAGGCGACCTGCAATTCCTGCACTCATAAGGCAGAGTGGGGACTTCTGGAGCACGCTGGCCAGCTACCCTAATCATAGTGGTCTTCTTCAATGATAAAACATTGAGTGACCAAGTAAGATTCTCAAATCAGCCTTTGGCCCTCCCCAGGCACACACAGACACACACACAGACAAACACACAGGTATACACACACATACATAGATGCACACATACCATAGAAAGAGTAGCTCCTGGGTAACAAACTCAGAAGAATTATCCAAATTTTAGAGTTGGAAAGGGCTTTTCTTTTTAAGTTAAACAAAAGAACCACATTCATTGGGTATACCACACGGGGCAGTAACCACCATACTTAACGCTAGAAAGGGCTTTCATATCATTTCTGCCAGCTGAGTGTCGTGGCACATACTATAACCCCAGGACTCAGGAAGTCAATGAGGGAAGATCATGAGTTTGAGGCCAAGATGATCCCTCTCAAAGGGTCACTCACTCCACCTCACTTTAAAGTGAGATAACAGTCAGGCCCACACCTTTAATCCCAGCACTCGGGAGGCAGAGGCAGGTGGGTCTCTGTGAGTTCGAGGCCAGTCTACAGAGTGATTACAGGGCAGCCAGGGCTACACAGAAAAACCTTGTCTTGGAAAAACAAAAAAAAACAAAAGAACTAAAGAGAGAAGCAAGTTCTGTATCAAGACATTCAATTAGTAGGCAGAAAGATCTCCCTGGGAGATGTTATCAGAAGATGAAGTGTCCTTCTTTTCACAGTGTCCTGTCTGTCCATCCATCCATCTATCTATCCATCCATCCATCTATTATCTATCTATATCTATCTATCTATCTATCTATCTATCTATCATCTATCTTCTGTAATGCCTGGGTGTAGAATATTACTCAGAAAAACACAAGGAGAACAAAAATCTGGGAAAAGGTGACAAACATGTGATTTGATCAAATGCACCCTTTAATGAGACCACAATTAGAATCAGGACAGTTAATCTGGAAAGCTGAAATCAAAGGGCTGATAATTGAGGCTCAAAATTGCTGACAGGAAACAGAAAGAGCATCACCTTGTTGGCCAAATCCTACATTCCTGCATATAAAGCTAGAAAACGGCTTTCAGTTCAGAGGCAATGGAGGAAAAGGTCCCTCAGTGCTAAGTTTTCCATGGCTCTTCACTACCTCTAGGACAGCACAGTCATGGTGACCAGCACCCTTGTAACCAGACGGGTGTCCACCCCAAAGCCTGTAACTCCGAGGGACGCAGCGCCCTCTACTGGCCCCCCATGTGCACACTGGTGTGCACACGCCCCATACTTTGGTAGGGAAAGGAAGATTTAGATAAATTCCTCTAAAGAAAAGCTATAAAATGGGCCATTAGCGAATGCTAAGGGGCCCGTTGGGCACACCGCTCATGTCTTTAAGGGTAACGTAACGTGCATGACAGAGTGCTTCCTTGTATGGATCCGAACAAACTTATCCATTTCTTACCCTCAAAGTGCTGCACTTTGTTGAATAAGTAAGTAAACACCACATCATTTTTTTCTTTCATTACGGCAGAGAGAGAACTGTAGACTTGAAATACAGTCTGAATTATGCTCAATACATCAAAGGAATGTATCTTTGTATTTATCCAAGTGCGGTGAGATCTTCTACACTGTCCCACCCTTCAGCTCTGACCAGTCCTCAGATGCCTCAGATGCCTCCGTGGCACCGATGGCTGGACTGAGGTTTTCAGTATCTTTGGGGGAAAAAAAGCTTAAGGATATTTTGAGCTGGAAAAAGTTGGTCTGTATTCTCAATCCTAAAGGGAAGAAATTTCCCCCTGAATCGGGGTTTCTTTATGTCGCTCAAACTCTTGTGCACAAGAGAGCTCTCTCCTTCAGTGTCCCCGAGTAGCTGGGACTATAGACACACGCCACCTCGTGGTTTGCTTTTTAAAAGGCACCACATAGCCATGCGTTGGTGGTGCACGCCTTTAATCCCAGCACTCGGGAGGCAGAGGCAGGCGGATCTCTGTGAGTTCGAGGACAGCCTGGTCTACAGAGCGGTTCCAGGACAGCCTCCAAAACAATACAGAGAAACCCTGTGTCGCAAAATCAAAAAATAAAAATAAAAATAAAAGGCACCACATAGCTTTTACAGGGCAGGGGAATATGCACTTGTCATATTAGAGCAAACACAGCAGTTAGATGTTCAACCACTTTTAAGGAGAATTCATACATTGAATTCATTCAACAAATACTAGTTAGGCATATACTCTACATGAAGAACCGCTTACAGTACTGGGTAATTAGGAGTTAACAACATAGATAGGAAAAAAATCATGAAGTTTACTCACATATGAAATAAATGAGACCGTACAGGCTCTAATAGAATGACTCGGCTGGTGCTTAATTGGTTTTACAACCCTTTGCTGCAGAAGAAGAACAAAGAGAAGAATGGTGAGTTTACAATTGCAGGTGCACCATCTGTGGGCGTTACAGATTTGGAAGATTTTCAGTTTGAAATATTTAACAACTCAAAAATGAACAGCTCTAAAGATTAAGAAGTAACTACAAGTTTGGTTGTTATCTCTTTCTTAATGATCAGTTCTGATTTTAGATTACAATGACTCTTCTCTTACAAATTATATGTGAATGGCTACATAGCAAGATCTAGACTCAGAACAAACAAACTTGAAATACACAGCGAAGTATTTAAGGTTTTGAAATGGAATAAACGTTTTATAGAACAATTTTTTTTCTGCTTTTATTACTGATAGCTCCAAGGTAGGAGAGCCAAGTGTCTTATTTTTACTTGGCATTTGGGGCTATGAACTAATTAAACTTTTCTACTAACTCACCGCTTTGTTGTCATTTGCATAATAAAATTTTCATTAACGAAAGCTCTTCTCAGCTTGGCTAAAGTCTGAAAATTTCAGTCCCTCTAAGAATGTTAAACATCGTAGGTGGAACGAGCAGTTTATTCACTTCTGGTAAATCCCAGTGTTTCCTTTTTCCCCCTTTAATTTTAAGTGAGAAAGAAGAGACGGCTCCCAAGCCGTTCGATCTACTCCATGAAGCTCTGCTGTCATCTTGAGAACGAATTACCTGGGCTCTGTGCCCGGGAAGCCTCCACCAGAGAGCAGTCTGCACTCTCCCGTGTCTGAGGCCCCCTGCAGGATCTCCTCCTGCACAGCGACCTGCTGGTCCCCCTGCTAGTCCCGTTCTTGCAATTCTCAGTGCTCCGTGGGTGAAACTTACTCAGAAGCAGCGACTATGCCGAAATTCTTTAATTCTATGCAAAATGTGTTGACTCTTAGATGCTGCTCAAATGAATGTTTCCGTTTTACTTGTGGGGGGGGTTGGGTAAACCAGAGCTATTCATTGATTCACAGATGAACTTGTTTTTTCTTTTCTTTTTTCCATGACAGGGTTTCTCTTTATAACAGCTAACTGCCCTGGAACTCAATTTGTAGACCATGTTGTCCTCGAACTCACAGAGCTTCGCCGCCTCTGTCTCCCAAGTGCTGGAATTAAAACAGATGAACTTTCTATATCTGTTTTTCTTAGCCAGTCATGCTTAAGAAAACAACAGGAATAGAAGTGAAGACATCCTGAGCACTGTAATGTTCTATACCTACAGTCTAAAGCTAATGATACAAAAGCCATCAACAAAATAAATCGTGCAGTGAGAGTTGCTTTGGATGGAATATCTTCCAACTGGTTTCAACAGGTTACAGGTTTTTTTTTTTCCTAATGATCTAGTTTCTTTGGACAGAATTAAGATATAAAAAGAGGTATGTCTTTAAAAATCTAATGGAAAGTGGGGGTCTGGTGGCACACTCGTGAGGCAGAGACAGGGGGATCTCTGAGTTTGAGGCCAGCCTGGTCTACAGAGCAAGTGACAGGACATCCAGGGCTACACAGAGAAACCCTGTCTCAAAATGAACAAACAACAACAAAAACACAAACTAATGGAAGCTGAGAAGCAACTGTAAGTTCACGGGAACTGAACGTCCACATTATTGACATCTGACTATCATCATTTGTGTGATTTCGTCTTCACTCTAAATTGTTCTTACGGCAAGAACTTACTTGCTAAAATAAAGGAAACACAGAGGGAACTCCACTCTGAAGATGAGTTGTTTTACGTGGACAGTGAAGATGTTTTTAGTTTTCTGACAGGACAGTGGTCTGTGACAGAGGCTGGCACCGGGGAAGGACGCTTCACAGGGGACAGCTTGTCTCTTTGCTTTCCTTAGCCTCTCCTTCTGTTTCCTCTCTAGGCTCCCAGCCCGGTCTCCCAGTGTCAACCCACAGTCATTCCTTCCTCTCTTACATTTTTAGGACATTCTATAAAACGTCTTGATTGCACAAAGTGAGTGATGTGAGAGCCATCTTTTTTCTAATTTATTTAAAAACAAGGGGAAAAGATTCTGTTCCCTGTGACCTCCTCCAACAGTGGGTTGAACCTAGTACATAGCAATGCATTCTACCCCTGAACCACGGCTGCAGGCGGGTCCCCTGGAACCTATTGGGGGAGATGTAGCTGTGATGTGTTCAGGTTTTTAGAGACTAGTTCTTCCAGACTGTGCTGTGCGGGGTGCATAAACGCTCCTTGAAGTACAGTGGTCCATAATCAGCAGCCCCCATTCTAGTTGCCTTGCTGAAAACTGAATTCCACAAATATTTGCTGATGGGTGCTCAGAGGCCTTGTGCTGTGAAAAAAGATAGAGGGTTGTATACATTGTTTAACTCTTTTTACAGCCATGGAAACAAAGGCCTAGGAGATGGGGACAAACGGACCTTGGGTCCCAGCAGGGTCACTGTTGACAGCTGAGGAAGACCATATGATTTACAGGTAAATGAAGTTATGGAAGAACACTTCAACAAAGGCACAGTCAAGGTCTTGGGTCATCCATTAGCCTGGGTCACTTCATGTATCTAGTCAGCGGTAAGAAGGCAGGAGTGTTTATGGCCAGCGGCCACCATCTCCCAATGTTTCTGTCAACTGTTGTCTCGTCCAACTAATTCTCCAGGAGATGGGACCAGAGGGAACTCTCTGAACCATACTCTGTATACACTCACAGGTGCACGCTGGAGTGCGCACACACTCACTTAATACCCCCCCCCAGAATAGTAAAGCAAGAGTGAAGTGAGACTCAAGCCCACTGGGAAGTGAAGAAGGAAGAAACCACATTTTTTTTTAGTTGATGTGGGGAGGGCTGACTTAGCTCACCACTAAGAGTGTGCAAGGCAGTGTGAAAGCTCCGTCCCTTGGCCCGTGAGGCTGACACAGCTGGGCATAGAAGTAAGCTTTCTGAGATGAGTGAGAGCATGGGACCCTCTTCCTACTCCAGGTTTTCTCATCTGATGTTACCAGTTGTAAAGACACGGGAGGCGGGGGGGGGAAGGAGGGGGTCAAAGCCAGCCGGGGCTCCCAGGTCAGGCAGACACTGTACCTCTGTACCTCTGGGCTGCACCTCCAGAGACCGGGAGAGTTTAAAACAGATCCTGACGAAGTTCCTGAGGCAAAGCAGGTGATTTTGTTTTTCAAGAACTCACCCACCATTGCATTCTCAGCAGTGGCTGCCAGTGACAGACAGAGCCTCTGACCAAGAGATACAAAGGTAATGATACTGGGCTTGGGCAAATCTTGCCCTTGAGTCTCTTTCCCTTGAGCTCAAGGCCAGCCTGGTCTACAGATCGAATTCCAGGACAGCCCAGGCTACAAAGAAAATTGTCTCAAAAAACCAAGAAAAGAAAAAGAAACAAATATACTTACTATAGCGAAAATAGTTTGGTTTGCTTAAAAAGCAGTGGTCATTTATCTGTTTAAAGGCTCCATGTATTAAAATGCTTGTTCTCCTCATGGCATACCCTCTCCACTTTGTAATGAAATAATGTAGGAATACTTAGTAACTAAGAACCTACTAGATAGTTAATAAGTAAGGAGCTTTATAGCAACACCATGGGAGGCTAGCACTGGGTTGAAACAACATTCTTCATCTCTTTCTATTTTTTGCTTTTTTTCTGACATAGTTTTCTCTGTGTGCAGTCCTGGCTGTCCTGGAACTCACCCTGTAGACCAGGCTGGCCTCAAACTCACAGAGATCCGCCTGCCTCTGTCTCCCTAGTGCTGGTATTAAAGGGGTGTGCCACCACTGACCGGTTTCAATCATTTCTAACAACTAAGAACTTTATTAGTGATCTGCTTAGGAGCAACATTAAAATTTATTCCCAGCTCCCTTAACACAGTAAAAATATAACAATCAAGACACACACACACACAAAAGATTGAATTAGAGGACTCAAATTTTACTTAAAATATTTTCTCTCTATTGTTTCAAAAATTGTTTTCACAAAAGTAGACCAATATCTTTGGTACTTTTTCCATAATGGCATTTCCTATAATTCTATTTACTTTTATTAGACTGTTCACATGTAACCAAGAGAAAGGAATTGTGATGACTTCACATTTTGTGGATAAACAATGTTTATTAAACTATATAGTCAGGATTACTTTTATTGGTCTTAAAGCTTTTTTTTTTGGTTTTACGAGACAGGGTTTCTCTATATTGGTCTTAAAGCTTTATATTTATGCCTTAATTGTATTGGATATTTTACAAATATATACTAATATTTTTTAAAAAGGTTGAGGAAGCTAGAAACTTAAAAAGATATTTCCATTGTTTTAGTAATTATACATTGGATGTACTGACAGCCCCTAATTCCAGTTCAGTCTGTCCCGGTAGCCTTATCCCCCCCAGCTTTCAAAACATCGTGAAGTATTCTGACGGTTTAGGAAAAAGCCTTTGAAAACGGTGCTTAGCCACCTGCTCTGACCTGCAACCTCAGATTTGAACACAAGCCTCAGCTTGCTTTATACCTTCACAGACCTCTCCAGAGGGTTTCTTAGCAGTATGCAAAGGCATCTAGGTATTCAGTCGAAAACTGACTTCAGTCCATCCCAGAGAAGACTGCCCCAGCAGGAAAATTGGTTGTGAGGAAACTGAGACATGCTTGCTGCCTTTAGCCTGGCTGTCCCTGTCATCAGAAACGCAGCTTATTTTTATGTCTTATTTAAAACAAAACTCAATTTAATTAAAAAGTTACAATATTGGCTCTGGTGTAAACTAAAATTTGAATATATTTCTATGGTTGCTCTTATTCTGATTTTTTAAAAGTTTATTTTCCATTTGACTTTCTCATACATAGCCATGCATATCAGTGAAAACCAAAGACTGATTTGAATTGTGGCAGTACAGAGTTATAAAAGCACAGAAACTATGAGCCAAGGAGCAAATCTCTAAGTAGCTTTCAACAAAAACAAAAGCTGTGACATCTCCCTTAACAGTTCATAACCAAATGTGAACGGTATGGCAGAAATCATACCCATTTCTGATATTTTTTCTGACTTTGATGATCTGCTATTTTGTTCCTGTCCTTTTCATGAATTAGGTTTTAGTGGCTGAACTAGAATTAGAATAATCATAAGAGAAGAGTAATAGTTATTTTAGCTAAACAGGGAATTTTCAATAGTAACATGTTTTATTTTTGTTATGTCAAAAACATATTTTTAAAAGTCCTCCTGAGTTTTACAGAGTAAGATTTATTTGCTTCAAAATTTATGAAAAAATATTTTCCAGTCTTTGGAAGCCCTAGGAAAAACATTTTAGATATTAAGTAGATAGAAATAGTCTATCTTACCATGGAAAAATATTTTTCTTTGTTTTTTCAAATAAAATATTTAAAAAACATAGAAAAATTACCTTAATGATTGCCACCTCTAAAAAACCAAACCAAATAAAACATAAAACAGTTACAGTTACTGATATTAAACAAAACCTCCATTTGGACAAAATTTTCTCTTTAAGAAGGCAGCGGTATACTTTAACTGCTCACTGGTATATGCCTGTAAACTTAGTACTCAGGAGGCTGAGACAGGAGAATCACCAAGTCAAAGTCAGCCTGGGCTACAAAATAACCCAAAACAAAAACACTATACTTTGGTTGATAAAAAACAAATAAAACAAAGAACTACTACTAACATTTGTATTACTAAGCAATACTTTTTAAAAAAAAAAGGAAGTAAATGTTTTAGAAGTGCCCTAGGTCAATTTTGACAAAGATCTCCGATTAGTTTGTTTTTTAAAACTATATCTAATGGTGCCATAGTCTTCACTAACTTCAGCTGAAATGTTCTGAAATCAAAACAAATGCTGGAGTTTTGCACCTAGTGTGAGCTTCCCCTTTAGAGCTGGGATCATCAGGCAAGAAGGCTCAGGTTCAAAACACAACTGAACCCAAGAGGGAATGAATTTTGGCGAGTAAAGTGGACGTGGTAATGAGCTATGGTTATTCTGACAAGCAAGGAATCAGAAAACGTCTGCTTTATTAAATCTAAAAATGACCTCTTCGCGTGTGTACTGACAGCGCGGGGCATTCATCAGCGGGCCTCGAAGGCTGCCTAGGAGGGGCTCTGTGCTGTCATTTAAGGGAACTTTGATTCCTAAGGTTTGGGGGAAGATATTTCTGGGATGGAACAGTCCAACTGTGAAAACAGTAACCCAAGATGTGCCTTTGAATTACAGAAGTTGGAAAATGCTGAGCAGCGGGGAGCGCCCTGCACGCCCCCCAGCTCTCACGGTGGCTTAGCGAGGAAGCCTAGCCTTGGACTGTTCTCTGCAGTGGACTTCCATGCTTGGACCTGTCTCATCTCACCTTCAGGTAGGACGGTCTCCTCAGCCCTTCCATGCACTTCAGCTGTGCGAGGGAGCGTGCACAGTGAATGAGATGCAACCCATAAATAAGTTTAAACACCCAACTCTCCCCAGCCTCTTCAGGCCCCTCCCCCTGCAAACAAACGCCTAGCTCTTTGTTTTCTACGGTTGGTCTGGAAATACATAGGAACTCGCCAATCCCCACCGAGGCTTTCCATGAAAGGTCTCATTCTCCCGCTGCCCAGAAAAAAGGAGCACTCTACAGTTTTCACCCACGATGGGAAGCAGTATAGAACAAGATACAGTTGCAGAAAGAGGAATCCTGCTATCTGTTACCTCACAGGTCGACACAAAGTTTACAGATGAAATCCCAATTTCTGACTTAAAGATGAAAATTTAAAACAATGTGTTTCTCAACTAGATCAAAGAAAAGTGTTTGTATAAACCTTTGTTTTTGAGAAAACATTTGAAAAAACCTCAGGTTTTAGAGTTTTGGCTTGTCTTGATTAATTTTGGAATTTATTTTACAAAATGCAACTTTATCTTTAAAATTCTTTAATTTTTTTTTGTATACTACACCGTTTCAAAATACAAAAATAAATCCCAACCTAAAATCATTTTCAAGTAGCCACGTCTTCACATTTAAAGTTTCTTAGATATGGGCTTATTTAAGACTTTTACTAAGATTTTCAGTCTTGAAGTTTTAATTAGTTTGTTCACCTCAAACCGTTTGTGACTCCTTTTGACTTTACATACAAGCTTAAAAAACACCATTTATTAACCACATTGTTACATGTAGTTGAACTAAACAAAATGTGTAACGATTACTTCTGTTTAAGTTCTGTTTAAATAACTGCTTCAAGACTTGTGGTACATGGTAATTTGTTAGTTTGTTACTTTAATTCGATTTTAGAGACTAGATCTAAACAGCAATAAACTAAAGTTTTCCCCAAAGTAATTGAAGATGTGATCTACTACAATTGAATATTAACAATACACAGAAAATTCCTTGAGCGTTCCGATTTAAAACGATTTCATCAAAGTCTTAAATGTTTGCTGAAGAATAATCTTTTACCGATTTTTAACTAAACTGAGTTTCTTTCCCCCTTGCCAAGACTTAAAATAATTAAAATTATCTGCGGATAAATTTGTTATATTTCTGATTGGTTCGTTTCTTTTTCTCCAGATAAAGACTGGTAAAGTAGTTTATGAATGTAAACACATCAAAAAAATTATACTTCCTTTTCTGTTACAACCAGAGTTCTCATCGTTGTATTTTTGAGAAAAAATTTTATGTATAAACACAACCCCACCAGCACCTAACTCACATTGTGTATGTTTACCTCGGCTACTGAAGTTAAATATGATTATTTCGTTTGTTTCGTAACTTTCCAAGCCAATTTCGTATTAATATTTTCTCACCGTCTCCACCAAACGTCAGTGAAATTAGTACATTTCAGTTACAGAAATCGTTAATCCTTCAAGGTCGGTCTCAACTTCACCGGTCTTAGAGCAGCTTCAACGAAAACGTGGTCGTGGAATAGCTGATTTTACCCGGAATTTTTCGTTTGCTTTTTTTTTTTTTTTTTTTTTGCAGAGGTTGTTTGGTTTTGCTTAAAACAACCCTGCGGACCACAAAGGGAGTTGGGCAAGGAGGGGGCTGGACGAGTTCTCTAGAAGACTGGTTAAGTTCAGGCACCTGGGAACGTTTGATTGTGGTTCTTTGAAATGGAAAAAAAAAAAAAAAAAACTACGTTTACATTCGAAGACCTAAAAGAAGAGTCCAGCGGCACCGCGCTTACGAACCCCCAGCCTCCGGGTTGGCCCCGCGCACCACGCGCTGCGGGACGGGGGGCGCGCAGTTAAAGGGCCGGGCGCGGGCGCGGCGAGCGGAAGCCCACCCCTCACCCACAGCACAGCCAACAAGGGAGCAAAGGGTTATTTTCGCGCCACAAAATATGCAAATACAGGGGCGGCCCGAGGGCCAATGGGTGGAGACCAGCAAAGACTCCGGAGGCGGCAGCTGCCGGCGATAGGTTCGCTGCCTCCACCAATCGGCGAGCGGCTCCCGCGAGGGCGGGGCCTCCCCCGGCGTTGGGTGGGCTCCGGCTTCTGCGGGGCGGGTGGGTCGGCGTCGGAGCCCCGCCCTAGGCCGCTCTTCCGCGCCATCGGCGGCCGCCCCGCCCCGCCCCTGCGGAGCCGACCGAGCATCCTTTAGCGCGCGCTTTCCTCGCGGGGCCCCGCGCGTGGACGCGGCCGGATGGCCAGGGCTCCAGGGCGGGCAGCGGCCGACGAGGACCTTCCCCGGTGTGCGCCCCGGGGGTTCGCCCTCCTAGCGCGGAGCTGGAGAAGGGAAACAAACCACCCCGTCTTCTCAGCTCCCGGACACCATGTTTAATACAGACAGGAGTGACAGATTCTGGAGCAAGTGCAGTTAGGTCCCTGATCTCGCCCCCGGTTTGAACAGGGTTCAGGGGAGCGTTTCTCCGGAAGAGGGGAAGGTGCCCCGCGGCGGGAGGGTGTCAGGCCCGGCCAGGGGAGCCCCAGGGCCGCCCTCTCCTCTGCCTACCCAGCCTCAGCTCACAACCTGTGGATACAGCAGCCGTAACGAACCTTCCAGGCAAATCAAACATTTTTTACTTTTTCAGGTCAATGGAAGAGATGCAGCTGTCGAATGGGTAAACAGATGGATGTGTGTGTGTGTGTGTATCCTTCCTCCGTGGAATTAATATTAATTAGGAAGCTACAGTTGCTGAAGAATCTGGAGCTGTCTGCAACCAATGTGAGTTAAAGCATCGACACAATTTACGAATTTGAAGAGTTACACCGACTCCATACTCGTTCTAGAAAATTCAAAGGTTTTTTTGTTTGCTCTCGAAAAGCTAATTACCAATTAGCTAGTTTTTTGTTTTATTTTGGTTTTTAATTTTGTCACGGTGTATATACTTACCTCTCAAATGCTTAGAGGATTGGAAGTGGGCTATATCTACCTCCTTTTTTGATGTCTCAACTTTATTAATGAAGTGTTAAGGTCCTAGACAGAGTATCCAGTTTGTTACAATTACACATTAAATTCACAGGAGCCAGGAACATATTAAAACGCCACACACTTGGTTTAAATTCCAGCTGCTAAGATTTGTTTGACAATGACAGAAAACTATGGGCAAATATTTACAGAAAAATAAATAATTTATCCCATGTTTTAAAAGAAGGTATTTTCGTTAGGTCTGACTTTTAATAAAACCAAATACAGTTAATCCAAGAAAAACAGTACAACTTGGTAGTAAGCTGATCAATTTGTTGTTATGAAAAATTACTGTTATATGATCAGGCTCTTTTAAAGTGATTTCAAAAAAGCTAACATTACGAATAAAAACATTTCTCCAGCTAGGCTTTGGTTACTAACACGAATGAAGTATTACAAAAAATAAATTCATAAATTTTATGCTGACATTTTGAATGCCATAGAAGTTAAAAGGAATACATATTTTCCTTGAGAGCTGTTTCTCTTTCAATATTTCACCTCCAAAGAGTTCTTTACAGATTTCCAATAATTCTCAACACCGTGTGAGAAGTACACATTTGCCCCACCTCATAAAGACCATTTTACTAAATTAAGCTTGGGTGAAAATACTGTTAAAGTGTGTTTACATTTATACAGCTGGGTTTGCTTGGCAGGAAAGAAAAACTTGTTAGAAAGAACAGCTGCATTTAAAATGGATGATCTGACACCTTCCGGTTACTTAACACAAAATTGTAAGTTCCTTTTAAAAGACAAAATGCAAATAATCTAGTTCGTACGATAATTCCACGTTTTAAAAATAAACTGCTACTCGTGTTTTCTTTGAGATACACTTTAAAGTGTTAGTAAGGTTTTTGACAAAGAGAAGCATACTATACCAAATTATCAGTTGCTGAAGACGTTTTAAGTATGAAGCACATATTCTCTCTATTTACATTTTTCTACTAGTAAAAGTAGCAAAACATTAGAATTTTGTCCATATTTCCAGGCTACACAGAACTTAATTTCAGTCATCAAAAACGGTCAATGTATCTTTTCCATAAAATACCTGCTAAAAATACATCACAGGTTATCTTGTGAAGCCTTTGAGTAGAGCACACAACCATTAAACCACAGGGCACTGCCTTTTTTTCCCGTATTCCTGTTCCCCAGCTCACATTTTGCAGGCTCAGGAAGGCTCCACCGGGCCCAGACCCCACCCCCCCAACCACCCACCATTGTGCTCATTACCTACAGGGAAAATAATGGATGGCTCGCACCGTCAAAGGAAGGCAGAAAGAGCCGAGGAGCAGTTGCCTAGCGCGGCCACCACCCAGGGCTGACGCTGAGCGGGGTTGCATGAGACTCCCAAGTTCCCTTAACAAAAATTATTCAGATAAAAAGTAGCAGCACTCCCCGACCCTCCCCCGCCCCAGAGCCACAGGAAGCGAGGGTTTCCCTTTAAGTACCGACTTTTCCCACTCGGCCACCCCGAGCCCCGCAGCCTCCGCCCCGCGCCCCGCGCCCCTCCCCCACGCGGCCAGCCCGCCCCCGGCCTCATTTATCCCGAGCCTCCCCGCAGCCGAGCAGCCAATGAGCGACGAGGCGGAGAGCCACCCGTAGCGCAGGCGGAGGAGGTGTCGCGCAGACACCCGCCCCGGACGCCGGGTCCCCTCCCCCACGCCGGCCCGGGCCGCCCCGCTCGCTCGCTCGCTCGCTCGGTGCCCCGGGGCCCGCGCGGGGAGCTGCGCTCTGCTCCGGGGTTCCACTCTCCCTCGTCATCAAAGCCGCCGCGCGAGTTCGAGATTGCCGTCCGGGCTTCGTTGTTAAGGGACCCATATTTTCAAAAAATCGAGTGCCCAGAACTGCGGTAACTGCAGCGGCGGGACTTAGGGGGTCCCGAGGAGAAAAAAAAAAAAAGGACCGGCCGCCTGGCCCTTCCGAGGCTCGCCGTGCCGACCGCGACCCGCGGCTGCCACTCGGTGCTCTCCGCCCCTTCCCTGGCTCGGGGTCCCCGGGCCAATCCCGCTTCCCCTCCCCCTCTTCCTCTCGCTTTTTTTCTCTCCCCCTCCTTTTCTCCGAAACCCACTCTAATTGAGGCGCTGGGATTCCTCACGTGAGACGTTGATTTGTAGTTTGAACACGTGGCTCATTCAAAAAGCCGGACACTCGGAGCGGCTGCCCCCGCCCCGCTCCCTCCGCCGCTGCCAGTCACCCCTCGGGGCTTTTTTACGGGGAGGCGGCGCCTGCCCCACGTAGTGTGATATTTTCACAGCCCGCTGGCCGCTGCCAAAGGGGTTGGGGAGGAAGAGACAAAAAGTAGTTTCCCCCCCGCGCCTCCTCCTTTCTCTCGCTAATCCCGCCTCCTCCCCAGAGTTAGGAAGACTCGACGCTGGGCTCGTCGCTAGGCTTTTTCTTTCTCTCTTTTTTTTTAATACCCAGAGGAGGAAAAAGGACCCCCGGGATCTGGTTTTCGCCCGCCGCTCCCTTGCTCGGGTCACTGTGTGTGGGTTTGAAAGGCAAGAAGAGAGGAACAAAACCCACCGGCTCCATCCGCCGCCGTGGGTGCTTTTAATTTAGCATTTTCCTCGGTTTTTAAAACAACCCCGCTTCACAATGAACAAACTGTACATCGGGAATCTGAGCGACCATGCCGGCCCCGCGGACCTGGAAAGTGTCTTCAAGGACGCTAAGATCCCGGTGGCCGGCCCCTTCCTGGTGAAGACGGGCTACGCGTTCGTGGACTGCCCGGACGAGGGCTGGGCCCTCAAGGCCATCGAGGCGCTTTCAGGTGGGGCCCGAGCGCGTGGTCTGGGCGTCCCCATCGCCGCAGCTGCCATCCGGGGCTGGGATTGCGGGGAGGAGGGGACGACGCGCTGTCAGCCGCCGGGGCGCGGCGCGTGCTGCAGGCCGGGCCAGGCGGGCCTCGGGGCCCAGCGTGGACGCCCGCCGGGCCCTCCCTCTGCCCGCTGTCCCCCGGCGGCGGAGAACAGAAAGTGGCCTTCGCCCCACGCCCGAGGGAGGCCGCGTCCCGGCGGTCCCGCTCCACCCCGCCGTGCCCACCTCGCGGGGTCGTTGGAGCGAAAGGGGCAGGTGGGCGGCGGCGGCCGGCTGTCGCCGGAACCGCAGCCCTGCCACGCGCGCGCGGCGCCGCGGTCCGGGCCCGTGCGCGCTCTGCTCGGATGCCCGAGGGGGACAGCCGATGCGGGTGCCTTTTGGTTTCCCGGCTGGACTCGAAGCCAGCGCATATCGGCCAGCACCCCGGCCGCCCCAGCCCCTCCTGGCACCCCGGCCGCCCCAGCCCCTCCTGGCTCCCTGGCTCCTCGATCCCACCGCCTAATGCTCCAGGCCAGCCTGGACGGGGGACCAGGAAGAAGGCCGCGCGCCCCCATCGCAGGCTGTCTGCTGGAGGTGGGGGTCCCTTTTTCAGACCCTGGGTTGCTGGGTGGCCCTCTGAGGGGGGCAGGAAGCGAAAATGCAACCCAAAGTGGTGAGTCTGACTGTTGGTCTCCCTTCCTAGCCTTCTGCAAGTTAAAAAGCCACACCCACCCGAGGGGTCAGCTCCGCACCCTTGCGGTGCCCTGCCCCTCCCTTGTCCTTGAGCCGGGTGGGAATCTTGGGGCCCCTCCGTAAGTCCCCGAAGCGGGCTGTGTTTTCCCTTAAAGACTGCAGGTTTCGAGGCGGGGAGAGCCGCTGAATCTAGCCTTTCGTCTCGCCTCTTGTGTGCCCACAGGTAAAATGGAACTGCACGGGAAGCCGATGGAAGTTGAGCACTCGGTCCCCAAAAGGCAGAGGTGAGCTGATTTACTCTTTTCTCACCGCTTTGTAGGGAGAAAGCACTGGACACAGATGAAAACTAGGACCACTCGGGCTTCCACGCTGGGGCTCAGCTTGCTGTTTTTCCTCTTGCCTTTAAGTTTATGGCAGGTGTGTCTGTGCGCGTTGATAATTCTGGGAAGTAATCGAGGGCTTGTCTGCGGCCCCTGCATCTGGGTATTGTTGCTGTTATAAAAGCCCGTCAAGGAAGCTTTCGAAGCTCCATGTTCTTGTCAGAGCAGGTCGAGTCGCTTCAGCTGGAAACCGGAGTTTCAAAGGGCAAAACAATCTTTGGGAACGTGCGGGGTTTAGGAGGCTGGGGAGGACGGATGTGGGGGGCTGGTCTGCGGTGGTGGGCGCTCCTGAGAGAGGAGGAACACAATTGCCTTTGCCCTGGTTCACTCGCCAGCCAGCGGCCGTTGGAACACAGAGAGTGAATGCCGGGGTCCTGCAGCCTTTCAAACACTCCAAAGTTTTTTGCAAACAGCGCCTTTGTTCAGCCCCTGCCTTTGGTGTGTTTTTGCTTACAAATAACCAGCAAGAACGGTGAAGACTGGGAGATCTGTGCTACTTCAGTGGGATTTCTCTGAGAGCATCTGTAGCTGTCAACTTTACGAGCATTTGCAGGCTGTTTTAACTACTGAAGCTTTTTGGAGAAATGGCTCTTTTTGCCCTGGCACAGGCCAGTTCTGGACTCTAATTTAACTGGAAAGACTGAGGTTAACCTTATGCCCTTCTGGGTTTTGCAAGGTGGGGTTAGGGTTTCTGTCTCGCCCTCTGCCCTTCATCCTCCTCCTAACCTGGACCAAACAATAAGCTTGAAGTTAATTCAAACCAGAGCCGTGTGTGTCTGGTTAAGTATTTGTGAGTGTGTGCTCTGGGGATGGAAGGGAATTGCCCTGTAGAGAGAGAGGGCAGAAAAATGCTATGCAACCGTTTTGAATGAAGCTGTCTTCCACATGAATCATTTCACATTCCTCGTTTTAGGAATAAACTGGTGTGGATGGTTGTAGTTTTTTTTAAAGTAATTGTTTAATTTCCTTTAAGATATTGGAAAGATATTTGAGCAACCTGATTATTTAGTTCCGGTTAAGGAATTTTGGTAGCGGTAAAGTTATTTCATGTAGTAGAATGTAATCGGTGTGTGTGTGTGTGTGTGTGTGTGTGTGTGTGTGTGTGTAAATCTTCTAAAATAGGTGTGGGTGAAAAGTATTAAGTTGATGTTGGCTTCATAGGAATTTAAGCAATTGAGGGACAAATCCTGTGCCCTTAAGAAGTTTAGAGACCTAGCCTGTGAATCAGCTGCTTTGAAAAAATGAAACTTACTGTGCACATGTTAGTTTCATGTCTCTCCAGAGTATCTTGGCTCTTGTTGATTTTCCCCCACACCCCCTCGGTGCTTGAGATCAATCCTGGGCTTCATTTATGCAGGCAGGCACTACATCTCCAGTTCTTGGTTTTTATCAATTGTTGAATTAAAAGTAAGCAAAAAAAAAAAAGATTGGTGTTGTGTTGTAGCTCATTAGTAGAAAACTGCTTGCTTAACGTGCCAGAGGCCTTGGGTTCCAGTGCCAGGAAGGGCAAATGATTGTAATCAAAGGAACTTTTTGGAATTGAAAACATTAAATGTCTCGAGTTTTTCAGGTACAGTTAATGTACTGACCTCCATTAATTGTGCCCTCTGCTTTTCTTTTAGGAATTAGGGGAATTAATTTAGGAACTTTGGTAACAACTGCTAGTCTTAACTCCTAAAAGCTTTGCTTAGACTGAAAACAGTTACTTGTTACTTTTGAATATGCAGGGTTCCTCTTTTAGGAAGGTCCCAGACAGATGTAGCAAGTAGGAGCAAATGTTTACTGGAAGCTTCTTCAGTTTATTAACAATGTAATAATAATAAGGAGCTTTTCTGCTTTTTTCTCCCCACTTCTAAAAGGCTTAGGATTTTAAATGTTGTATTGCTAGCACAGTGAAGGAAATTGAGTACATTTTGTTTCTGACTTGAGAGCAATTGAGTGCTGGAAATCCATCCCTGAGATGTCTTAAGTAAGGCCTTCTTTTTATCTGCCTGGGAATTTACTGTTTATCTATGTTACGATTCGTTTTAACTGAACCTTGAAGTTGTGCAGTTTTCCTTATCTGGACTCTTCCACCATCTCCATGGGTTCTGGAAGAAGGCCAAGAAGTGACCTGGCAGCCACATGCTCATACCTATGGCTAGGTTAAGAGGTGGCTCTGGTGTGGATTACTTTGATAGTGAGTTGATTACACAGCTCAGTCAGATCAATAGATTACCAAGGCAGCCTGTTGAACTTTGGGATAGAGTTTGTGCTTAGCAGTCATTTTCCACCATGATGTGGGCATCTGAGGCAGGCACGCCCACTTGTAGGGTAGTGACCTTTATACCTGTTTGCAAGGCATGTTGGGAGGCAGCTGCTGGGGAATGCTTCTGGCAGCACTCTGAGATGGATGAACAGGAGAGCCGGAGGCACAGAGGTGATTGGATGCTTTGCAGGCTAGCCTAGCTCTCACTGCAAACTGAGCTGGGCGGGACCCTTTCAGGAAGGGGTATTGTTGAGTTTGGTTCAAACCAAGCTTAGTTCCCCATTACTGAAGTCTCAAGGGAATGTGGAAGGAATGTGGCTTTTCTGCATTCAGATGCCCCTCTGCTGTAGATTACAGCAGAGTGCACAGGGCCTGAGGATGCCTGTCTCCAGAAGAGAAGATTGCTTTGGACTCTGACATGGTGTTACACCATCAGTCCCAGATTCAAAGGATAAGGCATAAAAGGCTTGATAGCTTCCAGAGCAGGACTGATTCTTTTTTTTTCCTCTTAAACATGAGGTGAGTGAGGAAATAGTTTTATCTAGGGAGGATTGTAGAAGAGAGTGGTTGGAAGAGCCGCTGGTGTCTGAGGGCTTCTGGATGCCCCTGTGTGCTTATATAAACGGCACACTGCCCTGTTTTTGTTACGTTGTGGGCTGCTGGGCACGGGAGAAGGAATGGCAAAGTTGCTGATGCTGCAGAACTGAGACATGGAGGTTTCAGTTACATTTCCATGCCTTACAGACTCTGGATTTTTTTCATATTTTCAGTTTTTCACAGTCTATTCATATGTGATCAGACTTGTGATTTAGTTCTTAATCTCGGTTATGAACATTTGAATAAAGGAGAGAAATTATAGGATGTTATAGTTAATGTGCACCAAGAAAGGATCCTTGAAAATAGTTTGTGGTACTTCATGTTCTTAATAAGAAAATAAAGGGAACAACTTACTTTGATACTGGAATTTTGTGCTTATGACAGCAGTTGAGTAGAATATTACAGAAATTACTGGGGTTTTAAATTCATCCCTCTGTAAATGGCTGTTTAAAAGCTAGCATATTGCTTTTGTATGTGATGAGGCAGCATACCCTTTAGCCGGGGCCTGGTAACTGCAGACTATGGGGCCAGCTTCAAAGTCTCAGGGATGGCAAAAGCTGTTCTCAATGCTGAACATTTAAACCGAGGTGTAGTTCTTCCTTAGTGGCATGAGACAGATGAATCTTAACTTTTGAATTGTGGAATTTCTCATACATGTAGATACTTGAGGTTTAATGTTAGGGAACTTGACTGGGAAAGTTATCTTTTGAGTGCATAACTTAAGATCGCCAGTGTGTGACTGTTAAGTGGTTGTGGCTGGAGGGGTTTTTCTTTTTGATTTTTTTTTTTTAATTTCCTATTGAAAAAATTTTGTGAGATTTCTTACTTTGGCCTTAATAGAATTTTTAGAAACGAAATGCTAGGCTTCTACCATGTTTTGTTCACAGCAACCCTGAGGAAGCTGTTTCTGAAATATGACGTCTTTCCGAAGCCAGTGGGAGTTGGGAAGCTGGGCTCTGATTCTGGCTCTGGCTTTTGACCTGTGTGGTTGCAGACTCTGTGCTCAGGCCAGATGCCGTTGTGACAAAGGCCAAGGGGCATAATTTGTTCTGAGGTTTTTGCCACTTTTCTGGAAGCAAATGGGCTCTCAGATAGGCTTAAAATTTAAAAGTGTCTCTGCCTTGCTGTGAAACCTTTGTGAGCCCTGCCGCTGTGGCTGTGTTGCCACAGGACTGGGACCTTGGATTACAGGGAAGCTGGTGAGCCCCCTCCATCTTTGTGAGGGACTCTCTGCAGTTGTCCTTAGCAGCATTCAGGCAGCAGCTTTCGTAGCAGTAACTGGTTTTTGAAAGGTCTGAATTATCCATTCACTGACTCTGGCAGTTGGTTTGGTCTGGGAGGAAGGAGAGGCGGAAAGATGGTTTAGCTGTGCTATTCTTAGCTCTGTTTCCTTTATCGACTGTTGCCTCTGATTCAAGCTTCTAGAGTCACAAGACAGGAGGTGGCACTGTGGTAGCAGTGACCAAAGGGTTGGCATTCTTAGTTAGGATTTCTGCCCCACACGTCTGATGTTTACAGATTGCTTGGACTGCCGGGATTTGCTTGAAGGTTGGTGGTAGGCTTACTTTGGAGAGCTCTATTAAAATTGAGGGTGTAATTTATCATGATCTGATGTCCTGTCTGGTAAGTGCTTAGTATTGGTGAATAAATAGTAGCAAACATTAACAAGGCATGTGAATTTTGTTGACCCAAAGGGGGAACTCACACGGCAACAACTGCACGTTTTAGAGAATTATCCTGAGACCATTTAATTTGATTAAGAAATAGTTTGAACTTACCAAGAAAACTGTAGTGGATGAGAAAGGACCAAGTGTTGTTTTGTTTTGTTTTTGTTTTACGAGACAGGGTTTTTCTGTATTGTTTTGGAGGCTGTCAGTCCAGCCCGTCCTCGAACTCACAGACCTGCCTCTGCCTCCCGAGTGCTGGGATTAAAGGCGTGCGCCACCACCGCCCAGCCTCCCAGGTGTTGTTTTTATTTTGAAGCCAGATCTTGCTGTATAACCCAAGCTGGCCACAGACTCTTTAAGTTTTCCAGCCTTGTGTTCCAGGGGACCTCGATTACCACATTCCAGACTTGAAGTTCTTAATAATTGTCACTTGATAGTTGTCCAGGGAGTAGAGTATGTTGCAGTCATGGTGTTGTGTATTCTGCCTGGGAAACTACAGTGAAGCTTACTGCCTTTTGGGAGATAGGGTCTCTTGTTTCTCAGGCTGGGCCCTCGTTTGCTGTGTAGCAGAGGATAGTCCTGAATTTCTGATCCTCCAGCCTCTACCTCCTGAGTGCAGGTTATAGGCATCTGCCACCATGCCCTGTCTATGTGCTGGGGGCTGAACCCATAGCTTTGTGTGTGCTAGGTAAGCAGTCCCGTAATGGGTGTGTTACACACCCGACCTTCTTTAGTTTCTCGGATCTCTCACTATGTAGTGTAGGCTGACTTGGAGAGCCTTCTGCCCCAACCTCCCGAGGTCTGTGTTCACAGGTGTGTGCCCTCAACACTCAGCATAGCTAGCTCTTTCTCGTGTTTCTAAGGTCTGTCATGGGGTTGGTTCTATCCCACATGATGATGTCATTTACTAAGGTTGGATTAGAGAGTCCTAGAGGAGTCACTCCCATAACTGGCCCCCGGGTGCTTAGCCCTGTAAGATGTTTGTCCAGGTGCTGTCTCATTCAGTTCGTAGCCAAAGGGTACCCCCCTCCCCCAGTGATTGCCACATTTTTATCTCTGTCCATTAATTAAGGCAATTCACCAGGCCAGACTAGATGCTGGAAAGATAAGGGGACTGTGTCTGTCTGCAGATGGTAGAGTTGTGTGTTTGGTCACAAGGTGGGTTGATGGGCGGGGTCGACTTCACATTGTTGTCCTTCCTAAGGGATGGCAGTCAGTCTAGAAAGTGCTCTGTCACCTCAGGGCTATGTCTCAGCCCTTTGTTTTTTTGGACAGGGTCTCTCCATGTCCACCAAGGATGGCTTTACAATTGCTGTGTGACTCAGCATTATCTTGGATCTTAACATATATTTGGGAAATTCTTTGAAATTGATGCCATTTCTGCTGAAGAGGGTTATTGGCCTCAAATGCTTGGGACATAAAAATATCTGAATACTGGACCAAAGGTGTAGCCTAGTGGTAGTTTATCATATAGAAGTCCAGGGTTCAATTTCCAGTACTGAAAACTTTTTTCCCCCCAAGATGAATATGTGAGTGGAGATGGTGTTAAGTCTCGGCCTTCGGGGCTGAAGAGGTGGCTCAGCAGTTACATGCATTTGCTGCTCTTGCAGAGGACCTGAGTTTGGTTCCCAGCGGCACATGGTGGCTCACGATCATCTGTAATTCCAACACCCCATTCTGACCTGTAGGCACTATCACCCACGTGGTGGACATAGGCACGTGTAGGCAAAACATTCATACATGAAATAAAACTGAAAAGTAATGTCAGAGAGTTATGTAAGGTGGTTGTGAGCCAGCATATGGCCATCTCTGTGGCCCAAAATAAAAGCTTCCCTTCCCCTTCTCCAAGACAGGGTCTCTCTGTGTAGCTCTGGCTGTCCTGGAACTCACTCTGTAGACCAGTTTAAAGATCCACCTGCCTCTACCTCCAGAGTGCTGAGATTAAAGTCATGGAAACCAGAACCCAGTTAATCAAAATAAGTAAATCTTAAAGAAAAACAACTGTACCTTCTGGTAGTGCGGTAAGTGGATGGATTTATTGCAATGGCCTGGAATATTGCCTTTCTTCCAGGGTTGTTTATTAGGCTCTTGGGCTGTCTTCCTAATTTCTAGAAATATAATTTATGAGCTTCTTGTTTCTAATCTGTTAGAGCTGAAAGAGTCTCCTAACTCTCGTAGATCATCTTGCTCAACAGACAAGACGTGTTTGTGCCATTAGGCCCTGGTATATTTCAGCATTCCTGGTGGCTGTGAGCTCAGCTTCTGAGATGAATCGTACTGCTTTTTATTAACATACATTTGGGAAATCCTCCAGACGCTATCTTAGGCCGCAAAAGTGTGAGGTCACGCTCAGATCTTCTGTAGAGCATAATGACTTGACGAGCAGAGGTTGAAACTGTTGTTGAAGCCACTATGGATGGCATAGGATAGTTTTAGTAATTACTTGAGCTAGTGTCTTACCGTGCTGCTCAGGCTGGTCTAGAACTCTGCCTTCTCTAGTCACAGCCTACCCTACTGCTGGGGTTGCAGATACGCATCACCACACCTAGCTCTTTAAAACACTTTAATCATGTGCTTATTTTTGGATGCTGGGAGAAGGCAAGCATTCTTTTCACTTTACTCATAAAACTTACAGCACAAAAAATACAATCTTTTTTTTTTTTCAAGACAGGGTTGTTTTCTCTGTAGTTTTGGAGGCTGTCCTGGAACTCACTCTGTAGACCAAGCTGGCCTTGAACTCACAGAGATCCACCTGTCTCTGCCTCCCGAGTGCTGGGATTAAAGGCGTGAGCCACCAATGCCCGGCGAAATATGATCTTTTGAAAGTGCCTAAATTCGTCCTTAGTTTTGTATCCTCAGTTGTGAATTCCGCCTTCAGTGGCCGCCTTAGCTGCCGGGGTGAAGTGCTTCCTTACTTAGCTCTTGAGGAACTTGGCTTCCTGTCAAGGCTTGTGTTTGTCTATGTCAGTTCTTTGATCAGTAAGATGCTGAAGAGCAGGCTTGGCAGTTAAAAGGTTAAGAGCAGACGTCACTCTTCCAAAGGACCGGATTCGACTCTCAACTCGGTCTCATAACCACCTGTAACTCCAGCCTCTTGGGATCCGACTCCTCCCCCACAGGCACGTGCATACACTTACACAACACAACACACACACACACACACAATTAAAAATCTTTTTTTTAAAGTGCTGCTTTCTTAGTGTACTAAACACCCACTGTTTTCAGGAAGGAAAATTAAAGAGACACAGAGTAAATTCTCCTGTGCTGTCAGTTGCTTTACGAAATGACTCTTCATAGAGCCTTGAGTGAGGAGGCCAGACCACAGCGCTCCTGCTGACCCCGCTGCTCTGCCCAGCCTGACTTCACTCGCCCCATGAAGTTGCCCAAATCCTCAAGAGGCTTGCGGATTTCCAGCAGCCCTATCGTGTTTGTGGGGACAAGTCAGGGCAGAGACATCTGCTTTCTTGCTGTTTCTGAAGTTTGGAAGTCTTTGAAGGGTTGACTTATTACAGTCTTCCTTCCAACAGCCCAAACTAGTGAGGAATCACAGCTTATTACAGAGCGAAAACATTCAGGAATTCTAGTTTTGTTTTGGTTTTGGAGACAGGGTCTCACAGAGCCATGGCTGGCCCTGAATGCCTGGCACTATGTCACTTCCTGTGATCATAGTGAGTGCCACCAGGCCCAGCTCAGACATCAGTTTTAAGAAGGAAGCCAAAGTCTGGCATGGTGGCTCATGCCACCTTTAATTCCAGCAGAGGCAGGTGGATCCCTGAGTTCAAGGCCAGCCTAGTCTAGAAAGCAAGTTTCAGGACCGTCAGGACTATGCTGAGAAACCCTGTCTCTAAAACCCCAAAACAAGAACAAATCAAGACCTTTAGCTTTGATAACTTTTTTTTTTTTTTTTTTTTTTTGGTTTTACGAGACAGGGTTTCTCTGTATTGTTTTGGAGGCTGTTGGACCAGCCCAGCCTCGAACTCACAGAGATCTGCCTGCCTCTGCCTCCCGAGTGCTGGGATTAAAGGCGTGTGCCACCACCGCCCGGCTTTGATAACTTAAAAAATTTTTTTTGTTATGTATACAGTGTTCTGTCTGCATGTATCCCTGCAGGTGGGAAGAGGGTATCAGATCTCATTACAGATGGTTGTGAGCCACCATGTGGTTGCTGGGAATTGAACTCAGGACCTCTGGAAGACCAACTAGTGTTCTTAATCCCTGAGCCATCTCTCCAGCCCTTGATAACTTTTTTTAGCAACTTCATCTAACCATGAATGAGTAGTCGGGTGGGGTGGGGGCCGTGCAACTGAGAGTGAGAGTAGGGTGGACAGAGAGACCCCAGCCTTTCCCTTGAGTGTGGCTGTGGGAATGCGTTCTTAGAATATAAAATAGTGCTCCTTTGTCCCAGCTTGTTTGCAGAGGGAAGTCTCTTTAATTCCTACTGTTGTTGAGGATTAGGAGCCTTGGAGGGGGAGTCTTTACTTATGTGTCTTTAGAACTGAGGAGCCTATAGCGGCCTAAAGGGTGTGGGATATGAGATCTCTGCTTTGGGTTTGACTCCTAATCCCACATAATAAGGGGGCAGGGTAGTGTTTTCTTTCTTTCCTAATAAAGATTTATTGTCATTGTGTGTGTGTGTGGTGAGTGTGTGCTCGTGCATGCGCGCGTGTGTGTGTGTGTGTGTGTGGTGAGTGTGTGCTCGTGCATGTGTGTGTGTGTGTGTGTGTGGTGAGTGTGTGCTCGTGCATGCGCGCGCGCGTGTGTGTGGTGAGTGTGTGCTCGTGCATGCGTGTGTGTGTGTGTGTGGTGAGTGTGTGCTCGTGCATGCGTGTGTGTGCGCGCGTGTGCGTGTGCGTGTGTGTGTGTGTGTGTGTGTGTGTGTGTGTGTGACCAGGAAAGGGCATTGGACTCCTGAAACTAGAATTCCAGCCAGTGTGAAGCTGGGAACGGAACCAGGCGGGGCCTTCTGGAAGAGCAGAAGGACTCTGAGCCTAACTCTCTAGCTAACGCCCTAGCTCTGAGGAAGCTGAGGCCAGAGAGGTTCTCTTCCATGGCTCTTGTGGGTCTGTGTTTTGTGCAAGGCAGAGTCATACTGGCCCCAGTGAAAACTGGATGAAGATAGATTGGATCTGGAGGTGATGGCAAATGTAGATCTTTGTTCTGTTTCCTGACATCTACTCGTTTATGTAGGGCTCTGCATCTGGGTGTGGTGTCTCACACCCGTGATCCCAGCGCTTGGGAGGTGAGGCCAGCCTGGGCTACATATGATATCCTATCTGAAAAGTAAACTAAAGGCCTTTCTCTTTCCTCTCCTCCTGCTCCCCCTGCTCTCCCTCCTCCTTCGTTTCCTTCTTTTGTTTGTTTGTCATAGAGTCTAGTGTACTCCAGGCTGGCCTTGAGTGCTCAGCACTGGGTTACAGGCACATGACCTCCTGGGTATTTTACTTATAGTGAGTGTGTGTTAATTTTTCTCATAGGTTGACATAGATATAATAGGCCACCAATAGAGTTAAGTCTCGAACATGTGAACTTTACATTTATTGGTGTACGTTTAAATCAACTTAAAGCTGTAGGTGAGGGTGGGACAGACAGGTGGCCAAATGGTTGAGAGCACTTGCTGGTCTCCCAGAAGTCCCGGGTTCTGTTCTCAGCACCCACATAGCAACTAACAATCGTTGTGTAATTTCAGGGGCTCAGTGCCCTCTCCTGGCTTCCAGAGGCACCAGGCATGGAGAATAGACTTACGTGTAGACAACACTCACACATAGAAAGGTAAAAATAGAAGCATCTTCATTTAAAAGCAGCAATCATCCACAAGGGCTTGTGAAACAATCCAGTGGATGAAACGTCACAAGCTTTGTCATCAGGCCTTGTGACCCTGAGTTTGATCAGGAGCCATCTGATGGAAAGAGAGAACTGTGGTCCACAAGCTAATCTCCAACTTCCATGTATGCGCTACTCACTGAGATAAATGGTTAGAAAGAAAAAAAGCAGCCGCAAGGTAAAATAAATATTTTTTATTTTCAGGCAGGCATGGTGGAAATAAATGCCTTTGATTTCCAACACTTAGCCTAGACCACTGGATCTCTGAATTTGAGGCCATCTTGGTTTACATAGTGAGTTGTGGGCTATCCTGGGCCTCATAGTGAGACTTCATCTCAAAAACATTCCTAGGTTTAGCTCTGTGTGTGTGTGTGTGTGTGTGTATGTATGTACTGGGGTGGGGTGTATGTGAGCTGTCCTCCCTGGTCAGATGGGGCACAGTCGCTGGAGTTGTGGTTACAGGTGGATATGAAGTGTTGAGTGTGATCTGGAGCCGTGTTTTGGCTCTCAGCTTGCCCCAGGGATTGCTGGTCTCCATCCCCTGTGTACGGGGATTATAGGCAGGCAGCCATGCCTACCTGGGCTTTCCTCGGTCTCTGGGCTTCCAGGCTCGGGTCCTCATGCTCATGTACTCACTTCACCCGCAGATCCTAGCCCCATCCCCTTCACAAACACTATATAATATGTATGCATATATTATATACGTATACACACACACACACACACACACACACACACACACACACAATTATTTTTTCCAAGACAGGGTTTTTCTGTATAGTCCTGGCTGTCCTGGAACTTACTTTGTAGAACAGGTTAGCCTCGCCTCACAGAGATCCACCTGCTTCTGCCTCCGCCTCCTGAGTGCTGGGATTAAAGAGTGTACCACCACCACTACCTGGCTATAAAAAATTGTTTATAATGTGAATTTACCTGGTGCTTTTACTGTATGTTTTAAGTGTAATATGGATTGATTTAACCATTAGCTAGCTCTGTTGTGAAGTATATTTATGCAATGATTTAACTGTTTTTCATGATAACATCAGTCATACATTCTTTGTGTGTGTGTGAGGGTGTTGGATCCTGAAGTTACAGACAGTTGTGAGCTGCCATGTGGGTGCTGGGAATTGAACTCTCGTCCTCTGGAAGAGCAGTTAGTGTGCTCTTCTGAGAACTTCTGAGTCATTTCTCCAGTCCCCTCATGTATTCTTATATATGTATCATTGAACTCTCCAGAAGTTTTTCAAGTTGTGTTGTTCTGCTAGGGGCTCAAACGTGGGACTTCCTTTGTGTTAGGCAACTACTACTGTACCCATAGTCCAGAACTTTTTTTTTTTTTTTTTGGTTTTTCGAGACAGGGTTTCTCTGTATTGTTTTGGAGCCTGTCCTGGAACTCACTCTGGTCTCGAACTCACAGAGATCCGCCTGCCTCTGCCTCCCGAGTGCTGAGATTAAAGGCGTGCGCCACCAACGCCTGGCTCCAGAATATTTTTTTAAAGATGATATCTTACTGTGTAGCTCAGTCTGGTGTCCTGAGAGCTGAGATACGGGTATATACCACCATGCCATTTTTAGTCTGGAAAGTTTTATGACACAGATTCTTAGGTCAGGAATTGTAATATATAAAAAAAATGTATTTAGCTGGGTGTGGTGGTGTATGCCTGAAACCTGGCACTTGACCAGCCTAAGACCAGCCAGGGTTACACAGTGAGACCCTGTGTCAAACAAAATCAAGTAAAACAAAACACAAAAATCATAACAAAATTTAAAATTGTAAATTCAAATGGGGGGAACTATAATTTTTTTAAAGATTTATTATGTGTACAGTGTTCTGCCTGCATGTTTGCATACACGCCAGAAGAGGGCATCAGATCTCACTATGGATGCTTTTGAGCCACCACATGGCTGCTGGGAACTGAACTCAGGACCTTCGGAAGGGCAGGCAGTGCTCTTAACCACTGAGCCATCTCTCCAGCCCCTGAAACTATGCCATTTCTATTACTGACAGGATTAACCATAGGCTGACAACAAAGAAAGCCCGGTGTGATGGTATGTAGTAAGACAGTGGGGTCAGGAGCTGCTGTGGGGTGAGGGCGCACCCTGGAGGCGATGCAGGGCATGAGACTGACCCACGTTTCCTGGTGAGGTCTTGTCTGCGGCAAGGCAGACACAACACAAACCAAACCAAACCTGTCTTTTCAAGTCTCCGTGATCTTAGAAACGCTTTCCTTCTCTACCAGAGATGGTGTGCTCCTTCTAGGAAGTCTGATTCCTTTTCATGTTGCCCTTTGTATATAGCAACAAGAAAAAAACCCCATAAAATTAAATCTGCTTAGTTATCCTTTGTGTGTCTGAGGTTTGTGGAGTTTTTGTTTTTGTTTGCTTTGTTTTTTGTTAACTAGCACCCTGAAGTTTTTATCTTGCCTCAGAAGGAGTCGATGGCTCCCTATGACGGGAGCTGTATTAACTCATCTGCCAAGGTGGAGAGTGTTGTTTATACTCTTGTTTTTGGCACCCCACCTACCTCTCAGCTTACCTGACTTTGACCTCTAAGTGCATCTTTTCTGCTGGATATTTAGTTCCTGTCATTATTACACTTATTGTGTATTTTAAGAAACAGTTTTACATGTTAAGTAAAACCCAGGGACTTCTTGGAACAATAGAAATGGTAGTGTCCAGCTGGGTGGGTAAGGGTCAAGTAGCTGACTTAGGAGAGGCCATGACGTTGCTAAATCTGGGAAGTGATTTGAGTTCCCCCTAGAGACTCCCAGGGTTTATTTTAGCTTAATGAACTTAGTTTAATTTTGAGATGGGAGGTCTGGCTGTGTTGCCCAGGCTGGCCTCAAGTTGTTAGGCTCAGGGGATCCAAAGAGCACAGCCTTCTGAGTAGCTGAGGCTATATTGGTTTGTACCATTGTGCTTATTAACTGCAGTTTTGTTTTTAGATTTGTTTATTTATCATGTATACAGTGTTCTGTCTGCATGTCTGCCTGCAGGTCAGAAGAGGGTGCCAGATCTCATTACAAATGGTCATGAGCCACCATGTGGGTATTGGGAATTGAACATGGGACCTCTGGAAGGGCTCTTAATCCCTGAGCCATCTCTCTAGCCCCTATTTTTATTTTTTAAAATGTTTTAAAATATATACATATGTGTGTGTGTGTGAGTGTATGCCACCTATGTTGGACCCCACAGAGACCAGAGAGGGTGTTGAATCCTCAGTAACTGCAGTTACAGATGGTTGTGAACCTCCTCTTATAGGTACTAGGGATAAAACTGAGGTCCTCTGACAGGGCAGCAAACACTCTTAACTACTAAGTCATTTTTCCAGGTGAGATGTTTTGCTAGCCCCTGGGTGTTTTTAAAGATTTGTTGATTTATAATATTTTATATACATGCATGTATTGTCTGCACACCGGAAGATGGCATTGGATCCCTTATAGACATTTATGAGCCACCATGTGGGTTCCGGGAATTGAACTCAGGACTTCTGGAAGAGCATCCAGTGCTCTTAACCACTGAGCCATCTCTCCAGTACCCCCGGGGTGTTTTAATTTCTGTACTTTGTGTATATGATATTGTGTCTCCTGTGTGTCTCTCTCTCCTTCCTTTTTGGAGGATGTAAGTGGGGACAGAGTCTCACTATGTGACCCAGGCTGGCTTTGGACTGAGACATAGCCCAAACAAAGTGTGTCACTACGCCTGGCTTATTTCTGTGTTTTTTGACTTCAGAAGTGAGTTGTTCTGGCCACACACAGACAGAACAACCACAAAACAGTTGGTTCCGTTTCCATTTCATGGGTTAGAAAGAATACACTCTTAAGAGAAGTACCTGCAATATAACCATTCTCATTTTGTGCTAGCTAAATTGCTTGGGTGATGTTTATTTGTAATATTTTTTCAAGGTGTTCTTTTTTTCCTTTTCTTTCTTTCCTTCCTTCCTTCCTTCCTTCCTTCCTTCCTTCCTTCCTTCCTTCCTTCCTTCCTTCCATTCTTTTTTTTGAGGCAGGGTTTTTCTATATAGCTCTGACTATTCTGGAACTCACTCTGTAACCAGGCTGGCCTTGAACTCAGAGATTTGCCTGCCCCTGTCTCCCAAGTGCTGGCTCAAGATTTATTTTTATTATTTCTAGTTACATACAGATGTGTGTATCTGCATATGGTTATGTACAAGTTGAATATAGGTGCCTGTGGAGATCAGAGGCATCAGATCCCCTGGACCTAGAGTTAGAACATCTGTGAGTTTCCTGACTGGTCCAGGTAATTGAACTTAGGTTCCCTTGAGAGCAGCAGGTGCCCCTAACCCCTGAGCCATCCCCCCTCAGTTTTTATTTAGCAGCTCTAATGGTTTGTTGTAAGAGTGATCTTAAAAGTCGACTGACATTCCTGTAAGAAGTTGTAATGTGTCATGTGCTCTAGGGCCCAGGGAGGGATGTGAAGAGCAGCAGAGACTGGGCCACTCGGGGATGGGGTAGGCAAAGGGGGTAGCAGGACCCAGGGCATTTAGGTGTGCAACATCCTGGGGTGCGTGTGCCTGTGTGTCTGTGTGTCTGTGTGTGTGCAGTAGCGGGGAGACAAACTCCAAACTGTTAAGGTGTAAGGAGCGACCCTGACTAGGGCTTGGAAGGGGTGGGGGGAACTATGGTGTCTCTGTCCGAGCGACTTCATGTATGTAACCTGGGGTCTCTCAGCTTAGTTAATGCTGTTTGGTTGATGGTGATTTGGGATTATTATTAGTGGAGGGTTAGTGCCTGGTTCAGTCTGGGATTATAGTGGAGGGTTAGTGCCTGGTTCAGTCTGGGATTACAGTGGAGGGTTAGTGCCTGGTTCAGTCTGGGATTACAGTGGAGGGTTAGTGCCTGGTTCAGTCTGGGATTACAGTGGAGGGTTAGTGCCTGGTTCAGTCTGGGATTACAGTGGAGGGTTAGTGCCTGGTTCAGTCTGGGATTACAGTGGAGGGTTAGTGCCTGGTTCAGTCTGGGATTATAGTGGAGGGTTAGTGCCTGGTTCAGTCTGGGATTATAGTGGATGGTTAGTGCCTGGTTCAGTCTGGGATTATAGTGGAGGGTTAGTGCCTGGTTCAGTTTGGGATTACAGTGGAGGGTTAGTGCCTGGTTCAATCTGGGATTATAGTGGAGGGTAGTGCCTGGTTCAGTCTGGGATTACAGTGGAGGGTTGGTGTCAGGTTCAGTCTGGGATCTGCTCCCCAGAGAGCCTGTTGAGCTGCTTTTGCCTCCTCCGTGCCTCATGGGAATGGCTGTGCCTCATGGGAATGGCTGTGCCTCATAACATTCCATGGCTTTCAGAGCCATTCTAGGATAACTCTCTGGTAGGGCAATTAGAGTAAGGTATGATTATGGCTACTAGGCCTGTAATAAGGATGACTGTGCTCATGTTATTAACGTTGGTTATGGCAAGACAGTTGTCAATAGTGATGATTAAAGCTCCTGGTATTATTTGATTTTTATTAAAGACACTACAAACGATGTAATGAGCCTTTAAAGGAAAACATGACTGGTCCTTGTATGTACACATACTAACTTTGAAGTGAGGGACCGCAGGTCAGCGCAGGGAGGAGGGCCAGGGTCATCTTGTTTGGAGCTGCTCAAACCGCTGGTGGGAGTCCTTGCTAGTAGCTCTGTGGTCCTCAGCAGACTGCTGGGGTTTTCTCTCCAGTTTTTACTGGGCTTGGTGTCTATAAAAAGGGACGATGACAAACATGCACAGAGTGTTAGCAGTCAGTGATGTCAGTAGAGGACTGCTTGGGTTAACTGACATCTGCAATAGAGAAGGATCCTCGCACAACCCCGTTGTTTGTGTCTTGGATGTCTATAGCGACATGGGATGTTTTAAGTTTCTTTGTAGAATACTGGGTATGCAAGGAAGCATAAGAAGCTGTACTTTATATCCAGACACATAGATTTTTGAGTCCTCAAAATGTATTTATTGTGAAGTTATCCTGAGAGATCATAAAGGAACCCAGACAAAAGGTAAGTAGGGGTTCTGAGGAACATATCTGGAAGGCCGTCTGTAGCTCTTACTAGTTAGGGAATGCCAGTTATAGTGGCATTTTCTGTCTTACCAACTTGGAGAAGAACGTGTAAGATTAAGTATCTGGAGCTGGCAGAGTGCGGAGGAAGTGGTGCCCCAAGCCAGAGTGCATGCTGGCAGACGGCGGACGTGTGCTCCATTTGGCAGTACAGGTTGTGTCTGTTACCTAAAATACTTAGGACCAGAAGTATGTCAGATCTGGGAGTTGGGGAATTTGGGAATATTTATGTGAACCTTCTGAGCATTCCAAAATCTAATTCTTTGAACCGTGATCTCTATAGTCAAAAAACAGAACAAAACAAAAACAAAAACAAAAAAAAACCTTTAGAATTCAGAATTTTCCAATTTTTTGGACAAGGACAAAAAGCAGCCACATTCTTTGCCAAGATATGACAGGAGTGGCCAGCTGCCGGCATATTCCCTCCCCCCTTGCCCCGCCCCGCCCCACCCCGCCCCTGACGCCTTGAGGTGGATCCACATTGCTTTCGGCAGTGCTGCCTTCTAAACGTCTCCTAGGCCCATGAAGCCCCACTTAAAGAGTTTAACTGCTCTTCTACTCCAAAGTCTTCCATGTTCTCCCAACAAGCATGATGGTCAGGCCTGTCACAGCAGTGCCCAGTCCTGGCCAGCTTCCTTCTTAATTACAGTTGTGACTGAAGAGACATCGTGACCAAGGCACCCGTGCTGGATAGTTTTATGTCACCTGGAGACAAGCTAGAGTTTTGTGAAGGAAGGAACCTCGATTGAGAAAATGCCCCCATAAGACCCGGTTGCAGGCAAAGTTACAGTGCATTTTCTTAGTTAGTGATTGATGGGAGGGCCCAGCCCATTGTGGTTGGAGACACCTGTGGACTGGTGCTCCTGGGTTCTGTAAGAAAGCCAGCTGTGGGGAGCAAGCCAGTAAGTAGCACGCCTCCGTGACCTCTGCATAGCCCCTGCCTCCAGGTTCCTACTGTGGTCAGTGATGGACTGCCTTCCTTCGACGATGGATTATTTTGTAGAAGTGTAAACCCAATAAATCCTTTCTTCTCCAACTTGCCTTTGGTTATGCTGTTTCACTGCGGCAATAGAAACCCTAACTAAGACAGTGCCTTTTAGAAAACAGCGTTTAATTGAGGGATTCCAGTTTCAGAGGGCTTTATAATCATTATAATCATGGCAGAGTGTGGCTGGCATGGTGCTGGAGCAGCAACTGAGAACTTTGTGCCCTGATCCACGGGGGTGGGGGTGGGGGTGAGGGGGGCCGTGTGTGAACGAGCGCAAGTGCATTGGGCCTGGAGTGGGCTTTTGAAACTGCCACACTGCCTCCACAAATCCTTCCTGAACAGTTCCATTAACTGGGGACCAGGCATTTAAACATGAGTCTATAGGGGAGCATGGAGCATTCTCTTTCAAGCCGCCATTCTCAATTGGTTTGGCTTTTCTCTGTAGCTCTGGCTGTCCTGGAACTCACTCTTTAGACCAGGCTGGCCTTGAACTCACAGTTGCACCTGCCTCTGCCTCCTGAGTGCTGGGATTAAGGGCGCCTGCCACCATCACCTGGCTTCAGATTTTATTTTTTTAATTAAAAAGTGTTTTGCCTGCATGTGTGTGTACACATATGCGTGGTTGCCCATGGAGTTCAGAAGAGGTGTTGGAGCCCTCAGAACGAGAGTTCCAGATGGTTGTGAGCCACCGTGTGGGTGCTGGGGATCAAACCCAGGTCCTCCACAAGAGCAATATGTGTTCTTAACCACTGGGCCGTCTCTCTAGCCCCCTTATGTCTCATTAACAGGCACGGTTTAGATATTCAGAAAGGTTGTTGACTGAAATCTGAAATGTAGGTGAACTCTGGGCACCATGACATTCAGGTCCATTGCTTTCCCGTGTGTTTTGAGTGGATATTTATTTGTGAATATTGAGGAACTAATTGAATTCATGGTAATGGATATTAAGTTTTTCAAAATTACAGTTTTGGCTTAAAGCTCAAATTTAATCATCTGGAAATAAATATGCGAGGAAAACCCATTTTCTAGTGATGTGTTCTCCTGATTCTTTTTTGAGACTATCTACCAGGCACTCAAGCATAAACAGCCACAGCTCTGCTGAAGGGTCTTCAGGTGCTGTCTGAGGAGAGACACACCTAGGCCTGGTGGTGTATGACTGTGATGCCAGCACTTAGAACTGGGAGTTCTAGGCCGGCTCTGAGCCGTACAGTGAAGCTGTTTCATAGAGAAAAAAAAGGCTAGTGCACCTGGTTCCTCAAGCAGCTGCTGTTTCACAGAGAGAAAAAAAGGCTAGTGCACCTGGTTCCTCAAGCACCTGCCTGGCCTCTGTGTAGCGTGGACAGCCACAGCAGATAGCAGAAGCACTTTTGGGCGCCTCTGCTCAGTTCAGAGGTGGATAGAAGGATGTGTGCTAAAGATTGAGACCGGCTTTCACCGCTTTTATGTTAAGGCCACTGTAAGACAAAACACACCTAATTGTTTATTGCGGTGCCAGTGAGGCATAGGGGGACTAGACAGTGCGAGCCCCTGCTTTGCTTCATGCTGCGCCATCAGCCCAGACGTCAGCACACTGAAAGGGGCAGAGTGGCACCCTAGCCATGTCATAATGACCGTGTTGACTGCTCGGGCCCCCAGGGACGCGCAGGCTGTACTTTGGGAATTACTCCCCACTCTAATGTGCACTTAGACAGTGCTGGGGTCGGTGTCATTTGTGAACGTGTGTTTGCACCATAGTGACAGATACAAGAGTAAGTGCCTGGTAGGGGATTTCCTACAAAGAACAGATGTGAGCCTGGCGTTGGTGGCACACGCCTTTAATCCCAGCACTCCGTAGGCAGAGGGAGGCGGATCTCTGTGAGTTTGAGGCCAGCCTGGTCTACCGGAGCGAGTTACAGGACAGCCTCCAAAACAATACAGAGAAACCCTGTCTCAAAAAAAAAAAAAAAAAAAAACAGTTGTGGAGGACAGAAAGTAAAACAATAAACACAAAGAGGAAAAATCTAAATGCATAAAAATATTTAGACTAATTCAGAAGAACTTTGGTATGAGGGCTGGAGCTGTGGCTCTGTGTTAAGAGAATTCACTGCTGTTGCATAGGACCCAGGCTTGGTTCCCAGCACCCACATAGTGGCTCACAATTGTCTGTAAATCCAGTTCTTGGAGATCTAAAGCCCTCTTCTGACCTCCTTGGACACCAGTCACATGCATGGTCTACATACATACATGTAGGCAAAAAAAGCAAAGCAAAAGAAAACAAAAACCCCCCAAAACACATATTCCTATGTGGTGGTTTGAGAATGACCCCCATAGGCTCTTATACTGATTGCTTAGTCACAGGGAGTGGAACTATTTGTGAAGGATTAGAAGGTGTGGCCTTTTGGAAGATGTGCGTCACAGGGGTGGGCTTTGACGTCAGGAGCTCTTGCTATTCACAGTTAGGTCTCTCTCTGGCTCCTGCTGTGGATCAGGTGTAAGCTCTCAGCTTCGCTCCAGTGCCTGACAACCAGCCTCCATGTATTCACCATGATGATAATGGATTCGTCCTCTGAGACTGTAAAAAGCCCCCAATTAAATGTGTTCTTCAATAAGTTGCCTTGGTCATGGAGTCTCTTCACAGCAATAGAATAGTAGCTAAGACGACATAAAAGTAAATCTTCAATAAAACAAATGTGAGTGAGCAAAGTGTTGGACATTTGGGCACACAGTCAGGCTTCAAGTTCAGCAGACCGAAGCCTCCAGGCACAGGGAAATGAATAGGCCATGGTACTCCTGTTAGTACTAGCTAGGCTCTCAGGGTGTCTACTGCTGTGACAGTTTCAGTGATTTGAAGCTGATGATTGTGGAGGTGCTTTCATAAGCAAAATGGAAGGCCCAACTGTTGATGTGTCTCAGCCAGCCTTCTATCCCTGTGTAGCTGTCAGCTAAATTCAGAAAATAACCAGTGTTGTTCCTGTCAGGGAGGACACTTTCTTTTTTTATTTTTTATTTTTGCTTTTTGAGAAAGGGTTTCTCTGTGTGGCTTTGGAGCCTGTCCTGGAACTCACTCTGTAGACCAGGCTGAGCTCAAACTCACAGAGATCCACCTGCTTCTGTCTCCCGAGTGCTGGGATAAAGACACGAGTCACCACCGCCCGGCTGGAAGACACTTTCTTTGCAGATGGGTTTCTCCTCTGGCAGCCATAGCCGTGACTTTCGTGATATTTCTCCCAGTTCTCTGTGGCGTGTGTGGCCCTCTTCCCCCCACAAGACACTAGTTAGCTGGCTATTAAGCTTTCTTTCCTTTTTTTTTGTCTTTTTTTTTTTTTTTTTTTTAAGATGTGGCCTCTCTATGTAGCCTTGGCTGTCCTGGAATCTGGTATATATGGACCAGGCTGGCCTCAAA
This sequence comes from Mesocricetus auratus, assembly GCF_017639785.1. Classification (NCBI taxonomy): domain Eukaryota; kingdom Metazoa; phylum Chordata; class Mammalia; order Rodentia; family Cricetidae; genus Mesocricetus; species Mesocricetus auratus. The sequence continues at coordinate 112,024,824 of NW_024429266.1, forward strand.
CTCCTGAGATCCACCTGCCCAGTCTTAAGCTTTCTTTTTTCACGTGGTTCTATTAGATTTAAGTCTTAGCGGATTATAAGCGATTTGTGCCACAGGCATGAAAACAGTGTTTTTCTTTAGTGATAAAAAGCCTATTAGCGGGTATTTTGAGACAATGTAAAGACCTGTTTCTTACAATATGTGCACTGGTTTTAGCATGAAGAGACAGTTCCTGTCCGAAGCCAGCATTTCATGACTAGCACTGCCACTTGGTGACTGCAGTTCTGTCCCTGACCTCTCCCCCACCTTTGTTTTTGATGTGGTCTGTGGCTTCTTAACTTCACTACCTGCCCTTACTTCAAAGTGAAGACTTTCTTCTGTTGCATGTATGTGTTTTTATGCATGTATATATGTGTATGTCCGGTGCCCATGAAGGACACAATAGGTGTTAGACCGCCTGGAACTGCAGTTACAGATGGTAGTGCGTGCTGGGAATCGAACCTGGGTCCTCTAGGAGAGCAGCAGATGAGCTGCTGAGCCATCTGGAACTCACTCTGTAGACCAGGCTGGTCTTGAACTCACAGAGATCCACCTGCCTCTGCCTCCCTAGTGCTAGGATGAAAGGTGTGAGCCACCACCACCCAGCTAAAGGGTAGGGTTTTTATTTATTTTTTATTTTTATTTTTAAACTTAAATTAGAAACAAGGTTGCTTCACATGTCAATCCAAGGTCCCTCTCCCTTTCCCTCCCCTCCTCCCACGCCCTCCCACTAACCCTCCCAATGCCCCCTCATTTCCCCAGGGAGGGTGAGGCCCTCCATGAGGGTGTCAATAGTCTGTCATTTCATACAGGGCAGGGCCTAGGCCCTCCCCCAAGAGTCCAGGGTGAGAGTGCATCTCTCATTGGTGGATGGGCGCCCAAAGTCCATGTGTATACCCGGGATAAATACTGATCTACTACCCAAGGCTCAATAGATTACCTAGGCCTGCTCACTGACACCCCCATTCAGGGCGTCTTGATCAGTCCCATGCTGGATTCCCAGACATCAGCCTGGGATTCAAGAGCTAACCCGTGTCAGGTCAGCTGTTTCTGGGGGTTAAACCAGCCCAATCTTAACCCCTTTGCTCATCAGTCCTCCCTCTCTGTCACTGGGTTCCTTGAGTTCAGCTCAGTGTTTAGCTGGGGAGTCTGCCTCTGCTTCCATAAAGGGTAGGGTTTTAAGGTGAGCGTTTTAGTGTGGTGATGGTGTGTATGGTGAAGACGGTGACTCAGTGCCAAAGAGATGGTTGTGATCTGATGTCTACAGACAGGCGTGTAATCTTTGTTTAGGCTTCATTTTTGGATAAATAGCTGCTTTTAATTTCTCTTACATCTTGGCTACCTAGAGGCCATAGAAGTGAGACACGTGGCAGTTCCCTGGGGTGTCCATAAGGACCAGGTCTGTTGGGTGTTGTGCACTGTGTGTGTTGCCTCTGACAGTGCTGTTGGAGCTCATGGTCATGAGTTCCCCAGGGTGTTGCAGTGGAAGGCACTGTTTGCAGCTGCTGTGAAACCAGAAGCTTTGACACACATCCCCAGCACTAAGGCTTGCTCTGGGAGAATGGGGAATGTACTGACATGAACTGACGTCTTTTTCTTGAGTAACACTGCATGTTAAAACTACCATGGGAATTAAATTAAAAGCATGGTGATTTTTCCCATGGTGATTAAAGGTTAGAAAACTTAAAAATACACAGTATATGTGGAAACATTTAAACCACAAAATGATTAAAATTACCCCCTCACGTATCACAGATGAAAGCATGGCCATATCTTTTGTCCTTTGAGGGAAGATGTGTATACATGTATGAGCTTCATTTTGCATACTTAGACTATGCAAACACCTAGCACGCTGCTCCTTACCATTTCTCAAGCTGGTTTTTGTTGTTGTTTGTTTTATTTTCAATACAGGGGTTTCTGTGTGTAGCCTTAGCTGTCCCGGAACTCACTCTGTAGACCAGGCTGGCCTCTGAGTCACAGAGATCCACCCATCTCTGCCTCCGGAGTGCTGGGATAAAGGTGAGTGCCACCACCGCCTGGCTCCGTTTCTGAAGTTTTAAAAAGTAATTTTAAAGGCATTTTAGGATTTGGGAGGGGAAGTTTGTTTTAGTATAGCATGTTCACTACTATAAAGTAGTGACTCGTTTAATAATATAGTGTCCATCAATCTTCTTGTGCTCTGGTGATGCAGTCTGCCTGCTTAAGGGCCTTGTTCCTAACTGGACAGTGTAACATCTTAGTTCTTTTCTTTTTACACTTCATTGTCTGTAGCGTGTGAGGCACATATGAAGGTCAGAGGGCAACCCAAAGAGTCCATTCTTTTCTATGTGAGTTCTGGGGATTGAACCTTGTCAGTCTTCTTGGTAAGTGTCCTTGTGCTCCGAGCTAGCTCCATACCTTAGTGAGTTGTGTTTTTTTTTAAGATGCATTTTTTGTTTTTAAGATGTTTCTTGTTGTTGTTTGTTTTTGCCCCCCCTCCCCAAGACAGGTTTCTCTGTGGCTTTGGAGGCCGTCCTGGAACTCACTCTGTAGACCAGACTGGCTTTGAACTCACAGAGATCCACCTGCCTCTGCCTTCTGAGTGCTGGGCCTTAAGATGCATTTGTTTTTAAGGATGTATGTGTTTTGCCTGAAAGTATGCATGTGTCCCACATGTGTGCCTGATGCCCACAGAGGTCAGAAGAGGAGGTCATTGGACCCCTAGAACTGGAGTTAGAGAGGGTCGGAGCTGGGCACATGTGGGTACTGGAGTTAGAGAGGGTCGGAGCTGGGCACATGTGGGTACTGGAGTTAGAGAGGGTTGGAGCTGGGCACATGTGGGTACTGGAGTTAGAGAGGGTCGGAGCTGGGCACATGTGGGTACTGGAGTTAGAGAGGGTCGGAGCTGGGCACATGTGGGTACTGGAGTTAGAGAGGGTTGGAGCTGGGCACATGTGGGTACTGGAGTTAGAGAGGGTTGGAGCTGGGCACATGTGGGTACTGGAGTTAGAGAGGGTTGGAGCTGGGCACATGTGGGTACTGGAGTTAGAGAGGGTCGGAGCTGGGCACATGTGGGTACTGGAGTTAGAGAGGGTCGGAGCTGGGCACATGTGGGTACTGGAGTTAGAGAGGGTCGGAGCTGGGCACATGTGGGTACTGGAGTTAGAGAGGGTTGGAGCTGGGCACATGTGGGTACTGGGAGCCAGACCACTGCAGGGGCAAGTGCTCTAAACGGTGAGTCTTCGCTCTAGCCCTAGGTTTTATTGTTGGTCTCTGTGCTTGCTTCAGATTATTCTGTTGAGAAAACTCCCGCACGTGGCTTTCCCCATTGTCAGTTAGGAAGGAAGGAAGGAATGTGCCCAAGATGCCCAAAGCTCTGAGAAGCCCCAGTAATGCTCCTCGGTAACTATACCGGTTTTCAGGACCTGACCTCAGGTGGTTATACTCACATGGCAAATACTTTACCCAGTGAGCTGAGCTATCAGCACTCTGTGTCTGTCTGTCTGTCTGTCTGTCTGTCTGTCTGTCTGTCTGTCTGTCTGTCTGTCTGTCTGTCTGTGCCTGCAGAGGCCAGAAGAGTGCATTGGATTTACAAGTGGTTGTGAAACACCTGACATGGGAACTGAACTCCTGGCCTCTGGTCCTTTGTAAGAGCAGTAAGACCCATTGAGCCATTACTGCAGCCCTGTGGGTCTCTCTTACGTAGAGAGATGGAACTCCCTGTGGACCAGGCTGCGCTTGAACTCTCAGATATCCGTCTGCCTCTGCCTCCCGAGTGCTGGGATTAAAGGAAAAACCGTGAGTCTTAAAGCATTAGTAGTATACTTTCTTTTCACTTACGCTGTGTGTATGATGTACGTGAATGCCCAGGTGGATATGTAGAGGTCAGAGGTCAGCTTTGTGGAGCTGGTTCTCCCCATGGGTTCTGAGGGCTGGATTCGGGTTGCCAGGGTGGCATGACAAGGGCCTTTGCCTCCTGACCATCTCGACTGTCCACATGCAACTTGATTTTCAAAATGAACGTAAGCTACAGATTTTGAAACAGTGAAACAGTAACACGTTCAGTTCCAGATGGGAAGACCAAAATGTTTACTCAGTGCAGCCTGGCCTGAATGATTCTGAGTTTATGGACTTGTTTAACAGTTCTCAAATAAAATTTGTAACTAAATGTAATTGGAAACCTCATGATGGAATCATAGGTAGTAATTTAATGCTTCAGTCTGTCCAAGACTAGTTGCATGTCATTAAACATTGAGTTCATTGTAAACTCTCAACATTTTGTGAGCTGTTTTTTAATTATTCATTCATTATTGTGTGTTGGGTCCCTGTGCCATAGTGTACATGTGAGATCGGAAGATGGCTTCATGGGGTCGGTTCCTTCTTAAATTACTTGTATTCTGGAGTTTGAACTCAGGTTGCCAGATTTGTGTGACTGGTGTTTTTACCCATGAATTATATTGCTAGTGGCTACTAACTATTTAATTATGTAGAACCAAATCCAAAAAGTGTGTATGTGGGGGGGGGTGAAATATAGATCTAGCTGATTTAACATTGTACTTTGACTAGGATAACTTTGTGTTTTTGTGTCAGTATGTATTGTTTTAAAAACAAATTTCTAGCTGGGCCGTGGTGGTGCGAGCCTTTAATCCCAGCATTGGGGAGGCAGAGGCAGGCAGATCTCTGTGAGTTTGAGACCAGCCAGGTCTACTGAGTGAGTTCTAGGACAGCCAAGGCTATACAGAGAAATTCTGTATGGAAAAACAAAATTAAACAACAACAAAAAACTTAGAAAAACATTAACATTTTACTAAGTAATTTTATCTAATTAGGAAGGCAGATTTGTGTGCCTGAAGAGCATTGATCTATTTGTAACCATTGTTGTAATTGGTGGTCACTTTAAATGCTTAGTTCTGCTGGGATCTTCAAACTGTCTGATTAGATAATTTGAGGTTTCTGGAAGAGAAGGGAGCACTACAGGGTCCATAGACTCTGGCTGGAATCATTGGAATTTTAAGATGTGTTGATTTGCTTGCTGGAAGTAAATCAAAATTTCCTGCTTGTTTTCTTGTTTTGTTCAGTTTCATAACAATATCTGAATTCACATGCTGCTGGAGTATATACTGAGCCCTTTTTTTGTTTGTAAAATTCAGTGATGATTTTCTAAAAAAAAAAAAAAGAAAAGAAAAATCTTTATATTTAAAACCATCTCAAGGGCCAATACTTAAAAAACATACCTAAATGACAAATGATGTTTGTTCACTAGACAAGAGATTTAGAGTCTCAGATGCTTGTCTTGGAGATTGCATTCTTAAATTTAAGATGTCTATTTACCAGTTGTCTCAATTTAAGCCCATGCATATGATGAAAGGCTTCCTGAGGAAAATGATGTAAAACTTCGTTTAGGGATGTTCTCTGCTCCAGAAAAGTGTTTGTGAAAGCACAGATGCCCTGTGGACAGATGGCTGGTGAGGAGAGAACCAGTGTTCTGCTGTGCTGCCACGCCCCACATGGATAGACTGTTCTGGTAGTTTCCATTTTGCTCTCCTGAGGCTGTCATTTTACCTCCTGGCCATTTAACACATTCTTGAGAGTGTCTACCTTTCCCAGACACTTACTTTAACCGTTTTACAGGGTGTTAAGGTCTAAAGCTCAGCCTACTAAAGTTTAATGTCCTGAACAGATTGTTAATTACAGATTTAGTTTATGATCCTTTTTCTAATTGTGAAGCTTTAAAAAGGGTTAGAACACTTGGCAATGAGGAAATGACCACTCTAACCCTTGGTGTCTGTTAGAGGGGAAGCCCAAGGGCAGGCGGATGGCCTGGATGCGCCTAAGGGTAAGGTCTGTATAAAGGACAGCTAGCCACTGGTTCTCAGAGCTGGTAGCTAACTCCCAGTTCTTGGCGGGTTTTTTTGGCCAATTATATCAGTGTTGCAAGGGGGACCAAGAGTTTCTTTGAGAGAATTGTGCCCTTATGGGGGTGCTAGCTAAGTTTTTAGAATGTTCGTGTTTTCTGCTTGACACACTCAGGCTCCTCTGAGAAGAGGGATCTTCAGTTGAGAAAATGCCCTCATTGGATTGGTCTGTGGCTTGTTTTCTTGATTAGTGATCTAAGTGGAAGGGCCCAGCCCACGGCAGGTGGTTTGAGCTGTAGCAGTGGACAGCTGTGTAGTGGGCTGTAGTAGTGGGCTGTAGTACAGCTGTGTAGTAGGCTGTAGTAGTGGGCTGTAGTACAGCTGTGTAGTGGGCTGTAGTAGTGGGCTGTAGTACAGCTGTGTAGTGGGCTGTAGTAGTGGGCTGTAGTAGTGGGCTGTAGTACAGCTGTGTAGTGGGCTGTAGTAGTGGGCTGTAGTACAGCTGTGTGTAGTGAGCTGTAGTAGTGGGCTGTAGTACAGCTGTAGTAGTGGGCTGTAGTACAGCTGTGTAGTAGGCTGTAGTAGTGGGCTGTAGTACAGCTGTGTAGTGGGCTGTAGTAGTGGGCTGTAGTACAGCTGTGTAGTGGGCTGTAGTAGTGGGCTGTAGTACAGCTGTGTAGTGAGCTGTAGTAGTGGGCTGTAGTAGTGGGCTGTAGTACAGCTGTGTAGTGGGCTGTAGTAGTGGGCTGTAGTACAGCTGTGTAGTGGGCTGTAGTACAGCTGTGTGTAGTGAGCTGTAGTAGTGGGCTGTAGTACAGCTGTGTAGTGGGCTGTAGTACAGCTGTGTAGTGGGCTGTAGTAGTGGGCTGTAGTAGTGGGCTGTAGTACAGCTGTGTGTAGTACAGCTGTGTAGTGGGCTGTAGTACAGCTGTGTAGTGGGCTGTAGTACAGCTGTGTAGTAGGCTGTAGTAGTGGGCTGTAGTACAGCTGTGTAGTGGGCTGTAGTAGTGGGCTGTAGTAGTGGGCTGTAGTACAGCTGTGTGTAGTACAGCTGTGTAGTGGGCTGTAGTACAGCTGTGTAGTGGGCTGTAGTACAGCTGTGTAGTGGGCTGTAGTACAGCTGTGTAGTGGGCTGTAGTACAGCTGTGTAGTGGGCTGTAGTACAGCTGTGTAGTAGGCTGTAGTAGTGGGCTGTAGTACAGCTGTGTAGTGGGCTGTAGTAGTGGGCTGTAGTACAGCTGTGTAGTGGGCTGTAGTACAGCTGTGTAGTAGGCTGTAGTAGTGGGCTGTAGTACAGCTGTGTAGTGAGCTGTAGTACAGCTGTGGTACAGTGGTGTCATAGGCTGAGCAAGCTGGAAGGGACAAAGCAGCAGAGGGTGTGGCTTTATGGGCTCTGCTTCAGTTCCTGCCCTGCCTGAGTTAGTGCCTTGACTTCCTTCTTAATGGGTGGTGATTTGGATGAGTAAGACTCCTTCCTCCCCATGTGGTTTTTTTTTTTTTTTTTTTTTTTTTTTTGGTTTTTCGAAACAGGGTTTCTCTGTATTGTTTTGGAGGCTGTCCTGGAACTTACTCTGTAGACCAGGCTGGCCTTGAACTCACAGAGATCCGCCTGCCTCTGCCTCCCGAGTGCTGGGATTAAAGGCGTGCGCCACCAACGCCCGGCTCCCCATGTGGTTTTTGGTGAGTGTTTTATCCCACACAGCATTAGAAAGCAGACTAAGACCATGGGCTTGAAGGTGTGAGCTTCACCTGTAATCACATTGATTGTAAGCCTGCCGTGAGGTAGGGTTGTTGTCATAAGATGCATAATTTTCAAAATGTGTGTTTGTGGGTGGGTGAGCACGCATGCCACAGTAAGTGTGGGAGTCAGAAGGTAACTCAGGAGTTTGTGCCCTCCTTTTTGCCTTCCTGCAGGCTGGCCGGCCTCCAATTTATGGGAGATTTTCCCGTCTTTGTCTCTCATCCTGACGTAGAAGTGGGATATGTGGCGCCCCCTGCACACGGGCCCTGCCCCCTTCTGTGTGCGCTCTAGGGCTCTCATGACTGCCATCAGACTTGTGAGACAGTACCATCTTCATGGCCCAAGAGATGTAGTGTTGCACTGTGTTATTTAACAGTCTGTGTGTGTGTGTGTGTGTGTGTGTGTGTGTGTGTGTGTGTTGCTGGGCAGCTCTATCTCTAGTTCTCTTCTTTTTTATTTTGAGAAGAGCTCTCACTAAATTGCTAGGTGCCTTGAATTTGTGATTCTCTCTTCTCAGCCTTCCCAATGGCTGGGATTATAGGCCCACTAGGCCTTTTTTTTTTTTGTTTGTTTGTTTCTTTTTTGTTTTTTTTCTGTGTAGTTCTGGCTGTCTGTAGATCAGACTACCTCAAACTCAGAACTCCACCTGCCTCTGCCTCCCAGTGCTAGGATTAAAGGCGTGCACCACTGATGCCTGCCCATTTTGTTTTGTTTTGTTTTGTTTTTTTTTGAGACAGGGTTTCTCTGTGTCATAGCCTTGACTGTCCTTAGACTCACTCTGTAGACCAGGCTGGCCTCTTTACTCACAGAGATTCACCTGCCTCTGCCTCCTGAGTGCTGGGATTAATGGTGTTCACCGCCATACATGGCCTTTTTTTTTTTTAAAGACATTTTTATTATTAATTTTAGTTAAGTTCTAACTGTGTATCTCAGGCTGGTCTGAAAGTGAATTCTTGTTCAGGCTCTGCCTCTGGTTTTTTTTTTTTTTTTTTTTTTGGTTTTTACGAGACAGGGTTTCTCTGTATTGTTTTGGAGGCTATTGGTCCAGCCCAGCCTCGAGCTCACAGAGATGCTCCTGCCTCTGCCTCCCGAGTGCTGGGATTAAAGGCGTGCGCCACCACCGCCAGGCATCTGGGTCTGCCTCTTGAATGAACGCACCACACATACCAAGCTATGACATCACCTTTTAAATTGAACAGTACGGTCCAGCCTTGATGCATGTCCTTGACCCAGCAGCAGAAGCTGAGTCAGAGGGACAAAATAACAATAGATTAATCAGAACAATAGGTAACTGTTTGTGGATGCAACATAGGACCTGAAGTGGTAGGTAAATGGGATGCTGTCAAGCCACAATCTCATTCTTCAACACTGTCTACATCCTGTATGACTTTATACATATAATTTAGTTAACTCTGTTTTATGTGCATTGGTATGAAGGTATCAGATCCACTGGAACTGGAGTTATAGACAGTTGTGAGCTGTCATGTGGGTGCTGGGAATTGAACCTGGGTCCTCTGGAAGAACAGTCAGTGCTCTTAATCACTGAGCCATGTCTCCAGTCCCCAGTATGACTTTTTTAAAAAGATACATTTTAAAGGTAAAAGATATCACCTGGGCTGGGCGGTGGTGGTGCATGCCTTTAAATGTAGCACTCAGGAGGAGGCAGGTGGATCTCTGTGAGTTCGAGGCTTGCCTAGTCTACAGATTGAATTCCAGGACAGGTTCCAAAGCTACAGAGAACTGTGTCTTGAAAAACCAAAAGGAAAAAAAAAAAAAAGATACTACCTGGGATAGACAGCTGGAAGACAAACAGCGCATGTATTTGTGTATTATTTATTTATCCTGTGTGGCCCCGGTTGGCAGAACTCAGCACCTCTTGCATCTGTGTCCTGAGTGCTGGCGTGGAACATTACTAGCATCCCGCAGTGCTGTGTTTTAGATGATGATCTCAGGCCCTGTGATGCGTTCAGTGGCGAAGCATTTGCTGTTAGCCTGAACCCCATGCAGAGGGAAAGAACCAGCCTCTGTGCTTTGATTGTGGTCTCCACAGGTGTGCACATGCACAGTAAATAAGTGTAATGACGATTTCAATGAATGGGCTGTGAGATGGCTTAGGAAACGTGTGTTTGTCAGTGTGACTCAAACCAGAGCAGCCTAGGAAGAGTCAGAGAGGACTTTCCTCCATCAGAGTGGCCTGTGGACGTGTCTGAGACGGCATCCTGGAACTCACTCTGTAGACCAGGCTAGCCTCGAACTGAGAGAAATCCACCTGCTTCTGCCTCTTGAGTGTTGAAATTAAACAGGTTTATCTCCACCACCTGGCTGAGGGAGACTTTCTTTCTTTCTTTTTTTTTTTTGTAAAGATTTATTTATTTATCACATATACAGTGTTCTGCCTACATGCCAGAAGAGGGCACCAGATTGAATTGTAGATGGTTGTGAGCCACCATGTGGTTGCTGGGAATTGAACTCAGAACCCCTGGAAGAGCAGTCAGTGCTCTTAACCTCTGAGCCATCTCTCCAGCCCCGAGGGAACTTTCTTAATTGCTAATTGGTTCAGGAGGGCCCAGTTCACTGTGGACCATGCCATTCCTAGGCAGGTAGGGTCTGGACTGTACCAGAAAGGTTAAAACAAACAATCCCAAGATGTTTGTTTTTCAAGACAGAGTTTCTCTGCATAGTGTTGGAGCCTATCCTGGAACTTGCTCTGTAGAGCAGGCTGGCCTTGAACTCACAGAGATCCTCCTGCCTCTGCCTTCCGAGTGCTGGGATCAAAGCCATGCACTACCACTACCTGGCTAGTTTATTTTTTTTAATGGTGAAGTAAGAGCCTTTGTGTTTACCTGCCTGTTTGCTAAGAGTAAAATGCCTGGTGTAGCCTTTACCCATTAAGAGCCCTTGGTAAAAATGCTAACTTATTGCAGGAATTTCTATTCCAAGTATTGATAAAATTTTTAAGTTTATTATTTGCTATTTATTATTTTTTTATCCATTTTTGAGTTGGTTTCTCAGAACTCAGGCTGTTTTTGAACATCCTATATAGCGTAGGCTGGCCTTGAACTTGTGGTCTTCCTGCCTCAGTGTCTTTGAGTGCTGGGATTGAAATTTATTCTTAATGATTTTTATTACAGAGGAAGGGGGGGTGAGAGAAAGAGAGAGGGGGGAGTGCTCACACATGCTTCCTATAGCGGTCAGAGGATGAGAGAGAGGGGTCTCACCCTCCTGATCCTGTTGCCTCTACCTCCCAAGTATTGGAGTTACAGCCATGTGCCGCCAAGCCTGGTTAGTGTGTACGTGGTTGTTTCTGTGGGTTTTTTTTATTGGTTGGTTGGTTGGTTTTGGCTTTTCAAGACAGAGTTTCATTGTGTAACCCTAGCTGTCCTGCAACTCACTGTGTAGACCAGGCTGTCCTCAAATTCACAGAGGTCCGCCTGCCTCTGCCTCCCGAGTGCTGGAATAAAGGCGTGCGCCGCCGCCGCTGCTGCCACCACTACCACCATCCTGCCATGTATGAGCATATTTTCTGTGTGTAACGTATGTGCACTTGGTGCATAACTGGTACCTGCAGAGTTCAGAAGGTAGCATCAGATGGTCTGGAACTGGAATTATGGATGGTTGTGAGCCACCTCATGGGTGCTGGGAACGGAACGCAGGTCCACGGTGAGAGCAGCAAGTGCTCTAGGCACAAGCACCCAGTCATTTCTCCTGCCGAGGAGTTCGGTGTTGCTGGCCTCAAACCTGCAGTGATTGTCTTGCCTCTGCCTCCTTAGTGTTAGCATGGCAGGCTCACACCACCATACCTGAGAAGGTTGTTTCTTGCCTTTTGTAAAAATAAATGTAATCAGTTTTATCTTTGAGTATCTGATATCATCTCTATTCACCTGAAAACACATGAGCTAAATGTTTAGTCTTCTAGTAACCACATTAAGAAGGAAGTAAACAAATAAATGAAATTAAGATTCTATGCAACCTGGTATGTCTAGAACATTTTAACATGTAAACAATCTAATAAAGCACTGAGAACATTTTCCTTTCTTTTCTCTTTTTAGTTTTAGTTTTGTTTTTGAAACAGAGTTTCTCTGTGTAGCCCTGGCTGTCCTGGCACGCACTCTGTAGACCAGGCTGGCCTTGAACTCAGAGGTCCACCAAGTGTTGAGGTTAAGGGCATGCACCACCACCACCTGGCAAGAACATTTTCATTTTATAGTTGTTAAACTTGGAGTGTTTGCTTGGCGTGGAGGAGGCAGTGTGATTCACTGTGTTGTGTCTGCGCTGGACTTGGGAAGAGGCTTGTGTTAGCACTCACAGGCAGCCAGCTTGAGATAGTAGCGTTGGTATTCACCTGAGTTTCTGTGGTTACTCGACATACCGGCGGTGACTTGTTAAGGGGCACAGTCTTAGCTCTGTCAATAGACCGCTACAGAATCTTTGGTTATTAAGGTATCCAGGGTCAGTTGGTGCCCCATTCAACTGCTGTCTTCAAAGCTAACCAGCTTTCGGTTGCTTGGTTTTGTTTTTTGAGACAGGTCTCACTGTGGCTGTCTGGGAGCTGGCTGTGTAGCTGTGGTTGGCCTGGACCTTGTAAGCGCAATCCTTAGCCCCCAAGTGTTTGAATTCTGTTGTATTCATATGCCATCCACATATGACTGGATTGATTTCTTTCTAAAGTCATTTATTTGTGTGTGTGTGTGTGTGTGTGTGTGTGTGTGTGTGTGTGTGTGTGTGTGTGTGTGTTATTGTGTACCCGGGCCAGCAGCTGTTTCGCACTCTGCAGTATTCCTTTGAGACAGGCCCTGTCACTGAGCCTCCACCTAGCTGGTGTCCCTAAGCCCCAGGGTCATCCTGGTTCCAGCTGCCTACATCTCTGGGGTTATGAGGTACTTACTGCAGCTACACTGAGCTTTTGCTTTTTAAATGGGTGCTGGAATTTGAACTCAGGTCTTCAGCAAAGCATACCTACCAACCAAGCTCCCTCTCCAGCCCCCTTTTTTAGAGGTTCTGGGAATGAAACCCAGGGTTTTGTGCATTCCAGGTGAGCATTGAGCTCAAACTCATTTCAAACTGGTAAGATAAAAACTTAGAAATTGTATGAATAGCTGGGGGTGGGGTGCACACCTTTAATTCCAGCACTCAGGAGGCAGAGGCAGGCGGATCTCTGTGAGTTTGAAGCCAGCCTGGTCTACAGAGTGCGTGCCAGGACAGCCAGGGCTACACAGAGAAACCTTGTCTTGAAAAACAAAACAACAACAACAAAAAACTTGTGTGAATAAAACGTTACTTCCAGGCATGTGTGCGTATTGTGTGATTCTCATACCAGGTCCCGGTCTGTCTGTCTTCCCCTAACATTTGTGGTTCCTGTGTGGTGCTTACAGTGTCCTTTCTTGGAGCTGTGTGGATGTAGAGTATGTTATCTCTGATCATCCTGCTGTTCTTCAGCATTCTCTGTCCTGCCTTGCATGTATCAGAAGAAGATATGAGAACTTTCTCTACCCCTACCTTGAAAAATCATTTATTCCCCTCAAAGAAAGGCATTATAGTTAAGAACATAGCTCAGTTCTGGAGTGTGGGCCTGATGTGTTTAAGGCTCTGGGTTTGATTTCCAGTAGAACTTTTGTCTTTTTAACGTGTGGGTTCTGAGGGCCAAACTTTGACCCTCATGTTACAAGGCGAGTGCTTTACTGACTGAACTTTCCTTTGTCTCACATGTGCGGTGTTGGGGCAGGGTGGGGGTGGGGGTTAGGAGAAACTGAGGGTGGCACTGGTCTTTTGTAAGTCCTTCAATCAGCTTGCCTCCCCTCTCCTCTCCCCCTCTGTCCTCCCCCCTTTTAGTGTGTTATCCCCTCCCTTTCCCCCTTCTTCCTCCCTCCCTCCCTCCCTTCCTCCCTTTCCCTCCCACCCAAGACTTGGTCTCGTGAAATCCTGGCTGACCTCCGTTTTGACTGTATGTAGTGGGGGTGACCTTGAACTTTTGTTCCTTCTGTCTTTTGAGTGCTAGGTTCATAGGCATGTGTCACCTGGCCTGCATTATTCTGTGCGGTGCTAGGGATCAAACTGAGGGCCTTGTGCGTGCTAAGTAAGCTGTCTACCAACTGAGCTATGTCCCCAGCTGAGCACCCTGTTCTTCCAGGTGCCTGTGTTGCCCTGTCAATCCAGCGGACGATGCGGTTCCAGCCCGGGCTGTACTTCCTCTCCTCGTTCTTAAGGGGGCGCTCTCCTTTGCATCGACCCTCCATTTCACTGGCCCTCTTTAATACTGTCTTAAAGATGCCTGATATCTTCTGCTGATGTTATAAAGCAGGTTCAAACCATTGAACTCTCAACTGGCTTTTCTCTGGCTCATGCTAATGTCCTGTTGCAGGATGGAGAAGTGGCTCATTTCCCTCCAAACATTTAGGAGCGTTTACTATAGATCACAAGTAAGCTGGAAATTGCCCATGACAGTGGCTAGTACTTTCGTGGGTTAGTATTCTAGTTACAACTCCTTTTCTCCTCTCTGGTAATGTTTGTGTCACATGTTTGCTCCTGGAGAAATTTCTGTCGTTAAATGTACACTTTGTTTTTATAATGTGCTTTCTTAATGATTTCGTTGTTGTTTTGTTTTGAGGCAGAGTCTGTCTCTCTATCCCTGGCTGTCCTGGAACTTACTGTGTATATGTAGCCCAGGCTGCCTGCCTCAGCCTCCAGAACGCTGGGATTGCAGGCACTGGGCTGTGTGTACCACCGTGCCTGGCACATGGTGTGATTTGTCTAGTGAATCTCTTTGTCTGGACCTCTAGGCTCTGCCTAGAAGTTCAAGCTGAGTCTTTTGAGTATATCTCAGCTCTCCCCCAAGGAAATGCTGTGACCACCGAAGCCTTGTGTTGGGGACCACCTTTGTGAGAGGATCGGGTTGAGGCACCACCCTGGCAGCCATAAGGCGGCTGTGCCTGGTATCTGTCTGTGTGCAGAACCAGCACCTTAAAAGATGGCCTGGGGCCGGGCGTTGGTGGCGCACGCCTTTAATCCCAGCACTCGGGAGGCAGAGGCAGAGGCAGGCGGATCTCTGTGAGTTCGAGGCCAGGCTGGACCGACAGCCTCCAAAACAGAGAAGCCCTGTCTCGTAAAACCAAAAAAAAAAAAAAAAAAAAGATGGCCTGGGTAACTTAATGAAAAGACACAAACAAACAAGCTCGTCTTTGAGCAGGCTCTCAAGGAATACACAAGAAACCCTGTGCTGCTTAGCACCATCTTGTGTGTGTGCGCACTCGGACACGCAGAGGAGAGAGAAGTACTTTGGGTGTCCTGCTGTGTGTCATTTGCCTTATTTTTGCATGTAACAGGATAATCTGACTTGCCAGTGATCTCCCATGATTCATCTGTGTCCACCCCACCAGTGCTGGGGTAACAGAAAGCTGTGGCCAAAATCAACTTTTATGTGGGTGTTGGGGATTCGAACTCAGGTCCCCAGGTGCCTTGTCCAGCACAGCTCCAGGGACACACAGGCACAGGACAGGAAAGCTGGTGTTGGCTGGACTGGATCTCTGATGGGGAAGCTGCAGCACTTCGGAAAGCTCAGCCTGTATTTATTACGTACAGGGTTATTGCATCTGACCAGTGAGGTGGGATTATTATGTAGAGAGGACAAGGAGGCAGGGATATTACATACACCTGAACAGAGCTCCGCCTGCCTCTGCCTCCATGTGCTGAGGTTAAAAGGGGCCACACACCTGGCAGTTCTGCCATGAAAGGTATTTCCTGTCACACCATACCTACTTCTGCAGATTATTCCTCAGAGTTTCAATTTCCCCAGTATCTCTGAGCTTTTGAGTCTCCTGAGAAAGCACTGATGTTAAAAGTCAACAAAAAAGTGTGAATTGCTGGAACTAGGTGGGTTAACTTGATGTGAGTGGCTTCGGTGACCTCCGAGGTCAGAGAGACATGCATCGTCTACTGTGGTGAGGAAAGAGTTAAACATTCGTCCTGACTTTTCTGTACCTAGCTGCTCTTCACACTGTTAAAGTGTCTTCTGAGGGAAAGGCCTTGATAATGTAGCCCAGGTTGGTTGGGAGCTCACTTTGTAACCCAGGCTGGCCTCCTGTGCCGATCCACCTGCCTTTTCCTCCTGATGTTGTTATAGGTATGTGTGCTACCATTCCCAGCATTTTGTTTGTTTGTTGAATGAGATGAGCTTTTACCGAATAGCCCACTTCAGCCTCCCAAATTGCTGGGATTATAGATATGGAAGAATTTTAGCTCAGCCTTAATGGGAGGCTTGACAGAGTGAGAAAGTCGTCGGTTCAACCTGAATAAAATAATGAATACAGGCAATAACCACACTATAACAAGGTAGCCAGAGAGCCAGGCATGTGGAGAGGCACCCCTGGGGTCCCAGCAGTTAGGAGACTGAGGTGGGGTGGAGACTTGGAGGTCAGGCTGGGCATGGTGGTTCATGCCTTTAATCCCAGCACTCAGGAGAAGTAGGAGGATCTCAGCTAAAGGCTAGCCTGGTCTATATAGAGAGTTCCAGGACAACTAAGACTACATAGAGAGACCCTGTCTCAAAAAAACTAAAAGAGAAGGTGTGTGAGGAAGTTCCAGGTCTGCCTGAGCTGCCGAGCAAGACAGATTAGAACAAACAGCAGCAAACCAATACCGAACACCCTTGGGGAGCGCCACTTTATCCTGGACAAGCAACAGGGAAAAACATATCAAACCTTTGGGTCTATCATTTTATATGGGACAGAAAATTAGCAAAATCCAGTCACCAGAAAACTAGTAAGTGAAGAGAGAGAAGTGAAATGTAAAATCATGAGTCTTGTTAGAAGTGAGCTAGATACAGTGTGTGGATCTTATTTATAGGAATGGATTACCCACTTGTTAAATTTTTTTAATTTAGGAAAACCTGAGCTCTAGCTAGATTTTCATGTTGCCTTTGTTAACGTAAGACGTCTTTATTGCGTCTACTAGTGTGAGTTCACATGTGAGGGTCAGAGGACTCCTTGTGAGAGTCTGTTCTCTCCTCCCAGATGGGACGCAGAATCAAATTCAGGTTGTCAGTTTCCCCCACCGAATCATCCAGACCGACTCACTTTGATAATGGCATTTTGTCTAAAGTCATCTGGGGAGAGGCCAGGATGGAGACTGGGTGGACAGGTATATGAATGTCTCATGTGGCCCAGGCTGGCTTTGAACTGCCTGAGTGGCTGAGGATGACCTTGAACAGGGTCCATCCATGTCTGCCTCCTATGTGTTAGAATTACAGGCCTGAGTTCACTGCATTCAGCTGTCTAAGGTCTTTTGTTGGCTTGTTTGTTTGTTTTTCCCTCCCCTGTACCTCCAGTCCAGCCCCATGAGGGTTTGAGACTGGGTCTGACTCTGTAGTCCAGACTGATCTGGAATTCCTTGTAGTTTGGGTAGACTGACCTTGAATTTGAACTGAATCGTCTTCCTCAGCTGAGATTGCAAGCATGAGCCACCATGCTTGATAGACTAATGCCTTTATTTAGATAGTTTTGATTTTGGTTTTGTTTGTTTTGTTTTGTTTTTTGTTTTTTGTTTTTGAGGCAGGGTCTCTATCTCTGAATAGAATTTACTTTGTTGACCAGGCTGGCTTTGAACTCAGAGATCTGCTTGCTGGGACAAGAGGTTTGTGCCACCATGCCGAACCTGAACGATTTCTGGAGACATGTGCGTTTATAAATAAATCATGAGACTGATAATGTCTAAAGCTGATGATACGCTCAGGGAGGAAGAGTGGGGACAAGAGTGAGTGCCACTTTAGTTGCCCTTTTGGGGGGGTTGCAGATGGGGTCTTGCTGTGTAGACTGGTTCTGAACTCCCACCTTCCTGCCTTTTCCTCCCCAGTGCTGGGATTACAGGAGTGCCCACTATTCCACTTGAGTTGTCTTACTCCTTGGTAATTTGGGGGAGTTTATGGGCATCTCATGCTATCCTCGTAAATTGCATTCAGTTTAGTAAATAGTTACTGATGTTGGGCAGAGGGGAAGCCATAGACAAAACCTAGAACCAGATAGGATTTATGACCTGGGACCGTGCTAGTAAATATAAGACATATTAAGGCCTTGACGTGAACAAACCAGCTGGGAGCAACTGGGAGTAAACGCCGAGAGGGTATCTATGGGAGTCTTGGCTAGTCCATCTTGTGCAACGTTGGAGTCGCGGTCATGTTAGATACAGCCCTTGTCTTAGCGTGATCTGCCCTCGTGGGCCTTGTTGGAGAAGGCAGGGTGTAGAGTGAGCAGGATCCAGATCAAACTTGACTGCTGAAGCTGGGTATGGTAATATGGAGGCTCATCTTACTAATTTTTCTACTTTTAAGTCAATTGCTGTTTTTGTTTTTGTTGTCTGTTTGGAATTTAAGGTCTGAGTATTTGCTAGTCGGCTCTCAGCAGATATAGCCGCTACCCCTTGACAGTCTGTTCTTGGTGTTTCTCTTTAACTTCCTTCATTCTCTTGACTAAAAGTTGAGCATATTCTGCAGCCTCTTCCTTGTCTTTCTTACTGTGTTTCTTCAGGGCAGTGTGTTGCTTGTGTTCTTGTTGCAGGACATGTGAAGTAACAAGACACTAGACCTTGGGTGTTTGGGTTCTGGACTTATTCCTTCTTGGCTTTGGGGCTTTCTGACAATATATCGGCAGACATCATCTTCAGAATGATTGAAAGCTTTTCTGCTTGCTCTTTTGGGGCCCAACTGCCAAGGCACATAGTATTAGTCCAGGAATACCCTCCCCACCCACCCATCCACCCATCCTTCCATCCAGGCAGAGTTTCTCTGTTTAGCCCTGGTTGTCCTGGAACTGGCTTTGTAGACCAGACTGTCCTCTAACTTGAGATCCATCTACCCCTGAGTGCTGGGATTAAAGGTGTGTGTACCCTCTGTCTGTCTGTCTGTCTGTCTGTCTGTCTGTCTGTCTGTCTGTCTCTCTCTCTCTCTCTCTCTCTCTCTCTCTCTCTCTCTCTCTCTCTCTCTCTCTCTCTCTCTCTCTCTCTCTCTCTCTCTCTCACACACACACACACACACACCACACACCACACTTACTCTTTTGAAACAGTAACCAAGTTGAGAACACTACTCAGATTGGCAATCCACACTGCAGCCCCAAGCAGACTTGCACTTCCTGTCACTGGTTCTCCTTGGATGGTAACAAGAATGTGCCTTATTCAACAGCAGGCACACTATGCCATGGGTCAAGACACCCTGCTTCATGGGAAAACCTTGTGTGTTTTTCCCACCACTAATTCCAACACGTTCACCGGAGCATCAGCAGCTACTTCCGTGGTCATATGCTGCTCCTAGAATGTTTGGGGTTACAAAGCTTGTGTTCATCGTCCACTCCAGTGAGTTTCTGACAGCCAACTGCCTAGGAGTCCACATGGAAAAGAACTTGGTGTCAATTTGAAAATTTGCATAAAATTGTATCCGTTAACTAAGGATCTTGAAGATGCTGTTTAGAATTTCTGAGTCTCCTTATCCTGTGATTAAACTTGTTTTTGAAAAGCTGCATTACTAGTTGGATTTTCATACAAGCATTTCAGTGTATGAATGCTTTCCCCAGTTGGAGGGATGGAGCCAGGGCCTTGCGCCCTGAAGAGAGGGCACCAAGTCACATCTTCCCAGCTCCATATAAGCGGGTGTTTTAAAAACCCACTTCCCCGCGTGAGAATCTCTTAAATTTATAAGTAGGTTGTGCTGAAAATTGAACTTTGTTTTTAACAATTTGTATAGTTAATAGTTGAATGATTTTCTAGTTTTCATTCTTGTACTAAGTGTGATGGTTTTTTTCCTTCTAAGATTTAAGAAAGGCAACATAAATGCCAATTCCTGTTAATCTTATGCTCCCCCCCCCATTTTGGAGTTTCTGTTGGTGTTTTGAAATATATAGTCCAGTTTGGTTTGGAAAGTGTCCTGTGTGTGGTCCAGGCTGGCCTCAAATTTTCCATACCTCTTGCCTTTGTCTCCTGCCTGGGATTGCAGACACATTGACTTTTCTTTCTCTTCTGTTAACTAAATATATAAGTTTAAACCTGTTGAGTACTTACCTGTTGTCAAGCACTGTTCCATGCACCCAGGATAACCCTGTTACCCCATATCTTACATATGGGATGTGTGTGTGTGTGTGTGTGTGTGTGTGTGTGTGTGTGTGTGTGTGTGTTGGTTTAACTAAGACAGTATGTGATGTCAGAGGAAACAGAACACTACTTTATTTAACTTAAATTGGAACTGAGCTGTTGTATGCATACAAGCATCTCCCAGTTCCGAATGTAGGCAAGGCTGGCCTTGAACTCCGGGCCCTCCAGAGTGCTTGGATTACAAGTGGGTATCACCACACCTGGCCAAAACCATCTGTAAACATCAATATTGACTTGACTCCTTGACTTTTAGAATCAACCTAGATATGATGTTATTCTAGAAGTGGCCTGGAGACAGACGCCAGAGGCACAACTAGTTGGCATGTGATGAGCAGTGTAGTTTGGGTGCCTCTCTCAAGTGCTCTCTTGGCAGAGACTGTATTTCTCTGCCACCTGAGTGTGGTTGGAGCCTTTGGTTGATTAGGAAACTGGACAGTTATTTAGAAAATGATTATTCCAGGGGAGCATTTAATTGGTAAATGAGAGCTGTGTGCATTTTTAAAATTCTTGAGAACATGGCTGTTTCTCAAAGATAGTACCCTAAAGAATTTCTTGGACATTTGGCTTTATAATGTTAGTATATGCACACTTACACACTGACTTTAGGGAAATTTTTGTGGAGATGTCCACTCCCCACAGTGAGTCCAGGGTGGGTGGAGACACAGTTTTTCACTCTGCCTGCAAGCCCGTCAAATGCTTGAGTAAAATAGGTTCACACCTGCATATTCTCTCCTTAGTTATCCAGGGTAAATATTTACAGTATGAATGAAGCAAAATATAGCATATGCAAAACATATATTAGAAAACTTATGGGTGTGTGTGTGTGCGTGTGCATGTTAGCATGCACATGTACACTCGCTCAACTCTGTTGATATGTGCAAATGCATGTGTGCACGTGGGGTTGAAGACAACTTTGGGCATTGGTTCCTGCCTTCCATCTTGTTTGAGACAGAGAATTTCTTCTGTTCTCTGCTGTCTAAACCAGGCTAGCTGGACCACAGCATATGGGGAGTTTCCTGTCTTGTCAGAGGTCCTTTCTCAGATTTCTAATATGAGCTATTGTGCCTGGCATTACGTGGGTTCAGGGATTTGAATTCCATGCGTGTGAGGCAGGCACTTGACTCACTGATCCAACTTCTAGCCCTTGGGTGTATTTTTAATCCTTTTATCCAAAATTAGTATCAACGTGAGCATGAGTTGTGATGAAGATGTTGGTGGTGATTTTTGTTCTTCGAGTCTGAATCTGGCTTTGTAATCTCGGGTCCCTGATCCTCCCGTTTTAGCGCCCTGAGTGCTGCTGGGACTACATGACTGCATGCCATTCTTGAACAAAGCATCGTTTCCTCTGTGTGTTCTAATTAGATGGTGCTCAGATTTTTTTTTTCTCTTAACTGGTACTATATCCACTATTTTGGTCTGCTCTCCCTGATGATTTGCTGTTTTACTATGTCATAAAAACTGTTGAATGCATTTCCCTTCTCCTGCTTCATGTAGATTGTGAACAGGGAGTCTAATTTGAGTTCATGTTTCCTTTGGTGTCTTTGACTAGGCAGCAGCTATGACGTTTACTCTGCTGCTCTGTGGGAAAGGAAAGAGGTAAATAACTCACTGCGGTCTACTTCAAACATCATAGGCTATAAAACTTCAAAATCATAGGCTATTTGATGGGGAGAGGGAAGTTCATTGCGGTTCTGATTTTTGTGAGTTAAACAGTTGAATTACTTTCTTTTTTATTATTTTTAATTATGTGTAAGTATGTGCATATGAATGCAGGTGCCCATAGAGGCTCTGGTCTATAGTTAGTTACAGGTGGTTTATAAGTCACCTGATGTAGTTGCTGGGAATGAAACTCGGGTCCTCTGGAAGGAGCAGTACATGATCTTAACTGCAGAGCGGTCTCTCCAGCTCCTGAAATACTTTCTTGATTTGTCAAATTGAGTTGCTACGCTATTCTCACTGTTGTCTGGCACGTGTCACTGTGTTACCGAGGCTGGCCCAACCTCAAAATCCTCCTGCTTCAGTGTCCCTGTGGCATATTACAGATGTACATTCCTGTACCAGGCATCGCTGCTTCAGCAGCTAGAGACGGACTGGTATACGGTGCCTGGAGAGCACTCACACAGTCTGTCATGTCTCCTTCTCCACCCTTCTCCGCCACACAGATGGTTCAGAGGTGAAGTCCTCATGTTCTCCGTGCTGTGGATTTCTTAGCCTGAAACCTTCTAACTTCTTATTTTGGGTTCAAGTTTTACATTGAAGCTAGGCTGGCCTCCATCACAGTAATCTTCCTGCCTCACCCTCCCAAGTGCTGGTATTGTCATCATTATCATTCATGTGAATGAATGTGAGGTCAAACTTAAGTGTCTTTCTCTTTTTTTTTTTCTAGTTTCAAACAAGGTCTCACTATGTAGCCCTGGCTGGTCTAGAGCTCACTGTGTAGGCTGGCTTTGAACTCACAGCCCCCTGAATGCTGACATTGAAAGTGTGCACCCATTGTGCCCAGCTTCTTCTTTTTATTTTTTATTTTTTGAGACAGGCTTTCTCTGTATTGTTTTGGAGGCTGTCCTGGAACTCGCTCTGTAGACCAGGCTGGCCTTGAACTCACAGAGATCCACCTGCCTCTGCCTCCCAAGTGCTGGGATTAAAGGTGTTGTGTGCCACCAACACCCAACTTGTGCCCAGCTTCTTAAAAGGGTGTTGGAGGTAGAGGTCAAGTCTTCATGTTTGGGCACAAGTACTTTACCAACTAAGCTATCTCCCCAGTCCTAAGATGTCTTTAAATGGGTAGGATTGCTAAAGAAACTATTTCAAAATACAGTAGCAAAGCCTGCCTGGTATGCTCATTCAAGCCTGCTCAGGTAAGAGGATTGCTGCAAGTCCCTCAGGCAAAGAAAAGAAAACCAAACCCATAAAGTTAGCAAAGTGCTAACTTATGATATAATATGTGCTTTCCAATATGATTGTGGGGGCTGGGGACTGGATCTCGGCTGATAGTACTTTGCTCATGAATGAGGCCCTGGGTTCAGTGCCCAGCACTGCATGAAGTTGATGTGGCAGCACACAGCTGCGCGCCCCATGCTCCAAAGGTAACGGCGGTGGCGGCCTCAGGAACTCACGGTCATTCTAGGCTGGCCTACACGAGAGTGTATGTGTTTGCATGTGTGTACGAGTGCATACTGGTGTGTGTGTACAAGTTTTGGCAACATAGTAAATTTCACAGCACTCAACCCAAATGACATTTAAAAGGTCCATTGTACCTTTTGTGGCGTGAGACTACCTGCTTTTTATTGATTTGAGAATCACAGGTGCTGTGGCTTGTTACCAGTACTCATGAAGTCAACTCCGAGTGTGTTGAATGTTACAGTCAGGAAGTAGTGAAAATCGGTGTGCTCCCCTTTCTTCTCCACTCGCAAGCTCCCTGGAAGCTCTTGTGAGCCCCTTGGCTGTGACCTCAGAACAAAAACATCTGGACTTAGGCCCTGTCTGCGTCCTGGGAGGCGTAAGTTGAGGGAAGGAGGCTTGGATGCTACACATAGTCATTAGAACAAATTTACTTTTTTTGATTTGTTTTGTTTTCGAGACAGAAACAGGGTTTCTCTGCAGCCTTGGAGGTTGTCCTGGAACTTGCTCTGTAGACCAGACTGGCCTTTAACTCACAGAGATCCGCCTGTCTCTGCTTCCCGAGTGCTGGGATTATAGGAGTGCGCCACCAAGGCCTGGCTAGAACAAATTTACTTTTGTCTGTCTTAGTGATTTAGAAAGCATCAATCATTTAACAGTGCCAAGTCCAAGTGTCTAAGGGCATACCTTGGGGTTAGTTTGCTTTTTCCATGGGCTACATCCTCATTACATTTTGGTGTGTAGTTAAATTAAAATTCGTGTTTTAAGTATTTCTTAAGCTTCCATGTTGGCTACTGGTGTGTTTTGCTTTTTTATGTTTTGTTCCTTAAAACATTTTAATTCTTCTGCAGGATTCGGAAACTTCAGATACGAAATATCCCGCCCCACTTACAATGGGAGGTAAGACCTTCAATATTCTCAGCTAAGATCTTAGTTTCAGAGCCTAGTGTTTTGTTTTTCCAAAGGCTTTTTTTTTCTTCAGCTCTAAGGTGTGCTTGAACCTAATTCTTCTCTTTATGACTTTGGTGTGGACTTTTCTTTGTAGAATTAAAGAATTAAACGCCTTAAAACTCCGTTCTTTGAAATATTTTCTAAAGTTGAGAGTAATTGTTATCTTTCTCATTAACTCCATCCAGACTGTGTCCTGTTGATTTGTTGCCCACCGGAGTTAAATATGGCATTCCTTCTTGGCAGAATTTTTAAGACAAATGCCTGCTACTTAATATTTTATTTAAAAATGTGATTCTGCTTCTTTTTGCTTAGGTGTGGCTCTGCAGTGACTGTATATCAACAAAAACTCCGTAGCACAGTTGACTAGCCTGTGTCAGCAATTTCTGCAACATCATGACGATGTCATGTTGAGAATTTGAGACACTAGTAGTTGAAAAGGTCAAAGTAAATGATTGTTAACTCTTTCAGACCATGAACTCTGAATTTTAAAAAAATCTTTTATTATGTTTACTGTGTGTGTCTGTACAATACTTGTGGAGGTAAGGGTTTCAGGAGTTGGTTCTCTCCTTCTACCCTGGGGACGCAAGGATTGAACTCAGGTCTTCAGACTTGATCGAAACACCACCTTTATGGATTGAGCCATCTTGCTGGCTTCCCTGAAAGGTTTTAAAAGCTGCCTTGAAGCTTTGCAAGGGAACTGCTCAGTGTCTGTATCGTTAGAACATAAATATCAAGAACGACTTGTTTTGTGGTTTCAGATTAGGTTTCTAAATGAATTTGCTGTGTCATTAAATCAGAGCCCTTATTAAAATGCAAAAGTATGATTTCAAGATTTCCTTGGCAGTGAGTTGAGGGAAGTTGTTCTGAGATCTGACTCCCTAAGGTCCCTGAGTACTATCAAGTTATTTGTGCTTCGAATATTTCACACGGTGCTGTCTTGTTATACAGCTGTTGCATCCAATTTTGGAAAGAATGGTTAATTCCTTAATATATTCTAAATGTTTTTGTTACATAATAAAAACAACTTCAGAGATTAAATGCACACATTTCCCTGTTTTATATTAATATTTGTTTAGGAAATTCATTACCATGAGGAGTGGGCCTCAAATTGCCCGTTTTAAGATGGGCCATATTAAATATTGTTTAATCAGATACTCTCCTCAGGAATCACATCTAGTGTGGAGATAGTCATACAATAGCCCCAAACAGGCAACTGAACAGTTAATGTCTTGTCATATTTGCTGGAGCTAGTGGCAGAGTTTTCATTGAGATTGTATGGCTTGTTGTGATGGTTTTCTTTCTTGTACTTTCTCCTTGTCCTGTGTAAAATCTAATTAATAAGCAATCCTTTTTTGCCCTAATTTTTTTCTTTATAATTCATTTTCTTTCCCTTCCCTCGCTCCAGCCTTGCCTCCATCCATCCATCTCCTCCCTTTTTTGATGATGTATTGCTGGATAGTTCATACTGGCTTTAAACTTAGGACCCTCAGCCTTAGCCTTCTGAGTCCTGGGATTACAGGCATGTACCACCGCTTCTGGTCTCGTGGTCTCTTTTTAAAGGGGCAAATGAAATTAAAAGCAATTACATGAGAATGTGGAGGAAGCTTGGAACTAGAATTTAGAATCTTTTCAGCTTTGATTCCCTCTTAAACTTTTTGACATTGCTTAACACTTTTTTTCTTTTGTAAGGGTGGGCAGGATCTTGCTATGTAACCTTCACTGGCCTTAAATTTACACAGTCCTCCTGCCTCAAACTCCAAAGTGGTGGAATTTCTGGCCTATACCAGCATTAGTCATTAAAAAACTGTCAAGAGTAGGGTGAGCGGGCAGTTCCTTTCCCTGAAGGCATGTGTAGCACAGTTTATTCCTCCCTTCGGGAAAGGTCACTTTGTGTATCTGCGTCTGTGCCCCCTGGGTTTGCTGACTGTCTTGTGCCAAAGCCTTACTGTAGACAGTGATAATTGTGCACTTACAGTCCAGATTCCATTATAATGGAAGGGTTAGACTTTGATTCCACTGATTAATCTTAGGATCACAGAGAGTGGAACAGCCAGACACTGTGTGACTCATGATTGGATGAAGGAAATGCATTGCCCAGACAAAATATTTCTGCCTAAAAAAGAGATTTGACTAAATTCTGCTTTAATTCATCTTGCAAGAAATATGGATAATGGGGTATAGATTAAATGGTAACCAGTCTTGTGGTATGAGGCCATTCACAGCATAAGCAGGTCGTTTTGTTAGACAACCAGTGGGCTGACAAAAGGAAGATTTCTAGAACACGACTTGTGTACATACCTGAAGTGAGCTGTGAGCAGTGTACAAGCCCAGTGGAACAGTGTGCAGGAAGCACGACAGCTTGTAGGGAGACTTCAGTTGCAGCCCAGCACCATGACTTCATTTTCTGAACAGGTTTTTTACATACACGTGCGCCCGCACGTGCACACACACACCATGGCATGCATGTGGCAGTTGGAGCCAGTTCTTTCCTTCTAGCAAATGGCCCCAGGGGTCTTGACTCAGGTTGCCAGCTTGGCAGCAAGTGCCTTTACCTACTGAGCCATGTTGCCAGCTCTGAGCACACTTTAAAAATATCTGACACTCATATTCTCATTTCTAACCCAGAGATGATAATAGCAGCCACCTTACTCATTTACTTCATACATTAAAAAGAATCACACCTGAAGAGGGTAGTGCTCTCAGAGCTGCGGAGGCAGAGCTCTGGGTGTTCAAGGTCAGCCTGGTCTACATAAGTGAGTTCCAGGACAGCCAGAGCTACATAGTGAGACCCTGCCTCAGAAGGAAAAAATCACATCTCCTGTGGCCCTAGAAACAGGGCTTGGTCTGTGTGAGCATCCTATACATTGTGTGTGCGATAGAACAAACTCATCACTTCTCAGCCTTGATGAAGGTCCCATGGCTGTCAGGTCTAGCTGGTCCCACTAGACCCTCACCAGGGCATTCGAATGTGGGGAATCTGCGGATCTTGAGAGGCTAAAGAACAAAAGGGACAGCAGTAGTGACTGAGGGGAGCAGACATTCAGATACTAGAACTTGGAGTAAAAGCCGGAGTAGCTGAGACTGGGTTCTCTGTGGCTGGAGCCTCAGTCTTGTTTCTGGAGGCACACAGCCATCAAAGGCTCAAGCCAACTGCAGGAGTGGGGATAGGACCAGAAGCTCATCCTACAGCCTCCCTCTGCCCCGCCCCTCAGCCTCCCTCTGCCTGGCAGCCCTCTCTCTGGCAGAAGCTCATAGGAAACAGTTTGGGAAAAAGGGATGGTTGGAGTTCCCAGAATCCCAAAGAGAAAGTAGATTGCTGATGTTCTAAACTGGAAACAAAAAGTAACAGCCTGAATTCTAAGACTTACCTTGTGAGCCCCGCCTGACTTCCACACAGAATCGGAGCATGCTGGCAACACTGCGGTCATGGTGCCGTGTGCTGGTTGGTAGACACTGTCCAGAACTGTTAGCATTGTCCACCATCCTGCTTTACCCTTGTCATCTTAATGCCTCGTGACTCTTGTGTGACCTCATTCCTATTCGGACCAAGAGATGAAAAACGGGTTCCTCTCAGGTCCTTTGGGTGGCATCCTTTGATACTGTGTGTCACTGGTGCTTTAATGGTTGCTAGTGATTTCGTTTTTGATGATGTAAAGCATTATGAACACCGGGGTGAGAGAATGTTCCACATCCTTTGTGTCTGTGGAGGATAAAGATACAAGGAAACAACTTTTGGAGGACCTGTTGCTGGAGCGCTAGGAGAGCTTTTCTTATGTGGGAGGCACGTGGGAAGCAGCACCCTCTCCTCCTTCCTTCGCCTCCTAAGCATTTGCCCAGGGAGTGCCATGAGGACTGGGTGCACCCTTCTTAGGAGGCTGGACAGGGACTGACCTGACACACCATACTTGGATCCTTTCCTTTCACTCTACTCTTTCTTGAGGTGACTCCACCACATGTTAGGTTTAAGGAAGGGTTGCATGTGAGATTAATTTCCAGTGTCTTAGGAAAGACCTGTGAGAACTTCCTGATTGTCTGACCACTGCTGTTTGGTCAGAAGAATAAGAATCCCTAGTAGCATTCATAAAAGGCAGAAGGAAGTCCATAAACCTCTGACCATGAAAATGAAGCGGTCTTAGAATAAGGAGCAAGTTAGGGTCCTCTGTGGGGAAGTGGAGGGTGGGGTTTGCACAGTAGGTTGCAATCAGATCTGAGCCACGGTTAGTCATCTGTATCTTAAGGCTCTCTGTGCTGATGGGCCTGGTGCTGCCCATTGCTGAGGTGACTAAGATTTTCCAAGGCCAGGGGTAGAATATACAGTCTGACAAATACTTAAGGGAATGTGTACTTTATTTATTAGTTTGTCTACTTAAATCATGGATTTTTTGTTCATGTGCATGCCACTGCTCATGACTGCATGTTGGAGGGCAGCTTGAGGGAGGCTGTTCTCTTTCCCCATGCCAGGCTTGGCGGCAGTTGCCTTTACCTGCCGATCTATCTTGCTGGCCAGTGAGTATGTACGTTAAATTCACAGGGTTGCTTCTAATACAAAACACAAGCCAGGCGATGGTGGCGCACGCCTTTAGTCCCAGCACTCAGGAGGCAGAGGCAGGTGAAACTCTGAGAGTTCAAGGCCAGCCTGGTCTACAGAGTGAGTTCCAGGACAGACAGAGCTGTAACATAAGAGAAACCCTGTCTCAAAAACAAAAAACAACAAACCCCCCAAACCCCACAATTACTTCAAAGCCTGTATGTCTGACAGTGTCCGTCCCCCCCCCCCCAACTTAATCTGAGATGAACATCTTAGGAAGAATTTCTGAAGACACTTCTGTAGCATAAGGTCCATTTTTCCCCAGTTAGTTGTCGGGTGTGGTTAAGTGCTGAGCAGTGGGGTAAGGGGGTGGGAGACCTTTATCATATCCAGGCTACTGACAGTTGCCAGTTGATGAGCCTTGCTGTTAGGCACAGAAATCAAGTAATGAGCGCACTAAAATAAGAAAGATGGAGGGGACCAGGTGTAACTTTAATTGCCCTCACAGAGTGTTTTATTTCGTATTTCTGTTTGGCTCATTGTCTCAGTAGCTGGGCACCTGGAAACCAGTTCAGAGAAAGCCACTTTAGAACTATTTTAATTCACCAGCTTCCATCTTGATTGTAAGTTTATTCTTTTTTTTTTTTTGTAAGTTTATTTACATTTTACCAGATCACCATTAGGAAGCTTGCCTGGGGGAAGGCAGCAGAGCCTCCCTCAATTGTTACTCCTTAGGCAGTCTTGCCCGCTTTCTGGTCGGAAGAACTGACACTGGAGAGACATTCACATTTTAGTCAGATTGAAAGACTACAGGTAGGGGAAAGAACATGGTTTTCTGTCAGAGGCATGGTTAACAGTAGAAACCCCAGCCCTCTCTGGCTTGCGAACCTAGAAAATAAATTAGGTCTAAGCCACAGGAAATGACCATTTTCATATGCAGTGGCAAGCCATCCGTATGTAATTTAGGTTACTTTAGGAGGAGGGGTCGTAGAATTCAGAAATGTGCATGAGATCAGTAAGGACCTCTTAAATCTGGAGGGGTCGGTGGAGTCTGGTGTTTCCTTTCTGTATGGACCCTGAAGGAAGACTGAGAACAGGAGGCCTACCTTCCATGGAAGTCTGGGTGTGTTGTTAGCAAGATGGTATCGTCAGTGAGCCAGGTCCTGGCAGGAGAAGGGGAATGAACAGTGGTACCTTGTTATTGAGCAGGGTTGTAGGAGCAAAGCCTTCCTTAGCCAATACAAAAAGCCTTGCTGTCGGCCTTGGCTTTATGTGAGCTGAGACCTGGAAGACTGTTGGGGACCCGAGGGAGGCGATTGAAGAGACTCAGCCAGGGGCTGGGAGGATGCCAAGATTCTGACATCCTTGAATTCAGTAGCTACCTTGCTTCCGTACAAATGGTGATTGTGTTTTGGCACCGTGGTCAGATGGTACTTGGTCTGTGATGGATTTAGAAGTTAATGCTAAGGGGATGGAGAGATTGTTGGGTGGTTAAGAGCCCTTACTGCTCTTACAGAGGACCCAGGTTCAGTTCCAATCACATGCAGAGGCTCACGACCAGCTGTAGGTCCAGTTCTGCAGTGTTTGACGCCTCTTCTGGCTCCTGCATGCACATGGTGCACATAGGAGCACTCAGGCATGTACACATGGTGCACATAGGTGCACTCAGGCATGTACACATGAAATGAGTACGTATGTTTTAATGCTGAATGGAAAAGAGACAGAAGCTTTTTAAGTATTTGTTAAGTATTCTTGGCTAACAAGAATAAACTCTTTAGCCCAATCAGATGTAAACAGTGTGGAAAGTAGAGTTGATGAGACCATGAGTGGGCAAGAGGTAACTGAGTCAAGCTTGGGCGGTGGAGGTCAGTCCCTGTAACACGAAAAATAAAATCCCAGAGACAGGTAATGGGGTTCAAGCTGAAGATGAGAAAAGCAAAGCAGCCGATCACTGGCTGTCACCCCTGCCAAGGCTGAAACGGCGGTCCTGTCTTCCTGACTGGAAACTTAAGTCTCTCTGTCCTCAGCTTGGCTGGAGACTAATTGCCTTCGATTCTTGCCTTTAAACCTCTCAAATCCTGGGATTTAAGACGTGGGATCCCAAGTGCTGAGATCACCTTCGTGTGAGCTGTTTCTCTTTAGGACTGGATCAGTTTCGTGTACTTCAAGTGTGTCCTTGAACTCACAGATCCATCTGCTTGTCTCGAGTCCTGGGATTAAAGGTGTGCGCCACCACTGCCTGGCTCTGTGATTTGTGGCTAGCTTTGGTTTTTTGACTCTCAGACAAGCATTAATAAATCATAAGTGATAGATCACCCCAGGCCCCCGAAGGTGTCATACAGGGAAATGAAATGCCTCTAGGAATAAGAATGAAAACCTGGTACAGACTGACTTTGTCAACCTGGATCAGACTTCAGGGAGTCTGTTGCCAGGCATTTCATAGTCAGCATATTCAGAACACAGTACAATTTGAGGAAAGGTTTCCAAGGCAACAATCAGTCCGGTTCCAGATTCACAATGAAGCTTAAGGGTGACTACACCATGTTGGGTGGGTTCTGTAACTAAAAGACCCAGAATCTAGTGTGGTCACTGACAGCATAGAGGTCAACCAGCCATAAGAGTACACGTGACATCTCCCCTAAGGATGGACAATGGTCTCGGGAGGGAATTTGGGTGAGGTCTGACTCTATAGCAGAAGGTGGGTGAGGTCTGCCTCCACAGATAGAGGAAAGGTCACCAGGTCCTTAACAGAATCCACTCTCTGCTTTCTGGGTGGATTACAGGTATTGGATTTTTATCTCCCCCATTGAGGAGTCATCCCTGCATGACTAACATTCCCGGTTCTCTTCGTGCTTCTCGGTGGGTACTAGGACCTCTGCGCCCCAACCGTTAAAGATTGCCTTCTCCAGGATTCAGGGTAGAATTCTAAGTGAAGGAGACAGATGAGCCGGGTTCCCGTGTGAGTGGTTCTCTTTTTCATAGTGCCCCGTCTTTGACCTCTAGGTCAGTAAATGCCCAACAGCTGGCACTGTGCTGGGTACCAGATGAGCCAGTGTCTTCATAGCAGGCCTTGTCCCCACTTAAGGGAGGCGTCCGGGCACAGGAGACACAGTTAACTGTTTTTCCAGGTCCACAAGCTGGAGAAGGCTGGGGTCTCGGCTGGTAATCAGGTCGCTGACAGAAAACCAAGCTCCTCTTTCCCTTAGTTGCTTAGTTGCTGTTTACCCATTTTGTTGTTTCATCTGAAGCTGGGCATGGTGACTTTCACCTGTAATTTCAGCACTTGGGAGGCCAAGCAGGAGGAATCCTGTGAGTTTGAGGCCAGCCTGTGCTACTTACTTACCCCGGGTTCAAGCAGGAGGCTTCAGCAGGCGGGTTGGGGTTTGCTAAAGCCTGAGGGCCAATGAATCAGCTCATACACGTATCATTCTTATGGCTCCTTAATCTTCAAGAATGCTCTTCCCTAAAAGTTCTCTCTCAAAAAAAAAAAAAAAAAAAAGCTCTTTAAGATTTCTAACAGCTCTCTCCTCAAAAGTTCTTTCTCTAAAAGCTCTCTTAAAGTTCTCTTTAGATCTAAAAGTTCCTACTAGAAATTCTCTGGAAGTGCCTTCTGTCCCACCAGGCTTTTGTGTCCAGGCACATTTGACAACTCTGACAGTAGGCCGTGGACATCTCAGAGCCAGGAAGGTGATAGGATCTTGAGAAAAGTGCTCATGTCTCTCTCCTCCCTGGACGTTAACTGATTAAAGGGGCTTCTCAGCCCTTTATCAAAGGGAAAACTAAGCTATGTCGTGTGAGGTCTGGAGGCTGCAGCTCTTACCACTGACTCCCTGGTGAGAAGAAATTCCTTCTCTGCGGCCTGTTTGAGAATGTAAAGTACCCAGTACATATTCTATATACAGCCAGATTCGTAGTAACATTCTGGAGTGGATACCTAGAATATTGATTGCTGCTTCTGTAATAAATGATAAAGGCTCACAGTACTTACTGAGTTCCAGACCAGCTTGGGCTGTATAGTAAAATTGTATTTTAAAAAACAGAGAGGAGTTGGAGAGATGGTTCACTGTCTGTAACTCTGGTTCCAGGTGGGATCCAATGCCCTCTTCTGACCTCTGTGGGAACTAAGCATGCACATAGAGCATGGACATACATGTAGGCAAAAACCCCCTACACATGAAAGTTCCAAACCAGCAACAAAAAGCATGCCCTGGAAAGTTGAGTAGGGAGATTGACGGGAGCAACTTCCTCTAAGATCAGTGTGTGTGTCGGTGAGTGACAAAAGCCTTAGATTAGTTGGGGCTGTTACTGAGGAATTCTTACATTTAGGAAACTGTGTAGGTTCCTTCCCTCCCTCCCTGTTTTGATTTTCATGACAGGGGTTCTCTATGTAAGAGCTCTGACTGCTGTCCTGGAATTCCTTCGGTAAACCAAGCTGTCCTTGAACTCACAGAGATCCTCCTGCCTCTGCCTCCTGAGTGCTGGGTCTAAAGGCGTGCGCCACCACTGCCCGGCTTGAGTTTTGCATGGTTACTCTGGGATGATCAATCTCTTAACATCGTTAGAACTGGTCTGATGACGGGTGTGTCTGTGTGAGGGGCGGATTCCAGTCCCTGTGGCTGGTGCATGTTACCTTCAGGGATTTACAATGCTGGTTTCCTGTTGCCCTATGATGCCTGGCTGTTTGTTCTGTGGTGGCGACGGCTGCTGCTTTGAGGTCTTTAAAATCTTCCTAACTTATTATGAAAAATATCAAATGTAAAAGTAGACTAATCAAACTCAGTTTCACCATGATCAATATACGGTCAGCTGGTTTCGCTTTGTATACACAGGTGCACTCTTTCCCCTTTCTAGGTTATCTTCCTTCCTTCCTTCCTTCCTTCCTTCCTTCCTTCCTTCCTTCCTTCCTTCCTTCCTTCCTTCCTTCCTTCCTTCCTTCCTTCCTTCCTGTTTCTCAAGACAGGGTTTCTCTGTAGCTTTGCAGCCTATTCTGGAAATCTTTCTGTAGACCAGGCTCATAGAGATCCGACTGCCTCTGTCTCCCCAGTGCTGGGATTAAAGACTTGGGCCACCACCGCCTGGCTTGAAGCAAATTTTTTATATCACAACATCATTAGATGTTTCAGTTCATGTCTCCAAAAATCTAAACAAGAACTTCCTGTCTCAACCTGTCTTGTCTTGCTGGAGGCTGGAAACCAAGAGGCCAAGGTGCCTGAAGGTTTGTCATTTCCAGGGGCTGTGAAGGAAGGAGCTGTTTGAAGTCTCCTCACTCTGTGCTGGTTCTTAGCTTGTGGCAGCATAACCCGGCCTTCAAACGGTGTTCCCACTGTGTTCTGGCTCCAGACCCCACTGCTATAACGAGGCAGTTGGCTTACGATACTCTGTACACACTTATTGTAACTGTACCACCTCTGTAAATGCTCTCCAAGTGAGGCCATATTCTGAGAAACTGGGAATTAGGACTTAATCATACAAAGTTTTGATGGGGAGGAGGTATCATTGAATAAAAAAAATGGCTTTTTAAATTGAGATTTTCACAAAAAGGGCTAGCAATACAACTCAGCAGGTAAAGGCACTTGCTGCCAAGCCTAAGCCTAACTACCTATATTCAATCCCCGGTTCCCACACTGTGGAGGGAGAGAACTGACCACCCTTAAAGTTGCCTTCTGGTCTCCACTAGTACTTCATAAGAGCATAAGAGTGTCTCTCTCTCTCTCTCTCTCTCTCTCTCTCTCTCTCTCTCTCTCTCTCTCTCTCTCTCTCTCTCTCTCTCTCTCGTACACGCACACATAAATAAATGCTGGAGCAAATGCATAAGGAGATAACTGAAACCATGGTGTTGAACTGCAGGCTGTTGAGCATCAGAAGCCTCTGTGGTTCCTAGATTGTTTCTTCAAACAGAACTAACGTAACATTTTAGTTAGCCTGTTCCTTGGCGGCTGTGTTTTCTTTCCTTGTATACTAGTTAGTTTATACTGCAGAGTTCACACTCTTACTTTGCTGAGTGTGTTCATGCATGGTCACTTAACGTATTCCTGTGACCCTCATGGAACCTGGATTAGATACAGGTTCTTCTCTTTTTTGCTAGTTTGGACGGGGCATGGTGTGCTTCTTTAATTAAGAGGTGGGTGGATGGTGTCTCTCTCTGATGTGAATGGATTGGTCTTTCCTAATATTCATTATGGTGTGGTTCTGAGATGGTAGCCTTTGAGTCCTACCTTCCCTGGTTGCATTCGGGTAAAGAGGACCCTGGCTTGAGCAGTTACTTGGTTGTTCAGCTATTGGAAATAGTTTGTGTAGAAAACACAGAACTGATGCTCATCCCTCCCCCTGTTACTTAGTGTGTTTTCGTGTGCATAGCTCTAAACTCATGGGTTTAGGTATCTTTGGGTTTGAGATCTGAGTCACCTTTTTCAGTGTTTGTACCCTGAAATGATGTGGTGACTTCTTCAGACCAGTGTTGTTTTTATGCTACCTCAGCACTCACTCACTTACCTCACTTGCAAGCCCCAGGTTTATCATGAGTGTTTTCTGTTCCTAACTGATTGCTTGGGAATGATTCATAGTGATCACGGTGGCGTCATGCCTCTCTTGGGACCAAGCCACCAGCCTTCCCAGGATTACTGTTCTGTGGAACATTTGTGTCCTTGGTTCCTGTAGGCTTAGTCTTGTTTTATTTTTTCCCCTCTGTGTTATATTATGCTTTATCTTGTTTAGGAGTTTAATATTTCAAGCCTTTCACACTGGCCTTGACACTGTCAGTTCTGGGATGCAACTCAGGTCCTACTGCCTGCTAGGCAGGCACTCTGCCATGAGCTATACCCTGATCTCTCTGTCTCTGTCTGTCTGTCTGTCTGTCTGTCTGTCTGTCTGTCTGTCTGTCTGTCTGTCTGTCTCTCTTTCTGTATCTATCTATCTATCTTATCTATCTATCTATCTTATCTATCTATCTATCTATCTATCTATCTATCTATCTATCTATCTCTATTTATCCATCCACCCCCCCCCCCGACCCCCTCAGGGTTTTTCTGAGTAGCCTTTGCTGTCGTGGGACTCACTCTGTATACCAGACCAGACTGGCCTCCAACTCACAGATACCCTCCTGTCTCTCCTGTCTCTGCCTCCTGAGCACTAAGATTAAAGGCGTGAGCCACCACCATCCGATCTCTACCTTGACTTTGTTTAATGAAAAACTTTTTATTAGATTGACTTGTCTCTGTGTGTGTGCACGAGTGCCGGGGGGTGGGGTGGTGTGGGGGCATGCAGCTGTGGAGGCCAGAGGCCAGCCTGTAGGATTTGTTTTTCTTCCTTCATGTGGGTGCCACAACGAAAACTCAGGTCACCTGGTTTGGTGGCAAGTATTTTTACTTAACACATCATCTCACCAGCCTCAATTTAAAAAAAAAAAAAACAAGCAAATGAGCAATAATTTGGACAGGATCTCATGTATCCCAGACAGGCCTCAAACTCACTAGGTATTCAAAAGTGACTGGGAGTTTCTGGTCCTCTGTCTCTGCTTCCTGAGTGGTGGGATTGCAGGCATGTCCTTCCATGCCTAGTTTATGTTTGGGGGAATCAAACTCAGGGACTCATGCATGCTGGGTAAGTGCTCTACCCACTGAATTACAGCCCTTCCCCCATCTTAAAGTTTTTGAAGAACTATCTTTCCATCAAAGCTGTGACACTTTACATGCCTAGTCAGTGATGGGCACTGTTCTCATTTCACCATAGCCTTACCTGCACGTTTTTGCTGGTTTTTTTTTTTGTTGTTGTTGGTTTGTTTTTTGAGACAGGATTTCCCTGTTTAGTCCTGATTGTTCTGGAACTCACTCTGTAGACCAGGCTGGCCTTGAACTCAGAAGATCCGCCTGCCTCTGCTTCCTGAGTGCTGGGATTAAAGGTGTGTGCCGCCACCACCCAGCTGTTTGTGAGTGCTTATGTCTTTAAATGTTTTATAGAAACCACCCATGATAGTTCATTTTAGTTGTTGATATGACAGGATTTATAATCACTGTGGATTCAGATCTGGAAGTAGTTTTAAGATTGGTGTCTTTTTTGAGACAGGGTTTCTCTGTGGCTTTGGAGACTGTCCTGGAACTAGCTCTTGTAGACCAAGCTGGTCTCGAACTCACCGAGATCCACCTGCCTCTGCCTTAAGGTGGTGTCTTAATTGCTGTTTTATTGCAGTAAAAAGTCACCATGACCAAAGCAACTTATAAAAGAAAGCATATAATTGGATGCTTGCTTACAGTTTCAGAGGTTAGTACATTATCAGTCACGGCCTGGAGTGCAGCTGCAGGCAGACATGGTGCTGGAGAAGAACCCAAGAGCTACATCCTGATGGGGGGGGGGGCAGAGAGACGGAGGAAGGAGACAGAGAGGAGAGAGACAGACAGGCTAGAGCTGGTATGGGTTTTTTGGAACCTCAAAGCCCACCCCCAGACCCAGTGACACACTTTCTCCCAACAAGGCCACACCTCTTAATCCTTCCCAAACAGTTCACCAGTTGGGAACCAAGTATTCAAGCATATGAGCCTATGGGGTCCATTCTTGTTCAAACTTCTACAGATGGGAAAATTCATCAAAATATGGATGAGACCATTCTGTGGGCGGGGCCTAGCCTGAGTGAAAAGGAGAAAGGCAGCTGAGCAGCAGTAGCCGCCTCTCTTACAGGTGATCAGCTGTTTCACGATTCTCCTGCTGTGCCTTTCCTGCCACGATGGACAGTAGCCTCAGACTTGAGCCAAAATGAGCTTTTGGTATAGCAATGAGTGAATTAACCACAGTGTCACATAAACGGAACTCAGTCTTTTAGTGGCTTCAAGGCTCCTTGGGTATTTGTTTCGCCTTGGGTGTGGTATTGGTACGAGTTCTCTGACTTTCCTCTTTCCTTCCCTGCCATGACACTGGACACTGAACCTAGAACCTTGTGCTTGCTAGAACCCTGCTGTATCACTGAGCTATATACTCTGCCCTCAATAGAGGTGCATAATAGTTTGTAGCGTCTCTGTTTTGGCATTTAAACACCTGTGGAATCTGTCGTGGTATCTCTTTTAATCCTGACACTGCTCAGTTCAGTGCTTGTCTCTCGTATCTCTGTCAGTCTTGCTAGACGTTACTTCATGTGCAGGAGTACTTTGCCTGTGTGTATGCATATGTACTGTGTGCATTCTTGGTGCCCAACAGAAACCAGAAGAATGAGCTGGATCCCCTGGATGGCTGGGAGCTGCCACGTGGGTGCTGGGAACTGAACTCAGGTCCTCTGCAAGAGCAGCCAGTGCCCTGTCCTTATTTGGCCTCCATCCCTGCCTACTCACTGAAAAAAGAAAGAAGTACTTGGTTTCACTGATTTTACTATTTTGAAAGCAGTTTATTGCACTTTTATTTATTCTGTGTATGGAGGAGCAGTGGCAGTCTTCATGCCATGGCAAGCCTGTGGAGGTCAGAGAACATCCTTCAGGAGTCCGGCCTCCTACCTTGCAGGTCCCAGGGACTGGATGCATGTTCTTAGACTTAGTGGCAGGTGCCTATACCTGTTGAGCTACCTTGACAGTCTGATTTTACTTTTTTGGTTGTTTTTTCTTGGCTTGAGGCAGAGAGTCTTTTTACATAGCCTGGGCTGTCCACTATGTAGACCAGGTTGGCCTTGAACTCACTGAATCTGCCCGACTCTGCCTCTAGAGTTCTGGGATTAAAGGTGTGCACAACTGTGCTTGGCTTGATTTTACTCTTTTGAAAAAGGATTTGTTTTATTTTCATGTGCTTATGTGCTCGTGTTTGTGGGTGCCTGTGAAGGCCAGAAGGTGTTGGGCTCTGTTGGAACTGGAGTTATAGGGTATTGTAAGCTACCTAACATGGGTGCTTGGGACTGAACCTGACTTCTCTACGAGAGCATCAAGTGCTCTTAATCCCCCAGCCCTCTCTGGCTCCTGATTTCACCTTGTAGAGAATTTATTCTTTTTACTTGCAAATGATTGAGGTATTCTTGTTATCACCTATTGGTGACTTCATTCTGTTAAGGGGAGTGAACATAACTTAGCCATGGTGGTTGATTGTATTCAGTTCTGAATACTTTAACCTGTTCTTGAGAGTGAAATTGAGTCTCTTGTTGCAATAACAGACTTACCCACTGCTTTCTGTATTTTTAAACTTGGTTGTTAGGTCCAAATACATTCAGAGTTGCTGTGTCTTCAAAGGTGACCTGACTTTTCTCAGGCCATCCTCTTCTCCCACGTTAACTTCATTCCATTCATTAAATCAGGTGGGAACAATAAAAATGAGAGCACCAAGCAAATGGGTTTAGACTCCACCCCCCAGACAGCACATGTGACATGCATGGCTCTCACACTGAGTCAATCATGTGGACATCCCCAACTTGTATTCTAAAAACCAGTTAAAGACACATCCGACCTTATTTTACCCAGAGGTCACCTGCGACAGGATAACTTTAGAGCTCTTACTGACAGCAGTGTTGTATTCTTGGGAAATAAAGGATTCAGCCACCCCTTTGAAATTTAGAAGGACTAAGAACTACATCCAGTCAAGGAAACGAACCCTCTGTACCAGGTTCTGCATCCAGGCATAACTGAACAGGTGGATTCCAGTGTTTCTCTCCCTGAAAGTAGCTATAAAATCTGAACCATACTAGTAGCAGCTGGTGATGTGAACCCCCAACAGTAAATGCCAAGGCCAGTAGCACCGCTTGGCCTGAGGTGTTTCCTTTGCCCTTTGCCCTCTGACCCATCCCCATCTAGACTCAGAGCAATTCAAAACCTAGAAAGTCTGGGTGGCCATGGAGCTTACTTAGGAGAGACCTTGCAGTCCTAGCTTGGGAGCAGATGTGTCACCCAAGCCTCCCACGGAAGGCAGCAGATACAGTTCCAAGGGATAGTTGAAAACTAGTGCTCTTTCCTCTGTCCTGTCACTTAAACTCTCCAAGTCAACACAGGAAGTGTGCAATCAAGGGAAGTGACAGACTCAAGCTTTTCTGGCTAGAGCCAGAAAGGAAAGCCCCAGGCACGACAAAGTACCAACAAGGTGAGGGAGACAAGAAGCTCAGAAGCTACTACAGACTTGTGAGGTTACCCCAGGAGCCAGGCAGCCCTCCGCTCTGTCTGCGCTCAGCAGTACACTCAGGATTGTGAGCACTTAGCTGTGGGTTAGATCACCTCCTCGATCTCAGACTGACACCACTGCTTGGTGCACAATCAGACAGACCCCCAGACTCTGAAAACAGAACAGACATGGGCATCCTAAACCAACCAAGGCCGGTTCCAATTGCAATATGAACCCAGCTAAGAGGAGGGTATCCCACAACAAAATTATCAGCCTTCTCCACAGGACTTCACAAGACACATGCAGAGTCAAGATATACAAGATACAGTCCAAAATTACTTAGCATATTAAGGCCAGGGAAATCAACTCACACAGAAAGAAAATACAAATACCAAGAATAACAAAGATATAAAATTACTTGACAGATTTTAGAGATGTTTATGATAAAAATTTCCACAAAGAGTGAGCATTCTCCAAAAGAATGACAAGACAGTGTCAAAGAACTAGGAGATACTAACACACATACTGGAAGAGCTCCCAGCAAACCTCAGGCGACAGGAAATCGTCATTGCCCATGAACACAGACCAAATGCAATTACTCTGAAACTCACAGAAAGAAGACTGCACACAATGAAGACAGGCTCAAAGGCCTGTGGGAATACCAGAAGACCAATGTCATGTCGGCAGGATCAAAGAAACAGGAGGTATTTGCAGAAAAAGAATGTGTGGCAGTGATGGGTAAGAGTTTAGCAAAAAGACGCAGCCCCAAAACACAAAACACACAGTGAACCCCAAACAAGGCCTTCCCCAAATCTGTCTCTGAATACAGCTTAACTAATTACTGAAAGCCAAAGGTCAATCTCAAAAATAGCCTCAGAAACATGGCATTATAGAGCAGTGAGAAGCTCTCAGCTAGAAGTTACGCTGTTCCTAAAAGACTACTTGGCAGTGTCTTGGAGACATTTCTATTAGTCAGGACTTGGAGAGGCAGAGGGGTGTGGAAATCTAGTGGATAGAGACTGAAGATGCCCCTGAGGAGTCTACACCACCATATTCTGTCTTCAAGAAACTCACTTCAACAACCAGACTGTCTCAAAGTAAAGGGTACCATAAAATACACTAGTCAGAAGAGAGCTGGAGTGAGCCTTGGCAAACAGACTCAAAACAAAGAAAGCTACCAGGATAACGAGGGCATAACAACGATGGTTCTCTCTCTCAGCTTAGCAGCAGCACCCAGAATGACAAGTGTGCCTTGGTTAGTACTAAGGCCGTTTCTGCCGTTTTCCTCTCGGCCTTGCTGAAGGGCCTGCTTTATATCATGCAAAATGCAGTTTTGTTGTTTAGGTTCTCTCCTGGATGTCAGCATGTGTACACCAGTGGCTTCTCAGGCTTCCTCTGTTCAGTGGCTCCTCTCTGATAGATGGAGATGCTTAGTGTTGGCTGGACTGAGAACGTGTTATGTTCTTCCGTACTCCATGATGCCTGGGATTACTGTTTCTCAGTTCATCATCTCAGGTTTCTGTGTTCATCCTCTTAGATCGGATCTTGGCCTAGTGCTGTTTCATATCCACAATCCCTTCCTAATTGGTATTGTAAAGTTTCAGTTTTGTGGGACCAAAGAGTTCTGAAGATGGAAGGTAGTGGTTATAACAGGTGAGTAACACTGAGCTGTGCAAAAGTTAGTCACTGGAAGTGTACCTTAATGCAAAATAAAACATGGTACAAACAGGAAGTATTTGCACATGACCAGAGCTTAAAGAATATAACCCCCAGTGGATCATTATTGGCACTAACAAAGGGATAGCTTGTGACCAACTCAGCTCACTTAACTGATTCTCTTTGCTCATATATGGGTACTAATGTGTGCTCATGCTCGTGGAAGCCAGAGGACAATCCCTGGTGTCATTCTTAAGAACTGTCTAAAATTTACTTATTTATCGACGTGGCCTCTTCCTGGCCCGAGACTCACCAAGCCTGACTGGCCAGTGAGTCTGTTATCTCTACCAGTCACCACCTCTGTAACACTGGGATTATAAACACACACCATTGAGTTCAAATTATTTTATAAGGATTTGGTGGGCTTGGATCCCCAAGTCCCCATGTGTAGTTCTTTGAATGAGATGTTCCTGGGTATTTGAATACTTGAGCCCTAGGGGTGGCTCTGTTTGGGAGGCGTGGCTTTGTTGGCGGGGGAAGGACATCACTGGAGCTGGGTTTTGAGAGTTCGTAGACTTGAGCCATTTTGAGTTGACTCTGCTTTCTGCTTGTGTTTTGAGATGTGTGCCCTCAGGTCTCAGCTTCCAGCTCTAACTGCCATGTCTGTGGCATGATGCCATGCTACCATCTCTACTATTATGGACCCTTACTCTCTGGAAACATATCTAAAACAAAACAAAAAACCCACCCCCCTCATATAAGTTGCCTTGGTTGCAGGGTTTTAGCTCAGCAATAGAAAGTTAGCTAGTGCAAAAGTTGGTACCCAAGAGTGGTTAGTTGCTGTGGAGACCCTGCCCTTCAGAGAAGCAAGTGGATGATGTGAGCAAAGCTTAATGAGACAGCACAGAGGGACCCTGGCTGGCAGTAGTAGCAAGAGTAGCATAGACTGAAGAGGCCCAGCTCAAGAGATGTGATATTTTGACAATCTGGCTGTTTTCAGCTCATGTGCTAAAATTAAAAAACAAAACAATGACGACAACAAAAAAACCAAACCAACAGTTTCCTTAGCAGAGGAAAATAAGGTTGAGTCTGTGACTTGTTGTTACTGATAACTACGCAGATCTATGATGAAAACGAGCAAATGGGGCAGAAAGAAACACACAATAAATAGTTTGGACACGAGAACACCAGCAAGCTTGATGTGACAGCCAGGGCTTGTGCTGGAGGAGAGACTGCAGTTGCTGGGATCTGATCCGCACTGGAGCAATGGGAAGGATACCTCCAGGGAAAGACCCGCCCCGCCTCCCCCCAGCTAAGCTTCTGGTTTGTGAACAGAGAAAGCCTAAGTAAGGGCATGCTTCAGCCTTGAAAGCTGCTGCTAATGTGATCAACTGAACAAGGGGCCATCCATGTAGAATGGGCTTCAGAGCCACTGAGGCCGGGAGCAAGTGGCAGGGGGAGTCTGTGTGTGAGGCTCTGAGGACAGGAGTTGTCTCTTCACTTCCTGCTTGCTGTGTGAGCTATTGTGAACCCTAACCCCCCCCCACTGTAAAATCAAATAAACCCATCTTTCTGTGAGTCCCCTTGGTCATGATGATTTATCATAGCAATAAAAAGGTAACATTCACCATGTAAAAAGCAGGAAAGAAAGAGGAAGTCACTCAACATCAGCCTCTGGCTTATACATGTATGTAAATGTGTATCTGTGTACACATGCGCACACACGGATTCAGAAAAATAGCAGACTGTGCTTAAAATGTTCAAAATTCTGGCCCAATCTCAAGTCAAAATTCACTTAAAGATTTTTTTAAATGAAATTCAAGTCACTGATCCAGATTATGTATTTTGGGGATGGGTGGGTGTTGATTGGACAGTGTGCCGCACAACCTGAGCACCAGAGCCACTGAGCAGAACACCCAGCCCTCAAACATTCTAACATAGTACAATTCAGGGATGCCTGAATTTGGTACTTACCTGATGAATGACAATCTGAAAAAGTAAAAAAATTGTTTTCCACGATTAAGCCATCATGTTTCTGTAAGAATTGAAAACTTTGCACGTCTGATAAAGACACTACAGGTCTTAACACAGAATAGTCTTGAATCTGAGCCAGGATGTTGTAGGTGGTGTCCATCCGTGGCGTGGGGTGTGACGGTGTGCACACACATTGTGTGTTCAAAGGCAAGGCTCAGTGACGCCACACCAGCAACACCGCGTTCTCTCCATGTTCGAGGTTGGTTTTGGTTGTTGTGCCTTCAGAAACCTTTCCTGTTGACGTATTTTGTTGCGACCCCTGCATTCAGTTCTGTGACCCTAGGTGTCTCCAGCCACTGTTTCAGAAGTTCAGCTGTACAGCGGCTAAGAGCACTTGGTGCTTTTCTAGAGTCCCTGGGTTTGGTTTCCGGCACCCACAATGGGCTGCAGGGAGTCCAAAGACCTATTTTGGCTTCTGCAGGCACTCACACATGTGGCATATTTGTTTGCTTGTTCATTTGTTCGTTTGTTCATTTATTCATTCTCTTCTCCTGCAATAGAACCTTCTTTCCCAGCAGTGGTGAAGGACTGATAGTGATTTCCAAGCAGTCTCTAGCTTTTTAAAAACTACAGTGAGTTATAAGGAGAGGAAACTTTAAATTCAGTGGAGAGAGAGAGAGAGAGAGAGAGAGAGAGAGAGAGAGAGAGAGAGAGAGAGAGAGAGAGAGAGGGAGAGAGAGAAAGGGAGAGAGAGACAGACAGAGAGAGAGAGAGAGAGAGAGAGAGAGAGAGAGAGAGAGAGAGAGAGTGTGTGTGTGTGTGTGTGTTTGCATGTGTCCACATGCTTGTGGAAGCAAGGGAAGAACATCGGTATCCTGCTCTGTTACTCTGCTTTGTTCCTTTGAGACAGGGTCTCACAGGACCTCAGCCTAAGCCGGCAGCCGGTCAGATCATGCCCAGCTTTTCTGTAGGTACCTGGGGACTTGAACTCCGGTTCTTCCATTAGAGAATGGCTGCTTCTGAAACTTCTCCCTCTTGGAAGATTTCCATTTCCATCTCCCTCAAGTTCCCTCATTTTGTTCCCTGTGCTCCCGCTGTTTCTTCTTGTTTTGAGAATGGGTCTTGCTTTGTTGTTCAGTCTAATTCCAGATTC
Organism: Mesocricetus auratus; assembly: GCF_017639785.1. Classification (NCBI taxonomy): domain Eukaryota; kingdom Metazoa; phylum Chordata; class Mammalia; order Rodentia; family Cricetidae; genus Mesocricetus; species Mesocricetus auratus. Next base: position 112,068,980 of record NW_024429266.1, read on the forward strand.
CCAGGCTCAAATAATTCTCCTGCCTCAAATTTCTGAGTAGCTAGGAGAACAGGTGTGGTTCACCACACCTGGGTTACTGTCTTGTTTCCACAAATAACCCAGTCATTTTTAGAGAAACATCTGATGATGGACATGAACTTAACTGCCTTTGCCTTCAGGGGTCCCTTCTGATTCATGATTGAATCTGCAGCACAGTTTACAGACAGAAATCATTGGGTTTTATTTCTTCTTAGATTTACATGCTTAAGATCTCTGTTCCTTCTTGCCAGGGCACCGGGAGGCAGGAACTTTCAGGCCTGGATTTTAGAAGGCTTCCTGCTGTATGTTTCTCATACTCTTAGAGAGTCTTAGTCAAAACATCCCAGTAGCCAGGTAGGAAGGTGTGGTAGTTTGGATTTAACTGGCCCCCATAATTTCATAGGGAGTGGCACTATTAGAAGATACGGCTTTGTGGATGGGTGTGGTCTTGTTAGAGGAAGTGTGTCACTGTGGGGTGGGCTTTGAGGTTTCCTATACTCACGATACTGCCCAGTGTTTCAAGTCCACTTCCTGTTGCCTGCAAGATGTAGGACTCTCAGCCCCTACTCTCGCACGCCATCATGCTCCCTCCCTGTCATGGTGATAAGGGACTGAGCCTCTGAAGCTGTAATCGAGTCACCCCAATTAAATGTTTTCTTTCTAAGAGTTGCCGCAGTCATGGTGTCTCTTCATAGTTGTTCCATGTGTGTATAGTGTATAAATTGTTCCATGTGTGTATAGAATATGTGTGTGAGTGTGAGGGCACACACGGCTTGGTTAGAAGACCCAGGAGTTGATCACAGGCCATTAGGCTTTTGGCAGATTCTTCTCACCTCTGAGCTGTCTTCTCACCCTCAAATCAACTTTGAAGCGTACACAATGCAGTGATTCTTAGTGTGTCTGCCAAGTTGTGGAAGAGCACCACTGTCTAGTTTTAGAATATTTCATTACCCCTGAGAGCAGCCCTTACCAATAAGAGCTCACTTCCTGCTGTCTCCTCTTCCCAGCCCCAGATAGCCTTTCTATCTATAGGTTTCTGTGTTCTAGACATTTCATGAACTACAGTGTGTGACATTTTGTGGCTTTTTCTTCTTGGGGGTGTCCTTTTTTTTTTTTTTTTTTGGTTTTTCGAGACAGGGTTTCTCTGTATTGTTTTGGAGGCTGTCCTGGAACTCGCTCTGTAGACCAGGCTGGCCTCGAACTCACAGAGATCCGCCTGCCTCTGCCTCCCGAGTGCTGGGATTAAAGGCGTGGGCCACCAACGCCCGGCGGGGGTGTCCTTCTTATCAGTACCAATCCCACCATGGAGTTTTGTACTCCCAAAAGTCCCATTACCACGTACCATCATGTAGGAACAGGTGAGACCACAAGAAGCTTAAAGAATCTAAACTTTCAGGTTGATGAGTGTTTCTTGATGTTTCTGGTAACTGGAGGTTCAGAATGCTTTGTTTCATGTGCTAATCTAAAAGAATAGTGGGTATGGTGCCCCCTTTGGAGACTGGAACAGATAGATTCCTACAGGCTGTGGCGTAAAGCAACAGAAATCCATTCTTAGGCAGTTAGCAGCCCAAGGTAAGAACCTGACTGGGTATGAGCAGGGTTGAGTGAGGGTAGGAGATAGTCTTACTTTTCTAACCCTCATGGCTGCCCGTCTCCCTCAGCTTCATGGCCTCTTCCTCATCTTCAGAGTGCAGAATTCCCATCTGCTTCTGTCAGCAGAGCCTTATGATTTTCGTCAGATTCCTTCTCATGGATGAGAACACCTGTGTGCTAGCACTCCCTGCTTTTCATATTTGAGTTGCCTTCTGACCTTTGTATCTCCCATCTCCCTCAAGGACTCCAGGGTTTGGGGATACAGATTGTATTGCCCCCATGTTGTTTCCAAAGACAGTACTAGCCACAGGACACAGCTTGGTCAGAACCTTTACTTTTTTCCTAGATGGGGTTTCTCTGTGTAACAGCCCTAGATGTCCTGGAACTCACTTTGTAGACCAGGTTGGCCTCGAACTCACAGAGATCCACCTGCCTTTGCCTCCTGGACTTGGGTCCTCACTTGTGTGGACGGTCTCCACAGCCTGATGTCATCGTCTCCACTTGGTTTTGTCCTCTTTAATCACTGGGTTTTTGTGTTCAGGGGTGGTAGAAAAGGTGCGTGTAAGAAAATAGAATGCAAATTTGTTGTCTCAAGTTTTACTGGTATAGAAATCATTTGCTAAAGGTTCTTCTTAGATAATTTTTGTTTTGGTTTAGGGGGGCAGACTTGATTCATGTGTAAGCTGTGTTAACCTTTACTGTTATGGGACAAGCTATTGTGTTTTTTTGTTTGTTTGTTTTGGTTTTGGGTTGGTTATTGCTTTTAATATCTTATGCAGTCTGGTTTTGGTTAGTCTTTGTCTTCTTTGTCTGTGGAGGTCAGAGGGCTGCTTTTCTCGGTGTTTTTTCTTTCACTGTAGATCAGGGATTGGACTTTACCCACCAAGCTTGTATGGCAAGTGCTTTCTACCCACTAAGCCATCATGAGACCCTGGTTAGACTTTGTAACAGTAGTTTATCTTGATACTAAGTTTTGTCTTTGAAGGCAGCTCAGTTTCTTCTTTTTAAGGAAAACTCTGACTCTAGTGTTGAAATGATGAGTTGAACTTGATGAGTTGGAAACATCACTGCACAACACTCCTGTCTGAGTTACTGGGAAGCCCAGCTGTAACCTCCTTCAGGTGGAAGCCTACATCCGTCATTGCTCCATTTCTCCCTTTTAAGCAGACCTGGTGCCCCTCGACTCCAGACGTAGTCTGGGCCCTTCCAGCACTCCAGTGTGGTTGAGCATCAAGCACCACTTGAAGTAGTTCAGCTGAGCAAATGGTTGTGATTTGTAATAATCTTCATTATTTCTTAAAGATGTGACTTCGTGGTGTTGGGTTTTTCCTGACTTAACAAAGCACAGCAGGTCTTTCTTCAGTCATAGCTTCGTTTCTCTGTCGTAAGAATTTTATCTTGACTTGCAGCTTAATCGGTGTTTGTTTAGGAAGAGGACCTTTGCTCAAGCTGCCCCTTTGCTACTGGAGACAGAGCTTTGCAGGGCCTGATGGAGTCTGCAGCCCTTGCCAAGCAGGTTCAGTGTGGGAGTGCTTAAGGGCCACCTCTCCCTTACTGTGTATTTTTAGAGCATTATCACTGACTTCTTACTAATTTTTAACTTTTAATTTCCTTGGCTTTCCTTCTCTGTTTTTTGGTCATAGCTATTTAAAAAATGTTGTTCTAAGTTGCTTCATTCTTTTGAGGAATAGTTTCTTTTTGCATCTGTGATTTTGCTTTTTTATAAATAAAAAAAATTAATCTAAAGGACCTGGGCATATGAATTAGATTGATGGTCCCACCCTTAGAATCTGACAGCTGTAATTCATGTGTGTGCATTCACTCTGTGTGTTTGTGTTCAAGGATGTTTGTGTTCTGCTGTGTCACTGTTGTGAGGACCTGTGTGTTAGACTTCACCCTCCTCTTTGTCTGAGACTCGCTGTGGATGGCAAGCTCTGGCCGACCTGAGAACTTCTAGACATTCTTCTGTTTCTTCATTCCCTCTCACCACCGTCTGACTTCATGGGTTCTAGGCCTCAGAACTCCTCAGGTTCTCACATTCGAATGGCAAGCGCTTTACAGACATGAGCCACCATACCCCACTTACTCAAACATTCTTAGTGCCTAGCTTGTAATCAATGACAGTCTCATGTCAGAGGGAACATGCCTGTAATCCCAGCACTTGGGAGACTGAGAAAAAAAAATTTCCCCTCATCAGCGTAGATGTAATGATTGAGGGTTTGTAGATTAAACTAGTAATAATCTGGTACACAAAGATAAAAATACTTATACACATGTGGGTAGTGACACCCCCAGCAGGAGCAGCACTAGAGAACAGATAAATGCCGACGTCTCAAAGTGGGAAGAGGATTCAGGGGGGTGAGGCCAGGAGGGTTGCTAATTTGTAACTAGCCTGGGCTACATAGTGAGGTCCAGATCTAACCCTCTCTGAATAATAATAATAATAATAATAATAATAATAATAATAATAATAATAACAACAACAGTAAAGCTCACACAAAGTAGAAGACATTTTAAAAAGTGCCTAGGACAGCATGACAGTTTTAACTTCTTCAGACATGAACCCCCAATAAAACAGTGACAGTTTTAACTTCTTCAGACATGAACCCTCAATAAAACAGAGGGGTTTCGTAAATAATAATAATAAATGGACGCTCTATTACAATGACAGAAGTACGGTAGATGCCTTCCTTAGAATCAGGTATCCCAAGCCAGGCATTGGTGGCGCACGCCTTTAATCCCAGCACTCGGGAGGCAGAGGCAGGCGGATCTCTGTGAGTTCCAGGCCAGCCTGGTCTACAGAGCGAGTGCCAGTACAGCTTCCAAAGCAATACAGAGAAACCCTGTCTCGAAAAAACAAACAAACAAAAGGACCAGGTGTCCCTGGGGAAAGTGAGAAAAGTCTCACTCACAGGATCTGAATGGGACTGGGGAGAATTGACGTGGGGAAAATGTTTACCTTGTGAACACGTGGGCTCAGGTTTCATTCCTAGACCCCCCCCCTCAAAAAGCAGCGCATGGCTTCCAGTGACCAGTGGGGGCTCACACTTCAGTCTCAGCACTGGGAAGGCAGAGACAGCCGGATCCCTGGGGCTCACTGGCCAGCCAGTCTAAACTGACTGGTGTGCTCTCGGTGACTTCCTGTGTGTGTAGCTAAAACAGTAATAAAAAGCACCCACAGTGTGTCGGCCTTCGTGGGATGATGTGTTAGGCAAAACAAGAAAGCCGTTGTAGTTTTGTTTTTCCTGTTTCTTTTAGTTTTATCATTTATGTAAGGTGGAGTGACAGTCCCCACTGTCTTCCAGGCCACCCACCCTGCTACCTTATGCCCACCAGCAGGCCATCCCTCACATCGTTTCAGCGGTAGCTTTTCTAGTGTGCTGTTTGGGGTTTTGGGTTTTAGTTTTGGTTTTTCCAAGACAGAGTTTTTCTGTGTAGCTGTGGCTTTGGAGGCTGTCTTGGAACTAGCTCTTGTAGACCAGGCTAGTCTTGAACTCACAGAGATCTGCCTGCCTCTGTCTCCCGAGTGCTGGGGTTAAAGGTGTGCGCCACCACCGCCTGGCACTTAATTTCTTTAAATTGTTCCATGTGTGTATAGAGTATGTGTGTGAGTGTGAGGGCACATATGGCTTGGTTAGAAGACCCAGGAGTTGATCACAGGCCATTAGGCTTTTGGCAGATTCTTCTCACCGCTGAGCTGTCTTCTCACCCTCAAATCAACTTTGAAGCGTACACAATGCAGTGATTCTTAGTGTGTCTGCCAAGTTGTGGAAGAGCACCACTGTCTAGTTTTAGAATATTTCATTACCCCTGAGAGCAGCCCTTACCAATAAGAGCTCACTTCCTGCTGTCTCCTCTTCCCAGCCCCAGATAGCCTTTCTATCTATAGGTTTCTGTGTTCTAGACATTTCATGAACTACAGTGTGTGACATTTTGTGGCTTTTTCTTCAGGGTTAATGCATGTTACAGCATGTACTTCATTTCTCTTTGAAATGAACTTTGAATTTCAGAATAGTTGGATATTTACAGAAAAATTGAAAAGCAAGTAGGGAAGCTTCCATGCATACCACACCCAGTCCTCTGTTACTAACAAGGTGACTTAGTAGGGTACTATTTTTTGTTTGTTTTTCAAGATAGGGTTTCTCTGTGTAATGGTTCTGGCTGTCTTGGAACTTGCTTTGTAGATAAGACTGGTCTCAAACTCAGAGAGATCTGCCTGCCTCTGCCTCCAGAGTGCTGGTATTAAAGGTTGCTTATACTTCATAGTAAACTAAAGCTCGTGCTTGCTTCAGATGCCCTCCATCCCTCCCAGCACCTGCTCAGGACCCTGGACAGCATGCTCTCGTGATTTCTCCTCTGGTTCCGATGTTGTAGTACTTGCTTGACCTTCATTGGTTTTGATGACCTGGGCAGTTTTTAGCAGTAGTGAATATTTTGTAGACCATCTTAGTTGGGGCTTACCTGAGGTTTTTCTCCTGGTTAGACTGAGCATATAAATTTGAGAGAAAAAGCCATAGTCATTATTACTATCATGTGGACACTGCTGTCAGTGGGACTTGCCACTCATTGGCAACCCTGATTCCTGGATGAAGGTAGTGTTCCCTGTAAAGCTCCTTTCCTTGCCTTCCTGCAGCCTCCTGCAAGAATGTTCCTGCAGGGCTGGAGAGGTGACTTGGCAGTCAAGATTGACTACTTCTTTTGCAAAGCTTCCTCATCCCTGTCCAGGAGCATGAAGGTGTCCGCACTGCCTTGTTCAGTCATTTGACTGTATATTTTGTATCCTAGGGTATAATCTCAGTCTCTTCCACTCCCCCCTCCACCCCCTCTCTTTGGTGGTTTATTCTTTTTCTTTTATGTGTGTAGGTGTTTTGCCTTCAGGTATGTCTGTGATCCACATGGGCGCAGCGTCCCAGGAGGCCAGAAGAGGAAGCCGGAGCCCATAGAGCTGAAGTTACAGATGGTTGTGTGGGTGCTGAGAAAGGAATCAACGACTCTGAAAGGGCAGCCAGTGCTCTTGATCTCTGAGCATCTCTCCAGCCCCGATAGTCAATTTTTAGAGGCCTATTTCAATGATGTGTATGTGATGTGCGTGTGTGTAGGGGTGTGCACGTGTGTAGGTGTGTGTGTAGGGGTATGCACATGTGGAGAGTGCGGGTGGCTGCTGAGTCCAGGAGAGGGCTCAGAGGAGCTGGAGTTTGAAGTGACCCCGAGATGCCCATCATGGGTGCTGGGCATCACCTCAGGTCCTCTGCCCGGACAGTGTGCTCTCGACTGCTGAGCCTTGCCTCCAGCCTCCATAGCATGTCTGTTTTAGGATATAATTTAGCGCCACTTTATTTTGCTGTGAATGTGTGCCTCTCCATCCACCATAGAGAAGATGGCAGTTGTTTGAGAGCATCAACTGTCTAGGTGGTGGGTAACACACTGATGAACTCACACTTATGTAGCTAAACATTTGGTCACAATTGAAGTTCTAGCAGATAAAGTACTTGAGCTTTTCCACTTTTGCTTTTATTTATTATTATTTTTTTTTCTTATTTGCGGTTTGTGTCTAGAAAACAAGACCCCCCCCCCCCCATGCTTATTGCTAAATGAAATCCTGAAAGTTTTTAATTTGGAAAAGTAAGTCTGGTGATCAGATCTCACTTTACCCAGAAAGTCTAGCTTCTCTGAAAGAGGAGGATGTTTCACTTTACCCAGAAAGTCTAGCTTCTCTGAAAGAGGAGGGTGTTTCACTTTACCCAGAAAGTCTAGCTTCTCTGAAAGAGGAGGATGTTGGAGCTGGCGAGATGGCTGGTTCATCAGGTGAAGGTGCTTGCTGCCAGGCTGGGGACCTGAGTTCCGTCCCTGGGATCCACAGGTAGAAGGAGAGCACCAACGCCTACACATTGTCCTCTGACCTCCACTTACATACCATGGCATGCTAGCTAGCAGGATACAAACAGGGGAAGTAGCGGTTCTGGGAATCTGTTTTCAGTCTGTTCGGAGAGAATGGCATGGGAGTGTCTGTAGCGTGTGTTAACGCAGTAAGGTTCTGATGAGCAGGGCAAGAGTTAAATATTTGCCCAAGAATTATTGCTAATTTCATTTCGCAACTTTGACTTCTAAAATGGGATTCAAAAATCACTTTTACTCAGGTCAGTCTTGGGGTTAATTTTTAAATACTTTTGCTTGTATATGGTTATGACAAGCCCACATGCACCTGTCAGTCAGCCTGAGCATTTTACGGCGATTCTGTCCATCGCTTGTTTAGAAGCGCTTTGGGGAGCTTATTCCATACAAGATGGCAACTTTCTGAAAAATGGCATGCTGTGGCTTTAGAGCTGTTCTATGGGTTCAGATCCCATGCCTGATCCCAGCCCAACTGGGAGAGTGGCCCTTTCCTCCTTGAAGCACAGGGTGCATCATGAAAAAGGGGTTGGTGTCCACGTTGGTGGATAATTGGATGATGTGTGTAGAGGTGAGGGGAGAGATTTTTCCTGTCTTTATTCACCTTCAGGTATGAACATCTCAGCAAGGGCCTGTTCTGGCTAGAGCACAGAAGCAAGGACTCTTAGCCAGACACGGACCAGCCCATGGCCTGTTGACCTGTGCTCAGACAAGCCCCTGGGTTAGGTGCAAGGTAGTTACTATGCAGATTGAGGGGGTTAATTTTCCATGGCTGTTCCCACAAAGTAAGAGGCTTTAAACAACACACTCTTTCAGAACTCTGGACATTGGCAACTTTAAATGATGGCACGTGTGTGCCTGGAGTTGCCAGCAACCTTCGTGTTTCTTGGCCATCGCTGCACCACTCCAGGCTTGTCTTTGTAGTCATGTGCCTTTGTCCAAACTTCCCTCTTTGAAAGGGTACCAGTCAGAGTCAGTTACATCTGCAGGTACTAGTGACATCAGTACTGATGACTCAGTAGGGTAGTTAACCAAAATGAGGTAAGCGGGGCTGCGTTCCAGAGGTAACGGGCCCTAAGGTGTGTTCTAGCCGAAGGGTAGTTAGTTGGGGATTCACTTGAGAGTGGATGAAGGATAGTAGCCTTGTGTCTCATTAAAGTCTGTGGATTTCTCTTCCCCTCCCAACCAGCCAGAGAGACTCTAAAACCAGATGAGAGCCCAAGATTGCTAGCAACACCAGCTAGCAGCCAGGCCTCTCTGTGCTCTGATTTCTGAGACTTAGAATCTCAGAGACCTCTAGTCTGTGATAGAATGAATTTCTCTTGTAAACTTCTTGTTTTGTGGGAAACAAACCTGGGAAATTAAAAATATTTCCTCATTCCTCATAATAAGTATTTTGAACCTAAATCTGAAGTTATCTTGCCAAAAGGCTTTTGTTGCTGTTTTTTAAGAGGTGTGTGTGTGGGGGGTGTGGTGTTGTACACTATAGGATGTAAATTTCAAGTTGTAAGTGTATGGTAAAGCCAGGCATGGTGGCTCAGGTCTAATCCTAGCACTTGGGAGACTGAGGCAGGAGAATCATGAGTCCCAGGCTAGTCTGAGCCAAATATGTGAGACTCAAAAACCAAAAGACTAACAGAAAAAAGAAACAATAGGCTGGAGAGGTAACTCATCAGTTAACAGCACTGGCTGCTGTTCCAGAGGACCAGAGTTTAATTCCCAGCACTCACATACAGAAGTTTAAAAAGGAACCAGATTTCTTGGGAAATGTGGGTGGGTCTATCTTGGAAGGCAAATACTGCGGAGGGGGGAATTCCACTGGACCTTGTCCCAAACCTGGCTGTGTCTCAGCCACGTGCTCAGCACTCCAGTGGGGTGGGGAAGCAAGCAGCTTTCTCTTTTCTACCAATTCCCAGGTCATTTCTGCATGATGCTCTGCCTGTGGCTCATTGTGCTCCTGTTACCTGTGTGCTCAAGGGTCTGGACCGGCGGCTTCCAGGTTCCTGCCCCTTACTCAAGGGATTGAACTATAAGCACACATTATTCCAAACTGAAGCAGATGAAAAAGAAATGCACTATCACCTAATGTTTTGATTGACAACTTTGGATTATGTAATCCTTTGCTTACAGCATGCCCCCTACCTTCTGTATGGGGAATCTTCAGAAATACAGCTGGATAGAAACTGCACGAAAAGGGGGCATAGTACGTGTTTTGATGGTGTGTGGGAACCTGATTCTGTTGTCCAGAGTGTTAGTGCAGCCAGGGCAGGTGGATTCCTAGGAGAGGGGTGTGTGGAGTCCTAGATTGCTAACCTTCCCTGTGGTTCCTCTCTCGCTTCTTCAGGGAGAACCCTAAAAATAAGAAAGACAAACCTGCTTTCCTGGCGTTTCTTATTTCCTAAAACGACGTCTGAAAGTCAGTATAACTATGCAGTTCAGTTAGGCTTCCTTTGTACCTTTTCCTCACTAGAAGTGCATGTTCACAGTGGAGACTTGGGAGGGAGATAAGGGTGGGAGAATGATAAGAAGGCAGGGTTCTCTCTCTCCGGAAGTAATGCTGCTCTCTTTCTCCATTCCTCCACCACCCACAACCCCACCCCGTTTGCTTCTTTGAGACAGGGTTCCTCTGTGTAGCCCTGGCTGTCCTGGAACTCGCTCTGCAGACCAGGCTGGCCTTGAACTCACAGAGATCCGCCTGCTTCTGCCTCCCAAGTGCTGGGATTAAAGGTGTGTGCCACCACTGTCCAGCCAGGATCTCAGTTCTTAGCATGGCCAACCATGTTGTGCTTTATGCTGTTATATTTTAAGAACTGAACTATAATTCATAGACTATAAGAGTGCACAGTACAGTGGAGTTTTTTAGAGTGTCCATAGGGTTAGAAACATCCCCATTAATTTCAGAATATTTTCATTGCCCCCCTAAAACAACCTGTGGCTGTTACCACCGCCTTCTTGCTTGCTAGCCAGCCTCTTCCTTGAGCTTAGAAATACTAGCTTATCTATGTCTTTATAGATTGCCTATTCTGGATATTTAGTGGAAATAGAGTTATTCCAAGTGTGGCCTTGGATGCCTGGCTTCATTGTTGTTTGGTGTTTTAGACAAGATCCCCCTGTGTAGTCAGGGTAGCTTAGTGTACAGTCCTACTGCCGCAGTCTCTGAGTCCTGTACTGATCAGTGTGCTCACATTGGCATCTTTCTGCATAGTATTTCCAAGGTGCCATAGTTTAACATGTGCTTCATTTATGTGAATGTACTGAATATAGTCTGTCCATTGGTCATAGCAGCTATAAAGCTACTGTGAGTGCATGTTCCTGGGCATGTTGTGTGCGTGTTTGTGGTGGGTAGAGATTTTCAGGGTTTTGAAGGGTATGTACCTAATGAGTGAACTGGTGAGACATGCGGTAGCTTTTCAAGGAACTAACAGACTGATTTACAAAGTGACTGCACTATTTTATATTCCTACTAGCAATGTTTGAATGATAATGGAAAATCTGGAGTGCCTGAGTTCTTTAAACACGATATAACATCCCTCATCACATACATGGCTGTCTTCGTGTTCTTGACACGTTCTGTGAAGTCTCGGGGGTCAGTACTTGGCATTGAATTAAGGTCTTCAGACGTGGGAGACAGGCTTCCTCACTTTATTTTTGTTTTGTGGCAGGATCTCACTCATTCTTTGGGTTAGCCAAGTCTGTGTCACCACGCCCAGCTGAAGCACAAAAGTTTTAACATTTTAGAAATCTTCGTGGCCTCTTTAAGTGTCTATAATGATTGTTAATTGCCCTGTTTTCTGTGTGGTTTGTAATCATCTAAACCATTCTGCATCGCTGCCTATGGGAGTGATTTTTAGTCTCGTTCCAGCAATTGACCCGTCAATGAACATGTCTGTACATAGATTTTCACTCACATTCCAGATGATTTCTTTAACGTTGACTAAACAGAAATGAAGTTAGTGCGTCAAAGATAAAGAGTAGCTTCTCTCCATTTTTCCCGGGCTGCCTTCAAATCCTCTATTCTCCTGTCCCAGTCTTCTGAAGACTGGAATCATGGATGAGTGTCACCACGGACCTGTCTGACTTTGTGTTGTTTTTTATTGTTAAATTGTGCTCTCTCTCTCTCTCTCTCTCTCTCTCTCTCTCTCTCTCTCTCTCTCTCTCTCTCTCTCTCTCTCTCTCTCCTCTCTCTGTGTGTGTGTGTGTGTGTGTGAGTGAGAGAGAGAGAATGTTTGAAACAATCTCACAGTCTCATTCTGTAGTAGTCTGGGATAACCATTGAACTCACAGCAATCCTTCTGCCTCAGCCTTCTGGAACAACAGGCATGAGACACTCACTGTACCCAGCTTGAAGTATTTTTTGTGGCTTCTTTCAGAACCCTCCTGTGTATTAGCTCTAACATTTATTATATTAGCTGAGATCATGTGGGCCAGTTAGTTTTCCTTGCCTTTTTTTTTTTTAATAACTGGAGCTGCTGTGGCTTTCCTAACTACTGGTAAATTTTACGTTGTACTAAATTGTGCGTTTGGGGTGGTCTGGCACTCTAAAACTAGTTAGATGCAACACTGAGACCTTCTTACGTATGCTGAATTCAGTCCCAGCATGAAGAAGAGACAGAGTCGTCATCCTGTGGCCCTCCCCCCCTTAGTATTCCAGCTAGTTTTATCACACAGGGCTAATCTGTGGGATGCATATTTAACAGCACTGACATTGGAGGGCACCTCTGCATCTTTCCCTGTTTGCTGTTGTTTGGTTAAAGAGGGCTGGAGAAGGTTCAGTGCTTGCCTCCGAAGTGTGGAGACCCGAGTTTCTTCCCAGGTTGTGTAAAATGCCGGTTACTTAAAGTCCACTGCAGCTCATCCCTCTGTAATGGAGACATCAACCACATGTAGAGCAGCGTGTGTGCATGGGTGAAATGGACCTGGGCATGCAAGTGTGAAAATGGAAAGAAACGCTGATGCTCAGAGTGTGTGTGTAGATATGTAAATAACACTCAGAAACAGTTCTTAAAGAAATGGGTAGAATTCGCACCTTATAATTGAAACCGCCGCCTACAGTCAGGTGTTGGTGTGCTGTGTGACCACCACTACTTCTAGAACCACTTCGTTATCCCTGAGAGAAGCCGTCACCTTCCAGCAGCTGCTCCCCATTCGCCTCCTCTTGACCCCTGACCCCCACAAACCCTATTGCTTGTGTGGGTGGAATCCTACAGCATTGGGAAAGGCTGGGCCAGGAGCGACGCTGTAATTCCTCGTCTGATGAAGTGGGAGATAGGGGACATGGTGGACCCTGAACTTAGCCAAGGGGTTACATAAAGCCCTTTCCCCTCAGAGGGCAGCTTAAACACTCTGGCACAGGTGATGGCCAAGAGAGAATTACACCTGTTTTCGTATGCGTGTTTATGTTCTACTTTAGATGGACTTGGAATTGAAGCACCTTAGACTGGGAGGTTAAAGAGCCTGGACTCCCACTCCTGACAGATGTGGGGGTGGGGTGTCAGTGAGTCATGTGACTAAACTCCTAAGTCTCCCTGCCAGTTTATCTAGCTGCGAAGTGAGATGCTGTTACTTTATGGGCGTTTGTGGAATGAGTGATGGACAGGTCTGCTTCCAGACAGCACAATTCATAACCAAAGGCAGCTGGTGCATTGGAGAGAATGGTGTATGCAGAACAGGATGAGCGGGTCACACAGAGACTTCCCAGTATTTGCTGGGGATTTAGTGTGACTCGCTCACTCAGCTTTTTAAGCCAGCATGACTCAACTGTGCCCAGTGGAAACATGGAAGCTCTGGATGCCCTTTTACATGACATGGGGCATGGTGGGGGAGGTGACTTTCCTTCTACTTCTAATCATATGACTGAATGCCACATCCTCACCTAGTTAGAGGGTCTGGGTATTCAAAGTTAGCTTCCAAGAGGCCTGTGAGCGCGGGAGGGCTTTCCTAGTAATAGAGGTTGCTGGGCAGTGAGTTCAAGCCCTCTTCACCTGGAAGCTGTCCTTAGACGTGCTGTAAGGCAATGGTATGACTCTTATCCAAAGTGTTGTGTTGGTGGTATTTTAGGGAAATAGTAAGACGATAACTTCATTTTGTTTGATTTGGGTCAGTATTTACTGGAAGTGGTTCCTGGCAGCTGCAGCCTTTTGTCATATAGCTAGTCTTTTCACGGGGTGAGGTGGCAAGAGCAAAGGTCCTGGGCCTATCCCCGAGGAAATGTTGGGCTCGTCTGGAGGAAGCGACTTCTGTTGACGTGGCTTCCGTCTCCTTTGACATGAGGGAGAATCCTGTCTGGTGAGCCTTCCCTGGTGTCTAAACTGGTTTCAGCATCAGAAGGTAGCCAGGTGGGTAGGTGTGTCTGGGTGCCCCTGCCTTTTGAGTTATACTTCAGTTTCACAGCAGTGGGGGTGCTTTGTGAGAGTCTGTAACAAGTATGCCTGTTAGCTTAAACAGCTGTGGACTTGGAATAAACCAATGATGACCTTTCTTTGCACTCAGGACCCAAAAAAAAAAAAAAACCCTTTGTTTGTTTATTCTTTTGAGACAGGGTTTTTCTATGTAACAGCCATGACTGTCCTAGAACTTGCTCTGTAGCCCGGGCTACCTTGAACTCACAGTTCTCCACTTGCCTCCAAAAAACTTTTTGTTTTGTTTTGTTTTCAAGATAGGGTTTCTCTGTGGCTTTGGAGGCTGTCCTGGAACTAGCTCTTATAGACCAGGTTGGCCTTGAACTCACAGAAATCCACCTGCCTGTACCTCCCGAGTGCTGGGATTAAAGGCGTGTGTCACCTCTGCCCGGCCAAAAACATATTTTTAAAAGACGGGCTTTTGCATAGTGTAGTTTGGCCCTGAGCTCTTGGCAGTTCTCTTCCTCAGCCTCCTGAGCCCTTGGGCTATATAAAGGTGTGTCACTGCAGTAGACACAAAAGCTGTTTTGTGTCTTCCTTTTAATCTATTTCAGGCTTTCTCACTTGGCATGGGCCAAGCAAATGTCAGCCGTGGGCTTGTCTCACGGCCCTAGAGGTCAGCACATCTTTGCTTGGAGAAGAGATGAAGGAGAACTTCTGGGTATGGATTGGCATGGAGACAGTCCTGCCCGGCGTTATCCCTTCACCGTGGAAGGCAGACAAAGAGGTGGAACGTGTGTGTTGGGGATTACCTTCAGTTTTAACAGCCAGCGTGATGTGCCGCGTAGACTCACACGCCTGATATCGGCATCAAGGGCAATAATTGCTAGTTATAGTGCACAAGGAAAGATAAGGAAAGATGATAAAATGATACTGCTTCCATTTCAAGGATCAGTTGTTGGGGATGAGAGACAGACAGGCAGACACAGACACACAGAGAAAAACAGAAGCAGACACTTTACCACTGGAAAATTTGACAAGAACATATGTGTTGGGATTTAAAAAAAACAGCACACACACAAATAACTATGCACGCGAGCATAGTGTGTGTGTGTGTGTGTGTGTGTGTGTATGTATGTATGTGTGGCCATGTTGAAGTATGGACAGCACACATCCGTTATTTGAAAGCCCTTGGGGATTATGTGGCTTCTGGCAGGAAGACAGAGTTGGAGCAGAGGCAAGCAGAATGGGCTCGTGGGTCAGACAGTGTAGGGAGTTGGTATGAAAGCCCAGGAACACAGGAGAAGGTTTTGGTATTGTTGCGGCCGGGGCAGCAGAGTAAGCTAGAGCTACATGGATATGTTCAACTGTCTATTGAAATAACAGTGGATGGATAAGAATAAATGACACTACTAAGCTGAAGAGACACACGAGGAAACTGCTTTCTTGATGATCGTGATGGTTTTACGAGTGTTGGCATGTTGTGTAACAACTTTCCTGGGGAGACAGAAGCACATGTCTACTTACCTCAGAGGGAATCCGTGACAAAGCCAAGTACAGATGCCACCAAAGTCCATCTTGGGGAACTGGTGAGTTTTATTGAGGCTACTTACAGGAATATGGGTCAGTTACAGGAGCGCAAATAATTCAAAGGCAGCTGTATCACCAAAGCCCATCCTAGAATGGTGACAGCTCGAAAAATTGGGGACCTGCAAGCAACTCAGCAGGTTGGAGAGGGTCCTGTCCGGGTGCTTCAGTTGGTCTAATCCCCTTTGAGGCAGCTTGGCTGGTTTCTGCTTCTTCCAGGTAGCTGGTCTGGTCTCAGAGCCATGTTTGCAGCTCGGCTCTCCTTGTGTCTGAGACTTAATGTTTACTTTGGCAGAGAGGGACCTAGAGAATCGGGCCAGTTTCAGGGATTTCCCTAAGCTGCTCCGAGTTGTTTACCCTCCTGTGCTTAAGGAGCTTCCTCCATGATGGATTGTTTTAGTATCAGAGGAAACTGTTCCGCAACAATGAGGACTATCAAAATATATCAAATTTTGTGTCATTTGCTGAACTCCAGTAATACTCTACAGCTTTGAGTTTGGAGTTCATGTCCTCTGAGGTCTCTCGTATGACATGCACAGTGCGATGGTTTTTAGTGTGTCACAGTTTATTCCATAACCCCAGAAAGAGCCTCCAGCTGTCACTGGCCACTTCCCCTCCTCCCCATCTCTAAGAAACCAGTTGTCTGCCTTCCTCCTCTGTGGAATTTGGTATTCTAGACATTCATACAGCGGAATCAGACAGTGGCTGGCTTCAGTTGTTTGGCAGAGTGTTTTCAAGGTTCATCTGTGCCGTAGTGTCTTTAAATGTTTCCTTTATGACAACTGGCAGTTCTTTGTAGGGGGATGCTGTTTTCTTCGCTCCTCAGCTGATAGATGTTGAGGTAACTTCCACTCTAGGCTGTTGTGAATGACTTGAATCTTTACCACCACGTTCAGGAAAGCAGTAACTTTTGCATTGTCTTTGATCTCTTTCTTTGCTGTTTGTGCTTTTGGGTGAGCAATGTGAAACAGAGGTCTTTCACATTGGGGTGGTTCTAAGTCCTAAGAAGAAGAATATCCACCGAGATATTGCTTTGATATGCTCGTTCCCCTTCAGTTGGGTTTAAACTTCACTAAGCATGGAGAAATGTTTCTAATCCAGCTTTAGTGATATAAATCCATTTAAGCGTGGATTCTAGTTTGTGAGAGATTTGTAGAAATGTTAGAAATATGTAAGTGATTTGAGGGGATGGGGAAGGGGCATCCAACAAGACTGAATGAAAAGGGGCTAAGAAGCAAGAACCAGGGGTTGGGGGTAGGTGTGACTGGTTATAGGAACACAGCATACCTTCTACTCAATGCAGGATGAGCCAAAATGTCAGACTTAGTAGGGGATCCTTGTGCTCTGGGAAGAGTGATTGTTGACCTGAAAAATCATTGTCAGATATGACCCTGTTTCATTTGTGAGGATTTATTTACTTATTTTTTTATATTTATTTGTCTTTGAGACAGGGTTTCTCTGTATAGCTCTGGCTGTCTTAGAACTCACTCTGTAGAACAGGCTGTCCTCAAACTCACAGAGGTGTGCCTGCCTCTGCCTCTGGAGAGCCAGGATTAAAGGCATGTGCCACCATGGCCCGACTACTGATTTAATTTTTGAAACAGGGACTTATTATGTAGTTGTATCTGGCCTGGAACTCCTTATATAGACCAGACGGTCCTCAAACTCACTTGTTTCTGCTTCCCGGGTGCTGGATTAAAGGCACCCCTGTACTTGCCCAGATTGGAGAATAATTGGCAGTCTCCCCCATTCTGTGAGTCATGACTATCCCTAGATTTGTGCATAAAATTTCTGAGGTGCAGAGAACCCACTGAAATCCCCCTGCAACCTGGATATAAGCTTCTCATGTGGAACCAGGTTGTGTTGTTAATTTATTCACAACTGGGCACCAAGACTGGTGCTGGACCTATTTCTCTTTAGAAATACAGTTTTAAGCCGGGCAGTGATGGTGCATGCCTTTAATCCCAGCACTCAGGAGGCAGAGGCAGGTGGATCTCTGTGAGTTTGAAGTCAGCCTGGTCTACAAAGCTACACAGAGAAACCCTGTCTCGAAAAATCAATCAATTGGTCAGTCAAAGAATTACAGTTTTGTTGGTTTGGTTTGATTTTAAAGTTATATTTATTTGAGTATGATTTACATTCCATGAAGTTTACCATTTTGAGTGTAATAGATGGCAGATTTTATAGTATACTTAGTAACCAGTAGCATCTACTTATTCTTGAGCCTGAGATGTTTAAGTAAGCTAGGTGGTGGTGGCGCATGCCTTTAACCCCAGTGCTTAGGAGGCAGAGGTAGGTGGATCTCTGGGAATTTGAGACCAGCCTGGTCTACAAAGCAATTTCCAAGACAGCCGGGGCTACACAGAGACAAAGATCCCTGTCTTAAAAAACAAAAACAAAAACAAACAAACATAAAACAAAAGCAAAACAGTTTAAGTGTATAAGAAGTTCTGTTTTGAATGTGTTAAACCTGATATAAATAATATGCAGTGAACTTATGATATACATTCCCTAAACTTCAAATTTTACTCATGCATTCTCATGTGTGCATTTGTGTGTGTCCATTCTGTATGCACGCATGTGTGTATGTGTATATCATACAACGTGCTCAGATGGAAGTCTTGACTCCCTTGCCAGCAGAGCCCTTGGAGAGCTTTGGCTCCGCTGGCGTACTTACTGTTAGGCTTTCCCCTCTCTGTCTTCAGGCCACGGGACTTAGATCTGTCTCTGGAGTAATAGAGTTGAGGTGGCAGAGGTGAAACTGAAAGCTAATATATTTAATTACCGAGCAAATTGCTTTTAGGAAGAACTAAGGATGATTAAGTAAACATATTAAACAGGTAATTATCCCTTACTGCCTGCTCCCGTCCTCCACAACCATTCCTGTACCTCAGCCCTCAGCCTGTTCACGTTACAGCTCCACAGTGGGTTGGAGGCCAGCCCCACTTATGTGAGAGCCTGTCTCACACGAAAGGAAATCATCCTCTTAATGAGTTAGGAGTCAGCCTTCCAGGAGGATAGCCCCTTCCCAGGTGACCAGCCAGCAGAAGCATGAAAAGTGCACAGAGGTGAGGTAGCCTTTGCAGGACACGCTTATGAAGGAAGAATCATGAAGCCGGGAATCACCTTTAAATGCCTCTTAACAGTTTACTGCATCCTGGGCCCAAAGAGCACCTTCAGGGACTACTTACTGCCTTTTATATGTTGGCAATTAAATTAATAAGCCATTGCTGTAAATACATAGAAACTGATTTACTTAACATTTGTGGGGGGCACCCTTGGAAGCTGAGAGCAGCTGAAGTTGGCTTATATGATGAGGTGCAGCCATGGTTCTTGTTATAATGCTACTGTTCTAATAGCTTCTCTGTCAGAATAACCTATAGCTCAGGAGGGAGAAGAGAGGAAAACAGCGTTGTATTTACATTTTCCACTCTTGTTTCGATCTAGAGATGCTCACACTGGCTGACACTTTTCCTAAGCGCCTGCATGCTGGCAGCTACTTCAAGTGTGCCTTTTTTCAGTTGCTCTGTGTATGTGTGTGCGCGCGCGCGCACCTTGAGCTGATCTGTCTTGCTACAACCGGCAGTGCTAAAAACAAGGAGGGGGGGATTGTTTTTTTTTTTTTGAAAAGAATCATCTGACAGATAAAACTATTTAATGTAGGCTTTTCTTATGACTTTGAGTCTGTGGAGGAAGTAAGATGTATGATGCATTTGTGTATGAGAAGTGACGTGCACCCTGCCTTCCGCCTCGAGAGTGGGGTGTGCTGAGGGCTGAAAGCCGGGAACAGGCATGGGCAGGCAGAGGCAACAGAGAGGATCAGTGGAATGACCCTTGTGGTTCTGGAGTGCAAAGCTCCCCCGGGTAACTCTTTGACTCTTGTTTGTCATGATTACTTGTGATTGAGAACGTGTATTCCTGCCCTGGTTAATAACGTGGGAAACTCGAAACTTACGATCTTCTCTTCCCCTCCTGCTAGGTGCTGGATAGTTTACTAGTCCAGTATGGAGTGGTGGAGAGCTGTGAGCAAGGTACCTGTCTTCCCAATCGCTTTCAAATTCATGGAAGGAAGGAAAAGCAGACGGAAAACTAACCCATTCTCTTTCTCTCTTCCCTAGTGAACACGGACTCGGAAACCGCAGTTGTAAATGTAACCTACTCCAGTAAGGACCAAGCTAGACAGTAAGCAGTCGGAAGCTCCTTGTATGTCTGTAACAACTAGGTTGGGTACAGTCACTTACATCGTGTGCTCTTTTAAATTGACAAAGGGCTGGTGGGCCACGAAAGGAAGCTGTTTTGTGTGTTTTACTCTGCAGTTACACCTTTTAAAATGTGTATGACTAGTGGGAATCTGCACAGATTTAAGGCTTGTTTCACTTTTAATTTAATACCATTTGCAGAGTGACGTATGGAGACAAAACTACACCCTATTTGCAAAAAGCCTTGGGCCTGAATATTTTTCCAGATCATGTAATTTGCCTCCCTAACTCTCCTTTGGCGCGTTAGCACTCCTTTCGTCTGCCGCGGGTGAGTGGACTGGCAGTTAAACTAACAGCGCTTCAGTCTTGGCATTTCCCCCCTGACGTCAGTCACATACCGAGCTCACCAAGAGTGAGCAGACATTGAAGCAGTGCACCTTGCCGCTAACCGCTTTTCAGTCCAAACCATGATAGTTTTGTAGGCACTGGGAGAGGGAATAAGGAACCCACAGGAACTGCCTTACATGGCTCTGCCTAGGACATGAAAGCAACCCAGCAGCCAGCGCTGGGGCTGGAAGTCTCACCTCCCTCCAGACAGGTGGCAGGAACCAACGGACTGGTCTTCCCCGTGGGAGAGTTGCCAGGACCACTTCCACCGTCCTAAGTCCTAAAAGGGAGATGGGAAGTGATCTTTAACAGTGAGGATTCAGGTTGAACTTGGGGGACAGCCTCTGCATGGAGGGGAGGAGCCCCAATGAAGCACATCTATACTGCCTACCTGTACTAGGAGATTTCTTTTTTTTTTTTTTTTTTTTTTTTTTTTTTGGTTTTTTCGAGACAGGGTTTCTCTGTGGCTTTGGAGGCTGTCCTGGAACTCGCTTGGTAGTCCAGCCTGGTCTCGAACTCACAGAGATCCGCCTGCCTCTGCCTCCCGAGTGCTGGGATTAAAGGCGTGCGCCACCAACGCCCGGCACTAGGAGACTTCTGGCAGCCCACGGGAGCCCTGTTGCTGGCACAGTCTAGCCAGTTGGTCCTCAGATGAAGAAAGAGATTTTTAAAAGACCCCTGCCAAGTGGGCAGCTTGATGGCCCCAGAGCAAGTATCCCGGGACTGGCTATCCACTGAAACTTAGCAGGCAGATTGCCTCTAGACTTAGGGGGATGAACTTTGTATCAGAACTAAACATTGTTCAGCCAGGGGGAAGCTGATCAGAGACAGAGTCTTCAGGGTCACAGACTCAGGTTCCAGAATATCTACCAGCTGCCAGGAAGGACTTGAGGGGGCAGGACCAGCCATTTCCAGTCAGCTGGTGAAAGACCTGAAACATAGCCATCCAGGTGGGTGACTACCGTTTGTCCCCCAGCCTTACCCAGAATAACAGGAAAATGACGCTTGGCAAGGATCTGCTGGGAGCAAGAACAGCCTTCACAGCCCACCCACTCCCTGAAGGACTTGCCCAGAGCTGTGATTTGACCAATAGAGGCCCATC
The DNA here is from genome assembly GCF_017639785.1 of Mesocricetus auratus. Lineage (NCBI taxonomy): Eukaryota > Metazoa > Chordata > Mammalia > Rodentia > Cricetidae > Mesocricetus > Mesocricetus auratus. The sequence goes on from NW_024429266.1 coordinate 112,090,093, forward strand.
CGTGCTGGCAGCAGTACCTGTGACCTGAGCTTGCAAAGATCTGCCCAGAAGTGTGAAAGGCACCTGGGAGCTGGGGAAGGAGCACAGAAACACTGGAGCACCAGAGGAGACTATGCTCGGACTCGCCCTCATCACACGCTCCCCCTGACATTGGCTGCTCCTTCGTTACTGCTCCTGTTAGTTTAGCCAGCTCTGTCCTGCTCTGTTATCTTCTTTGCACTTTTCTCTTCCATTTTCCTTCTTCTTCTTCTTCTCCATTTCTCTATTATTTTCTTTTTCCTCTTCCTTTTGACAGCCATTTCCAAAGAAGGCATGCAGCATGGTTTGTAGCGCCTCTGTGTCTCAGGGTCCTGAGAGCTGGGACTTTCCCCAGGTTGTCTGGTGTGTTATATTTCTGTCTTTTTTTGTGTGTTTTGTTTTTTGGATTTTTTTTTTTTGGTTGTTATTGTTTTGTTTTTTTGAGACAGATTTTCTCTGTAGGTTTGGAGGCTGTCCTGGAACTCACTCTGTAGATCAGGCTGGCCTTGAACTCACAGAGATCCTCCTGCCTCTGCCTCCCCGGTGTTGGAATTAAAGGTGTGCGCCACTGCCATTCAGCAATTACATTTCTTTGGCACTCTTTTCGTTATTACTTTAGTCAAAACTGCCCCAAGTTTTCCTTTCTATTTACTTTTCATACTGCCCCATCAGATGGAAAGAAGTAATTAAGATTAGGGCAGAAATTAATGAGATGGAACTGAAAAAATAATACAAAGTATCAAAACATAGTTGGTTCTTTGTAAAGATAAACAAAGTTGACAGATCCTTAGCCAAACTAAGAAAAAGAGAGAAAACTCAGATTAACTTACTTGAAAAGGGTACATTACAACAGATACCACTGAAATTCAGAAAACCATTAGAATTTATCTTTAAAAAGATGTATTCTAGTAAATTGGAAGATGTAAAAGAAACGAACAATGTTTAGATGCTTGTGACCTAACAAAATTAAGCTAAGACAGCATAAAAAATTTAAGTAGATCTGTAATAAGCAGTGCGATTGAAACACTAATAAGAAGAAAGTACCCAGCTAAAAATAGTTCAGGCTCAGATGGATCTGTGCTAGATTCTGCCAGCTATTTGAGGAACACCAATACTCCTCAAACCAGTCCATAAACTAGAAAATACAGGAAAATTGCCAAACTCTTTATCAAGCCAGTACTAACTGTATACCAAAACTAGATAAAGAGACAACAGAAAGAGGAAGTTATAGGCAGTTCCTCCTGATGAACGTAGATGTAGAATTTCTCAATAGAGTACTTGGCAAATTAATTAGGTGATGCATCAGAGAGATATTTCACCAGATGTGTCAATGCTTCAGCATGTACAAGTCAGTAATTCTATGCATCAATAGCCTCAGAGACAGAAGTCACTAAACAGCTTCCATGCCTGCAGAAAAGGCTTTTTTACTAGGGTTCAGCCTCAGCTCGGGCTCAGGCTGTGCGACGGGAAGAGTATCAGCACACACTCTGACCACCAGGTAGGTGGATTGCACTCAAGTGGCCCCAATAGCTCCAGCCATTTTTATTTATACTTTAACAGAGTTTTTTGTTTGTTTGTTTAGTTTTGTTTGGATTGGTTTGGTTTTGCAAGGCTTACATTAACAGTTTTTATTATTGGCATCTGCTTTTGACTTTTAAGGAATACATAATAATCATTATAAAAGCCCCTATTGTTCCCACTGATGTATCCCCAAATACACTTTCCCACCCCCTGCAAGACCTTATTCTAGACAAAAGGGTTCAGCATTTTTGCAGGCTCAACTAAACATGGAGCTAGACACATCCTGCTCTCCAGCACTTATGTTAGCTGGTATAGCTACTTAGGGTTACAAAGTTAAAAAGTAATAAACATGGGCACAATGCTTTAAGGACAACAGTATTCAAGCCCGGACAATTCTTTCATGTCTGCAAAATACGCTTTTATATAGCTCCCTTTTCCACAAGAGAGTCCCATGTCTCAGTATGTCTATAAAAGGCAGACTCTTCTCCCATTACACCATATCATCCTCTCACCAATGTAAGCTCCTGTGTATGCTAAAGATGGATGTATCCATCCTACAGTTTGCATTGCATTTTCCCCTCTTAGAGCATACTAGACCCTACCATTGATTCTGTATGCTTGCTGTCCAGGCAACTTACTCTCAGCAGTTGCTATTATGTGAGTTCCTGGGGCTTTTCCCTGTTCTGTGTATGCATGCCTTACTCTCCTTCCCAGAACTGGGATCTACGATACAATGAAAGAGAAAACAGCCTGCAAGCCACACGAATTCAGCCAGGTCCTGTACTGCCTTATGTCCACCGGTTCTTGCCAAGTGAGAGACCATCTCCACGGACCTTGCCTTGCAGAGATCCGTAGGACAGGCGTTTATACACTGATTTGAGACTACGCTGTACAGCTCTCAACAACTCAGGCTGTCCTGGACCTGTCTCCCATGTGCTGGGATTAAAGGCATGTGCCACTACCACCCGACTCAGAAGAGGCTTTTGACAGACATCCACCATCTCTTCATGAGAAAATCCCTAAGGACACCAGGACTAAAAGGAATAATGAAGGATGTTATGGCAAACCTGTAACCACTATCAGATTAAATGGAGAAAACCTCAAAGCATTTCCACTAAAATCAAGACCAAGACCTCTTTCCTCTCCACTCTTATGCAATATGTGCTTCAAGTCTTTACTAGAGCACTCAAACCAGAGTGAAGCAGGAAGGTCACTAATCATAAAGGAAGTCCTACCATCCTCACTGGCAAGTGTTGTTTTTCTAAATGCTGAAGGCTCCTCCAGAAAACCCTTAAAGCAAAAGTGTCAGGATACAAGTTAACAAAAAAATCAGTAGCCTTCTGATATACTAATGACAGACTCAGGGCAATAATCCCATCTACAAGCCAATAAATACATAAGTAATAAATGAGTTACTTTTGAATAAGCCTAACCAAGGAAGCGAAACTAGAATCTTCTACAATGTAAAATTTAAAGTTTTGAAGACACTAGAAGATGGATAGACTACACATGTGGATGGGCTGGATGAGTTAATATTGTGAAACTAGTTATGCTCCCAAAAGAAATCTCCAAATTTAATGCAGTCCATGTCATAACATAAGGAACTACAAAAGACCCCTCACAAGTAATCCTGAACACAGAATAATGCTAGAGGTATCACTATACCTGATAGGCATGGGCAGGACTCTCTGAATAGGGAAACAGTTTTAGCAGTTAACAAATGGGAACCTCGTGAGACATAAAACCTTCACAATGGTGAAGGTAATAATTAATCAAGTGAAGAGACAGCCTACCAAAGGGTACACAATCTTTGTTGGCCATACGATTGACAAAGGGATTAACATCTAGAATATACAACAGAATAAATGACTGAAGAAGAAACCAGACAACCCAGTCAACAAATGACCCAATAAAATGGGCTATTCTCAAAAGATAACCAATAAACATGGGGAAAAAAATGTAACCTTACTAATAATGTAAACCTACATTGGAATTTCATTTCCCTCAGTCATAATAGCACTCATTAAAAAAAAACAAATATAAAATGTTGGTGAGGATGTGGGCAGAAGGGAAGCCTTATGTATTGGTAGTGGAAATAGGAACCAGTTCGGCCACTACAGTGATCAATGTGGAGGTCTTTCGTAGCTCTCTTACTCTCTGAGGACTCCTACTCACTAGAGGACTCCAGGTGAGCAGATCACTTGTACATAATGTTTATTCCAGTGTTGCTTATATATCTAGAATGTGACACATGCTGAGGTATCCAACAACAGAGGAATATACAAGGAAGGAGTGGTGTTCATACATAGGGAATTTTTTTTTACAGCCATAAAACAATGAAATTATATGATTTACAGGAAAATCAAGTGCATCTAAAGATCATCCTAAGTGAATTAAGCCAGTCTGAGAAAGATGAATGTTACCTTTCATTTATGGTTCCTAGATTTTAAATATAAAACGTGTATGCATACTTGATATGGAAGTGTAAATGTCACTGTGGGACCCAAGGGAACTAACGATGAGTAAGAAAACACAAGGGACAGTGGCATACAGGGGAGAATAGACTGGGGTGGGACTATCCTATGAAATGCAATACCATGGGTTTTTTTGGTTTTGGTTTTGGTTTTTCAAGTCAGGGTTTCTCTGTGGCTTTGGAAGCTGTCCTGGAACTCGCTCTTGTAAACCAGGCTGCAGTACCATATTTTAAAATAATAACTTTTCAGGCTGAAGACATTAGTGCACTGCAGACAGGAGTTCAAATCCCAGCACCACCTGGGACAGCTCCCACCTTCTATAACCCTGGTTATAGGAGAATCCGCACCTCCGGTGACTTTAAGCATGCAGTCACATGAAATAACAAATCTTAAAAGCTTTCAAAAAGTTAAATTAAGACATTCCAAAGATTTTTAAGTGCAAATTCAGCTAAGTTGTTCCCCAAAGGCAACAGTCATGACATTACTAGGAAAGGAAAGAGAAGCCAAGGAGGAAGATGGGACATGGTTGTTTGTGTGACACAAATGGGACTCTAAAATTTGATGACAATCTCTGGCTCAGGTTGTTGAAGGTGTAAAGATGTGTGTAGTGCTGACCTCCTCCCAGTAATGGTGCCAGGGAACTTGGCCTCTGTGAGACAGCCACAAGTGTGGTAGCCTGGAGTGGCCTGACTTTGCGGGGGATGGACTACAGTTGGATCCAGCTGACTTGCCAGCTCCGTGTCTGAGAGGGGGGTTGAGAACTGAGAAATGACAGGTACAGTTACTAAGGAAAGGACAGAGAGACACAGAGTAGAGTCACAAGGGCATTGCAATGAATACTGAACACCCTAAGTTTATTCTTCAACATTCTTATATACCCCAGCCAAAAAGGGGAAGACTTCTTTACCATTTAGTAACCACGTCTTAGACTAAATCTCTTATTATCTGACCTTGAGGGTTAAGAATAACCACACCTTAGACCAAGTCTGTTGTAATTTAGATAAGACACCCAAACCTAAGAGCAAACATCCTACAGTAGACACGCCTTAGACTTTAGGTCTTATGACTTTAACCATGGATGAGTAAGGATAGTGTTGAATTGAAGCCATCTTTATGACCCCTGACACAGAAGGAAGACAGATACACATGGTTTTCTCTCTTCTTTCAGCAAAACAACTGCTTTAAATATTTAAATATGCCTCTGTATAAATATATTTCTCTAGATGCATAGAATGTGATTATAGGGATGTAGAATGACCTCATTAATTCCAAATTAAATACTTAAATCTAGGGTTTTTTTCAGTTATGAACTGTTAGAAAATCAGTTTTGTAGATTTTTGTGCATGTGTATGAATATATCCATTGGATAAACATTTATTATTTAAAAAATCATTAAGGGTATGTGGGGGGGTGCCTTGGTGATCATGAAGAGCTCAAAGAACGGCTGTGTAAAGTTGGTTCTCTCTTTTCGCTGATATGTGTGTTCTGGGCATTGAACTTAGGTCATCAGACTTGCCCAGAAAACACCTTTACCTGCTGAGCATCCTGTCAGCTCCAGAGTTACGTTTTCAGTTGTATGATCTTCACAGAGCTTGAACCCATTTGTTTTATGTCTGATGTTGTGTTCTCCCGCGTTAGGACTTTGTGAAGCCACTCTACTGTGGGAAAGCAGTTGTGGCCATTTTCCTTCTACTCATAAGTGAGACTAAAGGCTGTTAATGCGCTCAAACTTCTTACTTTTCCTTGTGTATATTCTTTACTTAAGAAAAAATACAGCATTTTGTATGAGACTGTGGGCATGGCGTTGTAGGACTGTAAAGTCGGCGTTTCACACTTTGCGTTCCTTAAACTGTGTCGTGTGAGAAGAGCAAGAAAATGCCTCCTCTTAGGCCATGGGTGTCCAGCCTTTTACAACCATGAGAATAGAAACATGGAAGCAACTAAGGGGACCAGGAGGCCAGTGAGGAGAGGGTCCCATCTTCACAGCCATCTGTCGGAGTGCCTGGCAGAGCCAGATTCCTGCTGGATGGAGAATACAAGATAAACTGGAGCATTTTGGGAGATTGCTGGATGCCTTTTTAAAAATTTATTTATTTGTGTTTTATGTACATTGGTGTTTTGCTTGCATATTTGTCTGCGTGTGAAGGTGTTGAATCCCCTGGAACAGGAGTTATAGGCAGTTGTGAGCTGCCATGTGGTGCTAGGAATTGAACCCAGGACGTCTGGAAGAGCAGCCAGTGCTCTTAACCGCTGAGCCATCTCTCCAGCCCTCTTTGTCTTTTTTTGAAAACCTTTAAACATTCTACCCTCTGAAAGCCAGGCATGCTGGTACACACCTTTGATCCCAGCACTCAGGAGGCAGGGGCAGGCGGATCACTGTGAGTTCGAGGCCAGGCTGGTCTACAGAGCGAGTTCCGGGACGGCCAGGGCAGTTATACAGAGAAACCCTGTCTTGGGGCAGGGAGTGTGCATTCCTCCACATGTTCATTGCTGTGGGAAATGTCAGCTGCTCCTCAGTGTGCTGTGCTTCTCGCCATCAGAGGATTCATCTGACACAGCTGTATCTAAGACAGAATCTACCCTGGAAATTTCCTGCCACCTTGTGGCTGAGAAAAGTCAGTCCATAGCACATGTTTCAGAAATACATGTTTATTTTAAGCTTAAATCTTGTATTACTATGTAATGTAATAAAAGTTTGAAGGTTTGTGAAAGAGAGGTTTCTCTACTAGAGACACTGACGTCTCTGGGTCTCCTCTCTCAGGGGGCAACATGAAGCTTCTCACATGCTGCTCTCTGGGTGTGTGTATGTGTGAAAGAGAACCTGTAGGTGTGTAAAGAAGAACCTGCTAGTTGTGTAGGCATTTGGACTTCACTCCCGGCTTTTCTATTTTTATTTACTTATTTATTTTTGTTTTACGAGACAGGGTTTCTCTGTATTGTTTTGGAGGCTGTCGGTCCAGCCCGGCCTCAACCTCACAGAGATCCACCTGCCTCTGCCTCCCAAGTGCTGGGATAAAAGGCATGTGCCACCACCAACCGGCTTTGCTTAGATTTTTATTTCTGTTTTTATCAGAAAACACAGCCCAGGCAAACGGATGTAGCCCAGTTGGTAGAGTGCTTGGGTTTGAGTCCCAGCACTGTATACATTGATGTGGTGTACATACATGTAATCCCAGCAGGTCATCCTTGCTACAAAGCAAGTGGGAAGCCAGTTTACATGAGACCCAGTCTCAAACTAAAACAAAACCCCAGAATTGTCAGAGCTTTGAGTCCATCTTTGCAGAATGCTTTGTAGCTCATGAAGTTAACATTGCAAGTGTTTGAAGTAACTTGACTAAGAGCTGTGAGCTATGTAACAAGACCCTGTCTCAATAACAACAGATCAAAAACAGAAGAAATGAAAGAAATAGGCCACGCAACAAGATAAACAAATTTCACGTCATTCAGAAATAAACAGATTTTCCACCTATGTAGTCTTTGTCCTATATATATTATAGTGTTCAAATTTGTTTTACTGCAGTGTTTTGTGGGTGTTTTCTTTCTAAGTTATGCTTAGTTATTTGCATGTATACATGCATGCACATGCTATGGTGTGTGTATGGAAGTTGGGACAGCTTCCGAAGAGTCCAGTCCACCCTCTGGGCCCTGGGTCCAGGTCTTGGACCCTTGCTGGGACCTGGAACTCACTGAGCCCCAAGGATCCACCTGTTACCTCTGGCTGAGATTGCAAGTGTGTGTAACCATCCCTGGCCGTGTATGTGGGTGCTGGGAATCAAATGTAGGTCCTCATGCTTCCATGGCAAGCACTGTATGACTAACTGGCTTCTGAGCCCTCGTATTGGTTTTTGTTTTCCTTTTAGAAACAGTTTAGTCTCGGAGCCCTTTGTAGGTAAGTGATGGTGCTTTGTCCGCAATTAAGATACATTTGTGCAATGGTATTTCTAGGATTTTGGTGGTTTGTGCTCAATTAATTATCGGCCTCCAATTCTTGGTATGCCTCCCTGTTCTCTGCAGCTGCCACTGATCCACAGCAGGCATAAAGGCTTATATGATCCACAGGTGTAAGGCTGGGAAAGCCAAGATTCCGTGGCTATGTCTGATGAGGAATCTTTTGGGGTTTTTGTGTTTGTTTTGTTTTGTTTTGTTTTGTTGGTGGTGGTTTGACAGGAGAACGTCCAGGGTTGATTCTGTCTTCCATTGGAATCAAACCCAGGTCTTCAGTCTTGGGCTAGTAAGTCACAAACACCTTCACCCACTGAGCCATCTCGGCAGCCCCTTCTGATTTAAAATAGTAACTGATCAGAAGCAGGGTCTAGACAGTAAGTACATACAGTGGCTGAGACTCCTGAGCTCCATTGGGGGTTATGCCAGCTCCTCTCTCGGGTCTTACAGGAGGAAAACTGAAAATACTACAGCTCTCTTTCATGCACTGGGCAGATCACCACCACCACCACGTGACGGAGCTGAATGGCACACCGTGTGCATAGGGAGATTCCAGCCGTTGACTTAAAATCCATAAACGAAGGAGCTTTAGCCATTGCTCTGCAGCTAGATGACTCCTGTCCCCTGTTCTGGCATGGTTTGCAGCACTGTGGTCTGAGGGGGACTCGGCTGTCAGTCACACACACAGCTGGAGGCACATGATGGAGGGGCTGACTTCTCCCTGCCTGGAGTGGACTGAACTAGAACCTGGTACCACGACTTCATGCCTTCCCCTCCTCCTCCCTTCAGAGGCGCAGTGTTTAAAGAAGTGCAGTAGAGTGTACTGTCATAGCTTCCCCCAAGTCGAGAGCTGTTTCTTGGGACACGTGTGGCTTTGTTTAGATTGTTCCAGAATATACAGAAGCATCTGGCAACATGTATTTTTCTCTGTTTGTCCCCATGAAGAAGGACGTCTCTGTGTCTGTCTCACGTTTTCGTAACTTTCCTGGCTTCGTTCCATGATAAGAGTCTTGTAGCTGCTGAGACCAGCAGCGCCCAGTTGTATAACGAAGGAAGGAGTTGTGATCCCGTCGTTTAGGTGGGATTGTTGGAAAAACTTTTAATGATTTCTGACATTCAGAATGGCTTAAAATTACTTTAAATCTTTATAATTGTTGAAGCATCAATTTTGTATAGTAAATGTATTAATAAAACCTCTCCGCTTTCTCCCTTCAGAAATGGGCGGTATATTTTATATCCCTTTAATGTACATTTGCTTAAGAGGAAGGGAGAGAAGAGAACAAAGACCAGTGTGTGAGGGTTCTGTCACCAGGGCGATGGTAGTAAGTTCCCTGGTGCTTGTGTGAAGAATGCCCTCTGACATAAAATCATGTGGGAAGTATCCCAGGACACCATATATCTGGAGAAAAGTTAGCCACAGAGCATTGCACGTCACAGCTGCTAGCCACGCCCACATGCTTGTGACATGTGCAGGTCTGATCCATGTTCAGAGATGCTATACTTAGCAGCTATGGGAAAGGTGACAGTGCGCCTTGTTCCTGCTGTACTTTGGAACAGCAGATCTTGGACAAGGGCTCGTTTGTGTGCTAGGGAATGTAGGACAAGATAGAAATTAGGGGAAAGCATGGAGTCTATGTCTGAAGACACCGTAAGCTCTCTGGCTGCTCTCATGTGCCCTGCTGTCTTCTCAGAGACCTGTGGTGCTAAGACTCCTTTGGTTTTCCTCTTTATATCTAATAACCAGAAAGGAGATGTTTAAGTAAGGAAATAGACTTAGAAGCCAGGAACGAGCCATGGGAGAGAGAGTACTTTATACTTTTATCTTAACCTGCGTGAGCTGAGCTTGACTTGCCCGGGAAAGGTGGGAGAGCGCCCCCCCCGGTCCATTTTGCTGTGCTCTGCAGAGTTAGGAAGGTGTGAGTTATATATGAACTCTTCAAGTCTTGACTCTATCTGCTAAGTATTGCTCAGCTTCCCCGTCAAAAGTATGCAAGGTGAACGGACTATAATGGGGTGGAGCTTATGTTATGTGGAAATGAGAGCTGGTCTGAGAGGGTACATAGTGTGTGTGCTCACGTGTCCTTACATAGATTCCCTTAAAAGGCAAAGCCAGTCTTACTCGCGGTTGCCAAGGTGAGGGGTTACTGGAGCAGGGCCCTCGCAGGTTTCTGGGACACTGGTACATCCTAATTCTTGGTCTGGAGGGACTGCGGATGAAGGAAGGTCCTTGCCTTCCTACAGTGCAGCCTGACAACCATGTTTGTGTCTTGGAACCTACATAAAGGTGGAGGGAAGAGAGCTGACTCCAGAGTCCACTGACCCCCACATGTGCCCTGAGCACCCCCACCAATGAGAGATTTAATTTTAAAACTCTGGATGTGGGCCATGCCATATAAATGTATAAATATTACAGTCAAGTTGAAAAGATGGCAAAGGCTCAGGCTTTCACCAAGCAGATACAAAGTTAGTGGGTGAATAGAAGAATAGCTTCCCTCCTCCTCCTCCTCCCCCCTTCTTCCTTCTCCTCCTCCTCCTCCTCCCCTTCCTCCTCCTCCCCTTCCTCCTCCTCCTCCCCCCTTCTTCCTTCTCCTCCTCCTCCTCCCCTTCCTCCTCCTCCTCCCCCCTTATTCCTTCTTCTCCTCCTCTTCCTCCTCCTCCTCCTCTTGTTCATCTTCTTCCTGAGATTAAAGCCCCACCCAGATGATGGAGCTGCTGTTACTTTCTGGGTGTGGCTTGTCAGGCAATCTTACTAGTGTACACCCAGTGTCCTGTAGTTGATAGGGATGTTTGCTCACTGATTCTTCGACTCCTTCCCTTGGTATATTTCCAAGCCTTTACTAACATCTTGATTGACCTGAATCAAGAATTTAACTTGGGACTGGAGAGAGAGCTCATTGGTTAAGAGCACTGACTGTTCTTCTAGAGGACAAAGGTTCAATTCCCAGCACCCATGGCAGCTCACAACTGTCTATAACTACAGTTCCAGGACATCTGGCACCCTCACACAGACATACATTGCAGGCAAAACACCAATTCATGTAAAATAAAAATGAAATTGTTGAGAAAAGAGAATTTAACTGGATTTTTGTTTCTGTCTCTCACTGGTAGATGGAAATTATTTGCCTTTGGAAGCCACTGGCCTTCCCTAAGTGTAGACTTCTGAGAACTTGAGTGTGGTGGGTGGTAGGAGTTTTCTGGAACAGTGGCTTCCTTCACCAGCCTTGGGACTGATAGTTCTAGAGGAAGAGATGGGCGGCCGCTGTGTACAACTCCCACCTCTGTCTCTTGTGAATTTTCAGAGCCTTAGACAAACTGAACGGACTCCAGTTAGAGAACTTCACCTTGAAAGTCGCCTACATCCCCGATGAAACAGCCACCCAGCAGAATCCCTCCCAGCAGCTGCGAGGGCACCGGGGGCCAGGACAGCGGGGCTCATCCAGGCAGACGTCCCCGGGCTCGGTGTCCAAGCAGAAACCCTGCGACCTGCCTCTGCGCCTGCTGGTTCCCACCCAGTTTGTCGGAGCCATTATAGGAAAGGAAGGTGCCACCATTCGGAACATCACCAAGCAGACCCAGTCTAAGTGAGTATGTGGGGATGGGTGTCCATGCTGTCGTCTTCCCCTTTGTGTTTAGTGTCGGGGTGCGATGTGTGGGAACCTGGTGCCCTTCTGAAGAGAGTTGGGGACTCTACTGCACTGGGGGATGTAGCAGGAGAAGCCTTGTGATCTGATCATGCATGGCTGGTTGTATAAAACCCTCAAAGGAAGCATCATTGTTTCATGTGAATGGAAAACAAATGTCGCTGTGATGGCAAAGGCCCCTGCAGCCTACAGGGCACCGTACAGGTCACTCTCCCACCCCCAGCCAGCCTGCAGAGTCCCACCTGTCTTGTCGTGGTGTCGTTGTGGAGATGGCATTTTATCCTGGGTTGCCTTCGGTGGAGAACAGTTGGTCCCCGGGGTGGGGTGGTGGTACACACCTGTCTCAGGAGGGAGGGGCAGGAGTCCCTGGGCGGTTTTAGCTGTGTAGTGAGTTTGAAGACAGCTGGGGCTGTGTGAAACAGACAAAAACAAAAAAAAGGACTCACAAGATAGCTCGATGGAAAGCACTTAGCATGCAGGACTGCCTCCTGCATCCCATTCCTGCATCCCACAACGGAAGGAGAAAACGTGCTCCCGAGAGTTGTCCTATGACTTGTCAAAAAATTAAATTATATTTATTAATGTGTGTCTGTGTGCGTGTGCGTGTGCGCACATGCCTGTGCCCTTAACTGCTGAACCATCTTTCCACTCCTCTGACTTCTTTACATGCATACTCAGGCATACACACGTCCATACTCACATCCCTCACAATAATCAACAATAAGTAAAATTAAAAAAACATAAGTAAATTTAAAAAAAAAATCATCCTCTGGCTTAAATTTGTCCTGAAGTTAGAATGCCCCTCCCTCCCTCCCTCCCTGTCTTTTCCTTTCATTTGATGTCATTACTAATAGAATGGCTTTTTCTTGAGGATGTTTAGTGATGTTATTTGGCAGGCTTTAAGGGATTGGAGAACCCTGATCAAACATCCGAGCTCACTTTGCTGGCATCAGGCACAGCCAACCGTTGTCATTCATCACCACAGCCCCCTGTGTAGGGTCGCTGCCTGACCCACAGGAAGCCTGGCGTTGCCTGCGGGCACAATGACTGCACATGAAGTTACCAGGAGAAGAGGCTGTGTGCAAACAGTGTCTTTCTGACCCCGCTGCAGAAATGACCGGATGGTTTTACTTTTTACATTTAGCAAGAATGAGTGTTTTGTGGGATTAGAGAAACTAAGCACTTTTTTTTTGTTTGTTTGTTTTTTGTTTGTTTGTTTGGTTTTTACGAGACAGGGTTTCTCTGTATTGTTTTGGAGGCTATCGGTCCAGCCGGGCCTTGAACTCACAGAGATCCGCCTGCCTCTGCCTCCCGAGTGCTGGGATTAAAGGCGTGCACCACCACTGCCCGGCTTTGTGTTTTTTTTTTTTTTTTTTTTTTCCCCCCTGGGAATAGTGCCATGGAGCTGTGTGGCTGGGTGTGTTCCGTGACCTCTGAGGCATCCATAATCATTGATGAGGGAGACTCATTTCATTCAGAACCTGAAAGAAAGTATCGTAGTGATGGTTGTTGAGTTCACCCGACTGCTGGGACATCCTATCCTGCTCACGTGTGCTTTGAAGCAAGAGACACTGAGTGTTGGGTGCCTGTGTGCAACATTAATGATTCTAAACTCATAGTTGGTGTGTGGGGAGAACAACTGAACCATTATCTGTCAAGGCTTCTTAATTTTACTTGTGACCCCTTTTTACCTGAGAAAATTTACATATCTTACAGAAAATTCCCTGTAAGGTTCAAGTCAAGCATAATCTAAAAAAAAAAATCTCTTAAAATAATTCTTTGGGCCAGGCGTTGGTGGCGCACACTTTTAATCCCAGCAATAAAGAGGCAAAAGCACGTGGATCTCTGTGAGTTTGAGACCAGCGTGGTTCCAGGACAGGCTCCAAAACAATACAGAGAAACCCTGTTTTGAAAAACAACAACAACAACAACATAATAATAATAATAATAAATAATTTGGTATTCATGTAATTTTCCAACCAAGTAAAGATGAAAACTGATTTGGTAGTAATGAGGTAGATGCCTTCTTGGTTGCTACATAAAGAGTTAAATCTAGGCCAAGTAGCTGACACCGCAGGACACGGCGCATCTTGAGGTTTCACAGACTGGGTCAGTGCTTTGAGCACACCGCTGCTTCATGTAATATGTAGTACAAAACAGCACGGAGAATATTTAGGCCCTGCCATAGGTTGTTGGGAATTCTGTCTGAATCCCAAGCCAAAATTATTTATGATTCTTTTTTTAATGAAACTCAAATCAGCAACTAAAATCAAATTTTCCTACACAGTACCATTCAAAGACATGCCAGTTTGATGGGTGTTGAGGAATGCTGGTAGGAAAATGTTAGGTCTGTTTTTCTCAATTAAACTGTTGCGTTTTCCCAAGAGCAGAAAGCTTTGGGTGTACAGTTAAAACACTGTTCTTCACATAGTCTTGAATGTGAGGTGTCCAGGGCAGTGTTCTTAGTGTGAGGACTTACGTGCTGCAATGCAGAGGGTGCCCGTGTGCTTTGTTCAGAGCCAAGGCTGCATTGAGATCACATGATCCATTCGGAGTGCTTCCAGAAACACATCGGGTCCACTCATTCCACTTGAGACTTGGAAGTAAATTTTGACTACCATGTGTTTAAACGAAAAAAGGAAGGAAGGAAGGAAGGAAGGAAGGAAGGAAGGAAGGAAGGAAGGAAGGAAGGAAGGAAGGAAGGAAGGAAGGAAATGTGAATGCTCTTAGATGTGGTGGAGAAGGTTTATTGTAGATATTGTAGTGAACATTGTAGATAAGTGAATGAGCATAGCCAGAGACAGGGACATCTGGGAGAGTTTGGAGTGATCAGGACTGAGTTGGACCATGGGAGAGGAGAGGAGGAGAGGGCAACCAGTTGCAGCAGCCAGGAGGCCCAGAGGTACAAAGAGAGAGGGTAAACAAAATGACTGGACTATATAGGGAAGGCAGCCAGCCCCCTGGGCTGCAGAAGTTTAGGGTAAGGGATGGGGCATGCCAGCAGTACCCTGTGACAGGTAGGGACCCAACAACTAGTATCCACTTTGATATGTTAACTATGAAACCGAACAGTGTTCAGTAAACTTTTCTATTGCAGAAATCTTCGCAGCCCTCGTGTTGAGTAATGGGACCCATATGAGGTTGTAACCCACATAGTTTAAGAAGTGGGGACATGGATCAGTTTCCCTGCCTTTCATCTGGAAGTGTGGAGTGTCTTGCCTCCTTCCATCCCTTACCTTCGGGAACTTAGTATGTGGTTGCTCCTTGCATTAGCAGCTTAGTTCTTTTGTGAGCTGCTAATGAGGTCTTTCAGATAAAGGAGCTGTGGTCTAAGCTGCACTGTTTACTTAAGGCAGGCAGATGGGGGCAAAGCAGAGGGAGTGTTCGTCATATCTGATGATTCTTCTGTGGAGCTCTGCCGGTAGGCTTAATTAATTCTTGCTGTTGTAACTAATCATTACCAGAAGCCCTGTTTCTGGAATAGTCCCAGGGGAGGGTGTTGATCACCAGAGCAGCAGTCCCTTCTGAGGTTCAGAGTTTTATAACCCTCAGCGCAGTAAAAGGGTGGGATACCCCAAGGAGGGGCTGTGACCGTGTTAGTGGAGACCGCATGGCTGGTGGTGACTGGGTTTTACAATGGGTTGGGAGAATGGTCCCTGGGATTGGAGCTGTTACCTAGACACACTTTCATGCATTACATGTTCGTAGTTCTTATTGTTTCTACATTACCCTAAGTTACAGGTTTTAATTCTGAGGCAAATTCTAATAAAACGAGATGCAAGCCTTAGTTTTATTGTCTTGTTGAAGGGCTGTTCTCATAACAGTGAGTCCTTAAGAGAAGAAACTTAAAAGACCACCCAGCAGTTGTTTAGATTTCCCTGAAACATAGAGGTAGTTAATGTTCTTACAACAGCAAACTTAATTCATGGTTAATTAAAAGTGTACAAATGCACAAATTTTTAAAAGAATGAATTAGATTCTTGCCAACTCAGAGTCATTAAAGTTTTGGGCTGTTGTATCTTTATATAGGACTTCTTATTTGCATCTATTAACTTGTAACTTTAAAAAATAACACACGGGGCCGGGTGTTGGTGGCCCACACCTTTAATCCCAGCACTTGGAGGCAGAGGCAGGCGGATCTCTGAGTTTGAGGCCAGCCTGGTCTACAGAGCCAGCTCCAGGACAGCCTCCAAAGCCACAGAGAAACCCTGCCTCGAAAAAAGAAAACAAAAAGCCACACATGGTACGATTGCATATTTTCACTTAAAATGAAGGACGCTTGCTGCGTTGCCTTGGTGGTGTTTGCTCCCTGCGCTCAGTGTCCTGGGCTCCGTCTGTAGCATCCCAATACATACAGGCTGTTACTCAGCCATCACGTTTTCTGACCACAGGTGATTCTCCGAGTGACATTAGGCAGTCTCTGGAGATGCTTTTGATTGTCACAGTGGAGTGAAGGGTGCTGCTCGTCTCATAGGCAGAGGCCACAGCTGCTTCTGGATCCACAGAAAGACTGACCTTGACCTAAAATAAACCTTTGAGTGTCAGAGATGGTGACAGCCTGGGAGGGGCCTCAGCAGGTGGAACTGCGTGCCTGCGGAGCCTGGCAGCCAGAAGTTGGATGCAAGTGGTACCCAGCACCCCTACTGGGAGGGCGGAGGTGGAGGCAGGAGTCTGGCAAGGCTGCAGGCTGGCCACCCTGGAGGTCACAGCGCGGTGCAATAAAGAGGGGTCTGGCTCAGCAAAGGGGGATGGGGGGTGGGGGGAGTGAACTGATCTCCACTCCACTGCACATGTGTGCTGACAATCCACAGCAGCAATTGTTTTAGTCGATCAGCATTGTTTACAGGTCTAGAACAGAAAAAATTTTATGTATTAATTGATAAATGCATATATGAATTACTAGATGGTTTAAACATCAGTCAAGTTTACTGGTGACTTGGTTGTTGTTTGGGAGGTTTTTTTGTTTGTCTTTTTGAGACAGGAGTTTCTCTGTGTAGCTCTGCCTTGTAACTCGCTCTGTAGACCAGGCTGGACTTGAGCTCAGAGATCCCCCTGCGTCTGCCCCCTGAGTGCTAGATTTAAAGGCTGGCCACCACTGCCTGGCTTTTTTTTTTTTTTTTTAAGCCAGTTC
This sequence comes from Mesocricetus auratus, assembly GCF_017639785.1. Lineage (NCBI taxonomy): Eukaryota > Metazoa > Chordata > Mammalia > Rodentia > Cricetidae > Mesocricetus > Mesocricetus auratus. Next base: position 112,106,820 of record NW_024429266.1, read on the forward strand.
GCCACCTCTTTAGTTCCATTCCCATGACATTTGTTGTTGACTTTATCAATGAGAAAGAGCCTTGTAAACATAAACAGATGAGTAAACTGTGCCATGGGGTGACTGGTGAACATTCCAGGTCTGAGCAGGGGACCAGCTTGGCTCTGGGCTCTGGCTCTCTTGACATGCACAGTTCTCTGTATTTCCGGCTCCTGACAGTATACGATGGCTCCGAGTATATAAAAAGGAAGCCTTCGGCACAGTCAGCTTAGGCAGAATGAGATGTCCTTGCTTGGTTGGACTGAGGTGAGAGCTCTCCTGGGATTGGAATCTGCCTGTGGGCTGAGGCTGTAGCCCAGTGCTTATTCAGTGTGTTAGTTGCGTGTCTTGTTGCTGCAACAAAACAGCTAAAGGAAGGTAAGGCTCGGGCTGGCTCCTCATTCTAGGGAGAACAGCCCTTTGTCGTGGTGACAGTGGCTGGAGCAGGAGGTGTCTTGTCACATCACATCACAGGAAGCAGAGAGGGATGAAAGCTCCTGTGTTCCAATCCCTGGGATCCCAAATCGATGAAATGGCACCGCCCCATTTAGAGTGTGCCGTCCCCAATCTGTAGACTCTCAGATACACTTGGAGATTGGCTCCATGGTGGTTCTAACCTTCATCAAGATGACAGTCACGATCGCCCATCGTAACAAGAAGCGTCCCAGGTTTGCATGAGTGGGGCATGGAGGTGAATGTCTGTGGCCGCAGCACTCCAAAGGCAGAGGCAGGAGAGCCAGAAATCAAGGGCCTTTCCCACTTTGTAGCGAGTTTAAGCCTAGATATGGCGACCCTGCCTGTAATGCACTGGCGAGTCTCCTTGTTCTCCCAGAAGCCCTGCAGCTTGCAGTTGGCTATTGAGGACTCCTTGTGGTGGGTATCCACTGACGGTCAGTTCTGTTCTCGTCCCCTTGTGCCTGTCATCAGAATCGATGTCCATCGTAAGGAGAATACGGGGGCTGCCGAGAAGCCCATCACTATCCTCTCCACCCCTGAAGGTGCCTCTGCAGCTTGTAAGTCCATCCTGGAGATTATGCATAAAGAAGCACAAGACACCAAACTGTGAGTAATGAGAGCTCGCCTGCCAAGAGGGCCCCGTGCTTGCTTGCAGATTCTGTGACATGCTCTTGGGGATCAGTGCCATCCTGACGAGCTAGTGTTTGCTGCTGTTGACGTGGTGTGAAACACTAAGTCTTTTACTGACGTTCTCACTCCCGTTCATACTTGGATATGGGACAGGCAGCAATAATGGGGAGAAGAGCGGTTAGAAGAAGGCAGCCCCACCACCGAGGGCCAGGAAGTAATTTGGGATTCGCCCAAGACCTTTACCGGCATGGACTGTGAAAGCCCCTAATTCTGTCTAAGGGCAACTGGAGATTGATTCGGGTGGTGCAGGGTGGAACTCAGAGTGTCTCTGCTGTCAGAGAGTTAGGTTGGCTTCTGTGCCGATGGATGTACTGAACACAACCCAGAGCAACGCTCAAGGAGGCCCTGGGACCACACAGCCTTTATTCACTTTGTAAAGTATACTTGTGTTTAGCGATGGGCGTTTTCTAGTATAGAGAAAATAAAGGGGAAGCCCAGTATCTTGGAGCCCCCCAGTGACATTTGAAAAGCGTGGTATGTAACTTAGAAATTCGGGAAGGGGTACAGCGCCTGCTGTGTAAGCTTGAAGACCTGAGCTTGGGTCCCTAGACCCATGTCAGAGCTGGTGTGCTGGTGGCATTTGTGTGTCTCCAGAGGTGAGGACGTAGAGACAGCAGACCCTGGGGTTGGCAGGCCAGCCAGTCTAGCAATCAGAGCTCCAGGCTCAGGGAGAGACCCTGTCTCAGGGGCCAGATGGAGAGTGACACAGCGACTTCTGGCCGACATGCGTGCACTCGTGGGTGGGTGTGCCCATGTGTGTGTGTGCCCACATGTGTGTGTGTGCCCACGTGTGTGTGTATACACTCACACATCACCTAAACACAGAGAGAGGGAAAGCCGAAGGCACAGAGTACAGTTAAAGCTCCGTTTCTGCTGCTGTAGTCGCCCCAAAGTTGAGCGGTTGAGCTTCTAGTGCTGCTTTTTCTCCGGGTGTGTGTTCTCAGGGCTGCCCTGGGATGGCGCTGCTTTGACTAAGACCCCATCACTGAGTGTAGGTACTCCTGATGGGAGGAAGAGAAAACCTTCCTTAAAGATGAAGTCCCATGTAAATACCTGCTGCTGTTTACCCACCGACCTGCATGCGTTGCTGGAATGGGGGTTCATTGCCAGCTCACTCTAAACTGGAGGCAGCATAACATCTCTCATCCAGTAGTTAGGGAGTAAAGGTTTAATGAAAGAACACTGTCTTTTTATCCAAGAGTAATTTCTCTGACTTGATGACCATTTTTCTACTTACAGCACAGAGGAGATCCCTCTGAAGATACTAGCTCACAATAACTTTGTCGGCCGTCTTATTGGTAAAGAAGGAAGAAACCTTAAAAAAATTGAACAAGACACAGACACTAAAATCACAATATCTCCGTAAGTGCCATCTTGCTTGTGAATTAGGGGGTGTTCAGGTCCCGTTTTTTAAGCTGTGTGTTTTGTGCACTGTTCCCTGCTTACATCTCTTTCGGCTCTGTCAGGCCGAGAGCCTGTTCCTCAGTCTGCCCTGTTCTACCATCTTGAAGTATGTGTTCTCAAAGAGGTGGTAAGGAGAGCTTAACACTTGACATGACATTCTTTTTTTTTTTTTTTTTTTGATATTCATTTCCCAAGTCAGAATGTAGAACCTAGTTTGTTTTCCTCTGCTGTGTTATGAACTTGTCCACTGTTGACAGCTGAATAATCAGCACATGGCTTGTTGTATGGGTTAGGGACCTACAAGCAACTCAGGACCCAGCGTGGGGCCTGTCCCCAGGGCTGCTCTAGAAGCTCCTCACCATGGAGTTCTGCCTTCTCCTGGAGGGAGGGAGCCAAGAAAGAGAGGGGCTGGGAGCTGCAATATCTTTCATGATGAAATCTCAGAATTCTCACACTAGCTGTTTCCTGTACGGTTTGCACAAGTCAGCCCTGTTCCACATATATAGGGACTGTAGATTTCTTGGCAAGAGGCATAATTTTATAGATGGGCTATCACACCTAGGGTATGTATATACCTGCTGTGATAATAAGGAAAAGGTTTTCTTTTTCTGGGATGAAGATCCTTGGTTTCTATCATGGGACTCCAGAAATGGCTGATGAACTGAAAATGAATGTTAAAACTACAATGTAAAATACTCAACAGGGACAGCTTGAGAGTAGAGGTTCAATGTGCTTGTGCTTACATATATGCCTACATAGTCTAAGGAAATTTAGACTCCATATAGAGCTCATCTCTTCATTACATGATTTACATTTTGTACAAATGTGAGGTAAAGGAATGATATCCCATCCTTCTGGCTCAAGGTTAGTCTCCACCATGTTCCTAACAGTGAAAATGAACTCTGAGGACATAAAGGGCGGTTGTGTCCCTGCCCTCTGTCCTATGAGTCTAGGTACATAGCCTTGTCCTGTGGTAAACACTGGTTTTTCTCTAAGGCTTCTGAGGACTGTAGGCTTAGGTGCATCCAGATCGAATTTCTCATGGCTTTGAAGCTTCAACGGGACCTGGGCTAAGCAAGGAGTTTTCTAATGTTGTTGTCCGTTTAGGGGTATAAATAGGGTCAAATTGGACCATTTAAAAAATTTAGTTGAACTGGCTGTGCTGCACACCTTTAATCCCAGCTCTCGGGAGGCAGAGGAAGGCAGATGTACAGGCCAGCTTGATGTACAGGGTGAGTTCCAGGACAGGACAGAGAAACCCTGTCTTGAAAGAAACAACAACAACAAAATAAGTTAATTAAATAACTCATTAACTAAAAATTTTTTAAAAATATTCAAGATGGCTTGATTTATGTTACTTCCTTCATGCCTCTTTATTCTAAATTCTGAAAATACTGTAGAAAACAAGTTCCATCACACAAATGCTGATTTGCTCCTGGCGAGTGTCTCCCTTGCTTACTGCAGAAAGTGCACCTGCACAAGAAAGCTGGTCTGCTTAGAGCTGGCCGGTGCAGAGGAGGAGCTTCCTGGTAGCACCCTACATCCTTCTGACCTGTCCTCAGTTCACTGTCAGAGTGGTCCAGAAGTACGGCACGGGGGCTGGAGAGATGGCTCAGTGGTTAAGAGCACTGGCTGCTCTTCCCGAGGTCCTGAGTTCAATTCCCAGCACCCACATGGCGGCTCACGACTGTCTGTGACTCCAGTTCCAGGGGATCTGACATCCTCACGCTAATACACATTAAATAAAAAACAAACCGAAACTAAAAGAAAGGGGGGGGAAACTGTGTTTTAAAACATGGGTATAGTGAAACGGTGTGCCCACTCATTGAAAGCATGGGAAGGAAGTTGTTCCAGATCTTGGACTTGGGTCTTTGGGGTTTGATCTGTCATAGTCTCATGATGAGGGCTCTGTCATTTGGTTTCAGTTACCACTGGGGACTGAGTGACACTCACCCATCTTCCTCCTGTCATTCTTGTTCCTTCTCCTCTTCCACCCACAGATTGCAGGAGCTGACGCTGTACAACCCCGAGCGCACCATTACCGTTAAAGGCAATGTTGAGACGTGTGCCAAGGCTGAGGAGGAGATAATGAAGAAAATCAGGGAGTCTTACGAAAATGATATCGCGTCCATGAATGTTAGTTCTGATGGAGAGTTAAATGATGGCTTTTACTGCATTGATTTTTCACTTTATCATGGGAAGTGGTTTGAATAGGTTGTCTGCACCATCCCACATACTGTGGGTAACACAGAAGCCTGGGCATTGGGCTCAGCTGTCCCTGTGATTTCTGACAAATTAACTTTGAGCCTTTGGCTTCTTGATGCAGGAGAAATGATTAATACTTGCCTACCAGAGGCTATTCATTATCCTTTCCTGTGTTAATTTGAGGGGCCCCAGTGCAGGAAGGATGTGAGGATTGGAGGAAGGTGAATTAGTTTGATTCCTGCCACCGTTTGTGAGTGGCAGCTTTCTTCTCTGTGTCAGATACCCGCTGTCTCCTATTTTACATGCTTCTTGAGGATTACAGCACCATACATGTAAAAGTTACTGTTAGAAAAGCAGGCTTCAGAGCTAGGCAGTGTAAAGCAAGCCCAGCAACTTGGGAGGCTGAGGTGGATGGGTTGCAAGTTCAAGGCCACCCTGAGTGATTTAGGAGGGCCAAGTCTTAAACATAACAATACAGGTTCAGGGCTGTGAGTGTAGTGTCTGTGCCAGAGGGCTTGCCTAGCAGGCCTCAGCTCCTGCTCTGCAGAATAATAAAACAAAGCAGAAACCCCGGTCTGAGCCTTACTGTGTTGGCCATATACACCTGGCGAAGAAGATGCCGCGTGACAGATGTAGAGAAGGTGCTGACAAGGGATACTTCAGAAGTCCATCCTTTAAAAGGTGCTCCTTAAATGTGAGGAGGGATCCGCCAGACCTCAGTACAGCCATCCATATGAAATAGTAATCTGAGAAGGAAATGGGAAGAACCTGGAGTGTGCTGGTCATTGTATCCCGCATGGTGGCCTGCTGTCTTTACATGATTACTGCTTACCTAAGTGTCCCGTACCTGACAGAATTAGTCCATCCCCATCGGCCTTGTGAGCAATATCAGATGCACTCCAGTTCAGTCCTAGTCTCCATCTTTTTCAGCTCTTATAAAATTAGGGCTGGAGAGATGGTTCAGTGCTTAGGAGCACTTGACTGCTCTTCCAGAGGATCAGGGTTTGATTCCCAGCACACATGGGGCCGCTCACACACATCCTTAATTCCAGTTCCAGGGAATCTAGCACCCTCTTCTGGCCTCCGTGAGCATTGCATGCACATGGTTCACAGATACACAAGCAAGCAAAACACCCACACACATATACTAAAAAGAGGGGGCGTTAAACCGGAGCGGTGTCCACCCCTTCCTGTGTCCACCCCAAAGGTGTGCTTAGTTGTGTGCTTGCGGTGTGAAGAAGAGAGGTTTGAAGGATTCGACTACAGGGGGAGGAGTGAAGATCTTTACACGGCTTGTTCTGTGTCCCTGTGGTTTCTGAAAGTACATCTCACTCAATTACCTTTCAGCTAGTGTCAGACTTCCAGGCTGTGTTTGTGGAAGGCCCACAGTATGCAGAGCGCCTGTCTGTCTCAAGTGCTCTAAGCTGCTGCCCTTTGAGGCTCCTCAGTACAGATGAGGGTCAAGGCGGGGCAAACGACCCTCGATGCTGAGTTCTGTGGGAACACCTGCTGTGTTCAAAAACGGGTCTTCGTGCGATGTTTCCTCTCTTTATTAGCCAAGAAGTCACAATATGAACACTGTCATGTATAAGTGCTCACTCCCTTGAGGGTTCTGATTGAAAATTAAGGGACCCCTTTGCCATTGCAGCTTCAAGCACATTTGATTCCTGGATTAAATCTGAATGCCTTGGGACTGTTCCCACCCACTTCAGGGATGCCGCCTCCCACCTCAGGGCCCCCTTCAACTATGACTCCTCCCTACCCACAATTTGAGGTAAGCTCTCTGGCCCTTGCCACGTCACTGCTGCCCTCAGAGCTAAACGATGTAATGTGCATGCCAAACTGTATGCTGTGTGAGCTGTCACCTGTGTGGAGTTCGAGTGTGCTTCGAAGCACTTGTCGATGGAAACTTTTAAGTCGACCCCAGAATAACAAGCACGGCTTGTTTTGAAGTTTTGGGGGTGGGTAGAGTTGTGTAAATGTGTCATTTCAATTAAAAAAAATAGCTTTGGTGGGGTTGTTTTGTTTTATCTTTTGGTTCAGTACTAGGGTCAAGGCTGCTTTTCTTGGGACAGAGGCTCTCCGCCATCCTGATACTGCAGCCTTTTTTTTTTTTTTCTTTTGGTTTTTTTTCGAGACAGGGTTTCTCTGTGGCTTTGGAGGCTGTCCTGGAACTAGCTCTTGTAGACCAGGCTGGCCTCGAACTCACAGAGATCCGCCTGCCTCTGCCTCCCAAGTGCGATACTGCAGCCTTTTAACACAGCTCCCCGTGTTGTGGTCGAGAGGATGGGAGGCAGTAAAAGACACCAAGACCAAGTTCTCAGGACAAAGGAGATTCATTTGCCCCTCGGAACCAAGGACTGCCTCTGGATAGAGAGGAGGCAGACATAGCCCATAGGCAAATGGTAGTTTATAAGGGGAAAAGGGAAACCCTGTGTTAGGCTGAGTTGGTTTGTTTTGATTGGGCACATTAATTGGGTAGCCAAAAGGGGCTTTTGATTGCTGTACTTCAGTACTTTGATGGCTGGGCTTTGGTAGTCAGCCTGGGAGAAGTGGCAAACTAAGGGAATAGGCCTAGGTGCTTACTTTAGGAATGTAACCAAACAGTTTTGCAGAGCAGAGGGAATTGGGGAATGGCAAGGCCTGCCAGAGCCTTGTTTACAGCCCTTCAGTGGTGACCCCCAACCATAAAATTATTTCTGCTGCTACTTCCTAACCGTAATGTTGCTACTGTTATGAATCATAATGTAAATATTGGTGTTTTTCAGTGGTCTTAGGCAACCCCTGTGAAACTGTCATTCTACCTCCAAAAGAGCTGTGAGCTACGGGTTGGGAACCACGGTTTTAGAGTGTTGAAGCAAAGAGGTTTTGGGAGCCATCAGTGCTGGACACAGTGTGCACATCCTTAAGTCCAGCACTCCTGCTGAGCCAGGAGGATTAGGAGGTTGAGATCAATCTGGATTCCAAAGCAAGACCTTGTCTCACAAAGAAAATCTTTTCTTTCATCTTTACCACCTAGATGTTAATTGCTTTAGAAGGTCTGGTCAGACTGTATTTGTTTTTTTGTTTTTTTTGTTTTTTTTTTTTGGTTTTTACAAGACAATGTTTCTCTGTATTGTTTTGGAGGCTATGGGTCCAGCCCGGCCTGGAACTCACAGAGATCCGCCTGCCTCTGCCTCCCCAGTGCTGGGATTAAAGGCGTGCGCCACCACCGCCTGGCCAGGCTGTATTTGTTTACCTTTGAGCTTTGCATTTTCCTAGTCGGTGAACCCAGTTAGTTTCCTTTGCGTTTCTACTGTGTTCATTACAGAACACGGAACATCTTATATTGTATTTATTGAGGCAGGGATTTTTAAACTATGTTTCATGTGCACAAGTATTTTGCTGACTTGTACCCATGGATGTCAGAAGAAGGATGTTGGATCCCCCAGCACTGGAGTTTTTTAATGATTTATTTTTATTTTATGTGCATTGATGTTTTGCCTGCACATATGTCTACTTGAGGATGCCGGATCTGCTGGAACTGGAATTACAGACAGGTGTGAGCTGCCACGTGGTGCTGGGAATTGAACTTGGGTCCTGGAAGAGCAGCCAGTGTTCCCAACCACCGACCCATCTCTCCAGCCCCCAGAACTGGATTTATAAGTGGTTTTGAGCTACCATGTGGGTGCTGGGAATTGAACTCAAGTTATCAGGAAGAACACATGCTCTTAACCACTGAGCCTTCTCTCCAGCCCTGAGACAGGACTTATTTCTTTAGACAGACTGACCTCATACTCACTGTCCTCCTACCCTGCTTCTCCAGTGTTGGGAACCATCATCTTTTCTTAAGTTTTGATATCTGATTTTGGAGAATACCTTTGCAACCCAGAAGACATCCATCCAGAAAAGTAGAACGCCGTTCAGTTTTCAGTCATTAGTATCCAACATTCTAGGGTCGCCCATGATGAATTTACTTTCCCATTTGTTTGACTCTTTTTTTTTTTAATATTTTATTTATTTATTATGTATACAATCTTCAGCATGCCAGTAGAGGGCACCAGATCTCATTCAAGGTGGTTGTGAGCCACCATGTGGTTGCTGGGAATTGAACTCAGGACCTCTGGAAGAACAGTCAGTGCTCTTAACCGCTGAGCCATCTCTCCAGCCCTTGTTTGACTCTCTTAATACATGAAATATGTGAATGGTAACTCCCATGTGCACTCAAAGATGTTCAGGTGTTACAGGTCAAGAATTTAATTGTGTTACTTATTACCCTGATTAAACACACAAGTAAATTGACATTGGCATTCTTCAGGCAACACCAATTACTAGACTGTTGGTGCTCTACCAATTCAGAAATGAGAACTTCCTTTCTGTTCTTGAGCCTATTAGGCTGATAAAGTATTGTGTAAGCTGTCTCTAAAGTATTGTGTAAACTGTCGCCCTCTGGTGTATGTTTCTGCTTTTTACGTGACTAAGCCACGGGGAGCAATCCAGCAAACATTGTTTCTCTCCACGACCTCTGCTCTGCCTGGATTCTGCCTCTAATCTTGTATCTTTCTGTGCAACTGTCCTGGGATATGTAGTTGTTTGGACTAGAAGTTATGTAACAAATCCACGGAAAGCTTTCACAATGGCAGCTAAATAAACACTCGTATGTGGTAACTTGCACCTATACCCTTAGCTACTTGGGAGGCTGAAGAAGGGAGAATCATCCTAGGCAAGCTAGAGAGTTTATGTCTCCAAAAAATGGATACAGAATGGCAATGAGATACCATTAACTGAAGCCTTCAGGTCAGGTAAAGGTACTCTGTGAAGTAGATGGCAGGTTTGTGCCCCGAGAGTAGTCTTGGGGAAAGATGCTTACAGTCACCCCAGGTGTAGCCTAGTTCTGTGAATCTGTGAAGGTCAGGCTCTTCACTGCCCTGGGTCTGTTTTCACAAAACCTGCTGGAGGGGAGGCATGATGCGCCACAACGGGACACTTATAATCTCGGCCTCCAGTGGCTGAGACAGCAGGAGAACTGCTGGGAGCTCTGGGTCAGCTGGGAGTTCTGGGTCAGCTGGGAGTTCTGGGCTACTTGGTGGAGCCAAACAATCCTGGGCTACAGAGTAAGACTTGGACTTGAAAGCAAATGTGGAGGTTGGAGATCTGGGTTGCATGAATGATCTCTGAAGACTTTCCTGTCAGACATTTCTTTTGTCTGCAGAACTGAGTGATGAGTATATTGATAGTAGGTGATGAGTATATTGATAGCAGGGTGAAAGGCCTAAAATAGAAACCCAAGAGTGCACTAAGTCAGTAATTGTGCTGGTTAGAGGTTGTTTGTTTTTTGTCAACTTGACACAAGCCAAGGTCTTTTGGGAAGAAAGAACCCAATTGAGAAAATGCCTCCATCAGATTCACCTGTGGGCATTCTCTTGATTGGGAGATTGATTGGGAGGGCCTAGTCCACTGTGAATGGTGCCTTCCAGCCCGGAAGTGCTTCTGAGTTGTATAAAAAAGCAAGCTGAGTGTGGGGGTCTCCCTCTTCATGTGGTCTGTTGGTGCCACCAGGCCACAAGGAGGGCTTTGTGTGGCCTGTGAACACGACCGAAACAGCTGTCGAGAGGCAGCTTCGGTGAGACATCTCAACTTTATTCGGTGTCAGAGGCCTGGACTAAGATAAGTCAAGCGTCCGGGCTCAGGGGCAGTCTCCAGATAAGGTCAGCAGTGAGTAGTAAGCCCGTGCCGGGGAAAGGGTGTCCTCCATCTTGTGTTGAGCTCAGCAAGGGCTATCCGGACATGGTGGGCTGCAGCCTTAGTCCAGCAGGTCTCCCCAACAGCTGAGCAAGCCACTGGGAGCTAGACAGTAAACTGTCCCTCCATGGCCTCTGCACTTCTTGCCTCTAGGTTCCTGCCTTGAGTTCCGCCCTGACTCCTTTCCTGATACACTGTGGTCAGGGTGTGTGAGCCAGATATGCTTTTCCTCTTTGTGCATTTTGTTTAGGGATTTATTACCACAATAGAAAGAAAGCTAGGTTGGGGATTGGTACCCTCTCTCCTATCTCCTCAGATACCAGGACTCGTGCAGTGAACATATACATACATCTAGGGAAACACTCGTACACATAAAGTAAAAAAGCAAAACAACTTTCAGTCTTCTAAGATTTACAAATAAAAGATCATAACTGCCCTCTAGATTTAGTCATTTTTTTTCCAGATTAATGTTGTGGTTTTAAAACATCATACATTTGGTTTAACGGGCCAATGTTTTAGGCATGTGAGCTAACATTCACGGTCTTCATTCTGAATCCCGTTGTAAGTCTCTAGAGTAAAAGCTCACCGGTGTCCTACAAAGAACACAAGCAGCTGAGATGTCTGTGATAGGTCCCCATGGGAACAGGCCTGTCCTAAGCCACATTAAATCTTAAAGGTGGCTTACACAATTAGTTTTAAGAATGGGAAGAGGCCGGAGACGCTTGGCTAGATGTGATACTCTGCTAAATGTGAGCCAAGTAAGTGCACGGATGACCACAGAGGTGAAGACCTTTGCTTGCGCTGGGATGAGGGATGAGGTTGCAGCTCAGAGGTTGGGTACCCAGAAGCTGCTCGAGTAAGGTAGGTATTGCTGCAGGGCAAGAACCGAGGATGGCTCCAAGGACAGGCAGGGCAAGCACTCATTCCCATGGGGACCAAACGTGGACATTTAAGCTGCTCGTGCCCTTTGCAGGATGCTGGTAAGCTTTTCCTCCCCACGCGTTGGTGAGATGGAGCCCTTGGTGTATGTGGACATTTCTACAAAATGTAGGAGATACTACTAAATGTTAACCCTAAAAGAACAAAGGCTGCTCTGTGGTCTAGCAGGTCTGCTTGCTGAGTCCTCTGTTTCCGAGAGACGCTTCTGTAGCATGATCCACATCAACTTCAGCTTTCTGGGTCCCAGTCCCCTAAGAGTGACAGGAATTAGCCATTGACCTGAGAAGCAAAAAGGAGGTTTATTATTTCCTTCCTATCTTCTTTCTCCAAAAAATGGAGAAGAAAAAAAAAGCTTTTCTTTTGTGGGTTACAAATATGTTCTTAAAATTACGTTTTCAAGCTTGATGTGGTGGTGTACCCCTTTATCCCAGCACTTGGGAATGAGAGGCAGGTGCATCTCTAGAGTTCAAAGCCAGTCTACTCTACATAGAGTCCCAAGACAGCCAGAGCTACATACAGACCCTGTCTTTAAAAACAAAAAGACAAAAACAAAAAAAGCAGTTTACAACATGTGATTTACTTATTTTTCTTAAAATTTTCCTTTTGCCAATGGAATGAGATATTTAGATTGAGAGATAGCACTAACACAGGTAGCTTAGTTTTTGCTTTGACTATTCTCATTGGAGATGTCTTTGAGAAACACTGGTTTTAGGGAGCTGGGAAGATGGCTCAGTGGTTAAGGATACTGGCTGCTCACCAGAGGACCCAGGTTCAATTTCCAGGTCATGACTACCTGTAACTCCAGTTCCAGGGGCTCTGACGCCCTTCTGGCTTCCACAGGCACCAGGCATGTGAGTGGACCACAAATATACATACAGGCAAAACACACATACACCTAAAATAAAATAATAATTAAAAAAGGAATAAACACTTGTTTCCATCAGTCCTGTTAGAGTCAACAGGAGATTTAAAGCGGATCTCAGGGTGAAGGTGTCCTCCCCTTTTGTACCCCTTCCCTTTTGCAATCTTCTTTCTGTACTGCCTCCTGGTCTCCCCTGTCCCGGGCCCTTTCTCCCTCATTCAGTGCAGTCTGCTGCGGAGTTAGCATTAATGTCTGCCTGCCCGACAGGAAGCTAGCTTTCCTGTGGTTACATTGTAATTACCCCAGGCTGGCTGGCTGGAATCCCCAGGGACGCGCCCTGCACAGCTTCCTGTTGAAAGCTCCTCAGGTGACACTGGCAGCAGCTGCCCTGTGTGGTAACCAGGTGGAGACCTGTGCCCCACTTTCATGAATCAAAGCTCAGTGGGGGAGGGCAGAGCTTGCAGACTCTGCTTTGTAAATGTGGATGGGAGCTTGCTGCTCGCTGTTCACTCTTTGTCAAGAGCTGTTCTGCAAGAATGTTTACTAGGCAGGAGAGGGGACGTAATTGCTGGTGGAAAGAGTATTTTCTTTTCACACCAGTACATGTGAGAAAAGATTTGAGGAGAGCATAAACACTCCCACTGATGTGTTCCTTTTTCTACTCTGTTCCGTGTTTTATTTTAGGGAATAGTTTAAAAAACAGAAAATGCCCTTACCCTTTTATCTTTAGAGCATCTGTCATTCAAACTCTAGGCATCAGTCAAGCCAAAAACGTCTGTGGGATGCTGCCATGTGTCTGTTCTCACTCTTCTGAGTCTATTTTGGTATGCCGTATAGATCAAGATTATGCTTGCCTGTATGTTCCGGGGGTGTAGAGGTAGCTAAATGTTTTCCCATTAAACACAAATGGGAAAATCGATGTTGGAGCAGCCATTCATGGCAGTCTAGGTGGACTTAGCCTTTCTACATCTTAAAGGAAGCTCCGGAGCCTGGAGGAACAAAGCTAGCCTGTGAGTTTTTTCAGAATGAAAGACTAAATTCTAGGGGAGGAAGTTTCATATTGCAGTCTCTATGCCTGTGGGTTATTTTTATTGACACGCAGAGCATAAACAGGTGTTCTGAGAACCATCTTAGTACTGTGTCAGTGGAAACCACTTAGAATAAATTTCTCTTTCATGTAGCTGTCTGTGAAATCCAAATTACTGATGTGTTAATCCCCCAGCTGTGGTTTGAGTTAAAGTATTTATTAAGGAGAGAGAGCTCTTTTGTACAGCTTTTTATTATGTTATTGTTCTAGTTTATTAATTACTCTCTAGCTTATCAGGAAGGTGTCTATAGGAAAATCATAGTACATGTAGGGTTTTGAAGGTATCCACTGGGCATCTGAAGGCAGGAAGTCGTATAGGTAGGTAACTGTACTCCCTATTATTTATATCTGGTTGGTGGACACTACTTTGGGAAACTATAATTTTTAAAAAGTATTATTTTCTGTATGTATGGGTATTTAGCCTGCATATATCTGCGCACCTAATGTGTGCAATGCCTGAGAAGGCCAGAAAAAGACACTGGAGCCCCTGGAATTGTTGTGTCAGCAGATTATGAGACAACATGTAGATTCTGGGACTCCAACCCAGGTCCTCTGGAAAAACAGCCAATGCTCTCAACTGCTAAGCCATCTCTCCAACCCTGGAAATGTAATTTTTAAGGGCAATAGGGCAATTTACCGAAGCCTTACCAGTTTCTTTGTCCTTTTTTCCCCCAAGACAAGGTTGAACTCACATTGTTCCAGGGATGACCCTGAACTTCTGGTTCCCAACTTCTTCCTCTACAGTGCCGGGGTCACAGGTGTACAGTACCATGTTTAGTTTTATGTTGTGTGAGGATGGGACCCAAGACTGTGTTCATGTTAAGTGTGCATTCTACCCACTGAACTACACTGCCAACCCTCAGCATCCTCCTGTCTGTCCCCTCTGTGTTTACCTTGTTGAAGAAGTGCCATTGTGGGTCTGTGGTGCCATTTTTAAAATCTGAGGTTGATCCCAGGGTTCTCAGGTGTTGCTCTGGGAATGGCTGCATCCTGCCATGTTTGTGGGACCACACTTGTGATGAGAGGCTGTCTGTCCCTGGCTAGGGAGCAGCTCAGTGGTAGAGCTCTTTCCTCTACAAAGCTCTGGTTTGATGCCCAGTCCCAAAAGAAAAAAATCTTGGTATTAGCAGCTGTCTCAGAGAATTCCAGTTACTTATTAAAATCGTCTTAACCTTTGATGTCCTGTGGGGAAAGCGTAAACCAGTGCTTTACTGTAAATGCATATTGCTCACCAAGGCGTCTGAACGTGTCTGTGTGTTCGTGCATACATGCATGCACACACATGTCTGTGGGTATGCATGTGTGTTTGTGGGGTGCACATGCATCAGTACGCATGTGGAGAACAACACTGATACTGAGCATCTCCCTCTATTGCTTTCTACCTTCTTTTCTGTGTGTGTGTGTGTGTGTGTGTGTGTGTGTGTGTGTGCACGCGCACTTGTGTTTCTTTGTATGGTGCATATCTACACAAGCAGGTGTGCACGTGTGCATAGCATGTACGTGTACCACGACTCAAGTGTGTAAGTTACCTGGGGGTCAGTCTTAGACTCCATCTTTTCTGAGACGGCTACCTACCTCAGAGATAATCTTGCTGTATGGCTAGCACTTTGAGCCACAGAGCCATCTCTCCTTTCACTGAATCTGGTGCTGCTCACCTGTACCGGAAGCATGCCACTGTCCGCCACAGCTGCCACCACTACCAAGAGTTTTTATGGACTTTTAGAATTGTCTTCTTTATGCAGATTTACTCATTTCTGCTTTGTAACATGAGAGCAGAATGCTGTGTGCTGTCTGTGGATAAACTTCTTGCCTCTTTCCATTCCAGAATTCTGTCCACTTATCCCCCATTAACTCACCACCTCACTCACCCCCCTCACTCACTCCCCCCACTCCCCCTCACTGATCCCCAAACCCACCCCCCCACACACACACACACTCACCCTTTCAAAGTATTCTCTCTCCTAGAACCTGTGAAGTTGATTTCTCCAAACAGCCAAAGCACTGTATCTTCCAACAGATTTCAGAAAGTCTCTAGTTCCTGTCTGGCAGCTGGCTCCCTCAGTACTTAATTGGCAAGCCCCTGGTTTACAAGTGACAGGAAATGCTCCTTTCAGAAATGCCCAAACAGCAGGGGAAGGAAGACTTGGCAGCTAGTGAACCAGGCAAGGGCTGGAGCAGGCGAAGGACTTAGTTGGCCACGTTGGCTGCTTGCAGTTGGGTTGGCAGGAATAACCCTTGTCTTTACACTTCTGGTAGCTTTTTTATACTCTTCTCTGAGGGCTCAAAGATGTCAGTGTGACCTTGAAGTGGCTACCTTTCTGGTTTGATGGGAAGAAAGATGAGCGAGATCTCTGTAGGTCAGCAGAGGCAGAACCTCTAAGAAACAGACTGGTTGCTGTTCTGTTCTTAGGTAGTGTCTCTTAGCCCTTAAGATTTTCATCATGGGTGCAGTAAATATTTCTAAGAAAACAAATCACTGCACCATATGAAGCCTTGGTTTACTTCCTTTAAAAAAAAAAAAAAAGGCCCCAGTATTTTGTTCAGGTCATAGAGTTGAGTAAACTTGGTTTCAGTTCCAGACCCAAATCTACTTAAAAACAACCCCTCCCTCCCCCAAGTACCTATCTTACACGCCAAAGGAAAACACTGGCATCTTGCCAGGTTCCTGGAGGCTGATCCGTTGGCTGCCAGGCACGTCTCCATGCCTTTGTGATGCCTGAGATTTTGTTCCCTGCAAAGTAAATACACTTAACCTCACTGTTTGCTGTTGCTTGTATCTTCTTGATAGCGGGTGATTAGGAAGCATTCGCTGGCAGACTTGGCCAGTCACACAAGCTTTCGGCCTCACAGCTTTGTTCTCGTTATTTCAAGACACGGCAGTACGCTTGCCAAGAGTCCGAAGGAAGCTTTGCCACAGGCATCTGCCAGCAGGCACTGGGAAGAGGCTTGCGTCCCATGACTAGGCTGCGCCCTCCAAGAGAGGGTCCAGGAAAGGGTCTCCCACGTGCTCAAGACCGTGAGCTTGAGGCAGGGTGATGCTGAGTGGGCTGCTTTAAATCTCAGGCTAACTAAATCTGTAGGTAGAAGAGCCTTTGCCTTCCTGTCTGCGTGGGTCTGCTATCCGAAATGGAGTCCTGTGCTTATCTGGTTCAGATCCTGCGAACATGGCTTCTCACGCTGAATTCCATATGAGAACACCCTGTACCAGACAGTCAAGTGGACAGACATTTCCATGAGCTGCCCGCGTCTTCAGAGGAGAATTCCCTTGTGAAATAATTTGTGGCCAGCAAGATGGCTGGTGGGAATGGAATGGAGCCAGGAGAGCTGGGTGCTGAGAGTCACTGAAGATGCTAACGTTGTGTGTGCTGTCCATTGGTCTGGGGCGCCGTCTCCTGTACGGGAAGCATAGTTGCTTCAAGCTTGGCTTGTTCTGTTGGGCAGGTCCCCAGGCTGCTGCTGTCCCCACATCACAGGACGTTCAGACCGGCATAGACCGCTTGTATCTCTTTGCTGCTACTGTATTGTACCACAGTCATTTTAGCCGCTTCCTGCTAAGAATTCCTTCTCCAAAACTGAGGTGTGGGGTGGGGGGAGACAGTTCTAAGAAGTCTTCTTACCAAGTCATCTATGTTTAAATTTCTTTTTTGCAGATAGTGTCTTCTTCCTCTAGAGATGTGATTCTATGAACATTTTCTCGAGAACTCAGTGCATACTCTGCTTTGGGAGGTGACTTTTCTCCCACACTGCATTGTCCCTTCAGAGTTCGTTGTTTCGTGGGTATGGGTGTTTTGCTTGCATGTGCCTGTGTGTCGCATGAGCACAGTGCTCGCAGAGGCCAGACGAAGTTACAGATGGCTGTTAGCCATGTGGTGCTGGGAACTGAACCTGGGTCCTCTGGAAGAGCAGCCAGTGCTCTTAACAGCTGAGCTATGGCTCTCGCCCCCATTATCTATTTAAAAAAAAAAGTGCAACAAGCTCCAAAACAATATTTTATCCTAACTGTGGGTGGCAAAGGTGCTAGGCAGGGAAATGGGATGTTTAAATAGGAATAGAAACGTGTCACGTGAGCTCAGCCACAAGCAGCAGCTTCCTGCAGCCTGGCCTTCCTCCTCCATTCCGATTTCTTGGACTCCTCTGACATCTTCATGGCCCAACATGGTACCTGTGGCCCCTTCCCCAAGACGGTTTTGGTGGCTCTCCTAGTTAGGGTTCTGTTGCTATGAAGAGACACCATGAGCCGGGCGTTGGTGGCGCACGCCTTTAATCCCAGCACTCGGGAGGCAGAGGCAGGCGAATCTCTGTGAGTTCGAGACCAGCCTGGACTACCAAGCGAGTTCCAGGACAGCCTCCAAAGCCACAGAGAAACCCTGTCTCGAAAAACCAAAAAAAAAAAAAAAGAGACACCATGACCACGGCAACTCTTACAGAAGAAAGCATTTAGTGGGGACTACTTTACAGGTTCCAGGTCTAGTCCGTTATCGGTCACAGTGGGAAGCATGGTGGTGTGCCGGTGCTGGAGAGGGACCTGAGAGTTCTACATTCCTATTGGCGGGCAGCAGGAAGAGAAAGTGCCACCGGCCTGGGTTGGGCTTCTGACCCCTCAGAACCTACCACACTGACTCACTTCCCCAGCAAGGCCACGCCCCTTCTCATAGCGCCACGCCCTGTGAGCCTTTTTAGCCTTTCATTCAGACCACTACAATGGCTAACGTTCAAACCTTCGCAGAACGCACTTCCTGTTGCTAAAAGGTAAACAGAGAATAAGGTATGAGCGGGTACTGCTTCATTAGACTCATTCCTGCAGTGGCCTTGTGAGGAATGCAGTCACTGAGCGACCGTGTCCTCCAGCCCTGCTGCAGTGATTGCGGAAAGAGCCAGGAGAGGGCACGTGTGACCGGTGAGGTGGCCGGAAGAATGAGTGCGCAGATAAGTCCATCTGCACACAGCCTCTCAGAGCTTAGCTTTCAGGACGGTTCCTGATTGTACCGAGGAAGCCAAGGGGGGTGCAGAAATGCATGGGAGGAAGTGTCCTGCTTACAGTGGTTGTTTGTACTTCAAATTTTTACTTTAAATGGGTTCCCTCTTAGTTCTCTGCTATGTGTGAGAGGTGTGGGGTGATAATGGTATTTTGTGCATATGTAGGAGTATTTCCCTTATAGTTGTTTGCTCTCTGTTTAAGGGGTGGCGCACGCCCTTAACCCCAGCACTTGGGAGGCAGAGGCAGGTGGATCTCTGTGAGTTCCAGGACAGCCTGGTCTACAGAGCGAGTTCCAGGACAGCCAGGACTGATGTATAGAGAAACCCTGTCTCAGTGGGAGAGTACATGCCCAGTAAGCACAAGCCCTAGGTTTTGTCCTTGGTTCTGGAAAGGAAGGCGGGCAAGCGGGCGGGCAGGCGGGCTGGCCTACCTAAAGTCTAGTGTTTGTGGTGTGTAGTCTGAAAGCCACCTTGGATATAGGCCATATGGTTTAAATATATAATAAAAAGAGGCAAAGCACCCGTAATTCAGGAAGATGTTTAATGGTGGTTGATTGATTTCAGTTTCCCTGCAACCTTCCTAGTGCTCCTGCTGGGTTGAGAGTGTGCACATCCCAAAGGTGAGGGTGTCAATGATTCCTTTGGTAGCCAATGAGCATTCATTCACACCCTGGTTTTCTTCTCTTACAGCAGTCGGAAACGGAGACCGTGCACCTGTTTATTCCCGCCCTGTCGGTTGGCGCCATCATCGGCAAGCAGGGCCAGCACATCAAACAGCTTTCTCGCTTTGCAGGAGCTTCAATTAAGGTACTGTTCTGCACACTGTGGCTCTCCTGATTGCACAAGAAAGTGAAAGTGGCAGGCTGATTTCAGGTTAAATAACAATATGACAGGAACCTACCACAGTGGTTTAAATGTGGCTAGATAACCTCTCTCCGTTATCTCAGTCTGTGGAGATGCAAGGCTGCACAACGTCTCCGCGTTTCTGAGATGTCGACCTGCCACTTCCTCTGGCTCATCTCCACGTTTGGTGCTCTTAAAAGCCACGTCTGTCACCTGGCCTTTGAGGACAGGGGGATGTAGTAGATTCTCTAAGGGAGTTGCCTATTGGTTGCTATGGGATAGTCTTCTGCCTATATTACATTCTTAGAACTTGGCCAGACAAAGCTGAAGGGGCAGCAGGGAAATGGAGTTTTTGTGTTGTCCACTAAGCATTTATTATGTAGCTGTGGACCATGGTGTCTGTCATAAGAGATCGCTGTGTGCTCTGCAGCTTCTGCAGCCTGTTGTGCTGAAGCAATTCAGTATTAGACAAAGGGAACTTGTGCATGTGAGCATCCGTGGAGGCCACAGGTTAATGTGTGTCTCCTCAGTCACGCCTATTTTATTCTCTGAGTAGGTGACATTGACCAGCTTACTGACTCCATGGGCTGCTTGGCCTTGAGTTTCAGGAATCCTCCTGTCTCTGCTTTTCCCAGCTCGGGGCTGTTTGTGGGTGCTGGGAATCCAAACATCCTATCAACTGAGCCATGTGCCCAACCTTGGGTTGTTGCTTTAAAACAAAGGTTACCAGGCTTGTACGTTCACAGCTTTCTCCAGGAAACAGTCTGTGAGAGCCTTTGTTTTTATGTTTTCAAAAGCTGCTTAAAACAAAACAAAGGCTTGATCATATAACATATAGATCCCACTTCTGGGTATCTGTCCATGAGAAATGAAACAGCATACCCTCCCCCAAAGAAAACTAGCTTTTTTTTTTTTTTTTTTTTTTGGTTTTACGAGACAGGGTTTCTCTGTTTTGGAGGCTGTCGGTCCAGCCTGGCCTCGAACTCACAGAGATCCGCCTGCCTCTGCCTCCCGAAAACTAGCTATTAATGACATTTTTATTGGTACCAACCCCAAATGCCCTTCGTGAAGATAAAATGTGATCCTCTGAGCAGTGAGTCTGCATACTAGAAACCACTGACTAGCGTCAGAACGGAAGTTCACATGCTGTGTGTGTCCATGTACAGGATGGTTCTGGAAAAGGCAGAGCTACAGGGACCTGGGGGTGTGCAGCAGAGCTGCTTGAGGTGACTCGGGGAGAGTGATGACTGCTCTGTGGTAACATAACCTGGGTATGTGTTTGTCAACCCATCAAACTGGATAACAGAAGATAAATTCAGCTGTGTGTAAATTAAATTAAAATGCAAAACACAGAAACAGCCCTTACACACAGAACAGACAGCAAAATCCAGGAAAGCAAATCTAACTAAAATCAGTAAGTGGTATAGGGACAGGCGTGGGAACAATGAAGTGTGGCTTGCTAGTTCTAGAGCTTTTGTAGATCAGTATTTGACAGGCTGAGAGATGACTCAGCAGTTAGGAGCACATACTGCCGTTGCCGAGGACCTCAGTTCAGTGTCCAGCACCCACATTGGCCCTTGACTTAAGCTTCAGGATCTGACACCCTCTTCTGGCCTCTGTGGGCACCTGTACTGAGGTACGCCCCATCCCCCAACACACTTACATACACTCATCTTTGAAAATGCCAATCTGACATATGCTCAGAGAGAGAGAGAGAGAGAACTTAGACTGTGGGAAGTCTGCATTGACAATTTCATGACCAAGTATAAAGTACCCACACTCACTCCTTCCTGCCTTCATGAGGTCTTCTAATGGGGCTGGAAAACTGTGTTTCCAGAAAGTCTGAAACACATAATCTGCAAGATTGGCGTCCTCTTTCACTATGTGGCACAGGGTTAGATATGGTTACCTTTCCCTCCATGTGAATGTCATTACACTGATACTGGGTTGGCTGGTTTGGCGTATGTGTGCACGTGTGCAGGACCTCAGCTGCGGAGGCACAGATAATGATTTATGGGAACGGACTCAGATATAGGTTAAATATAATTTATTTCGGGGAGAAGTCACTTACAGAAGAAGCAGATGGCCGCTGCAGGTTCCTGCTCTAAGGATCCGCACAGACTGCTCCCTGTGACCCGACCAGATGCAAGAGAGCCACCTCCCAGACCCCAAACCTAAACTCACTCCCAGTCACGTCCTCACCTGTGACCATGCCCAAAGGGGCGTGGTCAGCGCTACAGGTGCAGGCAGGGAGGATATCTCACGACACTCTGCTATCCTCCGCCATTGCTCTCTGCCTTATTTATTGCCTTGGGACAGGGTCTCTCGCTGAACTGAAAGCTTGCTGTTTTGGAATAGCTGGCCAGCCAGTATGTCTGGTAATCCACCTGTCTGTATTCTCTAATGTGGGGTTATAGGCACATGCAGTTGTACCTGGCTTTTTATGTGGGTGCTAGGGATTCAAACTCCAGTGTCTTGGGGGAAAAATATATATATATATATATAGTCAACATGAGTGCTCCTAGCCTTCACCCAGTTCATTGAGTGTATTTAAAACAACAACAAACCAACTGGAATGCTAAAGAATGATGCCTTTACAGTATTTCCTGTGGACAATCCCTAGCTTGGGCTAAATGCAAGGAACTATTTGCTTGTTTTTCAAATGCAAAACAAGTCAGTTCTCAGCATAAAGTATGTCTAGGCATCAGTTTGATTTTAGGTGACAGAAATGCTAGCTTAATTTTTGAAGGGAGCGGACAGCAAGACTTGAATTACTAAAGTCTTTCTAGAAGACTACATCAAGTAATTGGCAGTGATGGTCTTCAGCTGTAGAATTGGGCTTGCTTGTATTTTTTACTGCCGTTCTTACACAATTTTACAATGTAACAACTAAGTTTTATTTGCACAGCAAATGAGTAGCAACTGTCAGGGTCTCTCAGTCAAGCCAGAGTTTATCGATCAAGCTGTATGGCTACCTAGTTTGATCTGGGGAGCCCATCTTTGACTCTCAGAGCTGGAATTACAGGTGGGAATCCACACCCCCGTCCTTACATCCGCACAGCCATGAGCCATGGCTTCAGCCCAAATTTCATTAAAATGACTCCCCAGCAGGGTCACAAAATCCTTCCTTGTGGCTCTGGGCATGCTGGCTTCTCTTCCTACACAGTTTTCACTGTTTCCCCAGCCTGAGCTTTTGTGATTTCATACACTCCATGAAAACTGAAGTCTGAGTTTACCTGTGTCCTGCTCAGTTAACATTAGTAAACTTCCTGTGTTCTTCCAGTAAGTAGGCTTGGGAGCAATTTATTAATAGTCTCAGCAACAAAAGAGTATAAAAAGTTTAAACAATCCAGCCCCCCCTCCACCTCCCGCCCCCATTTAAGTATGAGAAGCGCAGATTGCTCTTTCCTCTGGAAGCTAATGGGATGCCATGGGTGTAGTGACCTCACAACTTAGGAGTCCAGAGCTCTTGCCTTGATACCACGCTTCATGTACCAGTGGAGTTGCTACCGGGAGCCAGGTAGTGGGCACACCAAGCTCTTTCAAGTCTATAAACTTATGGGTCAGGCCCCTTAATGCCCTCAGCCCTCAGTGCTCCCATTGATCATTCTTTAGCTGGATGTTGGTATGGGTTAGCTCAATGATGGTACATGAAGTTTTACATTAGAGTCAGGTGCCATTGAAATACTCAGTAGTGTGCTATGTCTGGGTGGCCCATATTAATCACAGCCTCTCCATAATTCCTTTCCAGAAGGCATTTAATCCCCCAGCTCAGTCAGTCATGTGCAGGTGTCAAGCTGGTTGGCCTAAGGTTTGGCAATGACACCAGAAAGTATCCTAACTGGCTGCTGTTGGGTCTGTTACAGATCGCTCCAGCCGAAGCACCAGATGCTAAAGTGAGGATGGTGATTATCACTGGACCGCCAGAAGCTCAGTTCAAGGTATGTGCTGTGGAGGGCACAGGTAACCAGAGGGAGCAAAATGCTGCTGCCTTCTCCTGCATCAGTGGAGCTTCTAAAGATCAGAGTGGAGCCATGTATGGCATTGGTTTACTGTCACCATTGAGATGGTGGGACCTTAACGCTCACATCCACAGCTGCCTGCTGGTGAGCCTTGGAAACCCACCTGTCTGCAGCATCCCTTCTGTCTTAGAGATGCTCTAGCCTTTACAGTGGCCCCTTTTCTCTTAGCCTTCACCAACAGTGTCGTAGGATTTCAGTTAGGAAGACTGGAGTTATTACAGCATGTGGTCTGGCCTGAACTACTGTACATTTATTGGTATCTGGGGTCCTTTGGAGCTGGAAAATCTCCATGTGTTCTGAGGTTATGGAGACAACTAGACCCTCATTTCAAATCCTAGTATGGCCATTTACCATTTGTATGACCTTAGACAAGTTGTCATTCTCCCCAGTTCCTCTTCTATAGAATGCCCAGAAGCACCGCCATCCTAGCTAAGGTATAAGCAACACGTACAATGCTTAGACTAGTGCCGGAAACAATAGCACAACCTCACGCGCTGACCCCACTGAGCCAGCCAGTGAAGCCAGTCTCACGCGCCTTCATTCCAGTGTGGGACATCTGGGCATAGGCAACTGCTGAATTCATGAATCCAACACCTACAATTTCTTTTTAAGTTACGTGTATTTATGTATGGAAGAAGCACATCCATGCCTCATGACACGCATGTAGAGGTCAGACAACAACTTGTGTGAGTCAGCCTTCTCCCACCAGGTGGGTCCCGGGGATTGAACTCAGGTTGTTGGGCTCAGTGGCGAGTACTTTACCTGCTGAGCCAGCTCAGCAGCTGCACACCTGTGTCTGGGTCTGGTGTCCGCTAACAGCGTCCACTGTCAGCCTTCCTTAGTCTCTGCTGTCTGTGCACACACTGCTGTACTGCCTGCAGCTCAGCATCTCTGTTGGGAAGGAAAGGACTGACGGAGCCTTGCTGTGCAAGTGCTCTGCCCTGACCTCTGCTGTTTTGTTTAAGCCATCCATCAAGGAATAAGTCAATGAACATCTAAAGCTGCTTTCACACCATTTGCAGAGAGAATAGACCACACAAATGCGTTGATATGTTGAATGGCCACCGCCTAGGCACCAAGGTGAAGTTTACCCCTCCCAGCAGCCTCATAGTCCAAATTGGAAATGTTAAAAACCAGGCTATGAGTGTGATACTTTCTTGCATGTGAGGAACCACAGGCTTGATACCCACCACACAGGTGTGCACATATGGTACAGACATACGTGCAAACCACTCGGGACACATAAAGATAAATTCTTTAAAGAGAATTTATAGATCTTATTGTTATGTATATGGGTGTTTTACCTCCAAGCTTTATCAGGTACATGCCCATAGAGACCAGGTCCAGGCATCAGATCCCTGGAACTGTAGTTACAGAGGTTATTAGCTATCATGTGGGTGCTGGTAGTCAAACCTGGGTCCCTTGGAAGAATACCCAGTTCTCTTAACTGCTATCTCCCCACCCCCACACCCCACAAAAAAAATGGAATGGAGAGTAGAAGTGACTTTTGTCTTTTCTCTAGTTCCCTCAAATGAGCTTAGCATCTCTGCACCCATGAACATATGGCTATTTGGGTTTTTATGGTTTGTCTTAGCAGCTTGTCAGATTAGCCTAACTTCCCAACTTAGACTTGAAGTGTATGAAAATAAATTAACGGTTGCACAGGAAGTTCCTTACATACAGCATACAATACACAGGCATGCTAGTGGAGTACCAGAAGTGTACGCTAACTTGACTTCTGCAGCCTTTTAGGGAGAGGGAGGAGGGAGACAGGATGTCACTCTGACCCAGGCTAGCCTCAGACTTGGAGTAGTGCTCCTCCTCAGCCTCCCAAGTGCTGGGACTCCACACATGGTGCCAGCATCCTCACCTCCGTAAAGCCGAAGTCTCCTGAGTAAGAGAATGGTTTAACTAGAAAGTGTTCATTTTGGCTGGTGTCTTCCGTTTAGACACGGGCTTTGGCCCCTTGTGAACCTGGTGTCCCTGACTGTAGTTCTTTCCTAGTTTCTTTTGCTCAAGAAAACTGCAATCTGTTTCTTATTGCCAGAGGAGAGGCTTTAAGAGGGAGAGTGGTCCTTTCCCATAAAGTCATGTTTAATTAGTCCTACTAATTGCTTTTATTTGCAGCGGAATCTGGCTTATTCTCTGTAGTTGGTGTACAGACTGGGTCTCACAATGACATCATTACAAATGCATCATTGGATTTTGCCCCTGCTTTACCCTCCTTTTGTCAGTAACTCACATTTCTTGTCTATGAAACAATTGCTGTCAACCCTCTCTGGGGCTCCTAGCTGCTGTTAATGTTATGCAACTGTCAGGCTTCATTCCAGATGTTGATGTACCACTGCTCTGGATGTATATTCCAGGCTGGTTTAGGCCATCTTCAAAGTTAACCGACCTTTTGTTTCAAGTATGAATGACACTGATATGCTGCGTTGTCATCTGTAGGCTCAGGGAAGAATTTATGGAAAAATTAAAGAAGAAAACTTCGTTAGTCCTAAAGAAGAGGTGAAACTTGAAGCTCACATCAGAGTGCCATCGTTTGCTGCGGGCAGAGTTATTGGGAAAGGAGGCAAAACGGCAAGTACCCCAGCCGGGGCGGCCACGCTGCGGCCCTGCACGGACACTGCTCGTCCCCGAGCTTTGGCTCCTTTATAAGAAGCGGGCCCACCTTGCCAGTGTTTGGAGAGGTCCCCTTGTGACTCTAACCTGCTAGTGAGACTTCTGCATATTCAGACCAGGGACTTGCAAGGGGTGTCCAGCATTATCTGACTCATAGAACCTTAACTTTTTATTCTATAAACCCTAAAATTTTGTTGGGCGATGGTGGCACATGCCTTTAATCCCAGCACTTGGGAGGCAGAGGCAGGCGGATCTCTGTGAGTTCGAGGCCGGGCTGGACCGACAGCCTCCAAAACAATAGAGAAACCCTGTCCCGTAAAACCAAAAGCCAAAACAAAACAAAACCCTAAAATTTTACAAATATCAAACTGCAAAAGGTAGCTTGCAGTCTTTCTCAACTAAGTCGTTTCCAGACTTAAAACTTTGAAGTATAGAACACGCCCTGAGCAGAACTGGGTTTCTTTGGCAGGCCTTGGTTCTAGTCATATTAAAATGGGAACTGTAGCTCAGCAGAAGATAAATAGATGACACGCTGTGTGTCTGGCATATAATAATTGCTTGAAAACAGGCTTTTAATGCTTAGTAATATGATTTTCTCTATTTCAGGTGAATGAACTCCAGAACTTATCAAGTGCTGAAGTTGTTGTTCCCCGTGACCAGACACCTGATGAGAATAACCAAGTTGTTGTCAAAATAACTGGTCACTTCTATGCTTGCCAGGCAAGTGGCTTCTAAAATGCCAGGTTCCTAAGCTGTCAGAAGGCCTCCCGTTCCACATGCACACACGTGACCCTCTTGGGTGCGTAGGGTTCAGTGTCGGGTGGGGGTGCTGGAGTATGCTGTTCTGCTGTTACCCAGGCGGCCCTCAACTCCTAGGCTTGAGGTCCCCGCACCTGAGCTTCTGTGCTCAGGCACTGTCCCTGGCTGTGCTTGGTGCATCTGGTATTCCTTTCCGACAGCACACTAAGTGTTTCAGCTTGATGCTTTGAGAGTAACTTGTAACTTTGGACTATGTGGATTCTACAAAGTCTGTCCTTTTGTAGGTTGCCCAGAGGAAAATTCAGGAAATCCTGTCTCAGGTGAAGCAGCACCAGCAGCAGAAGGCTCTGCAGAGTGGACCCCCTCAGTCAAGGCGGAAGTAAGGGCTCAGGAGACAGCCACCACAGAGGCAGATGCCAAACCAAAGACAGATTTGCTTAACCAACAGACGGGCGCTGACCCATCCAGAATCACACGCACGGGCATTTCCCTAGCCGGTTGTTTCTGAGGACCAGGCGACTTGAACTCCTGTCTCTGTGAGAATGTATACTTTATGCTCTCTGAAATGTACGACACCCAGCTTTAAAACAAAAAAAGGAAAAAAGTGGGGGTAGGGAAAGAGCTCCGCACTTCCCTTGTGATATCAAAGCACAGCAATGTGCTAGTTTTTAACATCCTCTTTAATGCCAGAAATCGGCATAAATGGTACATTCACTAAATTCATCAAATAAATTAGAAAAAAATAGATCGTTTTTAAGTCCAATTGTTGAAATTGGATCAAAGTAGAATCTCCACAGGAACGTGCCATTAAGTCATTAGAGTAGAGCTGTTGTTTCCTGTTTCTCTAACACTAACGTGGGTAACTTAAGGGAAGTGCCCACCGCTGCGGGCGGGTGGGCGGGGTATTAGACGTGCATTTTTACTCAACTACCTCAGGTATTCAGTAATACAGTTAAAAGCAAAATTATTCCTTTTTTGAAAATTTTATATACTTTATAAAGAAACTCCAACCGTTTTTAAAAAAATAAAATAAAATTTAACAGTTATCAGCTGATAGGCAAATAATTGAGAAAGGGATTTTACGTCTGGCTGATAACAGTAAAGTTGGAAAACTAATTTTGCATTTTTTGAGCCTTTTGACCATAGTTGGAAAGATTTGGAGCAGTGCCTATTCTTGGAGAGCAGCAATGCCATGTATTCCTGTCTACAGTTGGGCAGGTTCTAACAGCAGAGTGGTGGCGGGTTTTGGAATGGCTAACCTGAAAAGAGCTTCAGAAGACTTGGATTTGTTTTGGCTATGTTCGTGAATGCATGAATGCTTTGTCACTACCTAAAGGAAACACATCCGTGAAGAACTGCAGAATTTAAACAAAACCAGCTTGAGTTTGTCTCACAGGATGCTCAGCTTGCTAACACATGTGAGATCAGGTGGATACTGTGGTGGATACTCCACAAGAGAACTGCTTTGTGGAGACCGGGGAGTCAGGTGGTGTGACGGTGAGGGCAACGAGAAGCTCTGTCTCCTTGTGCCAGGCACTGTCATGAGCCTGACTATGCTATTGGAAGATTTGTGTGCAGTGGAAGTCAGTCCACTGAAAACATTATCTGGAATGCGGCAGGGTTTCTGTGTGCCCTGCTCACCTGACAGTAAGTACAGGAAGGAATGCATGCAGCAAATGGTTTTGGGAAAGGTCTGTGAAAACACCTGACTGTTGAAAGCAAAGCCCTTTGCCCCTTCCCTCGCTCAGTGGCAAAGCCCTGTGGGTGGTCCTCAAGGCCCTGCTGCTCTCTGAGTTGTTTTTATTACTCTGTTCATAAGGTGGTTACGGTCTATCACACTGGGCCTTGAGGGCATTATGTAACCCTGCAGAAAGTCATTTTGCCTCATTAGTATTTCAAGATTAACTTCTACATGCTTTTAAGTTTTTTTCTGAGCATCAGCATATCAGTGGTTTGAAAAATTTTTGTAAAGCCAGTTTATTTAGTAGTTTTATCCAAAAAGTGCCCCCTTTTACAACTGATTTAAAGTGACCTGTTCTGCTTGAATTTCAGGGGAGATATGTTTAAGGCCAGAATACTTCCTCAGTATTTGGGTTTTACAGTTTTTTTCTTTAAAAACTGACAGGTGCTACATTTATATCTGCTGGTTTCAATTCTGCCATGTTTCACATCTAGCCTTTTAGAGTGGCAAATCATGTTTTACTTTCACTTAAGCATTGGTAGTGTGGAGTACCTGGTACAAAGAGTAATCCTATAATTGAGTTTGTATTCACCACATATGGATCATTTTTCATCTATAACGTGCCCCAAATGCAGCTTCATTTTCCAGGTACCTTGATGCAGAATAAAGCCTTCATCATAAGCCACAGCTTTGTGCAGTGTTTTCAGTTGAGTGCTGTTGAGTCTGTTTCTACGATACCCATCTTACACTAGGCAGTGATCCACCAGTGAGTTGTTTTTTTCAGCCCTGCCTGGTACATCAAGGTGAACCTTGATTATCCTACTTAATATGAACAAATAACTACAGTTTTGCATGGCTTTTCCTAATAATCTAAGTAATCTGAACAGAGAGAATTTTGAGTTAATCTTGGAGATCAGTGCTAAGATCCTAACCCTGATAGGATCTCAAGGATAAAGGCAGTGTGCTGAAAACTGGGATTGAGTTACTGGTCCTTGGCCTGTGAGCTAGTTTTTATCTACAGTCTGCACAGCCGTCATCAGCATGAGTGTCCAAAAGGTTGACTGAGCAGACAGGGCTGGCTAGACCTGCACTTGCAGATGGCTCAGACACATCTAAGGGATGAAAGGCATTATTACTTAGTTTATTCACATTTGAACTCCACTGGAGTCAGGGATGCTGTGTCATCTTCTAGTCCAAGAATGAAGTCTTCAGGTAATGTCTCTGCTTCTATCTGAGCTAACTGGTCATCAAAGGAACGTAGAGTCCATAATTTCTCTAATTCGTAGGTTTCTCTGGTTTCTGGAAGCATCAAATGGATCACCATACTGCCTATCAAGAACAGATAAAAATTACAATGAAGAAAATGCATTTGCTTATTTTTATCAATGCTTCTATCCCTCACCTTGGACTTCTGAGCAGATGGTGCGTTCCTTCCTACAAAGGGATGCTGTGTTTGTTAGCACATCTGCCATTTAGCATGGAAACGAGGTCAACATGTAGCATCAATGACTATTGTTAGCCTTATCCAAGAGAATGCAAGTTGGTCTTCCAGATTCCTCTGGTCATACCATCAACAACCAAGAGGATTGGGCTATAATGTAAGCAGGCAAGCCGATAGGGCATTTAATTAGTGATTGATATGGTGGTGCTATCTCTTGACTGGTGGTTCTATAAAAAAGCAGGCTGAGCAAGTCACCAATAAGCCTGTAAGCAGCACTCCTCCATGGCCTTTTCATCAGCTCCTTCTTGTCCTAATTGCTTTTGTCAATGATCAGCTGTTAAATGGAAATGTCAGTAAGACAAATCCTTCCCACCGCAGCCAGCGACTATGACAGCTTGCAAGTATATGTAGGCTAAAATCTCAGGTGCCTGCCTCCTGGCGCCAAGTAGGCATGTGGCTAGCTATTGTTTTCTCTTAGTACATTTGTGGCTGGGAGGTGTTTTGAAACTGGCATATTAATACACCTGTTACTCATCTGTGTGGCCCCTTGCATATATAGCATATAGTGTGTCTGTCCAGAGTACTTTGGTTAGGCAAAGCTTTCACATGTGAATAACACCACCTAAGCTATAATTAAAATCAATTTTTTGTTACCTGAAACCAATTTCAAAAATCTTAATATGCACACACCAGCTTTTTTTGTAGCTGAAAACAAAGTTTAAATAATGTGTATTTATCTGTAAATTGCACAACAGTCACTTACCAAAGTCCACACACAGCCAGTCATCAGTGTCCTTCCCTTCGATTTTGACATATGGATCACTTCTACATTTCAGGTGTTTATACTGGGGAAAAAAATGGGTCATGCATTTAAGGGAGAGTCTCTGCACCTATTTAGGACATAGCCATTCATTTCTCACAGCCATCACAGGCAATTATGATTGCCCCATGATTCATGATTTAGAGAAAATAATTTTATCCCTGAATCCTCTCCTCAGCTATATTTCTCTGGACTCAAATGCCAAATCGTTCTAAGAAGGCCCCCTCACTCATCCCAAGTGCTAAGCACTACACAAGGAGTCTGTCTTAAAAAAAAAATCTACAGGATCAAATTACCACGAAGATTTAATATGCAAAAGTGTGTGTGTGTGTGTGTGTAAAACAGCTGAAAGAATAAACATCGGATTTCAATTACCCTACCTTCAATAATAGATAAAGCAATCACATTTGTAAGGGTCTTGATCAATGCTTATCATTTAGACCCACTGAACAGATCATTCCATGTCACAACTGTTATAACAGAAACAGTCTATGGCAACACACATTAACCAACGCTAAATAAATGAGTAACTTTTTAAAAATCTGTCATTTTGAGACAGGGTCTCACTATGTAGCTCTGGCTGATCTCAAACTCAGATCTGCTTGCCTCTGCTTCCTAAATGCTGGGATTAAAGGCTTACGATACCACACCCAACTTTTAAAGAACTAATGATCATATATAAAATCCACGAATTAGGAAATCTATCCAAGACTTTCACAAGGCAGACTCCAAAGTGATTTGTAGCAGTTACTAAATTGAAGGTGAAAGTCTAAAATGTGGAGGCAAAATTCAGCAAGGAGACTGAAACATTGAAAAACAAATATTTGAATGCCAGGTATGGTGGCACAAGCCTTTAGTCCCAGCATTCAGGAGGCAAAGGCAGCCATATCTCTGCCAATCCAAGGCCAGCCTGGTCTCCACAGTGAGTTCTGGGGTAGGCAAAGCAGGGCTACATGGAGAAAAAGAGAACCAAAAGGGGAATAAAAAGGAAATATTTAAAATGAAGGAGATGGTCAATCAATTAAAAAAAAAAAAAAAAACAAGACTGTGGTCACCAGTGACAGACAAGGCAATGCATAGTAACAATGAGTTCCATCCAAGAAAAGCAAGGTTAGCTCAACATACCAAAAAAAAAATCAAATATACCATATAAATAACTGAAAGAAACCACATAATCATTTCAGTTGATGCTGGAATGCTTGCCTTTGTGACAAAAGTTTTAGGAACTTAGGAATACATAGAACATGCCTCAAAATAATCAAGGCTACTACCTATAACAAACAGGTGTCAACATTATGTTAAGTGGGGACACACAATATTTCCTCTAAAATCAGGATCAGGACAAGGATGCCCATTAATTCCTCTTATTTGATACAGTACTGTAAGTTTTAGCTGTAGCAATTAGGTAAAACAAAGACACAAAAGAGAAAACAGCCAGGCGTTGGTGGTGCACACCTTTAATCCCAGCAAAGGCAGAGGCAGGTGGATCTCTGCGAGTTCGAGACCAGCTTGGTCTACAGAGCAAGTTCTAGGACAGCCTCCAAAACAATACAGAGAAACCCTGTCTTGGGAAAAAAGAGAAAAAACAAAGAATTAGGCCAGTTTAATCTCAGCAATTGGGAGGTAGAGTTGAGCAGATCTTTGAGTTCAAAGCCAGTCTGGTCTGCAGAATTAGTTCCAGAACAGCCAGAGAGCTACACAGACAAACAAACCCACCCAAGTATGGGGCCGTACACCTCCAGTCCCAGCACTCAGGAGGCAGAATCAGATGTATCTCTTTGAGTTCCAGGCCAGCCTAGTGTTTTACAGTTGAGACCTTGTCTCAAAAAAAGAAATAGATAGATAAATAAAAGGCAAACCAACCCCTTATTTTGGTTTTTGTTTTTTTTTTTAAGATTTATTTATTACATATACAGTGTTCTGCCTACATGCCAGAAGAGGGCACCAGATTGAATTTTTAAGATTTATTTATTATGTATAGAGCATTCAGCCTTGGATGGCTGAAGAGGGCACCAGATCTCCTTATAGATGGTTGTGAGCCAGCATATGGTTGCTGGGAATCGAACTCAGGACCTCTGGAAGAGCAGTCAGTGCTCTTAACCTCTGAGCCATCTCTCCAGCCCCTCAAGCCAGGTGCCTTTAATCCCAGCACTTGAGGCAGAAGCAAGCAAATCTCTATGAGTTCAAGGCCAACCTGATCTACATAGTTCTAGGACAGTTAGGGCTACAGAGAAACCCTGTCTTGAAATTTCAACAAAACAAAACTTCAAAAACAATTAAGTATATAGGAATTATCAAGCCAAAGAAGAGTCAGAACTCTACAACAGAAACTTGAGGACAGGAAGAAGAAACTCACAGAAGACACTCAGAAGGAAAGAGTGAAGATGGCTTTACTACCTGAGCTAATTTACTGGTTTAATGCAATACCTACCAAAATTCCAGTGTCATATTTCACAGGTTAAGAAAAAGAAGAAAAAGAATTTATGTGGAACAAAAGACCATGAATAGCCAAAGCAATCCTAAGGAGTAGGAACAACGCTGACCTCAAATTATACCAGAGTCACTCTGATGGACAGACTGCCACAGGTATAAAAATAGACAAGTAGGGGCTAGAGAGTTGGCCCTGTACTTAAGAGCGAGCATGTATTGCTTTTGAAGGGACCTGGGTCCAATTCCCAGTACCATGTGGTTGCTCACAACCATCAGTAACTCCAGTTCCAGGGGATCAAACACAATCTTCTGAGCTCCAAGGGCACCAGGTATACAAGTGGTGCACACACATACATGCAAGCAAGCACAAAATTTTTAAAGTAAGAAAATCGCCAGTTGGTGGTGGTGCATGCCTTTAAGGCTACAGAAAAGACGAGTAGGCCTCTGACACAAGGAAACTCCAGATCCTCTGGCGTCCTGGAGTCTAGGGCCAAAACTGAACACAGCCTAGCCTCCTAAATGCTTGGTTCCTGGGAACTGGCCACAAAAGAAACTCCAGGAGGGACCAAAACCTCCCCTGCAGTCTCCAGGATATAGTTCTGAAAACTACTAGTGTCTAAGTACAACAGGCCACCTTCAAGTAACAAGACAATGCCATAGAAACCACAGAATGTTCCCTCTCAGCACTGACCAATGAAAATAATTGGTACACAGGTATTTCGTGCCAAAATATGACTTTGAGAAATTCTCCTGACTGTTCCCAAATGTCAACCAGTCATAAACCAACCCGTACCTACTGATGTAATCCTGTAACTTTTGTCTTTAAAACCTAGCAGTAGACTGGGAACTTTACTCACTGGAGGCTGCTGCGTCAGCTTGCTAGACAGGGTCCCTGTCATGGTTGAATAACAATTAAAACCTTGCTTTTACAGTTTAGTGGGTCTGTCTTCATGGTGGTCTCTGGGAACTTTGCAACTTGGGCACAACAGATAATAAGTTTTAATTTTAAAAAAGTTAAAAACAGAAGCCGGGCGGTGGTGGTGCACGCCTTTAATCCCAGCACTCAGGAGGCAGAGGCAGGCGGATCTCTGTGAGTTCGAGACCAGCCTGATGGCTATATATACTTTTTCTTCCTGTTCTGAATCACAT
This sequence comes from Mesocricetus auratus, assembly GCF_017639785.1. NCBI lineage: Eukaryota > Metazoa > Chordata > Mammalia > Rodentia > Cricetidae > Mesocricetus > Mesocricetus auratus. The sequence goes on from NW_024429266.1 coordinate 112,140,946, forward strand.
TCAACTGGAAAATGAACCCTCTTCCTTTCACACTGAATTCACAGGGCAAGGGTTACTATATTTCACGTTTACCTTCCTGATACTGTTAGTGTTTGGGGAACACCCTAGCAGATGAACCTGTGCTATGGTACCTGAATAAGGTCGAGTAAGCAAGCTAGAGAAAGGCAGAGTTCCTCTTTAAAACAAAACACCTTTCCTAAGTTGCTGTCACCATAGCAACAAAAACAAAAGTAGGACAAGAAGCATTGCCTAGAATGCTTTGGAAATCACAGCCACATGTGGAAACTGTTTAAAATGTGGCTAGTTTAATTGAAGAACTGCATTTCAAAGTCTGATATACATCTGAATAGCCATTTCTGGAAATGGAGAGAAGGCTCAGCACTTGTTGTGGGCTGCAGAAATGGCTCAGTGGCTGACTATTCCTCCAAAGGTCCTGAGTTCAATTCCCAGTAACCACATGGTGGTTCACAACCATCTGTAATGAAATCGGGTGCCCTCTTCTGAACTGCAGGCATACATGCAGGCAGAACACCATACTAAATAATAAATAAATATTTAAAAAAAAAAGAGCATTTGTTGCTCTGCCAGAGGCATAGGCTCAATTCCGAGCAACTACATGGCAGCTCACAACTTCCTTTAACTCCAGTTCTACAGGGTCACACACCTTCCTCTGACCTCTGAGGGCATGAGGTATACACATAAAACAAAAATGTTAAATCTTTTAAAGAAATTTTAAAAATCTTTCAATGGCCACTTGTGGCTAGAGGCTATCATACTGGTGCTGTTCTAGAACACTGGTGCTGTTCTGACATGTACTGTCTTCTGACTTGTTTCAGTGTATTAATTTTTTCTGTCACAAAAGACAAGAATTTAAAATACCTCGATTCAACAGAGCTAAATACTTGTTCCCAAGCCTTTCACTATGCAAAACCATAAAATGGGCTCTTGGAAACTCTGAGATCTGTGCTTTCTCTGTAGCCTCTCATAGTGGCTTATCCCAAGAGTTATTCTTCCCACCCTGATGTACTATAAGTTATTCTTTCTGTAGAGGCTGAAAACAAAAGAGAGCATAGCGCCCTACCATCTTCACAATGTAGTAGGCCATAGCGTGTAAGTGTCTGCTGGAAGTCCCACTACCAACTACAAAGTAGTCTGTGTATCTCATTTCTGGAGGAACCTTGATCACACAGATGTCTCTTGCATTTTCTTGCCGCAGAAGTGAAACCAGCATATCGATGTCAAACTTGGCGCCAATGTGATCTGAAATGTAGAAGCACTTGTGTCAGATGGCCAAGGGGAAAAAAGACCTACAACACAGCTCCTCCAAGAGTGCATTTATATCCAAAATGCTTTGGTGAACAACAGGCAGGAGGCTCCCAAGTTCAAGGCTATGTCTAAAACAATTAAAACACTAAAAAACCGAGAATGTTGCTCAGTGGAGGGATGCTTGCCTCGCATGTGCAAGGCCTTGGGTCCAATTCCCAATACCATCTGTACTCAAAACCAACCAGTCAACCAACCAACCAAAACATCAGCTCAAAACTGAACCTGGCAGTAGTTTCTGGAGTCACAGTTAAGTTTTTCTAAGCAGAATGCTCAGATCACACAGACACTGAATACATTTGCTATTACCAAAGCAAATGTACCAAAGCAGCAAAGGCTTCCCGTCCCCTGGTACTGGAATAAACACAGCAAATGCAGATGTGCTGCACGCAGCGGCACGACTTGCGGAGATGGCAGTGTCATGGGGCATGTTAGACGGATCACAGCCACAAAGGGTTACTGAACTTTACTTGTGAGGGAGGCGGGCTCTCAAGAATTGTCTGGTCCACAGCCTTCAACGGGTATGAAGAGACATGGCTGCCGGGACTAGTGCTGCTGAGACCCGTCAGTTAAGAGTTAACAACATAAGAGGGTCTCATTTTGAAGCATGTTTTTCTTATTGAGCACTCTAGTTTACCAACTGTTACCTTGTCTTTTTGTTAGCGATTTAGACACTGTGTTCTAAAACACGAATAGTGGGGTGTAAGTTCAAAGCGGACTCCAAAGCCCCTGCTAGTTAGGAGCATCAAAGGCTCACCCTCTCATAGTCTACCATCTCTCGGATGTTACCGACCACCTCTCGTGCTTCCGGAACCGCTGGCAGTACCTGACGGATCTTAACTAGGCTCCAACTCCTCTTAAATCTGACACTGGCCAAGCTCCGGGTTGCTCAGACTCCTCACGCCCCAACACTCTCAAAAACCCGTTTCCTACGACCCTGGGTAGATCTTGAGGCGAGGTGAGGATCCCTGGGGCTGAGATGCCAAGGGCCGGGCGTGACCAGTCTGGGGTTTTGAAGACTGCAAGTCTCCTAGCTCTGCCAGAGGAAAGCGGGGGGCCGCCACCTCTGAGGTCCCTTCCAGCTCTGGGTAAGTTCTGCGACTCACCCCGGAAGCGCACAGAGCAGCCCAGGGCCTCCTGGGTGAGGCCCGGCCACCAGCCGTCCTGCCCGCGTACCTGCGGCTCGGGGCTGCGGGGCAGCGTCGCCGTCGGCCGGCTCGTCCAGCTGAGGCCCGCGGGGCAGGCTGCTCGCCGCGCTCGGGGTCAGGCCGGGCGCGGGCCCCGCAGAAAGCCATCGCCCTGCCAGCCGAGGAAGCCGGGGAACCGAGGACACCGCGGGGCCCGCTCGCTGCGGGACCACCCCGCGCCACAGCAGCGGCCGCCACAGACGCCGCGCAGGCCACCAGCCGGCGCTCATGGCTGTCGCCGCGACTTCTCCCGGGGCCGCGGTCCTCCGAGCGGCTCCAGGATTCTGCGTCATGGCGTGGGCGGGGCCACGGCCCGGAGACTGGGACGGATTGGCCCGGGAGCAGTTACCGAGGAGCGAGGGGGAGGGAGCGGTGGTGGGGCGCCACTTTCAGTTCTAGGCCGGGCTTCTCCAAAGAGCTGGTTCCAGCACAGCCAAGACTGCACAGAGGAACCCCGTCTCCAAAAAGGAAACAAAAGCATAACAAAACAAAAAAGTGAGTCCAAGTAATCTCTATGGGGCTGAAGAGTGATGGCTCAGCGGTTAAAGCACCAGCTGCTCTTCCAGAGGACCTGGGTTCGATTTCCAGAGCCCACATGGTGGTTCACGACCTTTTGTAACTCCACTTCCGTGGCATCAAATGCCCTCCTCAGACCTTGAAGTGCACAGACATGTATGTAGGCAAAACATCTGAACACATAAACACATAAATAAATAAATATAAACGAATGACTCTTTCCAAAAAGTTTTGACAGGGGCTGCTTCCAGAAGAAGATGAAAATCTCACCTTTAATCCTAGCACTCGGGAGGCAGAGGCAGGCGGATCTCTGTGAGTTCGAGGCCAGCCTGGTCTACAGAGTGAGTTCCAGGACAGCCTCCAAAACAATACAGAGAAACCCCGTTTCGAAAAACCAAAAAAAAAAAAAAAAAAAAAAAACCCTCTCAGTGCCAGGTTTAGGATACTATCCTCAATACATTATTGATCAGGGAGGTCCCAGACTCCCCTAAAAACAACCTAGGCTATTGCAATTATTTTTCAAAAGATGGAGAAACCAAGCTGGAACTAATCTGAAAATTTCTTCCCTGCTGGCCAGCCTTCATAGTGTCAGGAGGTGGTGTGTAAGTCACTGGGGTTCACCAGCCACTTTCTGATGTGATTTGGGTACCTTAGGGGAGGGAATTCATGCCTCCTACTGTAAACCTGGTCAAACAAAACCACACCTGGGGAGGCTATAGGCCTTAGGGGTAAACTTACTACTATCATTTTGCGAAGTGGACATGTAGTCAAACTCCCTTTTAAATGTTTATGTTTGCATTACTGGATTAAGGCTATTCTCAACCTCGGTCAGAATGACTTCTTTATGCAGTGGGTTAATAGTCACTGGTCAGATTACTGAAACTCCGTGAATGTTGAGTGCTTAGCTCTAATCCATCTATGTCAAACCCTCCCCTAAGGTTCAGGGACCATCATGGTGCAGGGGATGGGAAGCTGTAAGAACTAGGGGTTGGGAAGGTGTGTTGTGAAATGCTATCCTAGGGACATGACTCACAGCAGCTATGGTTACCTGCATGAGATCAAACCAATCAATATCACAACCTAGAGGGGGATGGGGACCATGAGGCCTCACCCCAGCTGAGGAGCTATTGGCAACTGGTGACTGTTGGGGGAAGAGGAGTTATTTTTCTTTCTAGGTGTACCAACTGGTAGGTCAGTCCCTCATGCTTGGCTGCACACTCAGGGGCTATACAAAACAAGACAAAAAAAACGGACATGGAGGGGCTGGAGAGGTGGCTCAGAGGTTAAGAGCACTGACTACTCTTCCAGAGGTCCTGAGTTCAATTCCCAGCAACCACATGGTGGCTCACAACCATCTGTAATGAGATCTGGTGCCCTCTCCTGGCTTGCAGACATACATAGAGGCAGAATGTTGTATTCATAATAAATAAATAAATAAATAAATAAATAAATAAATAAATAAATAAACGGACATGGATGTGAGAGGGTGTGGGGGGTGTGGGAGGAGAGAGTTGGGAGTAGATATGATCAGTATACATTGTATGCATATATAAAATTGCCTATGGGTACATTTGTAAATATTCCTTAAAAATCTCCAGAGTCCTTTGAAAATGTGAAATCCTATGAGAAAACCTACTATCCTGGATTAAAGCGGGACAAAGCCAGGGGAATGAAGCTGTATTTAGGAAATGTTCACAGCCCTTACATGAAGTTTCCACCATTGGGCAGCAGTGTAGGGGCCACCTCTGTGAGAATGCTGGAGTGACCAGGGTCATTTACTGAGTGGTCAAACTGAAAACAAAAGGCAAGTTCCTGAGATGAAAGCTCCTGAGTAGCCCCAATATCCAGAGTTCTGCCCAATACATATCAGGTATCCCCAAGCTGACTGACACCGCTTAATTCTTTTTGTTATTCTTGTTCATTTGTTTGTTTTGGTTTTTCAAGACTGGGTTTCTCTTCATAGCCCTGGCTGTTCTTGAACTCTGGAACTCATTATGTAGACCAGGCTGTAATTCTTTTTTGTTGTTGTTTTTCCGAGACAGGGTTTCTGTGTAGCCTTGGGCTATCCTGGAACTCACTCTGTAGACCAGGCTGGCCTCGAACTCATGGAGAGCCACCTGCCTCTGCCTCTCCAGTGCTGGGATTTAGGCATGCGCCATTATCTCCAGGCTGGTGGGTTTTGTTGTCGTTGTTTCTTTGTTTGTTTGTTTGTTTTTAAAGGAACATCAGGCTTTAATGCTGGGAGATGTTTTATCAAATTAAAAAATTTGCCAGGAGTGGTAGTGTATGCCTTTAGTCCCATATTGGGAAACAGAAGAAGGTGGATCTCTGCGAGTTCAAGGCCAACCTGGTCTACTTAGTAAATTCAAGGACAACCAAGGTTATATGGTAAAGCCCTGTACCAAAATAAATAAATAAATGCAGAAAGAGTGTAAGTTCCTGTGTGCACAGCCATAGTGATATGATCTAAATGATTCAAGCTGCGATGTCAACTACGCCACCTCTGTCCTTGGCAACATCTGGAGCAGACACATTTCACGAGGCTTTGGGTCCCTTTTATGGAATTGTTTTGCCATGAACATGGATTGTTTTCTTCATCTTCTGTAACTTACTTAGCCATTGATGTACAGTCCTTGTTCTTAATTCTAATAGAAGTTTCCCCACAAAAGGACTTTTGCTGCCTTGTAATATCCCTCATATGATACATGAGTTTCTGCCTTCCCCCACACTCTTCAGAACATCAATCAGGAAATCTCTGAGCCTGTATCTCCTGCAGCTCCTAAGATGGCAGATGAAGTGCATTTACAGAGCTCCCCAGTTGAAGATGACTGACAGGCCGAAGCCATGCAGTCACTGAAAATCTCCAGGCAGACAAGATGTTTCATACACCATGAAATGACGGCCTACGTGACTTTCCCATTATCAGCTTCAGAGATGAGGGTTGTCAACACCGTGTCCTTAATAGTAATTGTTGACCAGGCAGTGGTGGCACACGCCTTTAATCCCAGCACTCCGGAAGCAGAGGCAGATCTCTGTGAGTTCAATGCCAACCTGGTCTACAGAGCAAATTCCAGGACAGAGAAACCCTGTCTCAAAAAGCAAATATATATATTGTTCAAAGGTTACTTGTGCAGGTCACACTTCCTAGCTAGTGTAAAGATCTGGTCACTGAGAGAGGACTTCAGAAAATGCCCCTTTCCTTTAGAATCAGATCAGCTATGATCAGATTTAAGCTTTGTTTACAAATATCAGTTTCTTTATAAGGCAGGATTAGATAGTCTAATAACCCCTATCTTTGAAATGCTTAGATGGAAGGAGGTTGAAGCCCAAAGTAGCTTCCTTGAAGTAGTTGAGAATTATTAATTAACTAGGATCATCCATGACTATGAGGCCTTTCTGAATACGGAACTTGAGTACCCTTCTGGTGCCCCCAGCTTCCTGGATGACCTATTAGCAGCAAGGTCAATTTCCCCCAACTCTGTTTCCTGGAGTTTTCTGGGAAGGTGGGAAACTGCATTTCAAGACATTCTCTGCTGTTATCCCCAACTGTGAGGCAAGGAATCTAGCCCGGAGTGGGGATGGAGGTCTGTGACACAATGAATGGTAGCTTCTTGGGGAGTACAGAGCAGGGCCTTGAAGCCATCCCCGCATTTCTCACAGAAGATCCCACAGGGGAAGTCACCTCTCCTGTCATGTGTCCATGGCCTGTACTGGTATCTGACACCAGGCAGTCCCTAAGGCTCTGCAAAAAGTAAAATAAAAAATAAAATTAAAAAAAAAGGAGGGTGGTGGTGTTAGCAACTTATCTTAGTGAATAATGACTCTTGCCATTAAGCCTGAGAACCAGAGTTTGATAGAAGTAGTGTGCCGGGTGGTGGCGGCTCACGCCTTTAATCCCAGCACTCAGAAACAGAGGCTTTGGAGCTGTTCTGGAACTAGCTCTTGTAGACCAGACTGGCCTCGAACTCTCAGAGATCCACCTGCCTCTGCCTCCCGAGTGCTGAGATTAAATGCGTGGGCCACCACCTCCTAGCTTCACAACCATTTGTAACTCCAGTTCCAGGGAATCCAGTTCCCTCTTCTGGTCTCCTTGGGCACCCTGCACTCATGTAGTGCACATATGTACATACAGGCAAAGCACGCTATTCTTTTGTTTTCTGCTGCTGTGATAAAACACTGTGGCCAAAAGCAAGTTGGGGAAGAAAGGGTTTATTTCATCTCATAGTTTATAGTCCATCATTAAGAGAAGTCAGGGCAGGAATTCGAGGCAGGACCCTGGAGGTGGGAATTGCAGCAGAGGCCATGGAGGAACGCAGCTTACTGACTTATTCTTCATGGCTTGCTCAACTTTCTTTCTGATAGAACCCAGGACCACAAGCTCAGGGATGGTACCATCCACAGTGGACTGGGCCACTAGCTCAATCATTAGTTAAGGAAATTCCCCCACAGACTTTCTTATATGAAATCTGAAGGAAGCAACCTTCAATTGAGGTTCCAGATGACTCCAGCTTGGGTCAATCAAATTGACAAACAAAACAAAACAATCAAAACCCCAAAAGCTACCCAGGACACACTTAGACACAAAAAATAAAAATTTAAGAAGATTCAGAACTGCTGGGCTGTGGTGGTACACACCTTTAATTCTAGCACTCAGGAGACAGAGGCAGGTGGGTCTCCTGAGTTTGAGGCCAGCCTGGTCTATAGAGCTAGCTCCAGGACAGACAGGACTACAAAGAGAAACCCTGTCTGGAAAAAGCAACCAACCAAACAACAAAATAAAACAAAGCAAAATTCAAAAGTACTGTGGGGTAAGCTTCATTACAACCCCATTCTCAGGAGGTAAGACCTCAAGTCCTAGGTGACTCGAGTCCTCTGAGGCCTAAGTAGCTTCTCAGGCATTTTTGTCACAGAGGCTAAGCTCTAACTAATATCCCACTACTGTTAACTATCAGTGTGTACCTTCAGTCTGCTCCTTTCTCCCAGCTCCCGAACTTATATAACAATTACATATTTCCACTTGAGCGTTTGACAGCCTCTCCAATATAAAGGCACAACAGCAAGCAGGCTGCCTATCTGTAGCCCTCTGATTCCACTTATCCAAGCAAGTCCTGCCTGCCCCTTCAGAATGATGCCTGGACTGATACAAGGTACAGTGTGGATGAGAGGTTAAAGCTTGCCTACGTGGGGCTGCCGAGGTGGCTCAGCCAGTAATCCCTGCCACAGCTGATGACCTGAGTTCCATCACTAGAGCCCCGACAAAAATGTGGGAGTCAGCTCTCTCCTTCCACCGTGTGGTTTCTGGAGATTGAACTAGGGTTGTCGTCAGCGTTGGCGGCCTTTACCTGCTGAAACTCTCCAGGGCAAAGTTTATGGTGCATGAACTACATCTCAACACAACTCTTAGAAAGGAGGAGTAAGAAGGCAGGGATGAAAAGCGGTAGTAACTATGGGCTGGGGAGAGAGGTCTCAGTCTAGAAATGGTTTGTCTAGAGAAGCTACTTAGATCTCAGGGGACTCAAGTCACCTCGGATCTCAGGAAATCTCTGATACTTCAAGCCGAATGAGTCAGGCCAGGGCACCTAAAGGCCAAGGAGTCGGGAAACCTAAGGTCAAGGTGGTAGCTCGTTGGCTTCTGGTGGGGCCTTCTGTGCTCACTTCCCCTGGAAACACTTCCTCTTCTTGTGAGGACATTAACCATCAGGCTGTCCCCTCTAGGAGACTTCATTTAATCTCAATTAACTCCTTAACCAGTTTCAACATTTAAATTAATTGTGGGTTGGGACACATAATTCAGTCATAACAGTTGTCTCTGTCAGATTTTCCTTGGTTTATGATGGTGTATACCCCAAATAAACTAAATTTAAATGAAATTGTAAATTGAACGTGTGGTAATAAAAATGGGATGGGTTCAATACTCCTTACCCACCCAATGTCCTAGCCAAACACACACACACACACACACACACACACACACACACACACACACACACACACACACGGCATCCTAGCCAAACACACACCATGGAGAGCTGGCATTTTTCCTCATGGCTGTGCATTGACTGGGAAATTCAATGCCTATTCCTTGGAGCCAGGGGAAATAGTATATACCACAGATTACTATCCTGAGCGGGGGAAATCAAAACTCAAAATTTCATTTCCAATTTCTACTGAATGTGTATTATTGCCAGCCAATTGGGATATGAACCATCCATTACAGCTGAGGACCATCTGCCTAGTTCTTCTTGAAAATGCCTAGACATCTCTTCTCCATCTCTCTCTCTCTCTCTCTCTCTCTCTCTCTCTCTCTCTCTCTCTCTCTCTCTCTCTCTCTCTCTCTTGTTTTTCTGAGCAGGGTTTCTCTGTGGCTTTGGAGCTGTCCTGGAACTAGCTCTTGTAGACCAGGATGGTCTCGAACTCACAGAGATCTGCCTGCCTCTGCCTCCCGAGTGCTGGGATTAAAGGCGTGCGCCACCACTGCCTGGCTCCTTTTCTCTTTTTAAAAACTGTTGATTTGGGGCTGGAAAGATGGCTCTGTGGTTGAGAGCACTTGTTCTTGCTGAGGACCAAGGTTCAATTCCCAGCACCCACATGTTGGTAACAACTGTCTGTAACTCCAGTTCCAGGGAATCTGGTGCCCTTTCCTGGCCTCTAAAGGTGGTGCATAGACATACCTGCAGACAAAATACCCATAAATGTAAAATATACATTTAAAAAATGTTGATTTGTATATGAGTTCTCTGTATATTATTAATGATAATTCTGTATCAGTTTTATGTTCTAAAGATATATTTTCATCTTTTCCAAGTTTGTTGCAAGAAGTTTCATGTTCTTCTAGGTCTTTTAATGATTTAAATTTTTTTATTTCTCTTGAGACATGGTATCACTATGTAGACTAGTGGGCCTCAAACTCACAATATTCCTGCCTCTGCCTCCCAGGCTAAGTAACACATATTTTATTTACTGAAGTTGGTGGTTTGTTTTTTTTTTCACTTGAGCTTTTATTGTCCTGTTTAGGAAATTTTGTTGTCCTGAAGCCACAAAAATATCCTGTATATTCTTGTAAATTTCAAGGTTAATCTGTGTCTTATCCAGTGTTCTATTGTTGCAAAGAGACACAATCACCATGGCAACTCTTACAAAGGAAACTATTTAATTAGGGGTGGCTTACAGTTTCAGAAGTTTAGTTGGTTGTCATCATGGTGAGGAGCATTGAGCCATGCTGGCAGACGCGGTGCTGAAGTAGCTGACAGCTCTAAATCAGGATCCCAAAGCAGCAGGAACAGCGCTTGGAACTTCAAAGCCCTCCCCCAAAACACACTTCCTCCAACAAGGTCCCAACCTCCTAACCCTTTCAAATAGTGTCACTCCCTGGTGACCAAGCGCTCAGTTTACGGGAGCCGTTCTTATTGAAACCACCACAATCTACTGGATTCAAGTCCTTGGCTCTGTCAGAGACTGGTTTTGTGCATGCTGCATGGCTAGGATCCTCTTCCCCCGGGACCCGGGCACTGTCGTCTGTGGAGTTTCCTCCTCTCACTGCTCTGCAGGCTCATTGCTGTCAGAAGCGTCCTCCTGGACCTCCGTGTCCGTCTCTTCTGGGCTCTTCTGGCCCCTTCCCACTACCACACAGCCTGGGAAACTCCTGTGTATTTCCTAGCTCATTGGTTCTCTCCTTAGCTATGTCCAGTGTGCTGTTAAGCCCTTTTGAAACACTAAAACAAATTATGCAAAAAGTAACACAAAATCTGAGCACTAACTGGATATTGTGGGAAAAAATGACTGCTAATTACTTTATATACTTTATATGTGATGAGATAATTGCATTGCCCATTTTTTAAAGGTCTTTTTTTTAGAAAAATATACTGAAATATTTTGGAGTAAAATGATACAGCTTCTGGGGTTTTCTTTAGAATTTCAAGTGATTAGGGCCATCAGATGGCTCAGTAGGTAAATGTACTCCCCATACAATCTTAGCTCTTTCTCTTTTTTTGTGGGGGGTACCCAGCTCCCAAATAAGTATACACAGAGCCAGCTTTTCCTAACTTAAATTATCCTATCTAGAGAAACACTGTCTCAAAAAACCAAAAAAAAATTATCCTATCTATCTTTTGCCTCTGGGCTTTTCTCTTTCTCTATTTCTGTGTGTGTGTGTGTGTGTGTGTGTGTGTGTGTGTGTGTGTGTGTGTGTGTGTTTTCGAGGCAGGGTTTCTCTGTGGCTTTGGAAGCTGTCCTGGAGCTAGCTCTTGTAGACCAGGCTGGCCTCGAACTCACAAATATCCACCAGCCTCTGCCTCCCGAGTGCTGAGATTAAAGGCGTGCGCCACCACTACCCAGCCTTTCTTTTTTCTCTAAGGCTTGCACAGCCTGGGTGTCTGGATGGCTGGGTGGCGGGGTGGCGGGGTGGCTGGGTGGCTGGGTGGCTGGCCCCTGAAGTCCTCCTCCTTCTCTCTCCTTGATTCCTTTTCTCTCTTTTTCTCCTATTTATTTTCTCTGCCTGCCAGCCCTGCTTATCCTTTTTCCTGCCTTGCTATTGACTTTATTGGACCAATCAGGAATTTTAGACAGGCACAGTAACACAGCTTCACAGATTCAAACAAATGCAATGTAAAAGAATGCAACACATCTTTGCATCATTAATCACATAAACGACATAAACAAATGGAACTCATCTTAAAATAATATTCTACAACAATTGCCTCTGACCTCCACACATGTACCATATTAATGTATGCCCCCATTCACACATGCTCACACACACACACACACACACACAGAGAAATAAATAAATGTGACAAAATACATTAGAATGATTGAAGAGATTAATTAGAGAAGGATCACCATGAATTGAATAATTATTTGAAGCTACATTGTGACTTTTGGGTTTTGTTGTTGTTTCGCATTTGAAATCTTCCAGTCTAAAACTAAAGGTAACACAAATTAAAATAAAACCAAAACAGCAAGCACAGAAACTGATTACGGCTTCTAACTTTTAGTGTTATAGTTTTGGTTCATCAAGGCAAAGTTGGTTCTCTTGTATTGCTTTAGTAGTCGGTCAGTCTCTTTCAGCTTTCTCTTCCCAAATGAATGATACAGGCTCAATTTTATTGTCAAAATCTAATGCTTGCTATATTACCCAGGCTGGCCCTGAACTCCTGGGCTCTAGTGATCCTCCTGCCTCAGTTCCTTGGGCTGAGTCTGTGCCACCATGCTCAGATGAGACACATTTACTCTATGTTCAGTGTCTGCAGTAGTTACCAGTCTGTTTCTCTTGGCTCTTTCATAAAGGATTCTTTTGACATATGTTCAGCGAGTTGCTTTTAATTGTGATTCCATGTTCTTGAGGTTTTTATCTGTGGCTTGGCATTCCTGCAGGGAAAGTTCACGTGGCTTCTGCCAGGCAGCCAGAAGCAGCCAGAACCACTTTAAACATGATGTTTCGCTTTTACTTTTGTGTTAACTTGAGGTTTAAAAAAATGATTTATTTGTATTTACGTGTCTGTATAAATGTCTACCACGTGTGCATGGGTCCCCTCAGAGTCAGGCGTCAGGTCCCCTGGAGCTGGAGTTATAGGCGGTTGTGAGCTGCTTGACGTGGGAACTGAACTTGGGTCCCCTGAAGGAAGAGTCAGCGTTCTTAACACCCAAACTACCTCTCCAGACCCTGTAAATTGTTGTTCTGGGCTCATATGCACAAGGACCCCTGGTTAGGAATTCTGTTCTCTTCAGCCTCCAGCCCAACACAGGCCCTACCCCCACCCCCTTTCAAGGAGGTCTCTGCTCTGCCTCTGTGTGGTATTCTCTGTGTCGTTCCAGGATGTTACTAAGCATCCCGGCTTTATGAGGAGCCTCATGCATGGCAATGGAGGGAGGGAGGACATGTCTTCCCTTCTTTCTAGGTTTCTTCGTTTGCTGATCTTCAACCCAAAGACTGGCTTTTTTTTTTTTAACGTGTGTGTTCGTTTTGCCTGAGTGTACATCTGTGCACCATATGTGCCCACAGAAGCCAAAAGAGGGCATTGCACCCCTGGGACTGGAGTTATGAGCTGCCACATGGGTGCCTGTGGTGATGTTTTGTTTATGCTATCACAAATAAAGCTTGCCTGAAGATCAGAGTGCAGAGTTAGCCACACTAATTACCCACAGAGGCCAGGCAGTGGTGGCACACACCTTTAATCCCAGTAATCAGGACACAGAAGTAGATGGATCTCTGTGAGTTCAAGGTCACCCTTGAAATTGGTCCAGTCTACAAGAGAAAGAGAGTTTACACAAAAGTGATGCCAGTACCTGGATCACATGCCTTTAATCACAGCACTAGGGAGGTGGAGGCAGGAGTGATACGGCTGGGTGGAGGAAGGAATATAAGGAGGGAGGAGACAGAAGTTCAGTGCAGTCTGGGGCTGCAGTCTGAGGATGCAGTGTGAGGATACAGTCTGAGGATGCAGTGTGAGGATGGAGTGTGAAGATGCAGTGTGAGGATACAGTATGAGGATGCAGTGAGGATACAGTGTGAGTATGCAGTGTGAGGATGGAGTGTGAAGATGCAGCGTGAGGATGCAGTGAGGATACAGTATGAGGATGCAGTGAGGATACAGTATGAGGATGGAGTGTGAGGATGCAGTCTGAGGATGCAGTGTGCGGATGCAGTATGAGGACGCAGTGTGAGGACGCAGTGTGAGGATGTAGTGTGAGGATATGGTCTGAGGCTTCTTAGAGAGGGCAGTCTGAGGATTTGTAGAGATGGATACAGTATGAAGATGCAGTCTGAGGATTCATAGGAACAGGATCTCCCCTTTGGTCTGAGTATTAGAGGTAAGAACTCTAGTGGTGGCCGGGCAATGGTGGTGTACGCCTTTAATCCCAGCACTTGGGAGGCAGAGGCAGGTGGATCTCTGTGAGTTCGAGGCCAGTCTGGTCTACAGAGTGAGTTCCAGGACAGCCTCCAAAGCTACACAGAGAAACCCTGTCTTGAATTAAAAAACAAACAAGCAAGAACTCTAATGGCTGCCCTCTGTGCTTCTCTGATCCTTCGGCTTTCACTCCCAGATAGCTGACTCTGAGTTTTTATTATTGAAGCCAATCAGAATTTGTGCTACAGGTGCTGGGAATTGAATCCAGTTCCTCTGGAAGAGCAGTCAGCGCTCTTAACCACTGTGCATCCCCTAAGACTGAGCCACACTTTAGGCCACCAGGTTGTCTATTTGCCCCTCCTCAGAAAGCTGCTGGTTTTCTCCTGTTGGGTAGAGTTGACTTCCTGTCAACTCAATCACGTGTTAAAAGGCGGTACAAGTCCCTTTCCCAGCCTCCTGACAGGCTCCTTATTGCCGTTTCTTCTCGAAGGCCTGGCGTGATATCACCACAGAACAATTCACTGTCCATGTACTCTAGCTTTCCTACACAGCACAGCAATCGTCACTCAGATTCCTGTAACAGAACTTGACTAAGAAAATGGCATCTTGGGGCTGGAGTGGTGATTGCTCTTGCAGAAACACCCAGTTTGGGTCCCAGCACCCATGTCAGGCAGCTGATGACTGTCAGTAACTTCAGCTCTAGAAGATCTGATGCCCTCTTCTGGTCTCTGAGGGTCCCCCTCTTATATAAGTATAAATAAATAAATCTTAAAAAAGAAAAAATAGAGAAAGTGGCATATATTTGAAGTTCCCTGTGTAATTCTTGTTTTCCTAATGTGGTCCAGATCTGAGGACCACCCTGGGTCACAGATGGGCAAACTCTCTGCAAAGTGTCAGGCAGGAAATACTCTTAGGTGTTGAAGGCCCTCTCATCCTCCCTCAGAACCACCCAGCTGTGCTGCTGTAAGGTGAGCAGCAGTGGATAAACACTGAGGCTTGCCTGCTTGGAGATGTAGGAGGCAGGGAGGCAGATAGGAAAATAGCTCAGATCCACTGAGCCCAGGGGTTTAAGGCTAGCCCTGGTCACATGGTGAGATCTTGTCTGGAGGAGGAGGGAGAGGGAAGGGAGAGGGAACTGAAGAAGGAAAAAGGGGATGAGGGAGGGGAAGAAGAAGAAGAAAAGGAAGGGGAGGAGGAGAAGAGAGAATAGTAAATACTTATGGATACTGAGCTCTGGATTTCGCATAATTGTTTTTGCTTTGTTTTTTTGAGACAGGGTTTCCTGTGTGTCCCTGGTCATCTTGAAACCACTCTGTAGACCAGGCCGGCCTCAAACTCACAGAAATTCACCTGCTTCTGTCTCTCGAGTGCTAGGATTAAAGACATGCGCCACTACCACCTGGCCACATAATTATTTAATATCACCATGAACAGCACTGTTTCCCATCCCTGTTTCCTTTGCCTCTTCTTTTCTGTCTGTGCTGGGATGGAATCACACGGCCTACCTTGTGTAGGCAGAAGTTTCCTGCCTTGGAGCCCCTCAGTCCCAAATACACAGCAGCTGCTTTCCAAATCACCACACAGAGGCTTAATATTACTGGTGGCTCAGGCTTATTATTGGCTAGCTCTTGCAACTTACATTAACCCATTTCTTTTAATCTGTGTATCGCCACATGTGATGCTTGACACCTTTCTCCTTTGGTGGCATCTGCTCCATTCCGCCTTCTTTCTCCCTGTAGCTCTGCTTGGGTTTCCTGTCTAGCTATAGTCTCTCTGCTTGGGTTTCCTGTCTAACTATAGTCTGCCCTGCCATGGACCAAAGCAGCTTTATTCAGCAATCAACAATAGCAACACACATTCGCAGCATCCAGGACATCCCACACCAACCTTGACTCTTCACTTTTCCCCCTAACCATTTACAAGTATAAGAACTACACTTTGTTTATGAGCAGGAGGGTCGTTTGGGCAGGGAAACTGGAATCTACCTGATGTAGAATATCAGTCTCCTGAAGTCCCTGTGGAGAAAGTTAACTGTCCTCATTTTCCACAGTAGAGCATCAGAACCTGAAGACTCAGAAGTGGCCTCTGCCTCCTCCCTTTCATTTGACAGATGAGCAGCAGAGAGGGAGGGGCAGGCTTCTAGGTCCCTTGCATGCAACAAAATGATGTCAGACTGGAGCACAGGCCTCTCCACTCCAGCCCTTTCTAGCACTCATCCCATTCTGAGTCAGATTTTACGATTATCTCCACAACCGCAAAACACTCCTGCCATGTGCTCACCAACAGCTCCTCTATCTCCAGGAAAGCAGACCTTATTTCATGCAAACATTTGGAAGGACTCAAGTTTTGGTGTTTGAGCCGCTTGCATCTGTGCAGTTGTAACGAACAGTGGGGTTGCATTGTGAGTAAGAGGCATTTTGATTGGTAGAGTGACATTGTGAGTGTAAGAGGTATTTTGATTGGGGGAAGTTAGGCGCAGACGAAGAATTGGCTAGGTGGGAAAACCATGTAAGTGCCTGTCTGAGTCACTGTTCTGCTGCTGTGAAGGGACGCAAAAGAAAGCGTCTAATTGGGGCCTTGCTTACAGTTTCAGAGATCAGTCCATGGTCAATGTGGCAGGAAGCGGAGCAGCAGGGAGGCACGGGACTGAGAGCTGACAACTGATCCACTGGCAGGCTTCTAGAATGAGTTTGGGCCTGGCATGAATTGCCCCCCCCCCCATGACACACCTCCTCCAGCAAGGCCACACCTCCTATTCTTTTCCAAACAGTTCCACCAACTTGGGACCAAACATCTAGATGAGTCCGTGAGGACTTTCTCATCAGACTACCACAGGGGCCGTAGAAGAGCTCTGAGGCAGTTTTCATTCTAGAATCTTGAGAATAAAGGGATGGCTACTGATGTGTAAACAGAAATTGTCCTTGCAGGTGAAGTGAAGGCCAGTGATCCTGACCAGGCCCCAGGTCTTTGAAGTTGCTGCAGAGACCACATGCCCAGTGACACACTGTGCTGGCCAAGTGACACACTGTGCTGGCCCCGTGACACACTGTGCTGGCCCCGTGGCATACTGTGCTGACCAGTGACATACTATGCTAGTCTGAATCTAAGCGTCACAAACTCAGTCCTTGTGTCTGTTAATCATCTCTTTGTTCTCTCCTAGACCCACAGCCACCCCAGCATTCAATAAAAGATGATTAAGTGATCAAAATTAGTCTTCAAGGGGGTAATCCTTGAAATGTGGATCTTTGGAATAGGTACCCTGAAATGGTACCTAATTCCAGCAGCACTGAAAGCATTCTTGAACATCAATAACAACAACTACCAAAACCTTCAAAGGATTGTCCAACCAGAAGGAGGTCACTTCACCCTCAGGATGACTGTCCACTCATCTTCTCTTTGTCTGTCACTTGAGCCTACGAGATTTGTGTGCCGTGTGTACAATGAGTTCTCTGACAGCATCGCCCTCTAAACTTTTACATGACAGAAATTCAACCCTGGGAAACTAATATTTCTGAATGACTCAGAGGTACTCAGAATGTAGACATTTATAACGGTCCTAGGAGTAAGAAATCCCTGGAATAATTTGTTACCTGTGCACTCAATTTCCTTGCGACGTTCCAGTTCTCAGCTAACATGCATCAAACCACCCCACTATCTCTTAGGCTGTTTCCTCCATTTTGCAGATAATGCCCTTGGAAGTTAAATGACTTCTCGTCAGCATCACTTGGACAGTATAAATGGACACTATGTACTATTTCAGGCTTCTTTGCTGCTATTTGCCAGATTAATACTGGTTAGATGAAGCTAGATAAAAGTGTGGACCTTTGGCCTGGGTGACTGTTACGGATTTGCTGTTCTCTGCTGCCCTCTGTTGATACGAGAAAGGGAGAGCAGGTTCCAAGCCCAATTTTGCTCATGTTCTAGAACCAGTAGTGTTAAGGTGCCTTTTTAGAAATCTGAATCATGGGGTCCCACCTCCACAAGACTGCCTTAGAAGTCAAGGGGTTGTGAATTGGCAGTCTGTTCATTATACTGCAACCTGAAATCATTGTTCAGTTTTCGGTACTAATTATCTGGCACACACACACACACACACACACACACACACACACAAAACAAGCAAAAACAAAACAAAACAAAACAAAACAAAACAGCCTCTCCTTCCACATGGCTCCTGTCCTCAGTCTCAGCATGCAGTATATAACAGGAGACCATATCAACAGTACCTTTACCTTCTGATGGGAGTCTAGGACCACCTGTATGCTAGTCAGCTGCCCCACAACTACCCGGCTATCTCCCCTGTTCTAGCTGCGTTCTTTTCTGTTTGTTTGTTGAGACAGGGTTTCTCTGTGTAGCTTTGGAGGCTGTCCTGGCACTCACTCTGTAGACCAGGCTGGCCTCGAACTCACAGAGATCCGCCTGCCTCTGCCTCCCAAGTGCTGGGATTAAGGACATGCGCCACCACTGCCTGGCCGTCTGCATTCATTCTTGCAGATGGCTATGGAGCTGTGAAGTCAGCTGGAGAGGGACAGCATACCCTGTCATCTGAGACAGAGGTGGCAAAGGCTCCTAAAACATCGCAGCACTAGGTCCTTGGGCTTGAAGTGTCGGGGTTGGGCTCAGACTCGAGGCTTCCGTTTGGGCGTCCATGCCCAGGGCTTCTTCGGTCGCCCTGCAGCAGGGCCCCTTTGTTGTGGGGCTGTCCTTCCGGTGTCAGCAGGGGCTCTGGGCTCTCCCCACTAGATGCCAGGAGCATGCCACCAGAGGTGTGACAATGATAAGTCTCTCCAAGTGTTGCTAAGCATCCCTCTCCTACAGCCACCACATAAATAGCTGGCTGGCAATTTTTGCATTCTTTGGAGGCAATTTCCAAACAAAACCTTTCCTTTTGCTTCTAGGTCATTGGGGTCAAAAACACCAGACTGAATATTGTTCCCCCAAAATACCTCAAAATGATCAGCTATTCTATAATACTTTCTAGTATTCGGGGTGTAGCCAGTTGTCCCCTAAGCTATTGTTCATGGCCGTTCCCCGCCCCTGTCAAGGAAGATCCAGTTTGGACTCCAGTCTCACCGGGTTGCTGTTAAGTCCCTGCTGGTGTAGAACAGTGTCTCTCGGGTCAAGTGTGGTCCACCACGTGCTTTTGAAGGAGAACTTGGAGGGAGACTACAAACCCACAAAGGCTGAGAAAAAGTCCACCGACTTGTGAACTAGACCCTTCTCCCTATTTATAATATGGTGTTGACGGCTCAGAATCAAAGACAAAGGGGGCGGAGAGATGGCTCAGTGGTTAAGAGCACTGGCTGTTCTTCCAGAGGATCCAGGTTCAGTTCCCACACCCACGGCAGCTCACAACTGTCTAGAACTCCAGATCCAGTGGATCTGATACCTTCACAGCAACTTTACTATAAAGTTAAATAAATTATTAAAAAAAAAGAACCACCAGGCTTTGATAGCATACATATGCCTTTAATCCCAGCACCTGGGAGGCAGAGGCAGGCAGATCTCTGTGAGTTCGAAGGCGGCCTGGTCTACAGAGTGAGTTCCAGTACAGGCTCCAAAACAATACAAAGAAACCTTGTCTCAAAAAAACCAAACCAAACCAAAACAAAAAACAAATAGAAAACCACCTCCCTTATTTAGTTAGATTTCTTTTTCTGTGCTGGAAACAGAAGCAAAGACTTTGTGCATGCCAGACAAGCGCTCTGCTGCTGCACTGCAGTCCCGCCCCAAACTCTTTACGTGTTGATCGTAAACACGTGTATGCGTGTGATGGGGGGGTGGGAGGGAGAGGGAACTGGGATTGATATGTAAAATAAGATTGCTTCTAATTTAAATAAAAAGAAGTAGCAAAAATATTTATACATTAAAATTTTAAATTAAAACTTTATCACACACACACACATATTTTTGAGACAGAGTTCCAAGTAGTTCTAGCTGGCCTCAAACTCTCTATGCAGATGAGGCTGACCTTGAACTCCTGGTTCCTCTTACCTTTCAAGGGTTGGGATAAAAGGCATGAGCCATGATACCCAGCTCTTACGACAGAAAATATTGGGGCTGGAGACAAGAGCACTGGCCACTCTTGTAGAGGACCCAGGTTCAGATCCCAGCACCCACACAGTGGCTCACAACTCCAGTTCCACACCACCCTCGTCTGACTCCCGTGGGCACCAGGCACACGTATACATGTACACGCATGAAGGCAAACACTCACACACACACAACAAATCTCAAAAAGTTATGAGATTATTCTTGTTTTCTGGGTGGCATTAAAGGACTTTTCCGTGCTAAAAATCATAAATGTAACTGAGAAGCAAACAATACGTTAGAAAAATAACACCACTACCAAGGGCTCCTCTTAACCCACATTTTATTTTTTTCAGGAAGGAGAAAAAAGAATGTCATGTCTAACATATGGCACAGGATCCTTGATCATTTCCTGTGTGATTTTTCACACAGAAACCGGTAGGAAAAGAAGTGGCCTACCTTAAAAAACCATAGCATACGATTCCACATAGGCACCCTGGCCACACACCCCAGCATCCACCATGAGCCAGGATGTACACAACAGCACACCAACTCTGAGTGCAAGACCAAGTCTCAGCATCACGGTTGCTATACAGAAAAGCACTAAATAAATGTTCCTGGATAAATGAACAGATAAGTATGTCATTCAACTAGACATGAGAAGTTTTCACCCTGATAAAGTAATCACACCAGCTTATTAGTCTTTAATGAGTATAACATGTATACACACACACTGTACAAAAAGCTTGTATTATCTTTCTGTCAGGAGCTCAGGCACTTTCATTTAGATGGAGGCTGGTCTTCAGGTCAGGACTAGCACATGGTTATGTAGCCTCCTCTCCCGGTTAACCCAGAACCTTCAGGAGCAATGTCCTTCCCCTCCCTCTTCAGACACAGCGTGTGCATCCTAGTTACAGTGTGAAAACCAAGACACAAATGGGAGAAAACACTAAGACGTGTCATCCCTTCTCTAAAATGCCATGCAATGAACCTCCTAAACCATGGTACATACTTTACAACAATCCTTCGGAAACAGCAGTTACCAGTGACATGTTTCTGCTCGGCTCACGTAAACACACGGGAGCGGGCCCCTGGTCAGAAATAAGGCTGAAGACTTAGGGCATTCCTGGCTCGCTGTGCAGCAGCGGATCCTTCTCCCGGTTTCCCTGGGAGAACGGGGCTTTCGCGTGGCTGAGGAGAACTCTTAGGCTTTTGCTTTTGACCGTCTTCCCGGGGCCGTTTCCTATGGGCTTGTATGCCTTGTGTTTTCTGAAAACAACACGTTGGACACAATTTTTAAAAACACCGTCAGCCGAACGAAATTCCTTTCTACAGTGTTTTTCATGCCAGGTGCAAAAGAGCTAACCATCCAACCCAGTCTGTCGCTTGGGACACCCCCACATCTTAGAGGAGTACAGCTAGTTTCTCTCCAGGCAGGAAGTGCCCACTTTGAGGTTTTGTTAGACATCACATAAACACAATTCTGCCAAGTTACTGACATCTGGCAGCACTTTAGGGTTTAAAACAAACAAATCCAACACCACAGTAAAATGAATAGGTCCCAGTTTGGTACTCATGGTTCAGTGGAAAAGTTTCTTCTCATGCACAAATATTTAAATGGAAAAAAGAAAATGGCATGTTCGTGTGGAAGAATGCTACTTGCCTTTGACTACCCGCTATAGAGATGTGCAGTATTAAAATGAGAAACTTACTTGTATAGCAAGATACCGGTAACCATGGTGACAAACAGGGCCAGGCAGCTGATGGAGATCAAGGCACCATTCGACATTCTCAGAGGGGAGGCTGGGTCTTAAAGCAGAAGGAAACCCACGTGAGCTGCGTTCGTTCGGTGGGAGGACTTGTGACACCGTTGAATGGGAAGGGGCTCTGCAGCACTCCGGGCTTTAGGTTTCCTTTCCCATTAAACGATATATATGTAGACCGTGGGTTGAGCATACATCGGCAGGCATGGAAAAATGTCACAGTCTGGTGACACCCTCTCAGGACTCTGCTGAGCCGTTGGCACCTGGGTGCTGGCAGGCTCTTCGGCTCCGCTGTGCTGGCCTCTGGCCTCATCTCACCCTGCATGCCTGGCCCTGTGCTAAAAGCCCCGGAATTCTGTGAAACCCACATGGCCCCTGCTGGGACTTCCCTTCACCTTGGGCTTCCACGATTCTGGTGCCTTTCCAGCATTCCTGAGGGCACCAGCCAGCCCTTCTTGTCATGACCCTGCCTGCCTCTTCCTATTCCTGGGTCACGCGGCGTCATTATTTCCTTTCATGTCTCTCCTGTACTGCAAGGGCCACAAAGGCAGGGACTTCGTCCTCTCTCTTCTCTGTAACCAGCAAACCACTCACTTCTGTGTCCACCCCATGTATCCAGGTAGCTAAGCTATCTCCAGCTGTTTTGCCCCAGCCGCTCTCCACCCACCAGGCTCGTCCTAGGAGGTCCTCTTTGTTCACTGAGGCTACTCTTAAAATCGTGTCTTCACTGTGTGCGCGTGTTGTGGAATTTTACTTTAACCGTGCAGAGGTGTGTTTGTGCTCCATCTCTTTAACGGTGTAAGGATGGATAGGTTACATTTGCCTATGCCGCATTTGTTGAATTACATAGGATGCGTTGCTTTTTCACCTTGTCTGCCTGAGGCACCTGATTGGTATAATAAAAAGCTGAACAGCCAATAGCTGGGCAGGAGAGGGATAGGCCAGGGCTGGCACACAGAGAGAGTAAATAGGAGGAGAAATCTAGGCTTGAGAAGAATGAGAAAAAGAAGGGAAAAGAGAACAAGGAGGGACTGCCCAGGGCCAGAAACCAGGCAGGGGCCGGCCAGACACCAGAGAGAGCAGGGAAGTAGACACACAGAGAGAAGAAAGGTAAAAATCCCTGAGGCAAAAGGTAGATAAGGAGAAACAGGTTAATAAGTTAAAGGGAAAAAACTAGCCTAAGTGAGCCTAAGCTAGGCCAAGCATCCACAACTAATAAGCCTCCACCTCATGATTTGGGAGCTGCTTGGTTCAAAAGCCTGGTACATTCGTGTGAGATCTTCTCACCCGCCAGGGCCTCGTCCTTGCTTACAGAGTGAAGCTTCAGCGACCCCAACAGCGGCCTAAGCGTGCTCTCACTGGTTAGACTTAGGTCTTAGTCAAGGAGGTCCTCACCATGACGGCACCACTGAGTAGCAAGACTTGTCCCCACACCCCACCTAGGGTGCTCACCGCTGGCCTCACCTCCCACTCCACACCCACTCCTCCCTCCTCTGATCTGGCTGTGTTCCTCAAACCGCCATCTTGCTAATGTGTTTACTGCTGTGTTAATCTAAGGCTGATAGATGTTCCGAGTTCTGACCTAACTGACAAGTTCATAGGTGAGCAAATGCCAACGTCTTACAAGGATATTTTGTAAAAAGACGAAAACCAAGGGGGCTGGAGAGATGGCTCAGTGCACCAATTGCTCTTAGAGGCTTTGGGTTCTCTTCTCAGCACCTACTAACAGTAACTGCAGTTCCAAGGGGATCTGCTGCCCCCTTCTGGATTCTGCAGGCACTGTAGCCATGTGGTATACATGACACACACACACACACACACACACACACACACACACACACACACACACACACACACACACCTCCCCCCTGAGTTTCAGCCAATCCCAAGCGGCTTAATTGATTGACTCCAGGCCTCAATGAGAAGCAGTCCGCGATGGCTATCCCTGGGTCCTGGCAGTCTTTGCAGGGTGCTGTTCAATGGGGGCCTCCTTTGAATCTCTTCTGACTCCAGAGTTGCTCAGTTTTTAAACTGAATTGGTCTAAACATTTTCCTATAACATCTGTCATTGCTCAGGAAAGGGGGTCTTCTTGTTTTGTTCATTAGCCAGTGTAGACTTCTATCCTGTGCAGAGATCTGTGCTGGGCAGCAAAGTGGACAGCTGAATGACCACAAGCCACTAACAAGAATCTCAGCTTAAGTGTCAGGCATCAGAGGACTTTCATTTGAACTATGACTAGTTCAGAAATTCTGATTTTGAAATTCAAGTTACCAAGTTAGAAGACTTACTGAATTACAGTTTTTTTCTTCTGATTTTGTGTGTGTGTGCGTGTGCATGCTTACATGTGTGCACATGTGTGTGTGAGTGTGCACACCCTTACATGTGTGCACATGCTTGTGTGAGTATGTGCACATGCTTACATGTGTGTTCATGCTTGTGTGTGCAAGCTTACATGTGTGTACATGCTTGTGTGTATGAGTGTGTGCACATGCTTACACGTGTGCACTTGTGCATGTGTGGCAATGAAGGACAGCTGCAGATGTCATTCCTCTTTGGCTTGGAATTTGGCCATGTATGTTAGAATAGATGGCCTGTGAGCTCTCAGGCCTGTCTCCACTTCCCATTTGACCATTGTTGGGAGTGTGGGGTACAGTACCACTCCTAGCTTTTTATGGGTTCTGATGATCTGAACTCTGGTCCTCATGTTTGCAAGGTCAGCATTTTAGTGACTGAAATCTCTCTCTCTCTCAAGATTTTGCAATGGGCTATGTTCAAGTGGTCCTTGAACTTGCAACTCTTCCTGAGTGTTGGGAGTATAGGCATGTCCCACCATATCCCCTCAAATTTCTCTCTTTTTATTTATTTTTTCTTATGATGTTTGAGGTGGAACCCAGGGCTTCATGGCCTCACCCATGCCAGGAAAGTACCCTACCACTGTGCTCCACCTCAGTCCCCTTTACTTGGTTTTTGACAACTGGTTTAGGCCATCTAAAGTGATCACTCACTGGAACAAAAATCACAGATGCTAATAGTTAAACTTACAAACCTTGCAGGAGATCAACAGTTTGCCAGCACAATGAAACAAAATGGAGTAAGCTAAGATGCTTTTCTTCTTTTTGGTTTTTTGAGACAGGGTTTCTCTGTCTAGAACACTTGTTGTTCTAGAACTCTCTCTGTAGACCAGGCTGGCCTTGAACTCACAAAGATCCGCCTGCCTCTGCCCCCTAAGTTCTGGGGTTAAAGGTGTGCGCCACCACAACCCAGCAAGCTAAGATCCTAAAGATAATTCTGAAAGACATGGAGTTGGGGCAGCCCTAGCTCCACAGCTCCTGGAGGTCAGGACAGGGAAATAGTCAGAGCCATGGCTGTTTTCATTGCATCTGTCTCCTCCCCAGCTCCCCGGCAGGTGCCAGTGTGCCCTGTCCTGGAGGAGGCAGGATGCTTTTGCAACCTTGTTCTTAAGACAGGCTTCTTTCTTTCTTTCTTTCTTTCTTTCTTTCTTTCTTTCTTTCTTTCTTTCTTTCTTTCTTTCTCTCTCTCTCTCTCTCTCTCTCTCTCTCTCTCTCTCTCTCTTTCTCTCTTTCTTTCTTTCTTTCTTTCTTTCTTTCTGACAAGTCTCACTATGTAGACTTGGCTGCCTGGAACTCACTCTGTAGACCAGGCTGGCCTCAAACTCACAGAAATCCACCTGCCTCTGCCTCCCGAGTGCTGGGATTAAAGACACGCACCACCACGTCCAGCCTACTACCAGTTCTTAAATCCTTATTAACAAGAATTCAAGGAATCTTGCTGTGAGATGAACATTGCTAGTGAAGCCTTTGAGGGCTTTCCTATTGGGTGTATCCTGCAGTAGGAAACGATCATAAAATTATAAAGCAAACCTCACCTTTGCCAGGGACAGAGATCAGGGTGCTGGTGAGGGCCAGGCTTGCGTCATCACCCAGAGTGAAGTTCACACAGTACATGCCAGGCCCACTGAAGGCTCTTCTCACGGAGAGCAGGCACGGCTGGCCCGTGTGCACTGGACTGCAGACCCTGTTCTGGGCTGCCTGGCAGGTGGGGTCGGAGGTGATGGTACAAACTTCCGTGGGGGTGCTGTGACATGGAGCAGGGGGAGACACACAGATCACAGGAGGAAGGAAAGAGCGCAACGCCGGGGTTTGTGGTGTTGCTGGTATTGAGGGGTCTTGCTGTTTTTGAAACGGGGTGTCACACTGTTGGCCTGGAACCCATGGTGATCCTCCTGCCTCAGTTTAAGTGCTAGGATTATAGGCATAAGACAGTGTACATGCCTTTGTAATAGCAGTTTTAAACACAGGCTTTTTGCTTTCCTTTCCTTTTTTCTTCTCTCTCTCTCTCTCTCTCTCTCTCTCTCTCTCTCTCTCTCTCTCTCTCTCTCTCTCTCTCTCTCTCTCAGACAGAGCCTCATGTCGCCAGGTTGGCCTCAGACTCACTATGCAGTTAAAGATGGCCTTGAGCTTCTGATTGTCCTGCCTCCACCTTTAGAGTACTGTAATTACAGGTGTGTATCCCATGTTCTGTTTTATGCAGTGATGGGGATCGAACCCGGGGCTTTGTGTATGCTCAGATGCCCTCTACGCTGGCCCTCCCCCCACTCACTACACAGTGTATGTTCCCCTGCCTTTCTTAGCCTCTTGACTGCTGGGATTACAGACGTGCACCCCTTCTCCCACACCCAGCTCGTCTGAGGTTTCTGATGTGTAGGATCTTGAATCAGCTTCAAAGGGATGACTAGAGGCCAAGCCCTTTATTCAGACTTGGGGTCCTCACTTGGCCCTTTGTCTGGCACGGCACCGTACTTACGCCCCTTTGCAGGTCACGATGAAGTCCATCAGGGAGTCATCAGGCTGTGGCACTGGGACATCTGCTACCTGGATGATGTTGACTTCTAGGATTCCCTCTAGTAAAACAGCCACCATAGAGAAATGTTAAAACACAATGGAAACCATTCTGCCATAGACTCCTGGGTTGAAATCCCAGCTCTGTTGTAGTGTGAGGGGGCAAAGCCTCTATTGGAGATGTGATCGGCATCCTTATGGAGAGACCCCAGGGAGCCCCCTTGTCCCCTCTGCATGTGAGGACCCAGTAAGGGGGTGGCCTTCCGTTAGCCAGGAAGTGCTCCTCGCCATCACCAGATCTGACATCCAGCCTTCAGGACAGCAAGCAATGGACCCCACTGTTACATGCTCCCAAGCCTACATACCCTACTACAGAAACGTAGACAGACTGAGAGATGCCCCTTAACAAGAAGGAAAGACAAATAGTGACAGCCTTCTTACTAAACAGGAACCCACCAAACATGGGAATTTATCCCCAGAGTTTTGCATTCATGTCCACGCAGCATTTTCATAGTCGCAGGAACCTGTTCTGCCCAAGATTCTTTGCTCTAGAGCCTGGTGCATGCTAGGAGGTGGCACCCCTTTCTGGGAGCTGGCTTAGGAAAAGATGACTGGGCAGATGCTGCCCCCACGTCACAGGGCGACCAGCTCCTGTGTCATAGGTGGCTGATCCTGTTCCCAGAGACAGTGCACAGCCAAAGCTTCTAGCTCTGTCTCCAGAAACATGGATGCCCAGGCTGGGCTGTGGCGCCTCCTGTTTTGTCTGCTGGGACCTTGGGGCAGTACCTGAAGTGTGCAGCCCCGTGTGGTGGCCGGCTCATTCCCCTTTACAGGCAGAAAGGAGTGACTTTGTGAAAGTCACGGTGGAAAAAAGGGGCACTCCATGCTGGCTGTCTTTCCCCCAGCCATTGAGGCTCTGGAGGCTCACATGGGATCCAAGCCCAGGCTCTTCGGCACATGGGCTGCCCCAGGGATGAAGCTCCACTAGCAAGCATGAGGCAGGCAGGTGGGTGAGCGGAGCATGGAGACCACGAGACGTTGCTGTCCACGTTTGCATCACCTTGGACAAGACAGGCGACCCTGCTCCCTCATCTCTACCCTCCCAGGGTTAGCAATGCGAATGGGTGGCGTCCTTCTCCATTGCTCTTTAGCCTTCCTTACCTACAACAGTGACGGTGGCTCTGAAGTAACCGTATCTGTTTATCTGGCAGTTTTCACCGGAAATGCCACTCAGCTCCATGGGGTTGTCACCTGTAGGCACTAAAAAAGTTCAAGTAATAAAGGTTTAAAATAAATAAGGACTGGGAATGTAGTGGAGGCACCATGATATAACAAAAAATAAAGTCGTTTGCCCGTCTGTTCTTTATTATTTTTGTTTTGGTGGGTGTTTATCTTTTTCCAGACAGGGACTCATGTAGCCCAGGCTGGTCTAAACTCACTATATCGCCCAGGCTGGCCTTAACTCCAGATCTTATTACCCCTGCTTTATGTATTTATTTAATTATTTATTTTTGTTTTTGTTTTGTTTTGTTTTTCGAGACAGGGTTTCTCTGTATTACTTTTGAGGCTGTCCTGGAACTCACTCTGTAGACCAGGCTGGTCTCGAACTCACAGAGATCCGCCTTCCTCTGCCTCCCGAGTGCTGGGATTAAAGGCGTGCACCACCACCGCCCGGCCTACCCCAACTTACTACTTGGTATTGTAAGTGTGAACTGTCATGCCGAAGGCACCATCTGCTCCTACCTCCATCTTCCCTGTAGAAGAAGCCAGGCATGATGGCACATGCCTTTAATCCCTGCACTCGAGATTGTGGATCCAAGGCCATCCCAAGTTCCAGGACCAAACCAAACCAAGCATCAAGAACTCCAGAGCTTATAAATTAAGGCAGAAATTTGAAGCAAATGTGTGTAGATTCCTATAGACGTAGGCATTCTGGCCATGTATGTCCATAAAGAAGCTGTAGGGAGGTTAGCGAGCAGAGAAAGCCCTGAGTGAGTGAAGTCCTAAGGGAATGTGTGTTGTTGACATGGGCACAGCCAGATCAAGGACCCAAACTCCTCAGATCCGTGAGAAATGCAAAGCCTTCCTCAGAGGTCCAGGCGTGAGTGCTGACGGTGTGTGCAGAAAATGCCCACCAGAGCTTACTCCCCCAGGTGCGTACAGCCTGAGGCCTGTCCCCTACAAGACTTCTCCTACTGAGCTAAGCCATTTGTCTGCAATAACCCTGCGTCTCTCTTCACCTGTATATAATAAGCACGCTGAGCTTTGACGGTGCTGGGGCTTCTCTGTCAGAGAGACCAGACGACCAGACCCCAGCTTTCTGTCTAAGTATGCATCTGTCTGTCTTTTCTTCTTCCCTCGACATCTAATCCGGTCAAGTCCCTGGAGGCAGAGCAAGGACTCAGCGGTAGTATCTCCTCCCTTTCTGGTGGAGCTGGCGATGGGAACCAGGCGAGCACTGGGCTGCTGAGCCACACCCAAGTCCAAAGCACAGCCCCAGACATTTTTAAACTCAGGAAGCCAATGAAAAGTGGAAGCCCTATGAGGGTCCATGAACAGGTCATGGTAGAGAAGTCTCCTTTCCACTTGGATGCCAGTGTCCTGGCCTTCACACAGCTCCCCTCGTTAGTTCCACACGCCAGCTCCCCTCGTTAGTCCACATGCCATGCTCCCCTCGTTAGTCCACGCCATGCTCCCTCCCCTCGTTAGTCCACATGCCATGCTCCCCTCGTTAGTTCACACGCCAGCTCCCCTCGTTAGTCCACGCCATGCTCCCTCCCCTCATTAGTTCCCACACCACTTAGCTCATCTTTGCTTTTATCTGCTCAGCAACAAAGCAGCTCATATTACTGTCCCCCTGGGTCGAACAATTTAAACTGAACTGAGATAAGGCGCATGCAACCTTCTCTGCCGTGTGTGGGGTTCATGCCCTCTATCCCAGTACACAGGAGGCTGAGGCAGAGGGATCGCTGTGAGCTTGAGACCAACCTGAGCTGCATAGTTAAGTTGGGTTACCATGTGAGACCTTGTCGTAAACAACAAAGCCAACCGAGGTGTTTTGAGTGAGATGACTTTCCTAAGTCCTAAGTCACAAGGCATTTGAATACTTGGTCCCCAGTGTCTGTCTGGGAAGGATTAGAAGGTGTGGCCCTGTTGGAGGAGGTGTGTGGGGTGGGGGGACTTGAAGTTTTTGTGTTTTTTTTTTTTGTTTTGTTTTTACGAGACAGGGTTTCTCTGTATTGTTTTTGAGGCTGTCGGTCCAGCCTGGCCTCGAACTCACAGAGATCCGCCTGCCTCTGCCTTCCAAGTGCTGGGATTAAAGGCGTGTGCCACCACTGCCTGGCCGGGGGGACTTAAAGTTTAAAAAGTTTCTTATCATCCTCAAAGTGCCCTTTGCTTCCTGTTTGAGTTGGCAAGTCAGCTGCTGCTCTAGTAGTGACCTGCCTGCTGCTGCCTGCTGCCCGCTGCCCGCCGCCTGCCTGCCATGCTTCCCATGATTATCGTGACGGGCTCCTGTCCCTCTGAAACTGTAGCCTCCAAATGAATCCTTTCTTCTATAACTTGCCTTGGTCATGGTGTTTAATCACAGCACCACAAAAGTAACTAAGACACCAACCAACCACCTAACCTACAAACAATAGCCAAAACAAATAGTGCAGATCAATCGCGCAGAACGCAGCTCCTCGTACGGCTACCACATATGAAGTACTTCTCAGTTACTGGTTCAGCAATGCAGGAAACGGTAATCCTTTCCCTATTTGGGTAAGCAAATGTATAAGAACAAGGTTTTAACATAAGACATGAATAAGTAAGAAATAGGAAGAAACCACATTTGATAAAGTGTTGGTCATGCAAGTATGCAGACCTGGGTTCAGATCCCCAGCACCCACATAAAGCTGGCTGCAAGCCTGTAATTCCAGTGCTGGGGAAGCAGAGACAGGAGGACCTCTGGGGTTTGCTAGCCAGCAAGTCTAGCTGAATAGGAAAGCTGTAGGTTAAGTGAGAAACTGTCTCAAAACTAGGTGGCAGACAATTGAGGAAGACACTTGTCATTGGCCTCTGGCTGCTGTGTGTACAAAGACATGAACCGAATCAGTTGTGAATTGAGCAAAGAATCTAATGCCATACAATTTAAAACTTGTTGGCCGGGCGTTGGTGGCACACGCCTTTAATCCCAGCACTCGGGAGGCAGAGGCAGGCGGATCTCTGTGAGTTCGAGGCTGGGCTGGACCAATAGCCTCCAAAACAATACAGAGAAACCCTGTCTCGTAAAAACAAAAAACAAACAACAACAACAACAACAAAAAGACAGTAGGTGTGGTGCACACTTGTAATCCAGACGCAAATTCCTGCGGCTGGCCACATAGTAAGACCCTCTTAAAACAACAGAAGAAAGAAAAAGAGAGAATCCCAGCCCACAACTCTAGCAGAATACTCTTGCTGTATGGGACACCAAGCTGACATTAGGAGCCCCAAGACTGAATAGCCCAGGGACCTAGAATAGAACCAAACATGACTGGCAAACAAAAACAAAAACAAAAACAAATCAGTGATTCCTAATACTGGTCTGATGTTCTGCTACGCTCACAGATTGGTGCTTGGCCCGACTGTCACCAGAGGCTTCACGCAGTGGTTCCTCAGCAGGACAGGTGACCACAGACACCCACGTAGTCTTTCCCGACGGACTCTAGAGCAGGAGGTTGGTCTGTGTGAGGCTTTTAAAAATCCTACTTCTTCCCCTAAGAGCTGTAGGATCCCTTCGTTTAAGTTCTGGGTGAGCAGAATTTAGCCGTCAGTTTGAGTACAGAACCATGACTCTGTTGTATTTTAAAGCAGAATTTCTTTAGGAAAAAGACAATGAAAGTCAGTGGTCCTGCTTTAGGTAGAATTATATAGATGCACATGGGATTTTGCAGGTGTTGGATCTGTAAAGTCAGGATTTGTGAAAGGATCAGTGCAGAGAAATGAAGACCTTAAAGGACGGATGAGAAGAACTAAGTACTCTGATACCCAGAGATTGATGTGACAGGTGCTGACTGTGAATGTAGGAACGTTGTACACAGTGTGAAACCACATGACACGGTAGGATATGTGAGCATGTGTGTATGTGAGTGTGTGAGCGTGTGTGAGTGAGTGTGTGAACTTGTGTGTGAGTGTGTGTGAGCGCATGTGTGAGCGAGTGTGAGTGGGTGAGCTTGTGTGTGAGTGTGTGTGAGCTTGTTTGTGAGTCTGTGAGCGTGTGTGTGAGCATGTGTGTGAGTGGGTGAGCGTGTGTGTGAGTGTGTGAGCGTGTGTGAGTGTGAGCATCTGTGTGAGCTTGTGTGTGAGTGAGTGGGTGAGCGTGTGAGCATGTGTGAGCATGCCTGTGGTGATGTCTAATGTAATACACATGGCATTACATTGATCAGCATGTGTCTTACAAAGGTTGTTCTGTTCCTCAGATTTACTCACAAAGGTCTGAAAACTGACCAAGAGCAACCAGAGAAAGAAAAAATTCTTTAGAAGAATAGGACACGTGTCCCGCTCTCATGATTCAGTCAGCTGCCTAGCGCCCTCTTCACCTTGGCTACGTTTCTTCAGGCCTGGGGTTGCACTTGTTATTTATTTAATTTTGAGCCGGGGCTTCAAGCTGCTGCTTGTTTATTTAGTGTAGTGCTGGGGATGGAGCCCAGGCCTGCACTCAGCTACATTCCTGGAGCCCTAGACTTCTGAGTTTGGCTGAACTTCATCCCGAAGCTACTCACCCCAACACAGGGCACATCCGTAATTGCCAAATAATAAAGTTCAGTAATATGAGCCAGGCCAGTGAGATGCCTCTGTGGGTAAAGAAGTGTGTCATGTGAGCCTGATAAACTGAGTGTGATCCTGGGGTCCCATGTGGAAGGAGAAAAACAATGCCACTCCCCCCATACACCACCACTGCTAATAATAATAATAATAGATACAATTTTTAAAAAGAATACAAACTCACTTATATTGTCTACATAGCTGGAAATGCTCTCTAGGGAAAAAAATCCTTTTATAAATCATGCTTAGCCACCTGGAAGCACATCTGTAAGCCCAGCCCTGGGCTGGGTGGAAACAGGTAGATCCCAGGTGGCTGCCTGGCCAGCCAGCTTAGCTGACACAGCAAGCCCCGGGGCCAGCAAGCTATCCCGTCTCAAAATGTAAGGTTAAAAGCCACAGTGAGCCGGGCGTTGGTGGCGCACGCCTTTAATCCCAGCACTCGGGAGGCAGAGGCAGGCGGATCTTTGTGAGTTCGAGGCCAGGCTGGACCGACAGCCTCCAAAACAGAGAAACCCTGTCTCATAAAAAAAAAAAAAAAAAAAAAACAAAAAACAAAAAACAAAAAAAGCCACAGTGAAAGATGCCTGTCATCAGCTGCTGGCCTACACACAGACTAGTGTGGAGTGAAGTGACCCACACACATACCTACACAACACACACACACCACTAAAAATGGGAAAGTCATGGTTCACTTCTGTAATCACTTGGGACCCTGTTTCTAAGACCTCCCCCACCCCAGCTGCTTTAAGGCATTCTGAGTCAACTATGGTTGAGTTAGTGTCTTTGCACTGAAAACAGACCTCTTCTCTCCTCAGTAAAGCTGAGGGCATAGGGGTTATTGACTTCTGTTTTACAGCACGACATAGGGAGCCTGATAGCAGCAAAGTAGAATACCCCTTAAAACTGGCTTCAGAAAGCTCCTAAAAAGAGCAAGCTGGGTTTATAAAAATATGACTCCAAAAGCCAAAATTAGGCAACTTAACCAGATTTGTAAACACTAAGGCACCTATAACTTATTTAGAATTTTCCAGCTGCTCTCTTGATTTGTAAAGAAGATATACTTGCAGATATACTGATATTTGGGATTAGAGATGTAGCTCACTGGCAGAATACTTGCCCAGCATTCGGTGCGGTGGCACATGCCCGAAATCCCAGCAACCGGAAGGTGAAGGCAGGAGGAGCAGCAATTCCAAGTGGTGGCCCTTGGTGATATATCAGGTTTGAAGCTAGCCTGGGCTATGTGAGACCTTGAGGAAAAGGAGGGGGGAGGGAGGGAGAGGGACAGGAGGAGAACAAGCAAGAAAGAAGGAAGGCGGTTTTCCTAGAGACACTAAGATGAAGCTGTCTGGATGTGCCCGATGCTGTTGCATTTGTAACTGGACTTGGGAATCCTCTAGCTGCTCACCAACAAGCACGTGGGGTGTTTGTTAGTGCACCTGGAACACTGTGCTGCCACCCGGTCAGGTGGGATAGATTTCTATACAGCAGTAACTGAAAGCTGTCTGTGTTTAGTGAAGAGAGGCAGATTGCAGAACAAAGCACATGGCATGAACCCATTTAAGTAGAATCCCAAGTGACAAAACCTATGTGCCCATGTAGAATGTTTGTAAACATGCAGAATAGGATCTGGACAGAAGCATGGCCAGCAACGTCAGGGTGAACGTGGATTGTTACTAAGAGATGTGAATTAATTTTACAGTTGAAAGCATTCTATAAAGGACTAACAGTGGGTGATGAAACCTAACAGCAGCAGGGAAATCGCTACAAATTTGAGGGCAGCCTAGTTTAAATATCAAATTCAAGGCCAGCAGGGCTACTTAGTATCTCAAGCTGATAGACTAAGTTATTTAATAACTAACGAAAGTCCCCACCCCCCCCACCCCACCCCACCCCCACATTACCCAGAAAGTACTCACTTAAAGAGGGGCTGGCTGTTGGCGGTGTGGATGTTGGCGGTGTGGTTGTTGGCCGTGTGGCTGTTGGCGGTGTGGATGTTGGCGGTGTGGTTGTTGGCCGTGTGGATGTTGGCAGTGTGGTTGTTGGTCGTGTGGTTGTTGGCGGTGTGGGTGAAGGGCATGGCCCAGACACTGCAGCTTGCACGGTGAGGTTAAGATTGAAGGTTCCATTGAGCACATATGTATGGTTCAAAGTGTGATTGTTGGAGACAAACAGACCAGTGTTGTCCCCAAAGTTCCACTTGTAGGAAATGGCAGAGTCGTTAAGGAAGTGACCGGGATCATGAATGAGGACATCAAACACGATAGGGAGGTCTCGAAGGAAGGTTTCATCGGATGAGTTCCGGTCATTCTTCTGGAACATGGTCACAAATACAGGGATCTGATCTAGAAGATGCCACAGAAGAAAAGAAGAAAACACATTGTTGCTTGACTGTGAGGGGAGGGCCACAATGATGTGTTCTGGATGACAATTAAAATGAGACCTTCTCCTATATAAACTTCAGGGTGTCTCAGCTGGGAAACAGGTGGGGTGCCACAGGACTCAATATTTCAGCTCTGCTCGGAGCCCAGATAAGTTTTACCCTAACCCAGACACTAGGTGCTGACTGTCCTAATCAACTGTTGTCCCAAGGACCTAATGTCTCGTGGTCTGCAGATGTGAGTTCACACCACGTACCTGTTATCACATAGATGTCTTTCACTTGCGCAATGGGAATGTATACCCGGCCGTGTCTTCGAAAGACAGCCACTTCCATGACCTGATGGCCGAGTGTCATATTGGCTGTGTTTACAGAAACCCGTGCTGAACACCGACCCAGTTTTTGGAAGTACTGACCTGTGGAAGATGGACATTTTAGTTATTGGTGACATGACAAGCTCACTAGACACAGCTGTTTCCGAAAGGCTAGTTAAAGACTGCCTGGAGGAGAGAGCAGGCTGGTTGCTCCAGAGAGGGACGGAGACGCTGCTGGGCTCTATGCAAAACCCGATGAGGCAGCTCTACAGTTGCACGCAGGCAACGCACACAGTCGGTTATGGTGGAAAGAGCTCTTTAGTGGGACAACATAATTAGTTCCTAACTTTCAGAAGAACGCTTTGTTAAGTTTCAATGAAAATTGTTTAATGTCATGGTGGGGTATCTGGGAGTGTTAAAAGCTCTTTATTCACATATCTACATTATATGTGTAACTATTTAAAAAGCAATTGATGTAAGTAGATGAGCAAGGCTCTGCTTAGATCTTCTGGGAGACGGCACCTCCACTTTCTAGAAGCGCTTGTACCTGAAACAAGCAAGACAGGAGAGAGGGAGCAACTGTGGGTCACAGTTGCAAAGGGGGTGCCTCCACAGACACATTTGAGTCACTCCATTTCCCCCTGCGGCCAGCCCTGAAACTCACTGGAGCTGGCCACAGAAGTGGCAGGTCAGTGAATGACAGGCTTGGGGACCTGACTAACAGGGCTATGATGAGAAAGCCAGTTTCCGACAGGTATGCTGTCTGGCCTATTCTGTGCTTGTTCAATGGACTTGCTTGGTTGATGCTGAAGGAAAAGGATGCTTGTGGATAAGGGACAAAACCATTAGAAATCTAGGATTGCTCAATTGGAGCAGATTCTAAATATGCAGTCTCAGTTGACTCCTGATGGTGTGTGTGTGTTTGGTGTGTGTGTGTTTTGTGTGTGTGAGTGTGTATGTGTGAGTGTCTGAGTGTGTGTCTGTGTGTGAGAGAGTGTGTGTCTGAGTGTGTATGTGTGAGAGTGTGTGTCTGAGTGTGTATGTGTGTGTGAGAGAGTGTGTGTCTGAGTGTGTATGTGTGAGAGTGTATGTCTGAGTGGGTGTGCATGACTTTGTAACCCAGGGCTTTTTATATGCTGGGTATGCATTCTACACAGATCCATATACTTGGTACTCTAGTGATGTACTGAGAATACAGCAGCCTTGTTAATAATGATTAATTTTGTCCCTCTTAAAGCAACACGTAACTAATAATGCAGCAAAGTGAGTGAATACCTTTTATGTTCTTGGAAAACAGAAGATAGACTATGCCAGAGGAAAAACAGTGTCTAGATTGTTCCAGACCCACACAGTGGTGTATTATGCAGCCATTAAGACAATGTAAGGAAATTTAAGTACTGTAGTCATATGCTATGACATAAAAATAAAAACGTGTATCCATTATGATCTTAAACAAGAAACAGCAATACTGAAAGCAGCATCATTTCTGGTGTTATTTGTAGATGACTTCTATATTTTGTTTGTACTCTTCTGTTTCCAAATTTCCCATAGAGAATATGCTTCTTTGACGCTCACTAATTCATTTAGAACCCTGACAAATTAGCGAGTAAACAAATGTGCAACCACCTACTGTTCAAGCCAGTATTTTGCATAGTACTGCGCTAGACTAATCTGCTGCTGTGTGAGAGACAGCCAGATTCACTTCCTCCTCATTCCCACCACTCTGTGATGTCCTGCAGACTTGTCGAGGTTAACCAGGATTTCACCTTTCCCTCACCGTTCACCTGAGTTAGCAGAGCCAACAGGGGAGCGGTGCTATTTCAGGAGAGAGTGCAGGAAGACAGTGCTAGGGTGTGATGGAATGTAAGGAGCTAAGAGAGTCTGTAAGAACAAACCGAGTGTGTGAAAGACGTAGACAAAGCCCCCTCTCCTCCTTCCGTGGGGGCGAGGGAAGGGCTTGCGGTCAGGGAACTCGAGGTACTCGCTTTGGCTGGCGTTGCCTTCCCAGTCACCATCTTCTGCCCCTGCTGTCCAGTTGTAGACATATCGGTCAGGAGTGAGTCCCAAATCTAATCAAGAGACAAACAGGTTGACGCATGCTCAGCCCTCAAGCACTTCATTTTCCCAGGACAGCCAGGGTACACGGAGAAAATCTGGTACTTGCTGCTTGCTATGTAGCCCGGGATTGGCCTCAAACTTGAGATTTTCCTGCATCAAGCTCCCAAGTGTGGGAATTACCAGCACGTGTTCCATCGTGGTCAGAATAAGCTTTTTGTTTTTTACATAGATGTTGAGTATAGCAACACACACCTGTAATCCCAGCACTCTGGAGACTGAGGCAGGAGAGTAATGAGCTTGAGGCTAGCTTGGGATAGATAGGAAAAGAGAGAGAGAGAGGAGAGAGAGACAGAGACAGAGACACAGAGAAGGAGGGAGGGAGGAAGGGAGGGAGGGGAAGAGACAATATTAAATATTTACCACTAGATAAATAATTAACCCTCATCCACACAGAATTTCGTGTTGCCCTCAAAGGGATATTAAAACAATAATAATGAGGAACACATACATCACCAGATTTACAGAAACCATGATTGGCACAGGCAGCTCCCAGGGCAGGGGCATCTTGGCTGTTTGAGTAATCTCAGTGGTTATCTGAGCTCTCCAGAGTGAACAGCCCTCACACGAGAGTTTTCCCTGATGTACTTATGCTCTTTTAATTTGGGTAATAAACGTATTTGTTTAAGAGCAAAGCAAGATCAGAGCATGCACCTTTAGCATCTGTACCAGCAGAATATTGTTTGCTTAAAATGTTAGTCAACAGAAGCAAACCTGTCAAATGGGGCCCTGGGTGGTATTGCTTTTGTGGTCAAGCAGGCAAAAATGTGAGGATCTGAGCATAGACAATGTATTCTCTGTCCAGGGGACACGAAGGACAGGCTGGGTGTGACAGTGGAGGAAACAAGTTTTGAATGTGTGTGTATTCCCGGGATGGAGCCCAGAGCTCTGCTTGTTCCAGGCAAGCGCTCGTTCGTGGAGCTTGTCCCATGTCAGTGGTAGAGCTTAAAGGTGTGTGTGTGTGTGGGGGGGTTGGCAAGAGCTGGAACCAGTGAGGGGAAGAGGGACAGGATAGGGAATTGGAGGTGGACATGATCAAAGTCCATGATATACGTATAGGAAAATATTTTGTACAGTAAATATGGGCTAATTAAAAAGGAAGGGAAACCCCACGACCACCACAACTCATGTAGGTTCCAAGGAGCAGAGAGCCAACAATTTGCTAAGGAGGGTTGGGTAGTGTTGGCACTGATGAAGGGCTGGACAGCTCCACACACCCCTTATACCTAGCTGGAGGAGGAGGGGGCAAAGTGGGGTGACGGAGCCCATGAGCATTGGGATCACGGGCGGGGCTCCAGGAGGGAGCCGGCCATCTTACCGTTTCTGCAGTTCTTCTCATAGACGATGTTGCCCTCGGCATCTTCCTTCTGGCATCTGGGGAGTACCAGGTTCACCACAAATGTGATATTGGAACCCACCAGAGCTGGTGAGTCACTGGTCAGAACTGCCTGCACACGGCCTCCTAGGGCAACAAAGAAGGGAGCTCATCCCCCCAGAAGGCCTTACACCAAAAGTGTTTAAAATGAAGTAATATCTGTCGGTAAGGACTGTGCCATCCGTATGCCCCTTGACGGTATGTTAAATTTATTTCCTGGATACCAACCTTAGCTTTCACAGTACAATATCACAGAAAAAGTAAGTCAGAGTGGTTACAGGATTTTTTTTTAATCATGGAAAGAACATTCACTGAAGAACAAAAGGGGTTGGAGAGATGGCCCCATGGTTAAGAACACTGGCTGTTTTCTCAGAGGGTTCTGGTTAAAGCCCAGAACTCACACGGCAGCTCACAATCATCTGTAACTCCAGGTCCAAGGGATCTGGTGCCCTTGGATGACCTCCTTGGGCACCAGGCACATGTGTGGTGAACAGATATACATGCAGACAAAACACAAACATGCATGCGTGCATGCACTTACACATGCACACACATACATTCACACATGCACACATGCACACGCACACATGCATACACATGCACACAATGCACACACGCATGCACACACATGCACACATGCACACGCACACATGCACGCGCACACATGCATACACATGCACACAATGCACACACGCATGCACACACATGCACACATGCATGCACACAATGCATACACGCATGCATGCACACACACACACACACATGCAATCTGCTCTTTGGATTGAGAAGGCACATGTTGAAAGTGTGTAGACTTTAACCTCAAAACCACAGGACTGGAGGCTCAGTCTTTGGCTTGTATGAAACGATACACCTTCTGGTAAGTCACACTTCCGGGGGATCAGGTCATGTGTCGGCTTTTCTGAGGTTGCCTATGCCACGGTAGTCAACAGGTTTGAGTCCAAATCTGCTTGCTCTCTAAAATACTCCAAGAGCTACGAAATGTCTAAAAGCCCAGGAGATATGGTGACATCGAAAGTGAGAATGTTGGGAGGAAGGGAGCTTGCCACATCCAGGGGCTGCTCATTTGCAGCTACAGCACGGTCATTCGTGGGACCCGAGCCCTGGAGTCCAAGGCTGTTGCCATGGTAGTGGATTTCCGACTCACCTTCCCAGGAGTTCTCCCATCTGCTGTCCCTCCTCTTCCACACCGGGTACAGGTTTTCATTCCACTCAGTTTCATCCGAAGACCAGCCACGTAACTGGCTGCGTTCTCTCATGTGACCTGGATACTGCTCATGGCCCAGCACGTCACGAAATTCTATGTCAGTGTTTGGAAAACAAAAGATTTTGTCATTCCATTTCTCATTTAGCACTTCTATGAGAACGGTTGATGAAACTTTTCATTTTAGACCATTGGGAAGCACATGTATAATATAGCCAACGTATCAAGTAAGTAAAGGTGTTTAAAAATGTCTGGCTGGGTGCAGTGTCACACACTCACTATTCCCAGCACTTGGGATGCAGAGCAAGGCAGACATTTGTGAAGCTGAGGTTAGCCTGGTGTACATAGTAATTCCCAGGCCAGCCAGAACTATGTAATGAAGCTCAGAGTTAAAAAAAATCTACTAAGGCTGGTGAGATGTCTCAGCAGGTGAGCTCGCTGGCCACCGAGACTGACAACCTGAGTTCCATCCCTAGAACTCACATAATAGGAGCATGTCCACTGATAATGTAAAGACTTATCCACTGACCTCCACACATGCCCCACCCCAACACAAATAAACACGTAAACATAAAATAAAATAAGTCTACTTAATGTAATGACAGAGATTGTGGATTTGAACCTACCATCTTTATTTTTTCTTACTTATATATTTTGATTTTTTTTAAACAAAGTCTGATGTGGTTCAGGTTGCTCTCAAACTTACTGTGTAGCCTAGGATAACCTTGAACTCCTGACGGGGCTGAGATCATAGGTGTGCACCAAATCTACCTTCTCTTGTAGTTTGGGAGATTGTAACTGGATTCTATTTTATCTCCACCACTGAATTATAAATTATATTTCTTTGTTTTGGTTTGGTTTCTCTAAAGTTTGCTGTAATTCTTTGAGAATCCTTCATAATCTTAAATTGAGTTTCTTGGCTGTTGTTTTGTTTGTTTGTTTGTTTGTTTGTTTTGGTCTTGCCTGAAAACTTTGCTGGTCTTGTGGTCTCTATGCACTTTGAACATTGTAGCAGATTGGCTGAACCTAACCCAGCAGCCATTGCCTGCCTATTCCCCTCTTTTAATCCACTTGGTAATAGATCCTTGTCTGTAACCGATCACGATTTCAAAGGCTCAATGCTCCCGCTTTCCCTGCAGTGTGAGTT
This sequence comes from Mesocricetus auratus, assembly GCF_017639785.1. Classification (NCBI taxonomy): domain Eukaryota; kingdom Metazoa; phylum Chordata; class Mammalia; order Rodentia; family Cricetidae; genus Mesocricetus; species Mesocricetus auratus. The sequence continues at coordinate 112,181,809 of NW_024429266.1, forward strand.
GGGGAAGATGATTGTATTCCGGCTTAGGAAAGCTGAGAGAAGTCTGCTGGAGTTTCTGGGAAGTGTTCCTCCTTTACAAAGAAATCACACGAGAGATGGCCTCTGCCTTCTCTCTTAAGGACTGATTTCAGAGGCACAGTAATGGCATGATGCTTGGTCATAACAGCCATGTTTAACCATGAATATGCACATGCGAGGAAAAAGCCAACACATCAGCGGTGTCAGATTAGAATGCTGAAAGAAATAACAACTACCTAGATGACAATTCTGAGTCATTGCTCTGGGGCTGCCTGCCTGTGGTGGTAGGAATAAAAATGCCCCCATAGGTCCATAGGGAGTGGCGCTATTAGGGGGTTAAGGGGTGTGGCCTTGTTGGAGGAGGTGTGTCACTGGGGATGGGCTTTGAGGTTTCAGATGCTTAAGCCAAGCCCAATGTTACTCTCTCTTCCTGATGCCTGTGGATCCAGATGTAGAACTCTCAGCTCCTTCTCCAGAACCATGTCTGCCTGCATGCTGCCATGCTTCCCACCATGATGATAATGGACTCTGAACTGTAAGCCACCCCAATTAAAAGCTTTCCTTTATAAGCACTGCTGTGATCATGGTATCTCATCACATCAGTAGAAACCCGAAGACACTGCCTCCGGGCTGAATGTATAAGACAAAAAGCATCTTTGACTTTTCTGTTCCAGCCCAAAGCTTAACTGTGTGACCTGAGGCAGCCTCTAACCACACAATGTCTACAACTGTTTGCTCATCTGTTCATGTGATCCTGCATCTTTGCCATGAACTCTTGTAGACCAGCAACCGTCCTCATGTCTTAGATGCTGGGAGGAATACCATGAGGTATGGCATTTAGTGGATACTCATACATAGAATCCATCTTGAATGCCTGCACTAACCTGTTTCTTTTGTTCAAGATAGTATCTCTTACATGGCGAGTAGGATGATGGCACAGGATGCTTAGAACTCTGGGTCCCCCATAGTTTAGGCAAATGCTTACGTGTTAGGGAAACTGGGGTACATTCCCTGCCCAGTCTGTGTGTGTGTGTGTATGTGTATGTATATGTGTGTATGTGTATGTGTGTATGTATGTGTGTATGTGTGTATATGCATGTATATGTGTGCATGTGCATGTGTGCATGTGCATGTGTGTATGTGTGTGCATATGTGTGTATGTATATGTGTGTATGTGCATGTGTATATGTGTGTATATGTGTGTATGTGTATGTGTTTGTATGTGTGTATATGTATGTATATGTGGGTATGTATGTGTGTATGTGTGTATGTATATGTGTGTATGTGCATGTGTGTATGTATGTGTGTATATGTATGTATATGTGTGTATGCGCATGTGTGTATGTGTGTGTATATGTACGTACATATGTGTATGTATATGTGTGTGCATGTGTGTGTGTATGTGTGTGTATGTGTGTATGTGTGTATATGTATGTCTATGTGTGTATGTGCATGTGTGTATGTGCATGTGTGTGTGTCTGTGTGTGTGTGTGTGTGTACAACTTCAGGTGCCATCCTCAGAAATGCTGTCTAGAGCTCACCAAATAGGACAGACAGGCTGGCCAGCCAGCCCCATAGATGCCCCTGTTTCTCCCTTCTTTACAGTAAGAGATGGGTGTGTGCCCTGTTTCTCCCTTCTTTACAGTAAGAGATGGGTGTGTGCCCTGTTTCTCCCTTCTTTACAGTAAGAGATGGGTGTGTGCCCTGTTTCTCCCTTCTTTACAGTAAGAGATGGGTGTGTGCCCTGTTTCTCCCTTCTTTACAGTAAGAGATGGGTGTGTGCCCTGTTTCTCCCTTCTTTACAGTAAGAGATGGGTGTGTGCCCTGTTTCTCCCTTCTTTACAGTAAGAGATGGGTGTGTGCCCTGTTTCTCCCTTCTTTACAGTAAGAGATGGGTGTGTGCCCTGTTTCTCCCTTCTTTACAGTAAGAGATGGGTGTGTGCCCTGTTTTTGTGTTTGCCCTGCTGCATATGGAGCTCAGGCTTGTGCCTGTGAGGCAGGCACTGTGCCCACTGAGCCATCTCTTAACCTCTTATTTCTGTCTCAACAGAGAGGCAGAGCAGTGGGAAACAGCATTGTGGGGGGGGGGTCACGTGCATGATCTCGTCGTGTGGAAAGGGTTAAGCTGCCCCATGCAGTCTCACTTTAGAGATGAAGACATCTAGGTCTAGGGAGATCGGCTTCACCAGGGTCATCTTCCGTCTAGGGCAAAAGGAGAGTCACCTCCTTCAGCTCTTCTTCCTCAGATCCCGAGGAAGACGGTTTCTAGAGATGCAGGCAAGGTACAGATAGGGCTGGGGGGTGACCCAGTGTATGGTGCTTGCCTGGCATGCAGGGGCCCTGGCTTTGAACTCCGGCACCACCAGAAAAACAAAAAACAACACTGACAAAACCACACAAGTGGATTCTCTGCTCTAAACTTCAGAAGTCAAAGGAAAATACATCTGGGTGGTGGCACACGCCTTTAATGCCAGCACTAGGGAGGCAGAATTAGGTGGATCTCTGTGAGTTCGAGGTCAGCCTGGTCTACAGAGGGAGTTTCAGGACAGCAGGCCACACAAAGAAACCCTGTATTGACAAAAGAAAAAAGAGAGGAAGGAAGGAAGGAAGGAAGGAAGGAAGGAAGGAAGGAAGGAAGGAAGGAAGGAAGGAAGGAAGGAAGGAAGGAAGGAAAGCACAGGGAGCAGCGGAGGAGCAGGGAAGTCAGAAGCAAACCTGTTCCATCTACCCTTAGATAGTGTGTGCATCTTAGCAGCCATGTCAGGGAGCTCACAAATGCTCCAGCTGCAGGAGATCTGGCGCCCTCTTGTGGCCCCTGCAGGCACCACCTCCTACAATAAAATAAATCTGTCTGAAGAAAAAAAAAAGCCAAAAAAGCAAAAACACACAATAGAGAAAAGACACATTTTAAAAAGCAGCAAGCAGCCGGGCGTTGGTGGCGCACGCCTTTAATCCCAGCACTCGGGAGGCAGAGGTAGGCGGATCTCTGTGAGTTCGAGGCCAGCCTGGTCTACTGAGCGAGTTCCAGGACAGCCTCCAAAACAATACAGAGAAACCCTGTCTCGAAAAACCAAAAAAAAAAAAAAAGCAGCAAGCAAGCCCGACGTTGGTGGCACACACCTTTAACCCCAGCACTGGGGAGGCAGAGGCAGATGGATCTCTGTGAGTTCGAGGCCAGCCTAGTCTACAGAGCTACACAGAGAAACCCAGTCTCAGGGGGGAAAAAACAAAAAGCAATTCAAATTTGAAGACAGGAAAGGACACACGAGCACATTACAGCAGATGTGCAGACATCGGACACCAGAGGGCCATTGATGGGCCTCCCGCAGACCTAGCAGGGTCACCCTCTCTGCTAGTGAGAAGTTGAAAAGGTGAAGCCTTCCTGCTAAACTCTAATTAAAGTCAACATGTCCTCTTTTTCTTATTCTTGAGACAGGGTCTCACTGTGTAGCTCTGGCTGTCCTGGAACTCACTTTGTATACCAGGCTGACCTCAAACTCAGAGATCTCCCTGCCTCTGTCTCCTGAGTGCTGGGATTAAAGGCATGTGCCACTCTGCCTGGCATAATTTGTCTTAATTGTATTCTTTGGCATGAATCACAGAGAAATGAAACCTGTTTTTTTTCTTTTCGTTTCTTTTTCTTTTTGAGACAGGGTTTCTCTGTGGTTTTGGAGGCTATCCTGAAACTAGCTCTTGTAGACCAGGTTGGTCTCAAACTCACAGAGATCTGCCTGCCTCTGCCTCATGAGTGCTGGGATTAAAGATGTGGGCCACCATCAACTGGCGAGAAATGAAACTTGTAACCACACAAAAATTCACACATGAGAAATTCATAGCATCTTTACTCGGAAGAGCCCAACTTGGAATACCTCGAGTGCCCTTCAGTGGGTGGGGGTTAAAGTGGTTATGTCCTGACCATGAACTACTTTCTACTCTGGAAAAAAAAGTCTATTGATGCAGCAGCAATATCAATACATCCCCAGGAAACTAAGAGAAACCCCAAGCCAATGTCTAAAAGAACACACTGTAAAATTCCGTTGTGTGGCATCCTGGAAATAATGTAATAAATAATAAGACTATTTAAAGGACAGATTCCTAGTGGAACTGGAGCTGGGTGGAGGAAGGTATTTGGTTTTAAAAGGGCATGGGATTGTTGTGGTGGCGCTGGGCATGTTCCATACTTCGTTCGACTGTCTCCTGGTCAGGAACTTGGCTGTGATATTTGGTTGTGTTTTGTCCAATTTTGCCCTCAGGCAAACTGAGTAAAGGTTATATTGGACCTTGTCTGGATTATTTCTTTCAATTTTGAATGCATGCACAGCTGTCTGAAAACATAGAAGCTCAACTGAAAACCAGATAAGCCCAATAGCAAACAAACTTTAACGTCGGGCTGGGTCTGCAGGGGGATGGCAGTTGAGCGTTCCCCTCTTCACTCGGGCTCCCTGACATCTGGGCTGCTCACTCCCTACCCTAGAAGCGCTTCTCCCGCCTCCTCACCATAGAAGTCAGGATTGCCAACTCCTACAGGTCTTCTTGCTCCTTGTGTCTGGAATGTTTAGTCCAGACTCAAGGATGAACCCAAGAAAGCCCGGGGCTTTGAGACAGATTGACAGCCCTGTTATTACATTTCTGGCGTTTTGTTTGGTTGTTTTTGTTTTGTTTTTCCGAAGCAGGGTTTCAGTATATAGCTCAGGCTGCCCATGAACTCACCATGTACACTAGGTTGTCTCACGGAGAGATCTATTTGCCTCTCCCGAGTTCTGGGACCATCAAAGGTGTGAGCCACTTAGCCTGGCTTTGGCTGCTGTTTTACTGAGTAGAGCCTGTGGGGTTTTGGTGAGAGGACTTTAATAGCTGACTTCTATTCTTCCTCCAGGCTCTTAAGAGTCTGTCCGCGGGAGGTTCTCGGGGGAGTAGGGGAGGGGGGCGCTCAAATCAGTTCTTAAGAGTTGCCATTGGGTATGTGTTCTGACCAGGCACCTTTGCTAGCCGATCTCCCAAGACTCTAGAACCCACTTTTGCAAAAGAGGAAAAGGAAACTTAGCGAAGCGAACTCACTCGTGGTCCAGCCTAGCAGCCGGCACGAAACTAACTCCGTCCTACTCCACACTCTGGCAGGAAGGACAGCGGATGAGGTGGCATGCACCCCCTTCCACCTGCATTCTGGGTGACCCAGGGCGAATTCCTGGCCCTCTCAGTGGCAGGGTTTCTTATCTGGGGAAACCCAGATCACGAGGTCCGATTCCCTCGCTTTGTGAAGGCGACACAGCTAGACACAAGGTGGGACATCCCACTTGGCACCCCTCAGACTGCTGTCTCTGAGTTTGAAGTCCAAACCCAATAGGGCGGGGCACCCCTAGTCTAGGGCGTGCCGGGCTTCGAGCACTCGGGCCGGGTTGTGGTGGGACTGGGCCGCTTGCCGGCGTGCGGGGCGATCTTCTGGTGCAGGGTTCCCAGCTGTTCCACTCTGCCTGACCAGCCAGGACGACCTAAGAGAGGGCCTGGTTTGCACGACAGGAGGCAGGGAAGATACGGTGGCCCGCTCCTCTGGAACTGTCCCAGGTCACCGAGGTGGAGTTGGGGGTTGCCCGGGTTGGCTGGGAGCCAGGTGGCCTCACTGGGGCTCAGGGAAGATGCCGGTTCCGGCTGGTCCCTGTCCCCTGGAAATGAGGTGGAGTGGCTCTTTTACACACTAGTTCTGCTAAGCACAGGACAGCCACACCCCGGCGGGGACAAGTGGGTGTGCTGTAACACTGCTCCTCCCGCGCTGCGCACCAAGGATGCTGGACCAGGATGCCAAACTCTGGAAGACGCCACTGCCACTGACTGGGCTTTGGTGGGGCGCCTGCCACAGAGCCCACCCAGGGTGGAGGCAGCTCGTCCCTCGGTATCCTCACTGGAGCCGCAGTGTGTGCAGGGGGTAGGATTGGGGAGCTCTGCAAAGTTAGCAAGAGCCTCATCTAAGAGCTGCGCCCTGTGAGCGGGACGCAGACGAGGGTGGTTTGGGAGACTTGCTTTATTCTTGGTTGTACAGGCTGTACTCCCGCTTCCAGCTACAATAGGGTCAGGGCGGAAAAGGCTTCCAGTGGCCGCGTGACTTTTGTTCTCTATGAGCCCCACGCAAATAACACAGTCCCCGCATTCGAAACAGACCCCCAAACTCCGCACGAGGACCCCCTACCCATCGCTTGTACCAGCCAATGCAAACGCCCGGAGAGGGCGGGACTCACGCTTGGCCTCCTGGAGCGGCAGTCCCGAAGCCAGCAGCAGAAATCCCAGGACCCCGAGGACACTTTCCATGCTGAGTCCGAGCGCCCCGCAATCAGTCAGGGCCTGACTCTCACTCCCCAAGCCCATGCACCAGGAGTCACGGTGTCAGCCTCCTTCCTGCACCCCGCTCCGTTTTTATGAAATACCGGGCCTGGGAAAGATCATGTGATGTTTTAAGCAGTGTGGCTTGATCTCTCGAATTCCACCTCTTATGAACTCGTGCTCATGACTCACTGGACTCTGGCGTCTATTTATTGACTTCGGATGCACGGTATTTTCATTTTGTGATTCCACATTTGCTTGTCTCTTTTCTTTTCTCCCCCGCCTCCCCTTTCCCTAGCTTAAAGGGAACTTCCTAACACCCTATTCTGACATTCTGCCTTCTTGAACCTTGTGGTTCGGCCCTTGTTTCCCTGCTCATAGGACACATCTTTCCAGAATTTGGGCAGCAGCCACCAGCTAGCTCGCCCAGGGCAGGCAGACACCAAGCTGTCATTCCAATTAGATGCCACTGTGCTATAAATACATGGATACAAACATTATGTGCTGGGTCAGAAATTGGGAGGTAGGGACAGCCCACAGGCTTCAAGCGGTGGAGAAATGTACCACACAGTCGTTTATGACATAACCACTGGACTCCATAGTATGCTCAGAACAAACTTCACCATTTTTGGTATCTGCTCTCAGCGTTTGTGTGTGTTATATAACTTCAGGTGGACTGTGTGAAGCATACTGCACATTACCATATAGCAAGCATTGAGTGTAGAAACAACCTTGTCTGGAACATAAATTTCGCACACTCAAGTCATTTCTGTTTAGACAATGTGGAAGTGTGGCAATGTGAGCCTCTCACTGGTGTGATGGTCTCTAAGGCACATCCCTACGGCTGTTTTCGGGGCAAGGGAAGTCCTGGTTATGGTACACACTGACTTATGGTCCATTGTAACACGGGGACTGGGGCTGGTATGTGGAAATGAATCAGAAATGGAGGATTCTACACATTCACAAGGAAGCAAAAGTCTCCAACACAGAGAAGTGAAAAATGGAAATACTGGCTCTATGTAAATAATACATAGAGCTCTGTTTGCTTTATACAACACATATAACTTTTCAATTTAAAACAAACACTAGGCATTGTGGTGAACTCCATTAATCCCAGCACTCAAGAGGCAGAAGTACCTGGACTTCTACGTGTTCAAGGCCAGCTTGGTCTATATAGCAAGTTCTAGGTCAGCTAAGGCTACACAGCGAGTCCCTGACTGAAAAACCAAAACCAAAACAAACAAACAAACAAACAAAAACCAGAAAAAGCAAGCTTTGGAGCTGGTGAGATGCCTTTTTTGGTGCGATGAGGGATCTGTGTTTAAATAAATTGGACATGTTAAACTTTTCTGTAACAAAAATCTTAGTTTTGTTTAGGAAGCTTCAACAACCAAATTATCTTTTACTTTTTGCCTTCCCTGCTCCATCAGGAGAGGTGGCAGCCACTAGGGTAGGAGTCACAGGTTAACTGCCGGAGGTAAACTAGAAATGGGAAGTTTTCTTCCTCCTCCTCCTCCTTCCTCTTTCCTCTTCACCTTTCTCCTCCTCCAGAGGGTTGGGTTCAGTTCCCAGCATCGACATGGTGGCCCACAAACATTTGTAACTCCAGTTCAAGGAATCTCACAGCTTCATCTGCGCTCCTCAGGTACCAGGCATGCTTGTACTCCGAAGAACTGTAAACAGGACAATCAGACAATGGCAACATGAGGTACCCAAGGCCAGGTCTGTTGGGGAGAAGGAATATTCATACCTTGTTTTATTAGAAGAAAACCATTCTGCAAAAAGTTAGGAATAATTCACTGAAAGAAAGGAAACATCTGGACTCTTTGGTGTTACAGTTACTCTGTTTAGAAATGGTGTTGAGGGAGGTGAGCTATAGTCACCTCTAGAGAAACAGCCCCAAGAGCCTCTCAGCACCTTGAACGCTGTCCCTCCTTCAGGTGGCTACTGTCTTGGCTTTCACCGTGCTTGGGATGAGACGGCTGAAGCAGACCCCCAAGGGACACACAAAGTGGCAGGCTGCAGCCGAGCCTAGAGGTCCCAGCTGGACCTCAGTAGCTCTGTCTGGCCTCTTACTTGCTGTGCTGTTGAGGATGACCCTGGACTTCTGATCTTGCTTCTACCCCCTAAATACCTCGATAACAACTGTGCGCGACCACACCTACGCAGTGCTCGCGCTGGGGGGCTAACCTGGGGCTTTGTGTGTTCTAGGCAAGCGCCTTACCGACTCACCTTTATCCCTGCTCCCTCAACTAGCATCCTTTAATTTCAGAAGTCGCCCCGTCCAAACCAGGGTTTTTAAAATGAGATCACAAATCTAGTTAAGATCTAGTGCACCAACCCTTACATTTTTTTCTTTTCATGTGTATGGGTGTTTTGCCTACTTATATGTTTGTATACCACATGTGTGCCTGCAGCCTGTGGAGGTCAGAGGAGGTGTCAGATCCCGGAACTGGAGTTGAAGATGCTTGTGAACCACCATGTGGCATGTACTCTTAACTGCGGACCCATCTTTTTAGCCCACAGACCCCTAACTCATAGTTACTCTAGAGTTCCTTTTAACAAATGGCCAAAACTCAGAGGCTTAAAATAACTGAAGTTTATTAACTCACTGGAAGTCAGAAGTCTGAAATGGGTCTCTGCTAGGTCCAAACCCAAGTGTCAGCACAGCTCTAGTGATGAGTCGACTTCCTGGCCTCTTCTCTAGTCTCTGGCTCCTAAACTCTCTCTCAACATCCATCTCTGGTAATGGAATCTTTCTCACATTTCAGTCTTCTGGTGTGGACTCTCCTGACCCTGTTATTTCTTGGGGCTCACCTGGATGTTCCGGAACCTTTTCCTGTCTCAAGGTCAGTGGTCAGACACGTTTGATGCAACTCCACTCCTCACCTTTTGGTATTTGCCACATCCCGGATTCATAGGTCCTGTGGGTTAGGATTAGACATGTCTGGGGGCCATTATCCTTCCTCACAGTTATTCAGAAGGTGGGTTGCAAGACAAAATCATAGAGGTGGGTTATTGGAATGGTGTTGGACAATAACCCCCAAATTTCACATGCCTGTTGAGACTTGTGGCAGAGTAGGAAGGTAACAATAAACTCAGAATAAAGGGATCAGCTCCCAGAGAGAGGCAGTCCATGCGATTGCCAGGCCATAATGTGGGCTTTTACATGTGTCATGAGCAGAGTCACGGTTTTCAGATTTAAGCATTGGCGGATGACTAAGAGACTTCTGCTGTGTCCAGTTCTTGGCTCTCTCCTGCTCAGTGACTCTCTGCATGAATGAGTAATTAAAGGCCTTGATTCCAGGGCTCATGGAGCCTACTCTTCCCCCCATTTTCCCCCTGTATCTTCAGAAAGCGGGAGAAAAAGAACACACGGGCCACCATGACCTTTCAAGAGGTCCACTGCTAGCCTGTCTTCTATTACTACATTTTGTTTGTGTGGCGTGCATGTGTGCACAAGTATGTCTGTGTGCCACACTGTAGGTGTGGAGGTTGATTATTCTACCTTGTGAGTTCCAGGGACTGACTCAGGGTGTCAGGTTTGGTGGCAAGCAGCTTTTCATGCTGGGCAACCTGGAACCTGTGTCTGTCTGTCCCTCCTTGCCTGCCTGCCTGCCTGCCTGCCTGCCTGCCTGCCTGCCTCCCTCCCTCCCTCCCTCCCTCCCTCCCTCCCTCCCTCCCTCCCTCCCTCCCTCTCTCCCTCTCTTGACAGGATCTTTCTGTGGAATCTGGACTGACCTGAAACTCTCAGTCTTTTTGCTTTATCCTGCCAGTGGCTGAGATCAGGTGAGGGACAAGCACACATCCCTCCTTGTTTTATTGACACTCACCCCTCATACAACTGTTGCTGTTGTTTTTCCAGACAGGGTTTCTCTGTGGCTTTGGAGCCTGTCCTGGAACTCGCTCTGTAGACCAGGCTGCCCTCGAACTCACAGAGATCCGCCTGCCTCTGCCTCCCAAGTGTTGGGATCAAAGGTGTGCGCTACCACTGCCCGGCTGGATTATTTTTAAGGCAGTCCTAACCATCATTGGCATGTGGCTTTAAATGAAGTCTTGTAGAGAGAATGGTAGAGTTTGAGAGGCTGGAAAGAAGTCAGATGTGTTTCTAGGGAGAGTGGGGGCTGGTTCTTGAGTCGTAAGTTGAACTGACTAAAAGCTTAAACATATATGGGAAGAGCAGCCAGACTGAGGGGCCATGAACAGAAGAGAGACTATTCTTCCAGGTCTGGGCTCAAGCAGCCGCGGCTGGCCTGGAACCTGACGTGTGGCTGCGGGTGACCTTGAACTTCTGTCCTCCTCCTTTTTCTATTTCCCAAACACTGGGACTCCAGGTTTGTGCCACCACATCCAGTTGTCTCGGGTGCTGGGACTGAATTTGGGGGCTTCCTGTACACTAGGTGAGCATTCCACCAACCGAGCTACAACCCAGCCCCGAGAAAAAGAATATGGAAGAATAAAGTATCAATCGCATATTGTACCAAGTGGGAGAAGTCACACATAAAAGATCGCAGAATTCCATTTGCAGCAAAACTCACAACAGACAGGTTTACAGAAACAGGAGGTGGGTTGGTGGCTGCCAGGGACTGTGGGGAAGAGGGAACTGGGTGACTAAGGGATGGCTCTGTTGGGAGTAGGCAGAGGTGCTGGCTGTACGATGTTGGGAATGTACAAGAAGCCAATGGCTTGTTCAGTTTAATCAACTAATATTTTGCTTTGAGAGAAAGCCTCATGTAGCTCAGGGTAGTATTGAACTTGCTATATAGACGGTAGATGAGGCTAGCCTTGAAGCCTCCTCTTCTCCATTTCCTGTGTTAGGATTACAGGACTGCCTCACCATGTCTGGGCTTGAGTTGTTTACTTCAAAATGGTTAATTAAGGGGGCTGTGGAGATGGCCCGGGGGGTGAGAGTGCTTGTTGCACAAACACAAGGACCTGAGTTCAATCCCCAGCACCCACATAGAAAGCTGGGTATAACCACACACCTGTATCTTGAGAGCTGAGGTGGTGGTGAAGATATGGAGACCCATGGAGCCCTTGATGTCCAGCCAGTCTTGCCGAAATGGCAGGCCTTAGGAGGGAGTAAGAGAGTAGGACACACAGTACTCCTTTGGTGCTAGCGCATGTATGCTTGGGCGCATGCGCAGTAAAATACTTGCCTGGTAAACATGAGGACCTGAGTTTGATCCCCAGATCTGTGGTAATAAGGCGGGGATTGACACTGTGCTTGGAATCCCAACACTAGGAAGTCAGAGACAGGTGGGTTCCCAGCCAACCAGCCTAGCCTATACAGCTAATCCCAGGTCAGTAAGAGAGTCTGTCCCAAAAAAGAAGTGATGTCAGATGAGGAATGGTACCCAGAGGGTCCTCTGGCTTCTGTGCACATGTGCACAAACACATGTAACCCCGAGCCCCATACATGCACCCCTCCACATGTGCACGTATGCACACACATGTACACATATGCACACAGATGTTCACATATGCACACACACGCACCCCCCCACATGTTCACGAATGCACACACACACATGTACACAAAGAGTGGACACAAATGATTACGTCAATAACAGCCTTGAGCAGCAAGACTAAACTTGAGGGGACACGGGAGGGTCAGGCTCCTGTCCAGTGGAGGCACCAGCCAGGTGAAGACGTGTTTTGGATGCTCTGATTGAGCATGCGCGGGTTCACGGGGCAGCATAGAGGGAGGGGCTACAGGTCCATCCGGGAGGCACAGCTTAACACAAATATAGTAAAAGCCACAAAATTAAAACTCCTGTAGCTACATTTTAAAATGAAGCTGTTGGGGCTGGAAAGATGGTTCAACAGTAGGAGCACTGGCTGCTCTTCTAGAGGACCCAGGTTCAGTTCCCAGCACCTGCACGGCAGCTCACACCTGTCTGTAACTCCAGTTCCAGGGGATCTGACACCCGCACACAGGCATACATGCAGGCAAAATGCCAATGCACATAAAAATAAGCAACAACAAACAAAGGCAAAGCTGTGGCAATGGTTTCATCAATGAGATATTCTTTTAGTCCATGCAAATTGCTCACCGCCTGTTATACAGCGCACAAAGGTTTAGACCTGCGCACTGTAGGTACTCACAAGCCATGTGTTTCAGGAACCATTCTCTTGGACAGCAGTTCTGGAGGGACACAGGGGGCTTCCTGAGGTGTGGTGGCTTGAGGTGCTCAGAGAAAGTTGTGGGAAGCTGAGCCCAGAGGAGTGGTAAGGACACAGGGGTGTAGTTACATGGGACCTGCTCACAAGAGAAGCCAGTAGGTTCTTGTGGAAAGAGAATGTCCCCAATGGATGTCTGGTTCTCCCCCCCCATTTCTCAGGAGTGGATATTTAAAAAGAGGTAACAGAGGCCAAGTTCCCATCACACATAATTGATTTAATGACCCTTTCCACACTCGACTGCCTGTCTCCAGCACTCTTCAAAGAGGAAATGCATCTTGCAACACTCAGTTGTAAAAAAAAAAAAAAAGCTTTTGATCTTAGCTAGTCATTAGTGTCTTGCTCAAGATAATGTTTCAGTGTCAGCTGGTAAGTGACAGACTCTCAGGCTTTGGGGGTGCAGAGCCCCCCTGTCTACAACTTCAACAATTTTCAGCTTTGCTCTGCATCAGCCTCAAACACACAGAAGAGTCACAACGCTAACACAGGCACTCGGGCACCCTTTGCTCACACTCACCAATTTTAATATTTCAGCATATTTTCGCACCTGATTTACATGCACACACACGTGCGCACGCACAGACCCCGTTTGTAATGAGCTGTAAGTTACAGACATTATGCTCCTGTGCCCTCATCTTCAAGCTCATGTTCCTGAGGTGGAGGTAGCTCTTGATGTTAGCACAGCTCAACTGTCAAACCTGGGGACTGTTACATAATACAGTAATGCAATATTGTCCATCATCTCAATAACATACTGAGATCGTCAGGATCGTATCCAGGGCCATGGATTGGATTTAGTTATGCCATGGTTAACCCTTTAATCTGGAATGTTGTTACTGCAGCCCGTTGTGTTTCAAGATGTCACCCTTGGTAAAGACTAGTGTTTTTTTTAGCATGCTCCTCATTTTGGAGCGACCTAATGCTAGTATTTAGTACATTTGGGCAGGAATGTCACACACGTGATTTAACTTCCTTTGTAATGCACCACATATCTCCATAGCCTTTGTGTTATTTTTCTCAATAAATTAAAGATGATAGGATTTATTTATCCATTTAACACAGGGTCTCATGTATCCCAAGCTGGTCTTGAAACCACTATGTAGATAGTAGTGAAGCGTTTGCTACCTTTGCCAGGTTTTATTAAGTGCTGAAGACCACACCCAGGGCTTCCTGTAAGCGAGTTGCACACTCTGCCAACTGAAAAAAGTACATATGGCCCAGGGCAAGACATACAACCTGGGACATTATTGTTGACTGGTTAAATCTGGGAGACTAACTGTCAATAAGGAGGGACATTTACTTCTTGTTTACACAATATATTCACACTTTGTGACCACAAAAATTAGCAAGCTTGTTCTGACTTCAGCATATATAGAGGACTCTGGAAAATGTTTAAAGTGTGATTTCACAAGGGTATGCTTACCAAGTGTAAAGAAATATACTTAGTTCACACACAGAATAGCACGGCCTTTCTTGTATGGCAGTCAGTGTCTATGAAAGGCTACCTTCAGGAAGTGTTCCGCCCTGCCCTCACTTCCCAGATTTCTGGGTTCACGAGGTTGGGACAGCGACTGCCTTGTATGTGCATTTATTTACCTTCTTTTTAATAGTCTTGTGCACAGAAAGCTCACAGACTTTTAGAGCTAACTGGCATTTTTCCAGCAGTCCTTTACAGAATGGAAATAGGATGGGAGTTTGCTCAAGGCTTTTAGGTTTTGGCTATATATGGACAAGGAGGGCAAAAAGAAATCTCCTTGGCTGGAGTGTGCGCAGCTGTGTGGACTGGGTGCTCAGGTCAACGATTTCCTGCAGAGTGGGCATCTGTGCCTAGCAACGCCTCTGCACCTGGATCCTTTGCCTGGACCCCATGCGTGCGGCCTCCCTTCTCTTCCTTCCCACCCCTTCTCCACAGATGAAGATGTCGGTTCCCCGTGCATGGCTGCGTGTGACTGTATGTGCGTGTGTGCTAGTACATGTGAGTGTGAGTGCATGAGAACATGTGTGTCAGTGCACGTGCACACACACATCCTCGAGTGTGTATGTGTGTGTGCATGTGCATAGCATCTTTTCCCCTGACAGGTTCACCAACACTCTAAGAAATGGCCTTCTAGAGTGAATTCTGAGAGTGACCACAAACTTCTTGGCTGACGGAGAGAGGACTGTCAGTAGCAGAATCCCTGGCCTCCAAAGAGCCTCGTTGGTTCTCTCAGGCAGTAAATTCACTCCGGGAACTACTAAATGAGTAGAGATCACCATTCATGCATGGCTAAGTTCTTAAAGATAGACCCACTAGTTCCTTGGAGAGAAAACAAAAAGAAAACCCTTTTTCACATCCCACAGCTCTAGAAGGGCTTCCTATGACAGCACTAATACTGTTTAATATAGTCTTAAAATAGTAAAGTATTTCTTTTTAACTTCTTAATGTTGGATCAGGGTCTAATATGATGCAGTTACGGTTTATAACAAAATAAGGGACTTATAAATTCAAAAATAAATGACTGAGCACGAAAGGGGAGATTTTGAACGTCACAGCAGAGGGTTTTTAGATTGCACAGAATTGGCACAGACACTCGGGCAGCCCACACAGTATTGGCTCAAGTACACTTAACTTTAGACTGAGACTTAGAAAAAGACCACAGTTGGCTGGTTGGTACAGGAGCAGGCTATGATGTCACAACACGAGAACACTAGCACACGAGCCTGACTGGTTTTAAACCCTTATGATTCCTTCCTAAAATACTGTGGCATTTTTCAAGCCTGTTTTATGCTCATAGCCAGAGCACATAGAGCATATCTTATGATGTCGGTAATTCAGATACTTCTGCACAGCCAGTCCAGACTTCGCTCTCTCGGCAGAAATCGGTCCCTTCATCCTCAGCCAGGTTTGGTGGAAAACACAGATTTATAACTTTCTGAAGCTTATCTTACTGCTTGCTGTTCATTTTAAAATATAGCCAGGCCATTGAACAAGATTTACATCCTATCGCCATGTGGATGGTTAAGTGCTCTTCTGAAATAGAAGGATTTAGACTCGGCCCAGAAGGTACAACTATTGAGGGTCATGCTCCCACCCAGCCTGGCTGAGCTAAGTGACGGCTTGAGAGGCAGAATGCACGAGACCATGGCCCACTTGGTGAGAGGGCAGCTTTAGCCCTCGTCCTGCTTCTGTCTCTCACTGATACTATGGTATTGGGCAAGGTAGAAACTTCTGTGCTTCATTGAGATGGAGAGAACATGTACACATAGACAGCAATATTGTGGATTTCCTCACTATGCTCCCTTCCCTGCATTTTGGAATCATAACGCATATCCTTTGCCATTCTATGTTGGAAGTATGTGATCTGCTTTTTTGATTTTGATTTTTGCAGGTGACTAAAGTTAAGAGGTTGCGTGAATCTCAGAAGAGACTTTGAACTTTGGTCTTTAAAACACTGTTGAGACTGTGATAGACTATGGGGAGTTTTGAAGTTGGACAGAATGCATTTTGCATCATGATGTTGTTACAAGCTTATGGGGGCTAGGGAGTGGAACGTGGTAGTTTGAATGTAATTGGCCACCATAATCTCATAGGGAATGACACTATTAGGAGGTGTGGCTTTGTTGGAGTGGGTATGGCCGTGTTGGAGGAAGTGTGTCACTTTGGGGGCGGGCTTTGAGGTCTCCTATGTTCAGGATACTGCCAATTGTCTCAGTCAACTTCCTGTTGCATAACTATCAAGACGTAAGGACTCTCAGCTCCAGCACCATGTCTGTCGGCACGCTGCCTTGCTCCCCACCAGGATAATAATGGACTGAACCTGTGAAACTGTAAACAAGACCCCTCAATTCAATGTTTCCCTTATAAGAGTTGTCATGGCTGTGGTAAATATTCACAGCAACGAAAGCCCTAATTAAGACAAATACATTCCAGTTTTATCCTGATAACTACACGAGTTCATCTGTGACAAAACAAAAAACAAACACAAAAAAAAAACCCTCCAGCTAATTTTTAATCAGAAAGACCACATACTCAAAGTAGATACTGTAAGCATTTTGAAAGCTATTCCTACTGGCCCTATGGTTTTACGTAGTGAATTTTGGAAACTGGCTCTTGATGAAGAGTTCAATACATGTGAACTGTGTAGCTGTAGGAATTGTTGGAGCGTATTACTCTCCCTTATGATTTACCGACTATGAGATTTAGCGCACCACTAGCAGGCATGTCTTTAGCATGTTGCTTTATTTGTTTGAAGAGAAGCCCCGTGACTGGCCTGGTGGAAGCAGATGGAGAGAGCACAGGTCTGGGATTGGCTGGTGGAAGCAGCTGGTCAGGGAGCATGTACAAGACCAGGGTTATATATTTGACTGGTCAAGGCAAGTTGCCTTTTTGAAAACTAATACTTTATTGCTTTCTCAGTGTGCATCATTGCTCATGATGGCTCCCATTGCATACAGGTTTGTGACGGGGGACTGCAGGGGTTGGGTATTCACAAGCGGCAGGGGTGGGGTGGGGTGTTGTGGGGACATAGTCCACCAAAGTCACAGGTAGAAACGTACTTATCCATAGCCCCAGCAAAACACATTCTGTGGAGTGTGTAAAGCACTATCCTCCTGAAGCGGGAATTCCAGGATTCCTAATGTTAGCAGTCACACTGCTTGACTTGCTGGTCTATCTGAGTGCGCTTTCCAGGTCCTCTCCTGAGGCTGCCCTACACGGGTTCATAAACAGGCGTGGAGCATGCGAGTGAGGCTCGTCAAAGGGGCTGTCTGCTGGTGGATCTCACGGGCTCTGACTCACATGCCCAGCTCTGGCTCTGGGACTCGCCAGAACCTGTGTGTTCCCACCCCAGTCTCTTATGTTCTCTGTGTTCTTTGGCTATAAATCATTATGATACTTCAATTTGATCGCTTGTGTAACTCTGATGATCCCTGCCAGGCCACGTGATGCTGTCCAATTATGACCTTGCATCACCTGAGTCTGTTTAGCTGAAGTCCTGACCATGGAACACCAGATATCACCAGCAAAGGCTAAGCAGGGTTAACAGAAGCCCCCCCACCCCCTGGCACTATCACCCAGCTTGTGTGGTTTGGGGTTTAAAAAATCACCTGAAATTCTTTGGGAAAGTTGTTCTCTTTTAAAATGAACTTCTTATCTTAGGAAAAGTTGGAATTAATCTGCTGATTGCTTCTATCTACAAAGGCAATGCAAATTGTTGCACTTCCTGTGTTCTTTAAGATGGTTTGTGTTTTTACCGGTAGATCTTGCTGTGTGTCTGGAACTCTCACGTGGAGAGACAGTGAAGTTCTGAGAGAATGCGTATTGCTGACAGGGGCCCGGCCTGCCAAGGATCCCAGTGCCTCAGCCCTGTGAGAGTGGCAAAGCCTGTGACCAGAAAAAATGTATGTGAGGACACTGAAGTTTTAATTTATAAATGTTCCTGTGTCACACAGTATCATTAATCGTTTGGGTTGCTCAATAAGTTAATTAAGCAAAAGCCTTTCTTAGCAGGCTGTGCTAAAATACAGCAGCAAGCTGGATTTAGCTCATGGCCATAGTCTGCTGACTTGTTCGGGGTGAAGGAGGAGCCCAGAGGACAAAAACAAAACTAAACGAAACCCCCTGTTGCACACACGGGAAGGGAAACTAAGCAGAGAACAGACAGGTTTTAAAGCTTTCTTTTCTCTCATTTATGTCATTATGAAAGAAAGGTAAGCTTGTGGCAGCTGAAGAGGACTGACCAAGAGTGGAGAGAGGCCCGGGGAACCAATCCCAGTGGAGAACCATGAGTGGCGGATGTTTTATGCTTCTCAAGTTCCACCTAAGAACTTCTTTCCCAGGTCACTCAGTAGCTGAGGCTGGCCTTGAACCCCTGACTTCCTGCTTTCACTTCTCATGTGCTGGAACGACAGGAAGGCAGAACTAAGCATGGCTCACAGTTTGTCCTTTAATTGACCTAGACGGCACTTTGTATGTGGCATTAGTGGGCGTTCCATTGTATGTCCTTTACTGGGGCAAGGGGATCATGGAGCCTAAAACTGCACACCACAGGGCTCCAGGCAGAAGTCAAAAGACAGATGCCCTCAGAAAAACCAGGCTGGATTGAACTGGAAGAGTCTTCCACTTTGGCTAGCCAAAAGCTGCTATGCGGACCCCTGGGGGAGAAAAGCCATCAGTGGTTTCCCAACTGTGCGAACCTGGGAAGGCGGTGGGGCCCAGCGGGGCAATCGTGGCAACAATGTTTGTGGGTCACCCCACTGCATCCCAGTGGGGTTTGGGGCCCACCTCACAGGAGGGAACACATCTTGATGCTGTGAACCTGACCCAAAAGCCTATGGCTGGGGAGGTCGCAGGGCCTAGGGAGAGGGAACTACTGGTGTTTGGTTAGATGAACATAGAGTCAAAGCATGCTCTAACCCTTTATGTTTCTGTCCGTAAACCAGTGCTGCTCTCAGCATGGGTCGGACAGGCTCTTTGTGAGGGCAGCAGCTGACGCGGAAGTCTCACAGCAGGACTGACCAGTCCTCAGCCCCAAGCAGGACACCCATGTCACCCCTCCAAGGCCCAGGGAGCATTGCAGGAAAGGGGGCAGAATGAGTGAGTGCACAAGCCAGCGGGTAGAAAGGAGGCTGTGAGACACTGCACGGCCACCCCACAAGTAAAGTCGCAGTAGCTATGGCTACCTGAGTGGGGGTGGGGTAGTTGAAAAGAAAGGAACCAAAGAGTGGGAGAGGGATGGGGGGCAATGGAAATGTGATCGCAACACAGTACACACACACACACACACACACACACACACACCCCAAAACTAAATAATTTTAAAAAGACGGGCAGTGGTGGCGCATGCCTTTAATCCCAGCACTCAGGAGGCAGAGGCAGGCGGATCTCTGTGAGTTCAAGGCCAGGCTGGTCTGACAGCCTCCAAAACAATACAGAGAAACCCTGTCTCATAAAACCAAAAAAAAAAAAAAAAAAAAAAAAAAGACTCCAGCCCCTGAAGCAGCAGCAGGTGTGGAACCCAAGACTGCTGAGGGCCTGTTTACACCTCCCTAAGAAACTTCAAGATGCATTCAGTGGCAGCTCTTTCACACAGATACTTGGAATCAGGATGGTGGGGGTGGCAAAGGGAAGGCAGAAGAATAAAAGAATAAGAAAATGTGACTCAAGGAGACTCAAGGAGGCTTGTACCTAACACCGAGGCGTACGATGAACTGAGGACTAACACCTGACAAGAAAAGGCACCTTGAAAGCCAGCGCTGTCCACAAGGCGGCCTGGGGCTCCCTGCTCCTCACTGCCTTCCTGCAAGCTTCTCATGCCACACTAAGGTAGTGGCAGCTTGATTTGGGGAGTAACAGACACCACTTGATCAAGCTATGGCTTCCTCAGGTGCTGGCGGCAGAGGGCAGAAGTGTGGGAAGGCTCTAGAGTAGTGTTGGGGAGGCTGCCCTGCGGGGCTGCCAGGGCTGCGCCATCCAGAAGGACAACAGGGATGCCCAGCCTATCATGAGGGCTGCTTTTCCTGACAGAAACCTGGGGTGGGGGCCCCGACTGATCTTGCAAAAGAGGAGCCTAGGTCACAGAGAGTAATTTGTCCAGTGTCACGTTCAGTACTGGGGTTGGGGTTTGAAGCCCTGCTGTCTGCCTCCAGAACTTTCTTTTGAACCTTCCTACCATGCAGAGGGGTTGGGAAAGTGTAAGCTGTACTTTACGTCATTTGTATTTCAGATAGGAACAAAAGTTCATTCTTCTTTTGTAGTTGTTAAATATTCAGTTCTACTGGGGACATTATATAGTTTCAGGCCTTAAATTCTTTTATTTCAGCGTGGTCTCATGCACACTAGGCAAGGCTAGCTCCAACTCTAGACCTTGTCTTTTTAAGGGATATCGTCCCTGAGGTTTAACCACACCAGTGATTATTTTTAGTCAAAAAGAGGAGGCCATGTCCCTTGCTGGTGGCGCTAAATGAGCTGTGAGTGGTTCCACAAACAAACAGCAAGGGAAACAAGAAGAGACCCCAAAACACAGTGACAGGGGTCCATTTTGACAAAGGCACAGGCACAAGTTGAAGGTTCCCGGAACTTTTCATCTCTAATTACACGATTTGTAGCTCAATCAGTGGAAACGATCCTGGCATGTCTCGCCCAGTCTTGAAAAGATTTGCCCCAAGCTGATGCAACAATGCCAGACAGCGGACCAAAAGGAAGAGGAAAGAAAACAATTAGAACAACATCAATGGACTGTTTCAAATGGAAAGTTAAAGATTTTTCCATTCAGCCTCTCCAGTGTTAAACCGATCTTTCAGGCCAGCATTTTGGAGTCCGTTCAAGTGAAGGGAAAAGGGCCACATTCTTTACTAGCTAGCGGTAGCAAGCACATTCTCAGTAGGTCTAATGCTGGCTGGAGACCACAGCAAGCGTCGGAATCATGAACAGGGCTGCACCCATTCAGCTGATTCGTGCTGTTTACTGATGTTCAAAAATAAAGAGCCCATTGATCCAAGTTCTCAGCCCCGAGTCCTTTCAGCAAGTGTGTAAGCCATTGGCACAGTGCACAAGGCCCAGAAAGGGAGGCCCCGAAAAAGGATGGTGAAGGAAGTGGACTTGGCTGGCAGGGACGCGCCGGAGCTGGGAAAGGAACACTGGGTGTCTGTGGGCTTGGGCCGGGGCCCCAGCTGTCAGATGGGGCCTGGCTGAACACGTGGTGTGTGGCCAAGAGCAGAGTTTCTGAGGAGGAAGTAAGGGCTGACCGCTGAGGCAAAGGAGAGCTGAAATGGTGGAGAGCCAGCTGGGCCTGGCACCCGGGGCATGCAGCAGGCACCTGAAAGGCACGCCTGCCCAAATGAGGGCCATTGTGCCTCAGCACGTCACCCCCGCCACCCGTGCGGGCTCAGCCAGACCTCCTCGGAGGAGGCTGCTGCTTGGTTATCTTATGGCCATTACCCAACACACAGATACGCCATTCAAAGGCTCACTCCGACCTTGAAGACGTTATAAAAACATGCTTTATCAGGCTCGTCCTTCAAAAAGACGGCTGTCGGAAGAGACTCTAGTAGGTTAGATGTGGGAACACCAGACCTTGAGCAGAGACCCACTTCCCCTTCTGCCTGGGAGTTGGCAGCTGTAAGACAATCTAAAGACATGTTTGCTAAAAACAATACAATGCCTGGGGGCATTAAGTTCCTGGAAAAGGCCTGCCTACAGAAACCACCCTGACCTCGACCTTGTCCAAAGACTAACCGCCCCTTCTGCCACGCCCAGATCAGTTTCTGGGGTCAGAGCAGAACCAGCCAGGGTAGAGGAGAGAGCAGAAGCTTCTCTGGTGGGAGCCTTTCTTAGGAAGTTTTCTTAAACCTTTTTGGAGCCTGCTTAAAGTTTTCTTTACATCGTTGAACGAGTCTCTGTGTTGTCAATCCCCGACACCCTCCGCACGTTCTCGGACACAGGCCGCGCAGCAGACGCGACAATTGGAGGTCCTACCGAGATCATGACAGTGAGGTAAGTGGACGGGGTGGTCCCTTTTGCCATCCAGGGACAGATGGAGGAAAATAGGAAAAGAAACAATGGGAGATAGTCCCTGGAAGTTTAAATTACAGTATCACGTAAAAAAGTTGCTTGAAGAACACGGGACTACAACCATGGCAGGCTTTTTAAAATGGATTGAACGAGGGAGCCCATGGTTCATTACTGGGGAAGGCTTAAATGTCGCAGATTGGGAGGATGTTTGCTATGATATTCAGAGAGCCGGGTATTGGTGGCATATGCCTTTAATCCCAACACTCGGGAGGCAGAGATAGGAAGGAATGAGGCCATCCTGGTCTATAGAGCAAGTTCCAGGACAGCCTCCAAAAGGATAGAGAGAAACCCAGTCTCAAAAAAAAAAAAAAAAAAAAAAAAAAGAAGAAAAAGAAAAAGAAAAAAAGAAATGAAAAAAAAGGGTAAAATAAGAAATAAAATAAAAAATCTCCAGTCTTTCGCCTGATCCACTGAGGTCAGGAAAGTAAAGGGGAACTGAGAGATCTAAAAGGCTAGCCAGTAAGGCTATGTGGATGTGTTAAAAAGGGGTACCGGATTAAATCTCCAGGCCTTCGCCTGACAAAGGTCAGGAAAGTAAGGGGACCCTGAGAGATTGCCCTCAGATGGGGGGTGGATTGGATTAAATCTCCAGGCCTTCGCCTGACAAAGGTCAGGAAAGTAAGGGGACCCTGAGAGATTGCCCTCAGTTGGAGGGGGGATTAGATTAAATCTCCAGGCCTTCGCCTGACAAAGGTCAGAAAAGTAAGGGGACCCTGAGAGATGGCCCTCAATTGGAGGGTGGATTGTGTAAATCTTAAGGCTTTTTGAATGAGGGAACATCCTGGGTTAAAAGTTGGATTGAAAATGGGTGAATAGCCGGGCGTTGTCGGCACACGCCTTTAATCCCAGTACTCGGGAGACACAGGCAGGCAAATCTCTTGAGTTCAAGGCCAGCCTGGTTTACAGAGCAAGTTCCAAGACAGCCTCCAAATAATACAGAAAAAAAAAATTGGTAACAAGCTGGGCGGTGGTGGCACACGCCTTTAATCCCAGCACTTGGGGAGGCAGAGGCAGGCGTATCTCTGTGAGTTCGAGGCCAGGCTGGACTGACAGCCTCAAACAATACAGAGAAACCCTGATTTAAAAAAAAAAATGGGTGAAAAAAAAATTTGTAACAGTAAAGAGGTACTGGTATTAAGTAAACAAAAAGAAAAAGACAAAGGTATATAAAATGGAAATTTTTGTTTACATTTAAGTTCTATTTTGTGAGTCATCTCTAAAAACTTTTGGTCAAAAGCCTGGCCTCTCCACCTCGCACCTACAGAGTTACTAGGAGTAGGTATGGCTGTACCCCATGACTGTAGCTCAAATGGAGGAATGATAAAGAACATAGGACTTTTTAACCTCTTAGTTCAAGGATTGGCTGGAGTTGTTCTTTTACATAGATTTCAATTAAGGAAGCTTCATTACAACAGACTAATCATGACCTAGGGAAAAAGGATGACTGAAAGATGCATGTATGTTCTGAATGTATGGTGTGGCCACACCGGTATGTATGAAATGTGATTGTGAATGCGTGAGTGTAAACTGCTTATATGATTAAAAGGATACTTAAATCCCTTCAAAAATAGTTAAAAAGCTACCTAGATTGCTTAAAATATAGACAAAAGGAACATCCAGCCAGTCTGTTAATGTTTTAACAGAAAAATTTAAGATACAAATAAGGCCTTGTCAGCTAGTGAGAGCTCTATAGGTTAGATTGGGAAAGACTGCTCACAGACTTCAAATAATTTTCAAAAGTTATTTGGACACAGTATAGTTTACAATCTTTGAGTGATTTTCAGAAGTTTTTGGGAAATATTTAATGGATATGTCCTTTTTAATGGGCATCTACAAATAATCTAAGTAGTAATCCCAATTTACCTAGATAGTTAACCAAGGAGGGTAGACAAATCCTCCTACTGTTATGGTTCAGCTTCAACAGTTCAAAAAAGAAAATTTTTTTAGAAAATAAAACGGGGGGAATAATGTCCCCAGTCCCCACATGACTCATCAAATAATACACTCCTCATTTAAAAATTTTATAATGTGAATGCCAGTGAGCTTCAGACAGATTCTGGCATGATGGAACTTGAGCAACCATTGCTCAGGTCAAATGGAGACATCCATGCACTAAACAGTGGAGAAGACCCTAATTTGGGGTCGAGGGCATGTTTGTGTTTTCTTGTAGGAAAAGAATAAAAGCTTCGACATGGAGCAGAGAAAAACTGGACCTGAGTCCATGGGAGCCTACCTAAGCCAGTTTGAGTGAGATCTCCTAAATCAGTGTTCCTAAACCTTGCTGTCATCGAATCTAGAGCCCAAGAAAGAAAGAAAACAGTCGGTTCGAGATTTCCAGTTTCTCAACAGACCTGCTACATCAACCTTCCGGACCCATGAGTTTTCATCATGAAGCCAATAGAGAAAAAAGGACCCATTTAAAACCTTTAAACATTCGTATGGACTGTGATGAGGGGCAAAAGCCTCTTTTAAGTAATTAAACAGGACATGGTCACTTAAAATATCAGACTTGATGGTTCCTGTTTCTGGAATCACGACTAGGCCAGTGTATTTTTCTAGAGAGGTACAACTTGTCCTAATGCGACAAAAAGGAGACTTTGACTCAAGTCGCATAATCAGCTGACGTTAAATCAACAAACTACATCACCACAGGAACAAATTGGTGCTCTGTGGATAGTACAACAAGCCTATTGTTCATATTTTTCATAATGCTACATGTGTAACATCAATGATTGTACCTAATGTATCTGTGCAAGTGCACTTTCTAAATGCTTTCCTGAGCAGATCTTGGAACAATTGTAAACTTCATCAAATTGTAAATGTAAATCACATGCGGGTTACCCTTGTAACAGAATGTAAATCATGTGTGGGTTACCCTTGTAACAGACGAAGGCTGGTAGAATGTTATGGCCCAGATCTGGTGATGGGTACGGTGATGGAGAGGCGCTATGTCAATGGGGGTCCTGGAAATGGTGGCAGTGGCGGTAGGCATTCTGGCTTTATGCCGGGCTCAAACGTGCCTTGTCCCAGAGGCAAGAGATCCGTAACCAAGTATTGCTTAGCCTAGCCCATGGCAATCCCGATAGCCATGAAGGTTGGTTACAGATGATTTAAAGTTGGGGTGCTCTGATGACGGGCCACCTGTGGGGAAGACCCCTCCCGCCTAAGACAGGGGTTCAAGGTCCCCCAATGACGGGAAAGGGAGGGTGACCCTACTTGACCTAAGCCAGGAGTGCCTCATTTAAAAATAAAAAGGGGTGAATTGTGGGAACACCAGACCTTGAGCAGAGACCCACTTCCCCTTCTGCCTGGGAGTTGGCAGCTGTAAGACAATCTAAAGACATGTTTGCTAAAAACAATACAATGCCTGGGGGCATTAAGTTCCTGGAAAAGGCCTGCCTACAGAAACCACCCTGACCTCGACCTTGTCCAAAGACTAACCGCCCCTTCTGCCACGCCCAGATCAGTTTCTGGGGGCAGAGCAGAACCAGCCAGGGTAGAGGAGAGAGCAGAAGCTTCTCTGGTGGGAGCCTTTTTTAGGAAGTTTTCTTGAACCTTTTTGGGGCCTGCTTAAAGTTTTCTTTACATCATTGAACAAGTCTCTGTGTTGTCAATCCCCGACACCCTCCGCACGTGTTCTCGGACACAGGCCGCGCAGCAGACGCGACAGTTAGATGAAGCGACAGCCGGGAAGCGACGCAGGGATGTGAAGGAGACAGGGTTAAAGATCGGGTCGTCTCTCCCTGGCTGCCCCTACACTGACACAGACACAGACATCACACACACACCACACACACAGACACAGACATCACACACCACACACACAGACACAGACATCACACACCACACACACAGACACAGACATCACACACCACACACACAGACACAGACATCACACACACAGACATCACACACAGACACAGACATCACACACACACACAGACACAGACATCACACACACACCACACACACAGACATCACACCCACACCACACACACCACAGAGACACACACCACACACACAGACACAGACATCACACACACACACACACCACACACACAGACACAGACATCACACAGACACAGACATCACACACCACACACACAGACACAGACATCACACACACAGACATCACACACAGACACAGACATCACACACACACACAGACACAGACATCACACACACACCACACACACAGACATCACACCCACACCACACACACCACAGAGACACACACCACACACACAGACACAGACATCACACACACACACACACCACACACACAGACACAGACATCACACACACACACACACCACACACACAGACACAGACATCACACACGCACACACCACACACCACACACATAGACACACACCAGACACACCACACATACTCGCACACGCACTCGTCACACACAGAGACCACACATAGACGCATACACAGGCACACAGACACAGACATAGAGAGACACACAGATACAGAGACATAGACACACACAGAGATGCACACGTAGACACATACACAGACACAGAGACACTTCACACAGGCACACACACACACACACACACATTTTAATAGTTACTAACACCTTCCCATTCTACAGACACTGCATGTTCTCATGGAGTTACAGATTGACCCTTGGGCCCTGATGGTGAAGGTCAGAGTGAATGGGTGTGGTCATATTGGTCACCAAGGATGTAATGGTAAAGCTTGTGGGGGATCTTTCCTGGGGGACCTTGGCGGATTCCATGGCAGGCGAGGGTGACCGAGGCAGAGGGACAAACGTGCCAGGCAGACAGGGCTTAGTGAGGAGTTTTATTAGAAAGGGGAGGGAAGGGGGAAGGAAAGAGAAAAGAGATAAAGAGACACCGAGGGAGGACCGAAGAGAAGAGGGAGACAGGAAAAGTGCTGTCTGCCCCCGGGGAACAGTAGGAACAAGACAGAGGGAAAGAGAGGAGGGGGAAAGAGCGTAAGTGGGCGGGGTCTGCCTTTTAAAGGGTCCTTTGCACCTGCGTGCAGACTACTCAACCACGGAACCCTGAGATAGCCAGGGTACTGCCTGAGTGTATTCTGCCCGGTGACGGGGCAGGCCAGCGTAATGCCTGAATCCTTACAAAGGCTGCTTTCAATTCTGACAAAGTAGATGTCTCGCCATCAATGAACCCTTGAATTGTTACTGGTGTTTATAGTTCAATGAAGATATTCTAAACAGACCCTTGCATCTCTCAATCTATCTGACTATTGAAACAATAGACCCCAAAAGAAAAGGGAACTTCCTCAGGAATCTCATATTGGGAGATGGGCACCAGCCAGCAGGTAGGTGTGTGTGTGTGTGTGTGTGTGTGTGTGTGTGTGTGTGTGTGTGTGTCTCCCAGACAGACAACTTGTCTGAACACCTTACAGGATGAGACTGAAGCCCAGACAACGGTGGGTGTGACCACACTGTGACCAGGACGGCTCAGCTGTAGAAATCCTAGACTTTCTGGTTAAACTTCAGCCTCACTTCAGGACTCAAGATGAACCTGAGGGGCTCACTGGATCTCCTTTCCCCTCTTCCCAATGTGGTCACACTGAATAATCTCCGCTTTCCATTGGACTCTTTTTACTGGCTTACTGAAGACGGTTGGCTGGACCTGACTTGGGGCACTGGCTGTGACAGCTTGCCGACCTCTGTGTTCACCACTGTGTCTGCTGTGCATCTGGTCTACTCCCTGAAGAAAGCTGTCAGTCATGATGACATCAAGAAGGCAGTGAAGCGGGCGCCCGAGGACACATAGAAGGTCGTCCTGGTCTTCACCGAGGACCTGACTGTCTCCTGTGACTTTAGCAGTGACCCCAGGGCTGCCATCGCCCTCAACAACTACTTTGTCAAGCTCAGTTCCTGATATGACAGTGAATTTGGCTACGTAAACAGGGTGGGGGAGGGGCGGATGGTCCACACGGTCCCAGGGAGTAACAAGTCCTGAACCATTATGCCCAACAAAAGCACGAGAGGAAGACAGGTCTTTGATTGCCAGAGAGTTCTTGCCCAATTCAACCCCTGCCTCCTAGAATCTCCCTTCCTCCCAGTTCAATCCCAGACCCCAAGGGTACACTTCATTCAATAAACAAGCTAGTTACAAACTTTTGGCCATAGTTTTTCAAACTAAAAACATGTAATAATTTATTCGATATTATTTTTTTAAAATAAGCCCCTGATGCTTCTTGAGTGCTTTTGCGTGTGTTACTGATGCATATACACTTACCACTCTAAACTGCAAGTTAAAAGTTAATAATAACCACTCAGTGTCATTTTATACTCAGCCCACAGATCGCTATCATGATCGCTATGAGTGTATTCATCAATCTTGTATGACTGTCCCTGAAATACTTGATAGAAACAAGCCATGGGAGGAAGGCTTATTTTGCTCCAGAGACGGCACCAACAGGTTGGCTTTATTGACTCTGGGTGCATCTCGACTGAGGGAGCTTGTGGAAGCGAATGAGAAGCAAAGGAGTAGGCGGGGCGTATCCCTTGACCCCCTTCCTCCAGCAAGGTGTCGTCTGAGGTTTCCAGCGTCTCCTAAGATAACACCATCAGTTGGAAACTAGGCATTCACCAGGCGAGCCCATGCTCAAACCATAACAGTGAGTGTGGGGTCAGCACTGCTTGGGTTAACGTAGTCTGTGGTAGGATGTCAGAGGGGAAGCAATCCTTTCTAGAGCCCAGGCTTGTCTCCCAAGCTCATGTGGCTGTTAGCACAACCCAGTTTCTTGCAGTCATGCGACAGGTTCCCCATTTCTTGTTGGCCAGCCACTTTGCAACCCCAGGCCTAGAGCAGGCACGCTCGCTGTGTCCTCTTCCCCATTTGCCTGTGAACACATTGTACTGCGGGTTTCTGTCTCACCGTTCTGTTTGATAACTCTTGTCAAGGCCACCATGACCTCCATGGTTCTGAACCCCACACCCCATTCTCAGCTTTTGCGTTGCTTCACGTGACAGGTTAAAACAATAGAAATGTATCCCCTATCATCCTACCTGTCTTGGAGGCTGGAAGTCTGTGGTCACAGCCCTGCAGAGCCATGTCCCCAAGAGTTACGGGAATAACTCTTTGTTTCTTCCAGCTCCTAGTGGCTCCTGGCAATCCCCAGTGTTTCTTGACTTGGAGCCCTCTAACACCTGCCTTCGTCTTCACAGGACCACCCTTGCTGTGTGTCTGTGACCACGTTTCCACAGTCTCATAATGAATGACCCCTGCTCTGTACAGAGGACGATCTACGACAGCTGCACTTTTGGTTTCAAATGAGTTGTTATGCACATGGCGAGCAAAAGCACAAGAAGAAGTAGCAACAGAGAGGCAGGTTCATCGAATCAGGCACTTACAGCCGGATGAGGAAAAGGAACAAGAAGGAAGAGAAAGGGCAGGACACGGCTGCTCCTGGGTTTGGTGGAGGAGAAAGCTTATTGTAGATAAAAAGGGAGAGCGTAGCCAGAGCCAGACACATCTGGGAGAGTCCAGAGTGGACATGACCAGAGGGAGGGGAAGAGAGAGCAGAGAGCAGGGGAACCAGGTGCAACAGCCAGGTTGCCAAAGGCATAAAGGGGTAGGTAACCAAACATCTGGATTATTTAGGGAAGAGCCTCCGGGGAAGGGCAGCTCAGCCCCTGGGCTGGAGAGTTCAGGTGGAGCGCAGGGTGTGCCAGTGGTATCCAGTAACAGGTAGGGACTGAGGAATGCTGGGAGAACCTGGTGGCCGGGTCCACTTTGATATGTTAAGTAGGCACCTCAGCTGCTTGATCTGAGTTTGTGATTTAACAACCACAACCATAGGAACAACTGGAGTAGCTTGACTGAGAGAATAAGCAAAAGTAAAATAGCAAGCAGCAAGCAGCAGGTAGGTGACCTCACCAGGTCATGCATTTACATCTCCAGCAGAAAGGACCAGGGAGGTCCCACTGAAACAGTCATGCTGGAGTTCTCCACCCTCCACCCCGAGACAGGGTTTCTCTGTGTAACCACTCTGGCTGTCCTGGAACTCACTCTGTAGACCAGGCTGGCCTCGAACTCACAGAGATCCACCTGCCTCTGCCTCCTGAGTGCTGGGATTAAAGGCGTGCTCTGCTTGGCAATGGTGGAGTTCTTGATGGAAAGAGTTCATGACAGCGTCCTCCGAGGAAGATCTTCTGCCTCCTCATTCCCACCACAGGTTCCAAGAGCATGGTGGTTTTTGATACCCTTAGCTGTTCACTGATTTCTCTTCTCTCCTACAGAGCCAGAGGACCAGCCTTATCCTAGGACAAAGGAGTCTTGGGAGGACACCTGAAATAAACATCCCAAAGTCTGAGACAAGCGGACTTTGCTTGGTTCCAGAATCTGTTCTGAATAAGCACAGATAGCACACGACAATTAACAATATAATTTATATCACAACCCAAGTTATTAGACTCAGAGGCCACACTAGTCCAATGTGACTTCTTTTAGAGAGAAGGTCTCACTTTGTAGCCCAAACTAGCCTGAAAGTTTTTATGTGCCCATACCATGAGGCAGTCCTGCCCAAGCATCCTGAGATGATAGGTATAGGCCACTATGCCCAGCTCAAACATCACCTCCTCTTCATTCACTTCAGCACAGACCACATCACCCCAAAAGCCAAAGCTGCAGATGGCTAGTAAGCACGCATTTCTTGGGTCACCGTCAAACCCAGTAGAGCTAGTCACTAGCTAGGTTTTTGTCACTGTGACAAAATCCATGGGAAAACAGGCTTTATTTTAGCTCATAGTTTTACAAGTTTTGGTTGCTGGTCATCTAGCTCCTCGCTTTGAGGTGTGTGGCGTGGCAGAAACATCATGATGGAAGGACACAGAGGACAAATACTGAGCACCTCACAGCAGAGGGACAGCCACACAGAGGGGCCACGGCAAGACACATCCTTCAAAGATCCATTTACCTGGCCCCTCCATCCAAGGCTCCATCACTCCTCAATAATGCCATCAAGATATGATTCCATGAATGAAGTCAGAGCCCTTGTGACATCTTAATCATCTCTATATGACCAAATCTACAAGCTGGGGACACAGCCTTAATATTCAAACTATTCTTTTCAAATCTTTTTTTAAAAATTTAAATTAGAAACAAGTTTGTCTCACATGTCAATCCCAGCTCCCTCTCCCTCCCCTCCTCCCCCACCCCTTCCAGTCCCCCACCCAATCCCCACTCCGTTCCTTGGGGAGGGTGAGGTTTCATATTTTAAGCATTCTCATGGGTATAGGAATGACATAGCACTGTGGTTTTGTTTCATTTCCTGATAGGCAGTGATATTGAAATATTTTCCTGGTCTTACTGGGCATTTTATATATCCTTTTGTGCTTGTTTAGAACATTTGGTCTTACACAGTTTATTGTGAGGTGTTAATGATGAGATATGTTGAAAGTTTTCAACTAAGATGTTAGCATCCTTTATAGCTATGACTTATTAACAGCAATGATTTTTTTTTCTTGAGACAGGGTCTCATGTCTTCCAGACTGGTGTTGAATTGTGTGCAGCAGAGGGTGACCCTGAACTTCTCTTCCTACCTTGACTGGTGGTATCACAGCTGTATTCCACCACCTCTGTTTGTATTTGGTGCTGAGGACTGAACTCAGAGCTTGGTGCACACTGAGAAGGTCCTCTAAAACTGCATGACAGCCCAACCTTGCCCTATTGTAAAGACTGGGTTACCTGGGGGCTCCTCAGACAGCTAGAGGGCAAAGGTGCTTGCCTTGGAAGCCTGGAGACCCGAGCCTGATGCCAGGAACCCACGTAAAGGTGAAGGGAAGAATCAGCTCTGCACAGCTGTCTCCACTCTCCACTTGTATGCCATGACCCGTGCACACGCGAGCACACCCATGTGTGTGCACGCACACATATACACGCTTAAATTTAATCCTTTAAAAATTAGGCTATTTGGGCTATTCTTGACTTGCAAGAGTATTTATGTGTTGTGACTATTTTCTTGGTTATTTGTTTTTAACTGTATTTCAAGAATAAATGTTTTAAATGTTGATAAAGTAAAAATTATCACTTTACTACAGAAAGTCCGTTCTTTTTGCTACTGTTGTTTTCCCCTGGAAATCTTTACCACTATCAAGTCAGAAAGATTTTCACTTACATTTTCTCCTAGGAATTTTAGTGGCAACTTTAGCTTTCTATTTGGGTCTTGCAGGTCTATGGTTTATTTAGAGGCAACTTCTACGTAAGATACAATGAAATGATTTTTTTTTTTGAGACAGGGTTTCTCTGTACTGTTTTGGAAGCTGTCCTGGAACTCACTTTGTAGACCAGGCTGGCCTTGAACTCACAGAGATCCGCCTGCCTCTGCCTCCCTGGGGTTAAAGGCGACAAGGAAATGACTAACTACTCTACATATGGATGAATGACCCCATTAGCTGTATAACAAGCATCTCCAACACAAAATGTCCAAAATGATGCTGTCATTCCAACTCTCCCCTGGCTTCAGTAAGTCACACAATCCCTTGCGGGGTCCTATCCCATTTACAATGAACACATCCAGAATGGTGTGTGCTATAGCATGGATTGCCTTTTAAACTTCATATTCCATGATTCAGTGCACCGGAGGTGTCCAGAATACACAGAGCCACACAGACAGAAGTAGGATCGTGGCTGGGAAGGTTGGAGTAATTACTAATGGATGTAGGATTTCTCTTGAGGTTAACAATTGCATTCAGTAACTGATTGTAGTAGTGGTTGTGTAACTGTGAACGTAATTAAAAGAAAAAACCACAAAATCGAGCAAGTCAGTGATTGCACTTTACCTAAGTTCTATACCAATAAAGCTTTAAGAAATGCACCCACTTCTCAACACCACACCTGCCGTCACTCAGAGGCCCGCCCCTCCAGCTTTCATGAAAACACTGTTAGGTTGTGGGGACACGCACCCTTTTCCTGAAGGAAATTTCCGTGGGAAGTCACCCTGAAAAACCGTAATAATCAAACTGTCTACCTGCAGGCGTCAGGAAGGGCCACTCTTAGAGGTCATTCAGAGACCTGGCTTACTTGTTCCCTTAACCGCCCATTGTGAGGGCTGGGATGAAGAAGAAACTTGGGAGAAGAAAGCAGCGTCGGGTTTGTGTTCAACATTCACATCCTCTGCAGAGTGCAGGCTTTCTGTTTCCAACTCTGGGGTCAGCATGAGCAGCCCGAGGTGTTAGTTTTTATTTTTGATTGCTAAGTTTTCACGACAGTATCGACTCAAACAAGGGTGAGAGCATCCTTTGAAATGGGTGGGTTCCTGCTCTTAGAAAGGACCAGTGGTTGGCTGAATGTGTGGATGTAGCCACCTCAGAGTCCTTGGACTTTGAACAAGGGAGTTTCATTTTACATTGAACTTAACAAGTGAAGCATCCAGCCCTGCTCATGACTGCAGCTCAGCCAAGGACCGTGGGCAGGAAGCACGTGTTTCCCTGACCCCTTGCTGCTAAGAATATCAGAGCTGCTGACTGGTTACATGTGTGGTGGCTGTGGCCAACAGCGAGGCCCACCAGAATCCACCTGGAGTTCAGCTAGACAGCTGAGATGTGTCCCTGATGGGCAGAATCTTTGTCTCCTACAGAAATGATCGTGATATGACCTGTCATCCCCACCTCTGCTACAGGGCACTGTATGACACAGGCCCGGGAAGCCACTGCTTCACCACAGGGAAATCACTGAGGACTTCCTTCAAGGTGCTTCCCGTGCAGGAGAAACCAGCCTCTCAGCTGGACATGGCGGCAGATGCCTGTAATCAGAGCACTTGGGAGGCTGTAGGATTGTGTGTTCAAGGCCAGCCTGGACTACACCGTGTCTCAAGACCTTGTTTCAAATAAAATAAAACCAACAAGGGGCTTAGCGAGAGGGTGTGGGGGGTAAGAACAGAAGCTGCTTTCTCCCAGAGAAACCGAGCTCGGGTCCAGCATTCGCATTGGGCAGCTCACAACACCCTGCATTTCCAGCTCCATGAGTTTACCCACACTCATTGTTCTCATTCCACCCCCCCATACGCTCCCATAAATATTAAGACAAACAGAAACCTGCGGGCCAACTCTGCTAGCACCAGGACAAACGTGAAGCCCACACAGAACACATTTGGGCGTACAGTTTCAGCATCAGCTTCCGGAAATGTTTCCCGGCTTGTCTTTCTGTTCTTTCCAGTCTTCCCAGCCTCTGTTCTGAATCTGTAGCTCTGACTGTCCTGGCATTCATTCTGTGGACCAGGCTGGCCTTGAACTCACAGAGACCCACCTGCCTCTGCCTCCCAATAGCTGAGATTAAAGGCGTGCGCTGCAATGTCTAGTCGTACTGCAGTTTTGTGAGTCATTTCACACCCTTGTAGAAAATTATTATGTTAATAAATTATAATGACTAATTTAAGCCCTGCAAGACCAGGCATGCTCTTCCCATAAAACAGGAAGGTGGTTCAGAATCTGCTCCCCTAATCAGGGCCACTGACACAGAGTGACAGTGCAACTCTGTGCAGTCACAGGATTTCTCTGCCTGTGCACGAGTCTGGTGCTGCAATGCCTCCAGACCACACAGCCCTGTGACAACAAGTCAGCTTCCCAGGGCTGCACAAGATGTCACTGCCATGCTCTTCCCCTTCTCAAAGGCATCTCAAATCCAACTTCACTAGCCACGGGGCAGATGGATTCCCAGTGGCCTTTTCTGATACCCAAATGTGTCACAATGAGCCTGTCAGGTAAGTTCCTCCTTGGTGCCCTCGTCTAGCCTCAGCTCAACAAGAAACAGGAGAGCAAGAAAGCCAGCCACTAAGTTACCTTGCTGTGCCATACCTGGGGCTTGAACACAGAGCAGAAGAAAGGAGGGACAAGGAACAGGGAGGCAGGGTACTTCACACAGATGAGGCACACGGTGTTGAGGCAGCAGGAGAGAGAGCAGGGCCTTTTCAGGTTCCATTATTTTAAACCACCATGTAGTTTGACCACATCTGTACCACTTACTTTTTTAACTCAATATTTATCTTTGTACCTACTAGTCATAAAAAATTTACTTATTCATTTTTTTGTGTGTGCCTGTGTGTGCACGCGCGTGCATGCATGTGTGTGCATGCCACACAAGAATGTGGAGGTCAGAGGTCCATTCTTTCCACCATTCGGGTCTTGAGGATGGAGCTCAATTTTGGGGCTTAACATCAAGTGTCCTTACTTACTGAGCCACACCACCAATCCCAGTAGCTGTATGTATATTTAAATTTTTAGTTCTATTTTATATATGTGGATGTTTTGTGCACCGTGTGTGTGCTCATTGTCCAAAGAGGCCAGAAGAGGGAATCAGATCTTCCAGAACTGGACTTACAGATGGCTGTGAGCTGCCGTGTGGGTGCTGAGAATCGAACCCAGGTTTTCTGGGAGAGCAGCCAGTGCCTTTAACTGCTGAGTCACTTTTCCAGCCCCCACTAGCTATACTTTAATTGCATCCTAAGCAGCATTATCCATGAAATCCAGGAATTTTATATGCTAGTTATGATTTTCCTAATCTAACATAAAATACCTTGTGTACTAGTATAAAATGGGTCCCCAGGTTTCTGGGGTCTCCTCAGGCATTGCCTGTGTAGATGTTTTCACTCCAGACCCCTGGGAAGAAGCAGGGCCCTGGATTTTCAACACTTTCCAGAGAGCTGTTGGCTAGAGCAGGATTCCGAGACCCAGGGGAACTGTTCTTTGAAAAGTCTATTACAGACCAAGACATAAGTGAATGCCACGAGTGTTAAAGTGACAAAACATGTAGTCAAATTAACAAGCATGTATGTCAATTCTCTCTTCTTGACTAAGCAAAGATAGTGGGCCAGGCTGGTTTTTCTTCTGCGTCCAACATTAATAATTTACTTAGAAATTTTGTATTAAAGGCTTTTTAAAAAATTATTTATTTATTAGTTTTTCAAGACAGGGTTTCTCTGTGGCTTTGGAGGCTGTCCTGGAACTTGCTCTGTAGACCAGGCTGGTCTCGAACTCACGAGATCCGCCTGCCTCTGCCTCCTGAGTGCTGGGACTAAAGGCGCGCGCTCGCGCGCGTGTGTGTGTGTGTGTGTGTGTGTGTGTGTGTGTGTGTGTGTTACAGGGGAGCATGTGCACATGCCTGCAGGAGCCCTAGGAAGCCAGAGGCATTGGACTGGAGCTAGAGTTACAGGTGGTTGTGGGCCACTCGATGTGTGTGCTGTGTTCTCTGCAGGAGTGTGGACTCTTAACTGTGAGCCATTTCTCCAGGCACAGTAGTTTGTTCTTAAATTGGAGTTTTCCTTTAGAGCGCCTCTCTTCTAAATGTCCTGAGTAAATGGGAGTCACACATCTAAGCTGGGGAAAAGCACTGCTTTCAGGGCATAACGAATGTATACAGAGCTAGAGCAAATGAACACCAGTCACACTTGGAACTCTGACACCATCTCCGTTCCCCATGGTCCATCTGTCTCTTCAGACGGCTGTGAATGCCAGCAGTGCGGTGCGCGTAAAGCCCCCTTAACAATGCCGCTGGTTAAACTTGCTCCTTATTAATGAAGAACACTTGTCCAACCAGTCTGTATTGTGACAGGAAAAGAAAGGTGTTCAGAACAAAACCCAGCAAATGTGGCGGGAGGGAAGGGCATTCCGCGATACCCTGGGACTTTGGGAGGGGCCCGAGGAGGTAACAGCGGGGTGGGTGAGTGTGGCAGGGTAGCGGTGGGAACAGCGGGGTGGGTGAGTGTGGCAGGGTAGCGGTGGGAGCGGAGCTTGGTGGGAAGGGAGGAGGCGCTGCTGAGCTTCTATTGCAGGCCATGGAGTTGGACGTGGACTTGGTGGAATTCAGCAGGGCACAACTGGGGATATGAAGGCAAGAGATGAGGACAAACTGGGAACGGTTTGTGCCGCCCTCCCTGCCCCAATCCCTGGAACAAAACTAGATGTTTTAGAGCAAGTAAGCAGAGATGGGAAGTTCAGCCAAGCTTTAACTTGCTGGAAGATGTTAAAGGTCAGAAATGAATCGGCTCCGAGAGCTATGTAAGAGGAGGAGGGGGGAGGAGAAAGGAGAAATCAGGGATCTGAAGCAGAAAGGGCACCCGGCATTTTTCTAAGACATACTCTAGTAAATCAGCTAAGTGGGTAGCCATGGCTTCAGTGGTGGCTACAGATCACAATGCGGGAGCAGGGCACTATGGGACAATCAGGAGCATTCGTCATAAAGGCAAGGCGCCAGGACAAAACTGAGAAGACAGGTTCTGGACTGGGGGCTAGATCTTGGCTCTCTGGGGATAAAAGTTGGAAGATTACAGTAGTTCCCCCCCCATCAAACAGGAGAGACTAAATTATGACAGGTTCATACAGTGGGCTGGGACACTGCAGCCATTAAAAGTTAGGTCAGAAAGACACTGGCCTGCTCCCAGCATGAGGGCTTCACTGAAGGGTTTCTTGGGACGCCTGAGGTGGGGAAATGGTGAGGGAAGGCTATTCTAGCCTGAGTCACAGGCAGCCTTTAGGCAACAGTAAAGAAGAAAGAAAATCAGAAATTTCAAGTTTTCTTTCCTTCCTTTCTTCCTTTCTTTCTTTTTGTCACAATATTTTGTGAAGGACTGAGTGTAGTGGCCCATCAGCTTTGGAAACTGATGGGGGAGACCCCAAGTTCCAGATCAGCCTGGGCTATGTGGTGTGAGACCTTGTCTCACAAAAAACAAAACAAAACCCCATGGCCACCACCAGTGACAAACTTTGTCAACTGTTATGGTGGAACCCAGGCTTATGCAGAATTGACCAGGTGAGGGCAAGATGAGTCAAAAGGCCAGTGGAGCTTTCCGAGACACGTGGAGTTTTGCGTTTTGATTTGGAGGGCGTGGCAAGTGGCCCCGGGTTAACATGGGCTTACATCTGCAGAGCAGAAGACAGTGATGAAACACTGCACGCTGCAGCCTCTGGTTCTCTCACCTTCTGCACAGTGCTCACAGGAACCCAACAGTGTGACGTGACGGTGGTGTGATACAAAGTTCCTTAAAAATGCAAAACCCAGCAGTCATGTGCTTGGTGGGGCCAGTGGAGAAAGACCTGCATGAGTCTGAGTGTGTGGTCAACGTCTGCACCCCGAAATTATTTGTAAGTCGCTACAAACGCCTCCCTGTCCATCAGAAAAGGAGAGGCTAAACTATGACGGGTTGACACAGCGGGGTGGGACACTGCAGCTGCTGAGAAGACCGAGGACCACCATTATCGGGATTTAATCAGGTCAGCCGAAAGGCGCCGGCCTGCACCAAGGACGAGGCCCAGAGTGGGGGAATGGTGAGGCAGGCTGCTACATGCCGTTCACTGCAAGAGCAAACAGCACTTCCTTCCCACCAGGTGGCAATGGGCCTCTTTCGGAATCTCCCAGCTGCTACTGCTCCTATCTTTAACCAGGTTTCGTCTGCCCTGCCTCCAAGAATGAAGTGGGAAGGCAATAAAAGGAAACCAGGTGGGGAGATGGTCTTCTGTCATGGGGGAATAACCATTTAACCAGGAAAGTGAGGGCCTAGACTGTCTGTGGCGACAGGATGCCAACTCAGAGAGGTTGGCAGAGTCCTTTGCAGAGTTGAGTGTGCAGATCACTGTAAAGGGAAACTTTTTCTTTGAGAGAAGCCTTCCCGCCAGCCTGATTCTAGAGCCGCATCAGTCCCAAATAAACACACAGGAGGCTATATTAATTATGAAGCTGTTGGCCTTGCTTGTTTCTTACTGGCTAGCTCTGACTTAAGAAATTACCCCATAATTGTTAATCTAAGTATGTCTCTTACCGGAGAAGTTTCCGGGCTTCCTACCCCATGGCATTACATGTTGACTCCTTGTGTTTCTCCTTCCCAGAGTTCTCCTGGACTCCTAGTCCCACCTATCTTGATTTCCTATTGGCCAGACAGTGCTTTATTGACAAATGCACAGGACTTCCCCCAACAGGTCACTGTCAAGGGAATGCGGGTCACTTCCAGTTACATGGTGTCTGCTTGTGCCTGTTGCTGTCCAGGAGGCTGGGTCCTCATGACTGCTACCTCACCCTGCTCTTACACATCTATTACCTTGTCTCCCCCACCCCAAACATACCCAAGCTGAGAAGCTGTCCACACCCAAGGCCCTGCCATGGTTCCCCATTACCTGCGTACACAGCAGAGCCCCACACCTCATGTTGGGGTATGCTTCCCTACCTGCCATGGTCTGCTGGTGCCACAGCAGCTCACTGGGCTACTTCGTGTGTGGACAGGGTGCCTCCTCAGCAACCCTAACATGTCCTTCACTCTCTTCTCCCATTTGGCTCTCAACAGTATTTATGTGGAAAGAAAACCCCTTTGGTTTCTCTGAGCTCCTTGCTTGCTCAATGGTTGGTTCAAAGCTTACGCATGACCTAGGGTAGTCCTGCTGCACCTCAGGCGCTAAGTGATCTGTCAGGTTCAAAAGCATTCAGGAGATTATTGCCATTGCTTTTGATCTTTAATAACATGCCTGAGATATCCTACATTCTCACTGGAAAAACACACTCCTGGAAAGTAGGTATTGTGCTTTTAGTCTCTGCTCATTTGCTGAAGGCCAGCAGGGGAAGAGGTTTATAAGGCTTCTCTGGAGAAGGACACCCTTTTCTTCTGTCTCTTGTGTTTCATGTCATTTTGAGATGGACTGTCCAGTTGAGTGGCTTGTGGTTGTGTTCACAAAGTTGTTGAACTACCATGACAAGAGCATTCCCTTATAATTATGCACTTGTCTGTATTGCTTAAAATTATTATTGCATGGGCTGGAGAGGTATGCTAAAGGCACTTATGCTCTGGCAGACAACCTGGGTTTAGTTGCCAGCACCCATACTGGGCAGGCAGCTCAGAACCTCCAGTGACTCCAGTTACAGGAGGATCTGATGCCCTCTTCTGGTCTCCTTGGGCACTGCATACGAATGGTGCACATACAGAGTAGTGAGCATGTGTGCGCATGTGCACACACACATAAATAAAACAGAAATAAAAGAATATAATCATATCATTAAATAAATATTCAGAGAGCTAGGTCCAAACAAACTTGATTTTGTTGGAACAATTAAAATATAACTGCCAGAAAAAAAATGCAGGGTAGGCAGCCAAAAATGTGAACTTCAGATAAAAGACAAATACTTTGCTGGGTTAGAAATGCCCCAAATATTGCACAGAACTTAAACTAGAAACTATCCGCCTTTGTCTTTGAAGCACATTGAATGTGTCTTGTTTTTTGCTGTGACGTAATGAAAGCATGCTGGTGGGGGGGGAGAAGCGGTTGGATTTGATGGAGCACATGCTGCATAGAAATGTCACAATGACTTCCCATTATTTTATAAATTGATGTGAGTTCATTGGAAAGCATCTCAGGGACGCCCTGGTGAGAATGAACAGGACAGTCTTCCGGCTTCTGGGAGTTTACCGGGAGGAAGAGGGCACATCCACAGCAGACCCACATCCAAATGTCCACAGAGGGCTTTGGTGGGGAAAAGTGCTTTCCTCGAAAGCACAAGGATTTTTTTTTTTTTTTTTGGTTTTTCGAAACAGGGTTTCTCTGTATTGTCTTGGAGACTGTCCTGGAACTCCCTTGGTAGACCAGGCTGGCCTTGAACTCACAGAGATCCGCCTGCCTCTGCCTCCCAAGTGCTGGGATTAAAGGCGGGCGCCACCAACGCCCGGCAAGCACAAGGACTTTTAAGTTCAGTCACTGTAGCCCATGGGAATGCCAGCCTTGTTGGACCCCAGTGCTGGGAGGCAGTGGCACGAGGATCCCTGAGGCTCTCTCTAAGTGTTGAGCTTCAGGCCAATGAGAGTCTTTGTGTCGCCAAAATCCTTTTCCATGGTAAACAATACTTACCTGCCCCAAGGTTCCAAGACCATCATTGCAACACCTAGGGCAACCACTAAGTGGTTACTGACAGAGCAATGGGTGAGGGGCTTACAGCCAGGAGAATGGTGGCCTTAGTTACACTGGAAGGTCTGCACCCAGCAGAGATGATGGCTTCCTCATGACTGCATGAATGGGGCCCTTCCCCTCGTCTATAATCTCTCCCCTCCCAGAGAACATGAGGCTACCTGCAATTAGGGAAGACTTGCATCCAACTGGTTGGGAGGAGTGGTGAGATACTCAGGTGAGGGTCCCTTCCCTACCAGGAGGAAAGGTCAAAGGTCAGCAAGCCCAGCTGAGGTGATCTTTGGTGAGCAGGCTCAGTTGGACTTCTGAAGATGGC
Organism: Mesocricetus auratus; assembly: GCF_017639785.1. Lineage (NCBI taxonomy): Eukaryota > Metazoa > Chordata > Mammalia > Rodentia > Cricetidae > Mesocricetus > Mesocricetus auratus. The sequence continues at coordinate 112,223,074 of NW_024429266.1, forward strand.
TGCATCTTGGAGGATAGTCCTGTATAATACCTTGTCTCAAAGGAGGTAGACAGGTCTACCGAGGGCAACACTTGAGACTCTGGTCTCTGCTCACACACCCAAGCACATATGTGCACCTGCACATACATGAATGTGCACTCTGCCTCACACACTCACAAAAGTAGGAAGAGTGTGTCAGCAAACGAACGAGTGAGTAAAGCTGTGTTGGCCACATACAGGAATATTCCTCCGCAACAAAAGTGCAGACTGCTGTGGTGATACCCTGCTTGTACAAATAAAGACTGTCTGAAGATCAGAGGATGGAGCTTGCGCTAGCCAACCATACAGGTCTGGAGGTCTGTGCAGACAGACAGGAAATGAGATGGCTAGGCACAGGCAGCAAGTAAGATAGCTGGGCAGAGAGAGAATATTAGTGGGAAGAAACAGGAACTCGCTCTCTGGTCCGCTGAGATGCTAATGAGGTAAAAGTGACTTTCTTCGCCTTGCTCCTTCTCTCTGATGTCTCAGCATTTTCCTCTGTATCTGACTCTGGGTTCTTATTATTTAGACCAATTAAGAACTCCTTTTTAGCTGGGCGGTGGTGGCACACGCCTTTAATCCCAGCACTCGGGAGGCAGAGGCAGGCGCATCTCTGTGAGTTCGAGGCCAGGCTGGACCGACAGCCTCCAAAACAATACAGAGAAACCCTGTCTTGTAAATACCAAAAAAAAAAAAAAAACCTCCTTTTTACAGACTGCTGATGCTTGTAATAGCAAGTACGAATCTTGAGTATTACAGCGAGGAGAGGAGGCAGACAGGAAAAGGGGGCCTCTCAAACAAGTCTACAGTGTGAGGCAGGTTGGTTCTGCATGAGTGCTGGGGATTGCTGGCAAAGGAAGAGAGCGAGCTTTCTGAGGTTCTCTTTCTTGAGTGTGTGGTGATCACACAGTTGTCAGCATGCTGAGAGCCCACCAGAAAGAGGCACATTTCATTGCATGTGGATTAAATTCTGCAACAATCACAATTCAAGAGAAGCCACACTGCACACCAGTAGCAGTGAATTCTCAGCTACAGCAGCATGGTCTTGACAATGACGCTACAAGCACCTGAATCAGGGTGCTGTACTTCTGTTCTCGTATGGTGTTAGCATTTGGGTTACTTCTTCTAATAAAGACACATTTCCTCCCTCATCTTTTAGATTCAGTCACATTTGCCTAGGGCTGATTGTTTTACTGTATGGATCCTACAAAGTCTATGTGATAGATGATTATTCCCTAAGAATGAGGGAAGGCCACTTTCAATGGGAACTCACCTTTCAATTATTAGTTGTCCTCTCTGGGCCAGGTTTTATGCCAGGTTGTGGTCAGATGTAGTGGGGATGCCCAGAGGCTGACCAGAGTATTGGGGGGGGGGGATAGGTCACACAGTATATAAATGCTCAAACATCAGTGTCATGAGCATAAAAGACACACACACTTGGACTGCCTCTCTTGGTGTCCGTTCCCCGCCTCCTCCTGAGGAGGATGCTCTGTGGTCACTCAGCTTTGGACTCTTGACCAGGTTGAGTTCTGAAGCAATTCCTAGGCACAGCTACAGCCAAATCCTGGGACTAGCACCCTTAGTAAATGTTCCAGTGGCATTTTCCAAAATCAAATCCTATAAAGCTGCAAGATCACTGGTCCTCGGCCCTGGAATTAAGTTGTATATCTAATGGGGGGCAGACAGAGGGGACAGAGGAGAGTATTAACTAGCAGGGGCATCGAAGGGACTGGGGAGAACACAGGGGTACTGTAAAGAGGGGGTTTCTGTCTCATTTTGTAAAGAGCAGTCAGTGACCACACAGGCTTCCACACTCTGTTTATTTAAAAATGCTGAAACTCCGGGCTGGGGAGATGGCATAGAGGCTACCAGCACTGGTTCCTCTTGCTGAAGATGGGTTCCCAGCACTTACCTGGTTGCTCACAACCATCTGCAACTCTAGTACCAAGGGATCTGATGCCCTCTTATGACTTCTGCGGCCATGAGGGATGCACGAGGTGCATATCCATAGATGCAGAATGAACTTATACATATAAGGTAAAAAATAAAAATATGCCTGAACTTGGAAACAGTACACTGTCTATCAACAAATAAGTAGTTAAACAAAATTGTAGTCAGTCCATAAAATGTTACTACCAATTTAAAACATAGCAAGCCACTGACAGAGGAACACAGGAAACCTTTAATACAGCTACTCCAGAGCCTGAAGTTATGACTCAGCAATTGAGAGCACTGTCTGTTCTTCCTGAGGACCCATGCCCAGTCCTCAACAATCATATGGCAGCTCATAACAATCTGCAACTCCAGTCCCAGAGGATTTGATGCCTTCTGGCATTCATTCTCCAGCCACACTGAGCATAGGAAGGCATTCATTCTCCAGCCACACTGAGGACATGCAGCAGTCTGAGGTTTGGTGAGAGCTCCTGGAGACAGGATCAGCCCTTTCAGCCTGAGGTAGAGGTAAGAGCTAGTGTCTTGGCTGCTTTGTTTTTCTGATCTTCAGCTTGAAGCTTGAACCCCAATATCTGTCTCTGGCTTTTATTTTTCATACAAGTGATAGCACAGCAGTTAAAAATATTTGTTGGTCTTGTTGTAGAGAGCCTAGGATCAATTCCCAATTTTCATATGGTGGCTCACAACCATCTGTAACTATAGTTCCAGGGGTGGCCTGATGCCCTCTTCTGACCTCTACGGGCACCAAGCACACGTTACACAAAACACATGTGGTACACATACATATTTGGTAAAAAAATATGTACATATGTGGTATACATAAATACAGGCAGGCAAAACATACATACAAATTTAATAAAAAATTAAAGTGACTCCACGTGAAAGCTGCTTCCTTACACTGAGAAGAGCAGCCTCGTGTCAGTGGTCAGCAGCCCTGTTGGCTGCGGGGCTCCTGTGGACACACTGGGGATGGCCCTGGTGGTGGTTTCACGTGAGTGTGTCACACTGTGTTTAATGTGAGCCCTGAAAGAAGCAGAATGAGGGTATGCTTTGGACCATGAGGCTTGCACTGGTCTCTTCCTGGAAGGAGATTCTGCAGCCTGAGCGAACATTTTGTGGAAGGCTTGTAAAGGGGGTCTGCTGCTGACAGGTGCTAGCATCATGAGTGGAGGACAAGCTTGGATGTGGTGACAGGCCTCAAAAAGGAGATGGTGGGGCTGGGCGAGCCGGGTGTTTGCAACAGGAGGCGGCAAGACTGTGGGCGGAGCTTTGTGTCGAGAGGTTGCAGGCTGGTGAGGCTTGGAGGAAGCAGAGTTTCAGAGGTGATAAAGAGCAGGCGTTGATGGCTGTGGTCTCTACCCCAGTCAAAGAAGTATGTGAGGCTAGAGAGAGCAGAATCATCCGGGGTAGCCTTTATCCCTCTCAAGAGTTTTCCTCTCCCTGTGGCCTCAGCTTTGGCTAGTTAGAAGCTCTGCGCCACTCGGAAAGCTGGAGTTGTAGAAGTCAAGGCTGCCACTATTTCCCCCGCCATACAACTCCCTGTGGAGTTTCCTCTCCCTGGCCTGTCTCTCGACATTCATCTCTGGGCTGGTGCCAAGCTTGTAGATTCAGTAGTATCAAACACTTTGTAAAATTGGTCTGCAGAGTAGAGACAACCTCAGGGTGTTGGTAATGCTGTTTGGTAGCACTCTTCTCTAGTTCGGATGCAACCAGAACAGTCCGTGCAGTCCTTAGCAGTGCCACAGTGAGAGGTCAGGCTGCGTCAGGGTAAGGAAAGATTGGCTCAGGGTAAGGAAAGAAAGGGGGAAAGAGGGAGAGACAGGGACAGACAGAATACAAGCACTCTTTCTCATCGAACCCCCTCCCCCACTTTAGTAAACCCTCTCTGAACAAGCTCTTAAGCACACCAGAGGAGTACTTTATCAATCTAGGTGTCTTTCTTTCCTTTTTTGTTTTTTAGGATAGTATTTCTCTGTCCTGGAACACGCTATATAGGCCAGGCTGGCCTTAAACTCACAGAGGTCTGCTTGCCTCTGCTTCTGAGTGCTGGGATTCAAGGCATCCAGGCGTCTTTCAGTAACATTAACCATTATACTGGTTCTGGGCTCCTTGAAAGAGTATTAAAGAAACGTGTTGGCAGGTGCAGTGGCACACTGTTTAAGTCCAGTATACTTGGGAGGCAGAGGCAAAAGGTTGAGTTTGGGGCTAGCCTTTACATAGTGAGTTCCAGGGCAGCCAGAGCTACACAGTCAGACTTCGTGTCAAAAATAAATAAATAACGAAAAATAAACTCGGCAGAGCACACCCTATACTTTCAAAGAAACATGACGGATCAAGCCCTATACTAGCTGCTTTCACCACAGCTGACTGAATACCCTAGAGAAACAACCTACGGGATGTTTTGGTTCCTGGTTTCAGCTCATGGCAGGAAGGACACAGTAGAACAGAGCCATTCACACCACGGCAGTCAACAAGCACAGGCCCACCCTACAGACATACTTCTTCCCCCAGCTAGGCCTCAAGTTCCCACAATCTACACCAGCACCACTAGCTGGGGACCGAGGATTCCACTGCAGGGGCTGAGGGAATGTTTCATGCCCTGAACCCGTAACAAGCCCTCCAACATTGTGGTTCTTTCTGCTGAATAAACTAATTACAGCAAAGCCATTGGCACCCGCTCTTCTCTAGTAACAGAGGCTTGTTTTCAAGACCTATATTGTGGGGAAGCAGGGGCATTTAATAAGAAAAATCAGTCGTTCACAATTTTCTACTCAGCATTTTCAGTTATACTCACAAAGGTGTAAAGACCTATGTTCTAAAATCTGCCACTCCAGTATTGTCGACCCGTAACTGAGGGTATGGTTAAATCAGTTAGCAATGGACAATAGCCATATAAATCTGTATGCTACTAACATGGAAAGTTCTCAAGATGTTTTGTACATAATAAGATACAAAACAGTATACCATTGCTCATTATTATAGGTATTAGGCTGTGTATAAAGAAGTAACATGTGAGTGATGTGTATATGGTAGTCTGAGTGAGAACAGCCCCCCAGTAGGCTCAGAATGTTTGAACACTGGGTTCCCAGTGCGTGGAACTGTTTGAGGATTAGAACCATTAGGTGTGGCCTTGTTGGAGGAAGTGTGTCATTGTAGGTAAATGCTGAGGTTTCAAAAGCCCTGGCCAAGCTCAGTGTCTCTCTCTGCCTATGGGTCAGGATGTCTGTAGCTCTCAGCTGCTTCTCCAGCAGTATCCCTGCCTGCCACCATGCTCTCTGCCTTGCTGATAATGGACTAGTCCTCTGAAACTAAGCCAGCCCCAATGCAATGCTTTCTTATTGAGCTGCCATGGTCAGAGTGTCTCTCCACAGCAGCAGAGCAGTGACTAAGACTGTGCTTCAGACCACTTAGGCTGGCTGGGCACATGGTTGAGCCTCAACACTTGGGTGGTAGAGGTTCGAGGATTGCAGGTTGAAAGCCAGCATGAGAGACACAGTGAGATTCTACCTCAAAACAAAATGCATCCTTGAAGACAATGTTAGCCAGGAGGGTAGGGGACGTCACTTCCCTGTGAGTTTCTGTAGCTTTCCTATAAGGAGCCAGTGTTATTTTCCTTAACAATGGAATTTGGAGCATATGTTTTTGTGTTGAATGTTTATATTGTTTCAGATTTAACCTTCCCATAATCAAGGACATGGATGCTATCGGCTCTGGGCAAGACTTAGAAGTTAGCTCATTCCATCTCAGCCAGCTAGTATAAAGACAAGATAAAGAGGACTCACCTCACACCCATTCTTCTGTCTCTTTGCACAGCAGCTCGATGCTGAGATGTGGGGTAATTAAGTGTCCGGCACTGGTCTCCACCCAGCACCACATCAACACCCCCTCACACCTGGCTGTGTGAGTCCCTGCCCCCATGACTCCATGGAGTCTTTGGGAGGCGAGTGTGGAGTTCCGTGTCTCCTGAGACCTCCTTCACTTGCAGCTTACTGAGCTCCACTAATGGCACTGCTCTGCTGTAGGAATACTGGTAAGAGGAAAGCTGAAAAAGCACATCCCAGAGGCAATGCATGTGCAGAAAATACTGACAACACAGGCAGGACTCTTAACCCCCAAGGCGGCGACAGGGAAAGGCTTCGAGGCCAGGTGTCAGAATCCAATCCAGCCTCTTGTTAGCTGATTGACCTCAGGTGGGCATTTAACGTCTCCAGATCTCAGTATTTTCATTTAGAAAATGCAGATCATGGCTACAGCACCTAGATAACAGGCAAGATGAAATTAGCCCATATATGTAATAGGATTCTGCCTGTTATATAGCAAGAACACACTAAAACTTGAGTCACCATTAACTTTTAGTCATATATATATATATATGTATATGTATATACATATATATTCTAAATTGGATCACATCATGCATAGTAGTTAATAGAAAATCTTTTTAGACTGATTACAGAATCTCTTCCAATTATTTTGTTCTTAAGTCACTTAAAAAGGCTATATTCTAATACATGATTACTACAATTAACCACTGATGTTTTTAACAGAACTGTCACTCTTCCGTATAGCTAAATCATGTGCCTTTTAAAGCCAAGAGTTCATTCTGAGGCCATGCTGCCCTGAAACTGTGACCTCCAACTCAAGACAATCCTTTGTCTCCTGAGCACTGAGATTGAAGACCATACAATCTGGCTTGTATGCCTTTTAAACTTGTACTTTCTTTCTTTTCGGTGGCCAGATGTTTCGTGTGCTAACTACTAAGGTAGTTCTTATACAGCTCACCAGAGGTCCAGCTCACCCTCTCCTAATCAGTTCTCAGGGCACGCCTGGGCTGCGACTGCACCACTTGCTCTGGCCTGGGTGAGTGAAGTCCGGAAGAAGCTGTGGAGGGAGGGGGTCGTTTGGGAAACTTGTTTGCTCAGCTCCCCTAGAGCTGCTTCTTTCTGACAGATGAGCACAAGCCCTTGCCTGTGTCTCTTAGGCTCAGTTAGGTCAGCTGCTCCAGGCTGTCCATTACTTGAGTCTAGGAATTCTTAGTCTGCTAACTCCTGACGTCGGTGCCAGTGCACATGGACACAGTTTAGTTCTACACTGTGGGATTTGCTGCTTTTAGTTTTAGATTTTTAAATAACTTGTAGCATTTTTGACGTTACACTAGTTGATTTTTTTTTTTTTTTTGGTTAGGTGCAGGACCACAGAAACAGACTGGCAATTAAAACAAACTCACAAGTCAAATATTTGAAGTAGCTAAAATGCAGCTAGAGAGGCCTGTTTCCCAAACTTGCCTAGGGGATCACCTGGAAAACTCAGTTTATTCCCAAGCCCCGGCCAGTGGAAAGGCTCCATAGCCTGGATATATTATCTGGGTATAACAGACTAAAGTAACGCAGTGTTTTTCATGTACATGTATGTGCATGTTGTTTTTACATGTGCAGGTGTGTATGCATGGGTATGTGCATGCATGTCTTCTAAATGGGTAGCTTACTAGCCTTTGAGCTCACCAAGTAGGCTAGGCAAGCCCTAGTCCTAGGATTACAAATTACTATGCCCGGCAGGTATATGGTTATTATAATCTGACACACCTGAGACTAATGAGGTCCTCTGTGTGTATCCTTAGCGCCTTAAAGACTCCAAGTTAACTGGAACCTAAGGGAGCCACTAATCAACTGTTAGGCTCAGAATGCACCCTCCCATTCCTCTGCTGAGACTTAATCACCAGTGTGACTGTACTCAGTGGCCCTTGGGGCAGACCCTTACGGATGGCCTTGAGAGGACAGGTTCACTCTGTGTAAGGACACAGCCTGCAGCACTTCCCCGTTTCTCCCTCTGCCACAATGAGGGTACAGCAAACCTCCTGAGAAGGATAGAGCAGGAGCCAGAAGACACTGCATTTATACTTTGGAGCTCCAGTACATGGAGTTTACGAGGAATTCATTTATTTTTATAAACATCCCAGGCAATGGGAATGACTAAATATTCATCTATAGGTAGGTCTCATTTGAAGCCCTAAGGTTCACGGGGCAGAATTCCTATATTCTATTGGTTGGAACACACAGACCAAAGGAGGAACACTTTATATTCTACTTACCAATTACCAAGGAGAGTTCTAAATACCAAGCATAAAATCAAACCCTGAGTATGGATTTGGTTTCCCATACTGAGGCCCCTGAACAGTTAGATGGCAGTCACACTGGTTAAAATGGATCAGAATCTGGATCCTCTGGGAACTCAATTTTTTGCATGTTAAAAAATCAGGACCAGAGAGACAGCTAAGAGGTTAGGACTGGAGTTTAATTCCCAGCACCTACATGGTGGCTCACAATCTGCAACTCCAGTTCCAGGGACTCTGACACCCTCTTCTGACCTCCATGGGCACCAGGCATGCAAGTGGTACACAGACATACATGCAGACAGCGCACCCACACACGTTTGAAAAACGTCAGGGCTGGGACGTAGCTCAGCGACATGCACAAGACACTGTACCTGGGCTTCATCTCCAGTATCCACTCTCCACATCCCTAGTAAGGGATGGATAGTAAATTGGAATAGAATGAGAAAATTACTTTATTCAGTACACTACATCTTTTAGTTCCATTCATAATTACAGTACAAAAGGCTTCCCTTGCTTATTGAGGTTTTTGGCTGTGCTTTATTTGGCTGGGTTTTCAAAAAAAAAAAAAAGTTGACCTTGAAAATCCCTCAAATTACTAAGTTTACATTCCTCACATAAATACATATCAATCACCTAAGACAATCTTAAAATCCATACTTAGGGTTGGAGTATGGCTCAGTTAGAATTTGCCTTGCATGTGTGAGAGCCTAGTGATGCCCAGCACTAAAAACCATTTCTTTAAAAACCATTCAGATCTTTTTCTTGGAGGGTCTCACACAGACGTGGATGGTCTATTACTTACTCTGAGCAGTCCCAGCTGGCCCTGAATTTGTGGCATTCCTTCTCTCAGCCTCCCAGATTACAGGCATGGACCACATGCCTGGCTAGAGCCGTTCTTTTCTGTATCTGAAACCGCCCTTTTATACAGTCAGCAGCTCCACAGGTGGTGGCTTCAACGGGATCTTTCCCAGAGTAAATTTCTGGGACTGAAACTGCTCCAGCTCCTCTGTAGTCAGCTGCTCCCTGGGTGTGAACAGTACACTATTTGTGGCGGAGACGGGGAGGGAGGCGGATATGCTGCTACCTCCAAACATGTCATTAGAAGGTTTGCCAAACACAGTCTGAGACTGTGGGCCAGGACTACCAAAACCAGCCACAGAGTTGCCACTTCCAAAGGCAGGGGCCACTGCATGGCCAAAAGGCCTCCCTGCCAAGGAAGCTGGAAACCCTGAAAACCCAGGTGATCCAAAGCCGGAAGCGTCAGGGCTCTTGAAGGAAAACGAAGCAGCAGATGTGGCTTCAGGTTTCCCGAATCCAAAGGCTGGAGCGGAGGAAGCGATGGCAGAGCCAGCAGAGGGCCCAGCCCCAAAGGCTGGCTGACTCCCAAATGCAGGCGTGCTTCCAGAAGGGGCAGTGGAGAATCCAGAGCTTGTTTTAAAACTAAAGTTCTGAACATTACTGCTGCTGCTGTTATTCACTGGAAAACCTACAAAAAGAGATTATAGTCAGAAAATGCAGTCATGTTACTCCTTTCTCTTATTTCAGACATGTGTAGATACTGACGAGGTTAGGGGACAAGTGAGAACAAGGTTAGGGCACACCCTCCGAACCCCAACACCCGACGGTTCTGCTATCATGATTCCCCTGCACCCACGAGCAGTCTGAAGAGCACAGTGCACACTTTGGGCTTACCATGCTCTGCACCAGAGCTGCTACATGACAGCTGTGCGATAACACAGAGGTAACCACTATCATCCCTGAGGCAGAGTCTTGCTATGAGGGCCAGTCTGGCCATGAACTTTGTTTTGGCCTCAAACTCAGAGATCCACCTGTCTCTGTCTCCTGAGTTCTGGGATTAAAGGACTGTGCCCCTCCCCCCGCCACAGCCTTGAACTGTCGATTCTTTACTTCAATCTCTGCATGCTAGAATTATATGTACATCACACGTTCAGTTTCCTATGAAGTTGAGAAAGTATTCCTAAAAAGTTCTGGAGCTGGGCAGTGGTTCACATCTGTAATCCCAGTTCTCAGGGGACAGAGGCAGGCGGGTCAAGTCCAGGCCAGGGCTACATAGTGAGACCATGTCTCAAAAACAGAGGTACTTCTCTCAGCTGAGCATAACATCTTTCACAGTATACCCCACTGCACCTCACTCTGACCCGCCTTTCCCAAGCATTTGTTAAAGTAAGTTCTGTAAGCCTCCATTCTGGAGGAATTTGTGAAAACTATTTAAAATGGTGGTTCAGGCTTTGCAAAGTTGAAACCTATAGAATCCCACTTTTCTGAGCCAGCAAAAGATGCCACACTATCTCTTACCTGAGGTCCCAAATGTCCCTGATTGCTTATTACTGCCAAATCCAAATGCAGGAGGCGCTGTTTGACTGGCTCCATCCTTTACATCAGACAGCTTAAAAAAAATACAAATAGTACAGTGCTTGATGAGTAATTCTCATGTACTGTTGGTATACACTACATTTTAAAAATGTATTATTTAAATATGCATTTAAATATCTAGCATACAAAATGCCCATGTGATCATGAAAAGGATATAATATGCTACAAAATGTACAACCCACTAATATGAACTTCTATACAAAAATGTATAGAAGTGAAAGATGATTATCTCTGGCTGAGAAATGATTATAATTTTTCACTTGTTAAACTTCTAAAAACAACATATACTACAATCAGAAAAGCATTTTTTAAAAACAAGATACATTGTATCCATATGTAAAAATTTCAAGAATAAATAAAATTACCTTTTTTTTTTTGGTTTTTCGAGACAAGGTTTCTCTGTGGCTTTGGAGGCTGTCCTGGAACTCACTTTGTAGACCAGGCTGGCCTCGAACTCATTAACGGCGCACGCCTTTAATCCCAGCACTCGGGAGGCAGAGGCAGGCAGATCTCTGTGAGTTCGAGGCCGGGCTGGACCGATAACCTCCAAAACAATACAGAGAAACCCTGTGTCGTAAAAAAAAAATACCTTTTTAAGAAAGAAAACTTCAGTGTTTCTAAGGTTAAATCTACATTTGTGACGTACTCTAGATACAGATGAAAAGGCTATCAGAGCATGCCCAGTCTACTCAAATACTTCAGCTCCAGTGAGGTCACATGCTACACTAAGCTTACTACTACAACCCAGTAGACTGTCCTACTCTGCTAACAGATGCCCTTCAAGGAACCTTTCATTGACTCCTTCCCTCCAAGACTTTTTTTGGGGACAGGGTCTCACTATGTATCCTTGGCTGTCCTGGGACTCACTACATAGACCAGGCCTTGAGGTCATAGATATCGACCTCTACCTCCTAAGTGCCGGGACGTGAAAGCTGGGACACCTGGCTCCAAGACCTTCTCAAGCAAAGCAAGCAGGCTGAGCTCCATTCCCTTGGAAGCATCTTATCATGCTCAACAGAGCAGCGGTTCTCAACCTTCCTAATGCTGCCACCCTTCAATATATACAGTTCCTCAGGCTGAGGTGACCCCAAACACACAATTATTTCTGTTGCTACTTCCTAACTGTACTTTTGCTACTGTTACGAGTCATAATGTAAATATCTGATCTGTGAAAGGGTCACTTGACTCCAAAGGGGTTGAGAACCACTGACCTAACCACTTCATTATATTTCAATGAATCCTGACACACATAACCAGCATAATCAAAATCCAGAACATTACTATTACCTTTAGGAGCTCCTTATACTCTTCCCGAACAGATAAAAACCCTTTCCTGACTTCCGGTCCCACACAACTGCTCATCCACTTATCACTACAGACAACCTGTGCCCCTCCCATAGTTTCACACAGGTTTTTTTTGTTCTTTCCTTGCTTCTCTAATAGTCACCAACAGGAAAATAAGTGGCTAAACAAATATAAGTATATCCATACTCATGACAAAAGAATGAACGGTGATGATATGTGCGTCAGTCCAGGATGGGTTATAGCTTGGATCAGCAGCAGACAGACCCTTTCAACACAAGCAAAGAGCTAGAAACACTCATCCCAGAGGATGAGACAGTTCCTTAGACTCAGTTAGTACTGTTCTATGAGCTCTCATCAATGCTGAGCTGGGGCCAGAATATGCCTAAACTACCCCACTAAATTCAAACAGCATTATACAACTGCAAGGCAGCATAAACACATCTTTAAATACTTGAACTTGTAATACTTCCCATTTTTTAAAGCTAGTCCTACCCCAGCTAAAAACCTTAAGCTAGAAATAGTTTTTACTTTTATTTATTTACAAGGTCTCTCTAAGCAACCCTGGCTGTCTTGGACTTCGGTGTGTATATCAGTTGTCACTGAACTCCCAGAGATCTGCCTACCTCTGTCTCCCTAGTGCTGGAACTAAAGGAGTGTGCTACCATGTCTACCTAAAAATTGTTTTTAAAGCCATAACTGTCCCCACTTTTCTGAGAAACAAGTAAGTTTTAGGGCTTCAACTACAAATGACCCTGTCAGAGGTAATTCTCCACAGATATTTTACCCTTTAAAATGACACATCCTGGGCTGGAGAGATGGCTCAGCCGTTCGTTAAAGGCTAGGCTCACAACCAAAATGACACATCCTCTGCCAAAAAGCAGGAGGGGGCTGGAGGGATGGCTCAGAGGCTAAGAGCACTTCGTGTTCTTCAAGAGGACCTGGGTTTGATTCCCAGCACCTACATGGCAGTTCTCAACTGTCTGTAACTGCAATTCCAGAGGATCCGACACCCTCTTCTGACTTCCACCGGACCAGGCATATAGGTATACACATATACATTCAGGCAAAACAGTCATATACATAAAATATTAAACATTAAAAAATAAAGCAATAGAACCAATGCACACCTTTAATCCTAGCACTTGGGTAGGGGCAGAAGGATCTTTTAAGTTTGAGGCCAATCTGGTCTACACTTTGAGATCCAGGCCAGCCAGATGAGACCCCATTTCAAGAAACAAACAAAAAGCAATAAAAAGTTAGGCTGGGTCTATAATCCCAGCAAGGAGGAAACTGAGACAGGTAGTTTTGAGTTGAAGACCAGCCTGGGCTACATGGCAAGTTGCAGGACATCCTGGTCTAATTAGTGAGCTCTTGTCTCAAAACAAAACAAAACTAAACAGAAAAACAAAACAAAACTACAAATGCAATAGATGAGATACTTCTTTGAAGAAAATTCTTCAATACTCACCAGAGCTCCTTTGGTTGACATATTTAAATTTTTCAGTTCATTAATCCTATTCTTCCACTGACTTACTAGCTGTTGAACAGAATTTAGCTGAAGAGAGAAGACAAAAAAATAACTCAATATTGAATGTTTAACCCCTGCTCTTGTTTGCCAGAGATACCCCAGCTCCAGCAGCCCCTCTCTGCTCTCTAACTCCCTGTATCTCACGGTTGATCCCCTGGCTGTGCAGAAACGGTGCTGTCTGGAAGGACAGGAGTTATGTGTACTAGCATAGTCCTGGCTGTAGACAACAGAAGTGATCATTTCCTTCAGGTAGCCAGCTTATTCTACTGACCCACCCATTCAGACTTTTTTCTTTTGAATGTCTGGGATTCAAAGGTGTTAATCTAGTTTTCTAGTATTCATCATGTGATCTGCACATAACAGAAGCAATAATAATTTTCAAAAGACAGATGGTTTGAGTTCTAGGACTGGCTGATGGTTAATCTATAATAAAAATAATATCCCGAATCACTATAGTACATCGTTATCAATTTAGACAATGAAACAATTTTAAAGAGAACAGTCTAGAAAAAATAAAAAAGGCAATGGTCTATAAAAAATTAACAGTCCTCACCAAATGTGCCCAAACACAAGCAAGCCACCACAAACACAGAAAACAGTAATTGACAGTCAATTGCTATTGAGGTAGAGGAACAGGAAATGAACTTACATAGCTCTGTAAGTTATTGCTGGTTAAGAAGTTATGGTATTCAAGCCTCAACTCTTCTGGTGAAATGTCTGTGAAACCTAAGTGAGGAATCAGTTGGGATTTAAACAGTAAGTATTGCTGACTCTGGTAGCAGGGCTGGCATGCTAGACAAGGAAACGTGCTAATGCTGGTTATCAGAAAAGCTTCAGGATCCCAAGAAGAAATCCAAAGCCTACACACTAATGCTCAAATTATTAAATCAGAAGAAAATATAGCACTTTATCTTTGAGTGAAGAATTCTGTAAAGATAAAGGATGAGCTGGGCGGTGGTGGCGCACACTTTTAATCCCAGCACTCGAGGCAGAGGCAGGCAGATCTCTGTGAGTTTGAGGCCGGGCTGGACCAACAGCCTCCAAAACAATACAGAGAAACCCTGTCTTGTAAAAACAAACAAACAAACAAAAAACAAACAAAAAAAAGAGATAAAGGATGAAAGGAAAATGAAAGATCTGACTATATACACATTCAAACTCTAGTCTAAAAAAATGCTGTTAGGTCTATAATAAACAGATTTAAAAAGCAAATGATAAATCAGTCCCTGGGACAAGGGTCCTTGAAGGCAAGGTGGTTAAGGATTCGGTGGTGACAGAAACAAACACAGAGGCAGTTTGAATTTGAGTGTATTTTGCAGCTCTCAAGTAAGGATTTTTATGCATAATAAAAAAATGCTTAGAAGATGTGTTTAGTGAAGCAATCATGGATAGGACAGATAACACCATTGTCATTTGGCACAGTAAAGCACAAAATCATCCAAGGCTAATGGCATAGTTCAAGATCAGGTTAATAAATTTTTATGGTCAGTTATTGTTTAACATCTAGTACTAATTTTTGTGAATCTTCAAGATATAAATTTGAACTATTTTAAATCTTTTTATTTAAGGCTTTCTTTACTATACACCTAAGCCCACTTCCAATGACACACGTACAGCGTAAGAAATTTTATTGTTAGGGAAGTTTTTATTATAATACTATTGTGTAATTTTGTGAATGATTTATGAAATGAAGCGCTGGTTTTCCTGGAGATAAGGTCATGGCTAGTGACTCCATCTCTAGGGATGGTTTCTTATCCATTTTTCTGACTTAAAATCTCAGCCTAGGCTATCAGGAATACCTTGCAAATATAGAAAGAGAATAGAAGACAAAACAGATAAATTGCCATGAGAACTATGGCTCAATATTTTGTTCTGGTCAAGAGTTCCGGAACCGGTTTCAAGAGGCCTCCTTCCTTTGAAGTTTTCACCTCACTCTGTGGAACTTGTCACACAGATTCTACTGGGGTTGGTGTAGTAAAAGTTAACATCCTTTTTTTTCCCAGAGATTTATTTATCTATTTATTTATACAGTGTTCTGCCTGCATGTATCCCTGCAAGCCAAAAGAGGGAATCAGATCTCATTACAGATGGTGGTGAGCCACCTCTCCAGCCCCAAGAGTTAATATCTTTAGAATAGATATACTGTTTATAACTCAATACAGAATAAAACAAAGACATAAAGTACAGTAAGCAGTTCATTAGAATTTCCAAAGGTTAATAAATAAGATTAAAAAAATGCTACTTAAAGACAAAATGCTCTCCTTACAGACTGCAGACATCAGAACAGATGACAACTATTGTTATTCAGTGTGTGGTAATGGATACTGTTCTGAACATGCCAAGGAATTTTCTGGAGCAAACCGTCCATAAGGAATGTTCACAGACTGTGACCTACATTTCTAGGATTTAACTTCAGATACCTATAATATTATACATGTATGCAGACAAAAAGTGCTACAAAGGGATGCTTATTTTACACAAAAAGTACTTTCATTGATAAATGTGGGATACCAGGGATTAAGAAATAAAGCTCAGTGGTAGAACGTTTGCCTGGCATGCATGTGTGAGACCTTGGGGTCATGCTATAAAAAAGCAAGCCCACAGAAAACAAAACTAGATGACGATCACTTTCTAAAGATACAGAGAAACATAGAAATCCATAAATGATGTGGAGCATGGATGCTTTGCCTGCATGAATGCATGTGTACCATGTGTGTACCTGGTGTCAGATCCTCTGGAACTGGAGTACAGATATTTGTGACACTCACTCATGTGGATGCTGGAAATTGATTCCAGGTCCTCTGGAAGATCAGACAGTGCTCTTAATATGCAAGTATTTTAAAGGAAATACCAAAAAAAAAAGTTTCAGTTTCTCTGTACCACTAGTGATTTTTACTGTCCACAGCAATGACTACCTCTTAGCACTGAGAAGACGAAGAGAGGAAATGTTCCTGTTTCCTACAGACTTCCTTGGAACCCAGGTACCATTTAGTTTACTCTCGTGGCACTGGCAGGCCAGGGCAAGGAGCAGTTAGGAATCATACTGGATTTGTTTTCCTGTGTCTAAAATATCAAAATCTGGCTTAAAACACAACTCAAATTTGACCAATTCTGTCCCCACTGCCAGCAGCTCTAACCCATCATTAGCAATCACTTCCTAACTCGTCACCTGCCTCCCGACTAGTTCTTGTTCCTAACAGCTCATTCTCTCTCCTGTGCCCCTGAGTGAGCTTTTCCTAACCACGTCCTTCTGCTTGAGCTCTTCATAGCTCTACTTCCAATGTAATTAGACCCCATACCACGTGGACCTTGGCTACCACCCTGCTAAAGCTGTATATTTCTGTTCTTTTCTTTCCTCAGTGATTTGAGTTCATGGCTGTCACTCAAGGCCTTTGCACTAGCTACCATAATTGCTAGAAATGGCTTTCCTAAATAACAGGTATCTTCTCTTCACTCAGGGCTTAGCTCTAACAGTGCTTCATAGGCATGGACAACTCTGTCCACCTCAAGTACTCTATTCTTTCAAGCTGTGATCAACCAGTTTCTTCACTGAATCACAGAACAAAGAAAATTACTAAGTAACTACTTTCTCACTGTGGGTGATGCCATTCCTAGGCAGCTGAACCTAGGCTGCATGAGAAAGCTGGCTGAGCAAGCCTAGGGAAGCAAGCCAATGAACAGCGTTTCTCTGTGGCTTCTGCTTCAGGCTCTTCCTGCCCTGGCTTCCCTCAATGGTGCACTAGTGACCTATAAGCCAGACAAAACCTTTCTTCTCCAAGCTGCTTTTGGGTCATGGCGTTTAACACAACAACAGAAAAGCAAACAAGGGCATGGTACAAAAGAAATATTCTAGCTACAGGGGGAAAGTTAGCTCTTTATAATGAACCATGCATGTATCCACATCCATTTGTTTTCCAAAACAAAAAGTAAGATTAGTGAGGTGAACAGCAAATCTATCTACAGATCTCGTTAATATTTGCTTTACAGCTAGATTTTTAAGAAAATATTATTTTTAATTATGTGTGTGTGTGTGCATCTGTTGTGGAGTAGTGACATGGAAGAGCAGACATCTGTAGAGGTCAGAATGCAACACTGGATGCCCTGGAGCCAGTTACCGGAAGTTGAGGGCCAGGAACATGGCTGCTGGAAACTGAACTCACATGCTCTGCAATAGCCACACACTATTAACTGCTGAATGGCATCTCACCAGCTCCAACTGCTGGATTCCTGCATGGGCTTCTGCATTCATTCCGCTGCAGTGCGGCTTGCTGTGTAAGAACTACATTCCAGATATGTCACTGGGAAAAGAAGTCAATGGCCTTTCCAGGCTAATGTGGACTCTTCTTTGACAATGCACCAATACTGGAAAAGTGAGGTGGAAGGCTTTTATTTTTGGCAGTTGAGACAAGGTCTCACTATGTAGTTCTGGCTGTCTCAGAACTCACTATGTAGAGCAGGCTGGCCTCAAACTCAGAGACTTGCTTGCCTCTGTCTCTTGATGGGATTAAAGGGTATGCTACTGTGCCCAGACAAGTGAGACGTTTTTCAAGGTCAAGTATAATGCAGACTCAAAAGCTAATGAACTTTTTGTTGTTCTTTTTTTTTGTTTTTTGAGACAGGGTCTCTCTGTATTGTTTTGGAAGCTGTCCTGGAACTTGCTCTGTAGATCAGACTGTCCTCGAACTCACAGAGATCCGCCTGCCTCTGCCTCCCGAGTAGTGGGATTAAAGGCGTGCACCACCAACGCCCGGCATGTGTTGTTCTTTTTGTGTTGTTCATTAGTCTGTCCTGAACTCAGAATAGATTTCAGCCAGCACGGCTCTGTAACATAACCCTTCAGTCTTGAATATTAGTTAAGATGTCCTACAGAACTTCCATACATTGATACAGGGCATTCTAGAACTCTAAAAGAGAAAAAAATCAAACCAACCCTGAAATCCTCACATATTAATGCTGTCACTAGTCTTTCCAGAAGAGATTCTGAGTACTGAGAAGCTATTGTGTTTATGTGACAGAAAGGTTTTTCAAGATTCAACTTCTCCTAGGAAATTATCAGTGGTAACCCTGTCATACCCCGCCCCGCCCCTTGGGTGACACAGGTTTATCTCATTCATTGTTCAGAAAATATCTGCCAAAACTAAGTGTGAATAACCACAGCTGATGGGAATGTCTTCTGTATATGTTTGTCTTATTGGTTGATGAATAAAAGCACTGTTGGCCAATAGGGAAACAAGATAAGTGGAACTAGGAGATGAAGATGATTCTGGGAAATGTAGGCAGAGCAAGTCACGATGCAGGATGTGAGAGGAGTAACAAGTCCAGACTCAGTTCTCTGGTAAGAGAAGACCATGTAGATATACATAGGTTAGTAGTTATGGGTTAATAGTTAAGACAGAGCTGGCCAATAAGAAGCCCTAGTCACCGGTCAGCATTATTAATAACTGACATAGTGTCTGAGTGTTTATTTGGGGCTGAGGTGGCTGCAGAACTGGGCGGGAAATCCCGTAATACACAGCTGCTATTCTTTCCAATAAAATCTGTCTGTGGCCGGGCGTTGGTGGTGCACGCCTTTAATCCCAGCACTCAGGAGGCAGAGGCAGGCAGATTTCTGTGAGTTAGAGGCTGGGCTGGACCGACAGCCTCCAAAACAATACAGAGAAACCCTGTCTCGTAAAAACCCAAAAAAAAAAAAAAAAAAATCTGTCTGTGATAATAACCCAAGAGTTCTCCCTCAAAGTCAACATCATAGGTGGGTATAGGGCAAATGCATGGTTTATATGTACCTTCCATTTTGTCCAAGACAATATTTAAAATGCATATTCAATAGATGAGTTTTTAAAAATTAGGAATTTTTATTTCATTAATGATGGGGATAATTTTGTCTCTTCGTAAAGTTAGAATGACATTCCAGATTCTTCTTTACATGATTGCTATAGTCTACCAGCAGTTTATTGCTTCTGTCTCAGCTGATGTTAAATCCATCAGTTTTACTCAGCAATTTGTTTGTACCAGCAGCACAAATTTCAACCCTGAAAAGCGGCCACCAGTGTCTTAGTGTTATTATGAAAACTTCTGTGAACATATATAGTCCCTACACACATGTCAAGGATAGGTTGCTAGATTTTCTTTTTGGTTTTTCAAGACAGGGTTTCTCTGTAGCTTTGGAGGCTGTCCTGGAACTCTCTCTGTAGACCAGGCTGGCCTCGAACTCACAGAGATCCGCCTGCCTCTGCCTCCCGAGTGTTGGGATTAAAGGTGTGCACCACCACTGCCCGGCTCAGAAACTATCACTATCTTAAGTGATCTATTTTCACTGTTTCTCATTTTCTTTCCTCCAGAACAGAAGGCTGTAATGGCGGGCAGCTTGTGACCCTCCTGGTTGCTGAGGTGGCTAGGAGGTTCTGAGGTTTCACAGAGGGAACCAATTCAGCAGAGCTTCTTCTCAACTGCCTGAATTGGAACTGTGGTGGGTCCTGATTTTACTATTCTTTGTTGAGAATAAAAATGGAAAAGAACTACATTCTCCACTCTGTCTCTGAATTATGTTTAGTTGGAAGACTGTAAACAAAGACCAAATTCTAGCTATTCCTAAGTTTAGAGTAAGTTTATTTAGCATGGTGTTAGTTCTAGAAAGTAGTCACTTTAGAATCTACTTTAAAAATACATACATGTACTGGGCGGGCGCCACAGCCTAGTGGTAGAGCTTTTGCCTAGCATGTATGAAGGCCAAGTTTGATCCTCAGCATGCAACAAAAAACAAGCAACCAACAACCCAATCAAGCAGGCTTCCCAGTTACCTGAAATATTAGGCTTCTTTTTCACTGGTGAGAAAACAGAAAACATCCACTGCCCCGATGATTCCCAAATCTCTACATCTTTAACAATTCCTTCCCTGAAAGAAAATGAAAATAAATAAAAATGGAAGAGTAATGGATATTTTCACTTGCTTGCTAAAATTTGTTACTTATGAAGTTGAATGACTGAACATTTAAACTATAGTAAATAAATATATAAATTTACATATTTTCTATACCAGAAGTTCACAGAAAGCCAAATTACAACCTGAGTGTGGTGGAGCACAGTTGTAATTCCAGCACCAGGATTGGTGAGGAGGATTTTGAGGCCACACAGGATAATACAGCCAGTTTAAGGTCAACCTGAGTGTGGTGGAACACAGTTGTAATTCCAGCACCAGGATTGGTGAGGAGGATTTTGAGGCCACACAGGGTAATACAGCCAGTTTAAGGTCAATCTGGGCTGCACACTGAGAACTTGTTTCTAAAACAACAAACACCTTGTATTTTGTAGTTACAAATAATAATTTATAATAAATAATAGTGTTGGCTTTCTAATTCACAGAATTACTAATAATATAGTTAAGAATAATCTGAAATATTTTTAAAGAACTAAATACAACACAGTATCAGAAATACAATTTAAAAATATTTTTAAAAAATTTTCTATGTGCATCGGTGTTTTGCCTGCATGTATGTCTGTTGTCTGTATGAGGGTGTCAGATCATGGAGTTAAAGACAGTTGCAAGCTGCCATGTGGGTGCTGGGAATTGAACCCAGGTCCTTTGGAAGAGCATTGAGTGCTCTCAACCAACTTAGCCAGCTCTCCATTCTCCGAGAACTACAGTATTTTTTTTAATAGAACTAAATACAATAACACTATTAACTGGGAACAACAAAAAGTACTACTATCAATTATGGAGAAGCATTAAAATTTAAGAGTGGGCTATAGGACTTCAGAGATACTTTTCCTACTTTGTAATACAGGAAACTTTGAAAATATATTTTAAAAATTAATTAATTTGTTTTCAATTTTATGTGCACTGGTGTTTTGCTTGCCATATACATCTGTATAAGGGTACTGGCTTCCCTGGAACTGGAGTTACAGACGGTTGTGAGCTGCCATGTGGGTGCAGGGAATTGAACCCAGGTCCTTTGGAGGAACAGTCAATACTCTTAACCTGTGAGCCACCCACCTCTCCAGTCCCCAGGTCCATGCACACTTATTCTGAGACAAAGCTGTGGATGGAGTTGGCTCTAAATTAAAGTTTCTTTCCATCTAGAATGTGACCATTAGTAAACTGATAGATATCACAAAGAATGTTATTATACTTAGAATCATAATAGACACAAGTTTACTCTCTTTACATACATACACACACACACACACACACACACTTGATGCTTGCTCAATACACTTGAAAATTTTGGTTCAATTTTCAGCAGCTGGAAACACACCTTTAATCCCAGTTTCTGGAGGCACAGATAATAAGATCTCTGTGAATTCTGAGTCAGTCAGGGGCTATACAAGGAGATCCTCTCTTTTTTTTTTTTGGAGGCTGTCCTGGAACTAGCTCTGTAGACCAGGCTGGCCTCGAACTCACAGAGATCTGCCTGCCTCTGCCTCCCAAGTGCTGGGATTAAAGGCGTGCGCCACCAACGCCCGGCTAGGAGATCCTCTCTTAAAACAAAATAACCCCTTCTCCCCACCAAAAAAAAAAAAAACCAAAAACAAAACCTAAAACCAAAACAAACAAGCAAACATACAAACAAAAAAACCAAACCTAAAAAATCCACTGTTTATGGAACTTCAAATAGGGCAACTAAAATAAAGGTTTTACAAAGAAAGTAAGTGCTGTTATCAGTATCTGCAGGATCACAGTTGTTCTGAGTTACCCAGCAGACTGCAGAGGACAATGACTAACCTTTGAAACATGCTAATAGTTTTGCTTACTCTGATTTTCACAATTAGTCTTTTTCAAAGAAAACACTAAGTGCTTCTGGAACAACCAACCAATTGGGTGGTGACTTTCTACAAAACTTTAACTTACAGAAGTTTCTTTTCATCTTTCTGCTCATCAGAGACAGGTGAAGCAAAAGGATTTTGAGGCGATCCAAAGCCTCTGCTGGTGGAAGCACCAGAGTCAAAAGAGCCGAATAATGGTTTGTCTTGATCTCTGCTGCCACCCCATGGTGTAGACTTGGAGAAGCTGGATGGCTGGATGACATTGGAGTATCTCTGGCTGTTGGCATTCCACCCGCGCCTGTTACTTCCTAAATAATCAAGAAAATCAAAGAGTCATAAAATTGGCAACTTTTTCAAGTCTTGGAAATATCCACGATATTTTATCTCATTATGTCTAGAAATTATACAAAGACTAATAAAGTGCTATTTTCTACTATTTTAAAACGACAGTCCCTTTATGATGTTTGTTACATTTTATAATGCTTTAATTGCTTTTAAAAAATGAGATCAAGAGCCGGGCGTTGGTGGCGCACGCCTTTAATCCCAGCACTTGGGAGGCAGAGGCAGGCGGATCTCTGTGAGTTCGAGGCCAGCCTGGTCTACAAAGTGAGTTCCAGGACAGCCTCCAAAGCTACAGAGAAAACCAATAAATAAATAAATAAACAAATAAATAAACAAATAAATAAATAAATAAATAAATGAGAGCAAGGCAAGGTGTGTTAGTGTATAACGTTAATCACAGCACTGTGGAGGAGCGACAGGCAGATCTCTGTGAGTTCTAGACCAGCCAGGGCTACATAGTCATGTCAAACAAACAAAACAAAAAACCCAAGCCAAAACAAGCAGTTAAGAGCACTAGATGCTCTTCCAGAGGACCTGGGTTCATTTCCCAGCACCACATGGAAACTCACAACTGTCTGTAACTCAAGTTCTAAGGAATCTGACACCCTCATAGAGATATATACATGTAGGCAAAATACCAATGTACAGAAAGTAAAAAATTTAAAAATGAGATCAAGAGGATTAGAAATCCATAGAAAAATACAGATATATGGCTGAGTTCAGCTTTTATAAATCCATTAAACTGCTTGACCATTGGGAAATGAACAGAAGATACCCCAAAGCCAAAAGCTTCTTTAGTGGAAGAGTCTTTGCCTAACACGCTCAAGGCCCCTGGTTTGACCTAGCGATGGTTATGTGTATGTTTGGGGAAGCTGTGTTTTCATTAATTTGCTTCTTCACCGGGCCATATAAAGACAATGAATGAAAGAGAACAATGAATAAACTGGACAATAAAAAGGACTACATTTTGCTGTCCGTCCTTAAATGGATACTTAAAGACCACCTGCCTCAATCTTTCCTCCATGGACACAATATCTCCCTTTCATGTGGTGACTTCAGAGCTCACTAACAGGTGAAGTACAGATTTCTAACATTTCATAAATATAAAAGAACAAGTCAACAGGACTTTTTTCCGGTTTTGATACTGTTTTTCATTTTATCACTTCATAACTGAGGCTAGGATGAAGGTAATTTATCTTATGATTGATTTGGAAAATATATCATTTAATATATACTAAAAACGTAATGATAGGTGTACCCATATTCTAAACCACTCCATAAATCCAAGGAGAAATAGAAAATGGAAAGACAGATGAAACACATTTCTGAAATAGGAATTAATGGCGTTTGTTTTGAAATTCCAAATCCTTTGAGTGTGTGTGTGTTGTGGGAGGGTGGTCACATTGAATAGAAATGAACTTCCTTCATGCCGCACTAGCTGGCACTAAAATTGGCCTTATAACTCCAAAGCATTTTTTTCTATCTTTTCATCATAAAGTTTTATTTGTATTTTTCTCATCCAGTTATGTATTTACCGAATGTTTACTTTCAAATTACTACATTTAAAGTAGGTTTCCAGAGACGACACGGCAAATACTACTCTCAGCAGTCCCCGGGTATCAGTCCTAATTTCTGGAGTATTTCACTAGATCAATTGTAGACGGATGATGCAACGAGCTTCCTCCACAGAGAGTTGGAAGATGAAACCGCCATGCAACACAAGGGATTAGATGAGCCTTAAAGACTAGGAGAAGAAATAGAAGCAGCCAGTGATAACGTCAAGAACTGGCTTCCGGAACTACGAAAATAAAATATTATTAACCTGACTTTTAAAACCCTGTGCTGTACGGCTGGCTAAATGCCTGGTCCCCTCCCACCCTTCCAACTAAAGCCCAAATGTTAAGAGCGTGCGATCAAGGGCAAGGAGGGGAAAGTAGGGCTCGGTCCGCATGGACCCACGCAGGCTCTCCCAACCGCCGCCTCTCATCAACAAAGCGGTTTTGATAAGATGTACTTCTAACTTAAAACGCAGCGGTTGGGGCTAGCGCCCGGGCCCGAAGCCCTGTCCGCGTCCGGTCAGCCGAACCGACTGCTCTCGCGCGGGTGGGACGCGCGTCCTCTCGGGGACCGTCACCTGAGGGGGGCGGCTGCTGCTGCTGCGGTGGCGGCTGCCGGGCCCCGCCCGCGCCCCGGGAGCCGGGATGCTCGTTCCAGCAGCGGTCTCCGAAGCGGCACCGGCCCTGAAGGAAAAACTGGCAAATGGTCATCGCAGCGCCGTCCCGGCTCGCGGTCTTCAGGTCGGCAGGGACGGCCCGGTTCCCAACGGCCGAAGCCCCGTCGCCGCTCTGACGTCATCCCCCCGCGCCCAGAGGTTCCGCGATGGGTCCCCGTGCGGCGAGAGGCGTGGCCTCCAGCCAATGGGGTTTGAGAAGGGGAGAGCGTCCCGCACGCGTGTAAAGACGTCGCGAGACAGCAGGGCGTGGACCCTCACCTAGAGGGTACCAGATGAGGCACACAACCACCAAGGCTCTAGTTGGCCGTAGTTTGCGAGGCCCAGTCGTTCATTACATTTATTTAGACAAGAAAAGGTAAAAACGGTCTCCGCAAGGATGACACGCAAATCCGCAAGGATGACACGCAAATTCGTGAAGCGTTCCATATTTAAAAAAAAAAAAAAAGGTCTCAAAAAGAGAATGACTCAGAGAGAAGCCAGCTGTCACTAGGAAGCAGGATGCACTCCGGGAGAAAAGCATCATAATAGCTCCTTAGCTGGTCTTCCTGCACACTGAGCAATCTTGTTCGTAAAATTTCATGTAAATATTGCCTTTTGAAATTTTATCAAAAGAATGAAAATTGTCTGGAAAACTGACACAGAAGAAGACCACGTTTCCTCAGATGCACAGCTTCAAATAAGTTTTTTTTTTAAACATTCCATTTCTTCCTCCTCCTCCTTCTCTTGAGACAGTCTTACTATGTAGTCCTGACTGGCCTTGAACCCACAGAGACCCTCCTATTGGCTTCCCAAGTGCTAGAATCACACACACACACACACACACACACACACACACACACACACACACACACACGGCACGTTCCATTTATTAACTTTGCAGTTCTCAAACAGGACCCTGTATAAGTATAAAATAAGTACACTATATAAAAGCGTGGCGACATCTTGGTTGTACAAATAAAGCCTGAGGGTCAGAGAATGCAGTTTGCTACTAGATAACCATAGAGGTCTGGAGGTCTGTACAGACAGGAAGTGAGATAGCTGGGCAGAAAACAGGGTATAGCAGGGAGAAACAGGAACTCGCGCTCTTGTCTGCTGAGATGCTAAGGAGGTAAGGTGTGGCAGTGGCTTGCTCCTTACTAAAGCAAAATGAAAGTGCTCTTGGAAATTAAAATTGGATAGTGGGAACAAACTAAGAGTTGAATGAAGTTTAGGGACTCCTAAGACTCAAAGTACATCTTTAGTCTCATTTTACATCTTAGTTATGTCTGAGGATGGAAAGATGTCAAACAAAATTCTAGTTAGCAAGCAGTGACACTTTTGATGGTTAGTCAAGTTGATTACATTTAGTATCACCATAGACACACATCTCTGGATTTAAATGTTAGATTTAAAACCCCACAGATACACATCTCTGGGTATGTCTGTGAGGATGCGTCCAGTAACATTTTACTGAAAGAAGACACTCGGAATGTGGGCTGCACCATTTATGGAATGTGGTCACACACCGAATAAAAAGGCATGTTTGAGTTGACTATTGCTGCTTTCCAGACTGCAAATGCAATGTGACCAGCAGCTTCATGTTCTTGCTGAAATCCTTTCTAGATTGACTGTATCCTTCAACTGTGAGCTAGAATCAACCAATTTCCTGAGGTTGCTTTTGCTGGGTTTTGTCACAGTAATAGGAAGAATAGGTCGTGCCGCTGGGTGATGGTGGCGGAGCACGCCTTTAGTCCCAGCACTCGGAGGCAGAGGTAGGCGGATCTCTGTGAGTTCGAGGCCAGCCTGGTCTACAGAGCGACTTCCAGGATAGCCTCCAAAACAATACAGAGAAACGCTGTCTTGAAACCCCCCCACCCCAAAAAAAGGTAAACTAGGAAGATCAAAGTGAAAATTTAAAACTCTCTAGAGGAAACTTAAGGTTATTAAAAAGGATCAGTCAAGTGTTGCTAAATGCTGAAACCATGTCCTTTGAGGTTACCAGTGTACTGAGGGTTATCGAACATTGGTTTGGTGTCATATTGGATGGAGTAAATTGGATTTTCTTAAGTCTTTGGTATAGGCTAAGATTATTAGTCTTAAAAAACTTTTTTTCCCCCTAAATATCTCCTTTCCCTTGGTAAATACAGTAAGCTTTTTTCCCTAAGGCTTAGTTGAATAACTTTATTAAGTGGCACATTTTATTTTGATGTGGGCATATTAAAAGTTAGTGACTCAGGACGGGTGGTGGTGGCGCACGCCTTTAATCCCAGCACTCGGGAGGCAGAGGCAGGTGGATCTCTGTGAGTTCGAGACCAGCCTGGTCTACAGAGGGAGTTCTAGGACAGCCTCCAAAGTCACAGAGAAACTCTGTCTCGAAAAACCAAAAAAAAAAAAAAAGTTAGTGACTCAAAGGTTTTCATGACATTGTCAGGTTTTAAAAACTAGACCATAAAGCTAAAATTAGTTTATAGTTATGTAACAATTTTTGACTACTAAGCATTCATACTCAAATTGTGATTTTTGAAAACTTAATCATGTAATATCAAAATAGGCCACGTCCAAGGACAGAAAAGCAACCAACCCAGGATTTACTGAAATGAAAGCAGAGCACTTTGCAGGAAAGTAATAAGACTCCTTATACAAAGTGATTTGTACCCAAGTAATTTGAATCCAATTTACTTTTACCCATTATCCTGGCTTTGAGAATTGTGTGTAATAGGTATGGGGAGGAGGCACATTTATTAGAATCATGATACAGACTAGTAGGCGGGAAGCAGCTTTATTAAAAGCTGTATCAAACTTGATATAATGTGCTGTGGTTATTTCATGTTTGCACTCATGTGCTTCACTGTGTGCCTGGTACTTGAGGCTAGACTGAGGGCATCAGATCCCCTGGAACTAGAATTATAGATGGTTGTGGGTCTCTGAGTGGATGCAAAGGACCATACCTGTGTCCTTCTTGAAGAACATCAAGGGCCATGTTTCCAGCTCCAACTAGCCACATTTTTAAATAGAATGCAAAGTTAAGAATTCCTACAGAAAAAATGTTCCATCAGTCAAATCTGGAGGTGGAGGTTGCCTGAGGCTGGAGTTTCTAAGGGTGTACCTGGTTAAATAGTGCTCCTCACAAAATTCTTGTCTACCTAAAATGTATTTTCACCTGGAAACAGGATCTTTGCAAATAAAAGTGGTGTAAGATAAAGTACCAGAATCCATCTGATGTGTTGGTACTTACCCTTAGTTCTAAGGGGTTGGGAAGCAGAGCAGGTGGATATCTTGATTTCAGGCCAGCTGGATGTGGTTCCAAGGTTAAGGGCATTAGCTTATATTCTAGAGGACCTGGGTTCAATTCCCAGTACACACACAGTAGCTCACAACCATCTATAATTAGAGTTTCTGGGGATCTGATCACCTCTTCTGACCTCTGTGGGCACCAGGCATACATATGATATACATACATACAGACAAAACATTCATGCACATTAAGTAAAAAAAGTACCAGCCCAAGTGATTGCTATGAAGATAGTTACAAGAGGAAAACAGACAGACAGACAAAAGGCCATGAGAAGACCAAGGTAGAAGGCTGCATGCCGGCACAGGCTAAGAAGTAAACAGCAAGGACACTGGCAACCAACAGAAGAGAGGGGAGGCCATGGTGGTTTTGCCCAATTCTCCAAAAGCCAGATTTGGGACACCTGGCCTCCTAAACAGTCAGAATACCTTCGTTTTCATTCATTAAGTATGTGGTAGCTTGCAGCAGTCTAGAAAGCTAACACATGGAAACACAGGGAGCAATTACTAGTACATACAGGTGTTTTTGGAGAGGTGATGAAAACATTCTAAAAATTTGAGGACTGCACACACTGACTATGGTAAAATCCACTAAAATGGTATAGTTTAAATGGGTGAACTGTATGCCTGTGGATTACATCTCAATAGAGCTGTCTATACATAAAAACTCAACAGATAAACTTTTTAAATTCATTTTTATTTTAAACATTTTAGTCTATTATAATTTCCATATAGAGAAAAATTAAAATGGAAACACCTGCACAAATTTTAAAAACATTATTGAACACACTTAGAATGAATAAACAGAGCAAATCTATTTCAAGTTAAAAATATTTAATGTCAGATATAAACATTGATGATTGACAGTTTTACATGGCACATCTCATACACAGTCAAAGGGTAAAACACTGGGGAAAATTAATAAACTGTTTGGTAATTTGTTGTCTACATCAAAGCAATGAATAATGACATATATTTAATGCCAATTATAAAATTTTTGGAGAAAACTCAGTTATCCCTGACATGTTTTGCTAGAAAAAAAAAAGAAAACAGTATCTTAAAATCCACAAGATACAGTTATCAATGCTTTTCTGGTGACCCAGAATTTCTTCAAATAGCCTTTCTTTTGTGGCTAACCACTGTGTTTTGATTGGCTTTCACAGTAAGGACTGAGTGTGCAGAGAACTTTTTACATTGCTGAGGAAAATCACACAAATTAATGATGAGTGCTAAGAATATTCTACATGAAAATATGGACTATTTCATTTAATTGGCTAAATATATCCCATGAATAATTTGGTATGGTGTTAAATCCCCAAATGTGTGAAGAAAATATGTATGCCTTGAGCTGCTCTTGCTTACTTTAGAATGGGATAGTTTGGCACTAAATGAAATAAATGAAGACAAGCAAAATACGTAATACTAGATACAGCAACTCTACCAGAGTTTGCCATCTTGAAATATAATCCATACTACTACTTAGTCTTGACCAAACAGAAACAGACAGACAACTACACAGCACTTACACAATATGAAAATAGAATCTAAAGCTAAGCTGGGCTACTTCTCTGATGAGCATGCCCCACTCCGTCAGAATCAGTTATACATTTGAAATTTATTTTCAAGAAATGCTTATAACTTTCAAGTTTTCTGGCTGATAGCTTCTTGGTTATATGGCCAGCTAAAATATGGTCTTTGAATTAAGTAATCAAATCCAGATAAAATAAACTTGTATTTTATTGGAATCTTACTTATCAAAATACCAGACCAGAACTTCACAACCGAACTAATGGAACAAACCACTGGTGGCCAGACTTCTGAGTCTCAGATGAGTCGGGTCCACTCACTCATGTTTCAAGGGTCTCTTCATTTGCTCCACACGTGTCAACAACACAAATTAGACAACTTGTGACTGGGAAAGCACGGACTTTGGAGTTGGCAATCCACTTGTCTGTTTCTGTATTATATTCAAGGATGTGCCCTAATCTACCTACACCTTGAAAACCTGCCAGCACATAGATGATAGAGCCAACTGCTGCACACTTCACCGTCACACCCCTCCACGGCATCGGGGACACCATCTTCCATTCATTTAATTTAATGTCATAATATTCCACATTGTCCAGACCACCTTCAAAAGAACAAAGTATGAGAACTGAATCAATTGCTCTTAGATCTCGCCATAGTTTTTAAATTTTACATTTTATTTTCAAAATAAAATTGTTAAACACATAGAATATGAGCTTTACGCCGGGTGGTGGTGGCGCACGCCTTTAATCCCAGCACTCGGGAGGTAGAGGCAGGCAGATCTCTGTGAGTTCGAGGCCGGGCTGGACCGACAGACTCCAAAACAATACAGAGAAACCCTGTCTCATAAAACCAAAAAAAAAATATATATATATATGAGCTTTACAACCATACAACCACACCCACATATTCACTACCTACTTACTTTTAAGTGTAAAATAAATTGATAATTTTCATAATCATTTTTTCCTACAAAGTTAAAAATTAAAGGGGGAAGGGGAAAGAAACATTCTATACTGGAAAAGTACCAGAGATTTGCTTTCTCATTTGCTTCGATTATAAATTATTCCAAATGTTCTTCTTTCTATCTTTTAACACTTTATGGAGAGTACCAGTGGGTAAGAGAAAAGAAATTATTTCTTTCTTTTACTTAACGCGTAGGTAAGCTGATAAAATGAAGTACTATCTCTAGATTCAGTTCATATTTCTCATCATTTAAATTATTTAAAATTATTAGCGTTACTTAAGAAGGTGAAAAGGTCAAAGAGAAAAAGATATTTTCATGCAGTGTTTAAAATGTTAAAAAGCTAGTAAAGATTTTTTTTTAACATTCACATTTCTCAACTGCTCTGTACTCCTAAGGCAGATGGGAAAGCGGCCCTGTGGGCATATGGAAAGTCTGAGGTAGTTACAATGACTGCTTGACGTTTCATTAACACATGTCAGTGTTAAGACTTAGTGCTCTGTATGGCAAGGATTCAATTTTAGGAAATGTTCCAGTAATTCAAGAGCTTATCAGCACATCCAGGGAAGTTGAAGAGAAGTTGACATCACATACCTAACCCATTCTGGCCACCCACAGCAAATATCTTGTCCTTTACAAACACCAGTCCATGATTCTTCCTGGGCTCAATCATTGAACACAGCTCAGTCCATCTGGGGAAAAAAGGTTTTAGTGTGCTTATTTACAAGAAGTAAAAAGATTCTAATGGGACAGGCCTGTTATCCTAAACAAATGTTCTTTGACTACTGTGTCTCATACATGTATACACCTACGATGTCTGCAAGGCTGGAAAACATTCAAGTAAGTTTTGGCTAATGCTTTTAAGGTAGTAAACTGGGGAATCTAAGCTTTTAATAAGATATATAGGAAAGAGAAGGAAACAATTTGTGTCTTTTGAAGAAATCCATTTCCCAGTTTTCAATAATTTTTGAAGAGGCAACAAAGAGTGAGGAGGAAGGATCTAAAGCGTCCATCACGTCCCTGTCCCTTACCTTGTGAGAGAGGGAGGGCCTCTCTGTGTAGACAGAGAACTAGGAGTTGCCATGGAGGTGACACTGGCTGTGAGTCTGTGATGATCCTCCTATCACCTCTGTCTCTCAAGTGCCAGGATTACAGACCCAAGCCACCATACTCAGCTAGATGTGGTTCTAAATTAACATTTATGCATAAGTAAAACAAAAACTATTAGTAACCCTCATACAATGCAGAAGTTAGTATTTTGAGGGGTTTCAGGTTGTTTTGCTGTCTAGCCCTCAGGACCTGAAACTTGCACATGCAGCCCATGTTGGACTTAAACTCTCAGTAATCTTTCTGCTCCAGTACCCCCAAAATTCAGCTTATAGACTTGCATCACCATACTTGGTGGTGTGTTTATTATTTACATGTCTTTTTTGTTGTTGTTTTACTATTTTATTTTAGAGACAACTTATTGTACAGCTCAGGCCTGCCTCAAACCAAGAACTGAGATTTTCTTAGTTCATGTTCCCAAGCTGCCGAGACTATAGGTATGTGTTACCACCTTGCCCTCACATATAAATGTACAGTAAGAACTTTAGAGAGAAAGAGAAAACATGAATGCCATTTGTGGGTCTGAGTAACTTACTGA
Organism: Mesocricetus auratus; assembly: GCF_017639785.1. Taxonomy (NCBI): domain Eukaryota; kingdom Metazoa; phylum Chordata; class Mammalia; order Rodentia; family Cricetidae; genus Mesocricetus; species Mesocricetus auratus. Next base: position 112,255,125 of record NW_024429266.1, read on the forward strand.
AAATACCAATGTAGACACTGTGATAAAGTATACTAACATGGGTAGCATTATCACACACATAACTAACACAGACCACTGGGGTGGTTACTTCTTTCTAATAGGAGTTTCTTTTGTGTATACATGCAAAGCTAAAATTTGTGACTCTGAGGGTGCTAATGGTACATAGGTGGTCTTTTACCTTTCACCACAAGGCTTCAAACAACAGGAATACTACGCATAAGTTATTTTAAACTTTTAAAAAGCTGGATTAATTTTATGACATATTCAGGGCCTTACAATCAACTGAAATATCAGCCATTTTTCTGTTGTCTGGTATTTATGTTTTTGTTTGGCTTAAAAATGGCTTCATATCCACCAACCACTACAGAGGTAATAATGGCCCTAATTTTTCAAGAAACATACACACACACACACACACACACACACACGCAGAGTAGTAAGTATTAGTGCTTCACTGCCTCTCCACATAGTAAGCTGTCACTGTATATTATGAAAAATATTTGGGTTGGAAAGTTCTATTTACACCTTTGTCCGTAATATAAACACACATGTATGTGTATTCTGAATCTGACAGTTTAGAAGTGGTGGAAACAATGTACATGTGAAGTGTGCACTTCTCAGTTTCCAACCTGATGGTTCGGTGTTTAATTTTTCTTTTTAGACTTATCATTTTATCTCAAGGTCAGAAAAGGGCATTGGCTCCCACGGACCTGGAGATACAAATGGCTGTGAGACACCACGGTGGGGTCACTGAGAACTGAGCCATCTTTCCAAACCCAGATAGAGAACACAAACGTAAAGCACACGTCCAATATAACAAAACAAACTACATGGTCAAGGTTTTTACATATTCTCAAAGCTGAATATGCAAGTAGTTAAAAAAAATACTGGCCAGGTGGAGGTGGTGGTGGCGGCGGTGGCGGCGCACGCCTTTAATCCCAGCACTCAGGAGGCAGAGGCAGGCAGATTTCTGAGTTGAGGCCAGCCTGGTCTATAGAGCGAGTTCCAGGACAGCCGGGACTGTATCACAGAGAAACCCTGCCTCAAAAACAAAAAACAAAAAACAAAAAAAACCAAAGAAAAAATAATAAAAAAATACCAAGATTACAAATTTCTTTTTCATTGTATTTATTTTCAAAACTTGTATCTGAGTAGGACCTATGTGCATATTAATGCAGAGACCAGAAGCTATCTTCATTTATAGTTCTTTGCCTTATCTGTCTTGAAAGAGGGTCTCTCACATTTTGAGCATGGGATTTAGAGGAGGTAGAGTATTAGACTGTAAAGGGGGAGGTTACCCCCTTGACTGTGGTTTAGGTTAAGGGGAGTAGATAAGCAGCTTAACTGGTACATGAGAGGACAAGAACTGGGAGCCCCACCATGGCTTGGGACAAGTACAACTTTGAAAAGTATCAGACTGCAATTCATTTCAGCCTAAGAGATTTCTTCAGTAAAAAAATTTCAAGGCAGTGGCTTTTGGTGCTAGTTCTTGGTGATGAGTTGAACAAAATGAGAATAAAACACTGCAACTGCACTTTTATTTGGGAAAGTGTTATCATGTTTTCAAAAACAGAAAGCACAAACAGATCAATATTTCATAATGAAATATTTCCCTTGTTTTCTGTTTTGTTTTTCCAGACAAGGACTCTTGTTGTCCCGCAGTCCGGCCTCAAACTCATGGCCATTCTCCTGCCTCAGTCTTATCAGTGCGAGCAGTACAGGCATGCACTACCACACTCAGCTCAACATTTTGCCTTTCAAAGAAAATATTTGCTTTCTACGAGTTAGTATTAACAAATACTAATTCAGATGTACTTTAAGAGATATGAACCCCAAGACACACCTAGTGGAATGCTTAATGCCAAGAACCAATTTGTACTACTGCTACTCAAGGACAAACATCTAATTCTAAGTTTTCCCTCCTTTCCCCTACATTTAGGAATCTGATGGACCAATCATTCATATGTGTGACAAGATCAATGTAAGGTCTCAGGCTATTCAAATGTATGTATATTCTTAAAACAAGAATTAAATTTCGGCTGGGCGGTGGTGGCACATGCCTTTAATCCCAGCACTCAGGAGGCAGAGGCAGGCGGATCTCTGTGAGTTCGAGGCCGGGCTGGACTGACAGTCTCCAAAACAATACAGAGAAACCCTGTCTCATAAAACCAAAAAAAAAAAAAAAAAAAAAAAAAGAATTAAATTTCTGTTGGGTTCCTTATACCTTTTGGCGTCTCCATCCAGTGACCTTATGGAATATAGTAACACTGACAGAATCATTTAAAATAGATACATACGTCTCTGTGGCAGGATCGTAGACTTCACAGGAACTAAGCACTCTCCCAGAAACATTGTTGCCTAAGCTTCCACCACAAACATAGATGAGACCATTGGCCTCCACCATCCCATGGCTGCAGCGCTGAGTTAGCATGCTGGGCTTCGTGTGCCAGCTTTCAGTTCTTGTATCATAGCACTCAAATAAGTATAGAGCTGAGTTTCCTATAAAAGAAAAGGCCTCAAATTAAGAAGCTGAGGACTGTGAATGTGAGGCCAGCCCGGGGTATATAATAGGACCCTGTTTCAACACCCTCCCTGGAAAAGAAAGGGCCCTACTATCTAGTCATATTTGGCTTGGCGTGGGTTGGCAGTGAAGTGACTACAGAGCTAAATAAAGAGAGGGAAGAATTTAGGTGTGTAGTTTGTGATATCGTTAAGGATCTTGGAAAACATTAAAACAAAAGGATCTGTTGAACAGATTTATTATTATTGTATTTTAGAAAAGAAATTGATTCTAAAAAAAACCAAAAGAACCAGTGTATAGTCTTCAAGGCCAGTTGTGCATGATAAGAGTTACCTAAGTTTGAAATGTCAAGGTTTTAAAAATTTATTTATTTTACGGTCACTGGTGTTTTGCCTTAACGTATATCTGTGTGAGGGTATTGGATCCCCTGGAACTAGAGTTATAGACAGGTGTGAACTGCTATGTGGGAGCTGGGAATTGAACCCCAGTCCTCTGGAAGAGCAGCCAGCACTCTTAACTGCTGCGCTATCTCTCCAGCCTTCAAATATAAAGTTTTAAAACACAGCTACACTTCTTAAATATGAAGATCTGGCAAAAGATCTTAATGTGTATGTTCACTAAGTTTTACAACTTTTACATACTATAGGAGCTCAGTAAGAATTTTGTAAATAATCCCATTAAAGGGGTAAGTGGTTTGTTGTTGTTTTTTCGAGACATGGTTTCTCTGTGTAGCTTTGTCTGTCCTGGAAGTGGCTCTGTAGACCAGGCTGGCCTTCAACTCATCATCTGTCTGCCTCTGCCTCCTGAGTGCTGGGATTAAAGATTTGCACCAACACGGCCAGGCTAGGGTAAGTGCTTTTTGTCCTTTCTAGTAAAAATAAAAAGTAACTTTATTTAATTATTTCTTTTCGAGACAGGGGCCTACTATGAAACTTTGGATGTCCTGAATCTTGATATACAGGCCAGGCTGCCTTGAGATCACAGAAGTATACCTGCCTCTGCCTCAGTGCTGGGATTAAGGCATGTAGTAGGAGGAAACAAAAACTTAGAACAAACAGTAAAAAATAAAACAAACAAAAAATTACAAGTATGCTAAACCAAAGTAAAGCATGTTCTGAGCTAATATAAAAGTCACCAAGGAAAATAAAGAGCCCTTTAAAATCCACACCTTAGGTTTACTTGGTCTTTCTAGTTTTCTTTATAAGTCCACTATGTATGTAAATACATTACTTGAAATGAGAAAAACATAAGAAATCTATTATATGCTAGTCTATTAATTTATAAAGTTATTACTCTTAGACTGTACCTAGAATATTCATTTAGAAAAATATAGACCCTAAAAATTATCAATTAGACAGGTATTTATAGGTATTTATACTTATACCCATGCCCTACTCTGATCAATAAACACAAAAATTTAAAGCAGGGCCTCAGGACGTAACTTGGTAGAGTACTAGCCTACTATGCACAAAATCCTAGGTTTGATACTCTGCCCTCGTGCCAGCGGTCATGGTGGCACAACCTTATGATTACAGCACTTGGGAGGTGGAGTTGGAAGATCATAAGGTCACAATTACCCACAGCTACATACATAGTAAGTGGGAAGGTAGCCTGTGTCCATGAGACCTGATCTCCAAACCAGCCAGCCAGCCAACCAGCCAGCTAACCAAACAGCTCCTTGTATTTTCTTAAAGCAAATGAAAAAAATTATTCTTAAGTTGGTGGTATGTGTGATCCCAGCACTCAGAAGGCTGAGGCAGGGAGATGATGAGTTCAAGATCACCCTGGGCTATAAAATAAGGTGCTAATTCAAAAAGTAGAAAGAAGAAAGAAAATAAAAAGAGCATTTATTCTTATGATACAAAGGAAACAAAGATAATACAGATTACAAGTAACATGTTCTTACTGGACCAGTGATTAAGTAAAACTCTGAAAACTTCAAAGGAAATAACATTACCTACCCAAAACAACTAATCTACAAGTAAAATGAAAATATTAACAACTAGCACTTCATCACAAAAAGAGGGCAATATATCTAGAAAGATGGCATAAATTTTTTGCTATTTTTAACTATGTGTATGTATGTCTATGAATATGCATGCAAAGTGCCTATAGATACCCTTTAGAGCTAGAGTTAGAAGTGGTTATAAGCCCATCTGATGTGGCTACTGAGAAATAAATTCAGGTCCTCTGGACAGGAAGCAGTATGTGCCTTTAATTACTGAACCAGCTTATGAGGAAACAGGCTCTAAAATGTTAACAGACATGCACTTAAATTTGTCCAAAGATTCTGGACAAATCTTCCCAAATTTTGAAAAATACAAATGCCAAGATACTTGGATTAAAATATTTCTATGAAACAAAAATATCAACAGGGTCTTACCTACTTCTGAACCTCCAGATGTATAAATCTTGCCTTCTGCAGCACAGGCAGCAAGGCTGTCTCGAGGTGTTGGAGGGCCCAGTTTGGAATACCAGCTATCCTTCACAACATTGTAGCAATCCATTCGCTTTATGGGGAAAAGCTGAGAACCACCCAAAATGTATACTACATTGTCCCAAAACACACATGCTGCATCTCTCCGTTTCTCAAAGGGGCATCGGATGTCTGTCCAGCTATAATCCTGAAACAAGACAGGACAGGAAACTTTCTGAAATGGAACCCAACATGACAAAACACAGATAAAGATAATGCAAAGAACATGGGTGTGTTTATGTACTAGACTGGACATACAAATGTTTTCCTTAAGACTATCACTCAGTTTAAACTGAGTGGTTTCTTCAAAATGTTGATTAGCTGAGGCAGAAGACGAGGAATGGACACAACTGGATATTCCATTGCTTTGAAATAAACATATCTAGTAGATCACAACTATCCTGCCTTCTGTTCCCTGTCATTCAAGCTTGAAGATTATAATGCTAAAATATGTAAAATAATTGTTATTTTTAAGAACTTATTTTTATTCTTTTTTAAAGTTTTCATTCATTCATTCATTCATTCATTCATTCATTCATTCATTCATTCATTATGATGTGTGCAGTCTTCTGCCTACATGCCAGCAGAGGGCACCAGATCACATTCAAGGTGGTTGTGAGCCACCACGTGGTTGCCTGGAATTGAACTCAGGATCTCTGGAAGAGCAGTCAATGCTCTTAACCACTAAGGCACCTCTCCGGCCCCCTATTGTTACTCTTTTTAACTATGTGTAGGTGTTTGTGTCTCTATGTTGGTATTTACATATTGCGAGCTGACTCTTTAGACAATACTATGTGCTTCAAGTAGCTGTTCTCTGCAATGATCATAAGCACCAACAGTTCCTTACAGCCTGACCACAGTGCCAATCTACTTCCTAGGTGCCTTTTCTTTTCTTTTTTGAGACAGGGTTTCTCTGTGTAGTCCTGACTCCCCTGGAACTTGTTCTGTAGACCAGGCTGGTCTCGAACGCAAGAGTTCCGGCTACCTCTGCCTCCTGAGTGCTAGGATTAAAGGCGTGCATGACCACCACCAGGCAAAAGATGCTTTTGTTTTGGTTTGGGTTTTTTTTTTTTTTTTTTTTTTTTTTGGTTTTTCGAGACAGAGTTTCTCTGTGGCTTTGGAGGCTGTCCTGCAACTCACTCTGTAGACCAGGCTGGCCTCGAACTCACAGAGATCCGCCTGCCTCTGCCTCCCGAGTGCTGGGATTAAAGGCATCCGCCACCAACGCCCGGCTGGTTTGGGGTTTTTTTGTATGCTTTTTCTTTTAGTTTATTATTATTACTCCAATTGTAACAGAAGACTAATCAGCTTGAAATCTATTATATATAAAACAAACTTAACCACTAACCAGTAGACTTCACATATGAACAATAACTGTTGTATGGAAATTTAACTTACCTTCAACCTTCATGATTTCAAAAACCAATAGCGATACAACTGATATCATATAAAAGAGACAGAACCCAAATGGGAGAAGCTAACACGTCACTTAGTATGAAGAGTAACAGTGACCACTTCGGTAGACCAAGGAGGAGGGTAAACATGCATTTTTTAAAGTTTCTATTTATATCAAACCTTTTTTTTTACATGAAAGCAGATTGAAGGTGGTGTCCTGAATAAAAATTTGTTATCATTTTGACTCCAGATACCTAATTTCACAGTAATAAAATTTTACTGGAAGATGGCAACATCTGCTTTCACTCAACGGAAACTATATGGCCCACAATACCTAAGGTACCTACTACATGTCCCTTTACCAGCTCTTTTCCTGAGCCAGGGAACTCATCTCTAGCCAGTATTCACCCTTTCCTACCGAGTGATAACTCACAGGAGATTTTGTTTTTCCTCTTTAGCGTGCATTAAATGTAGAAAACAATGGGTTTCCTTGTGCCACTTTTACACATGCTACAATGTTCTAGAGTATCGTCATGTTCCCCATTACTCCTTGTCTTCTTTTTCCATGTCCCCTGGGTTCTTCTTCTAATTTCATATCATTAAAAAAAAAGTCTACAAATGAGAAAACACACAATACTTGGTTTATCATTTTTCTATCCAAGGATGCTCCTACCCACCTACCATGTATGTGCATGGGAATGTCCCCAAAGGTATGGCATATACACTTTGTTCCTGCTGCTATCCAAAATAGCTGAAAATGATCAGGATGAGACACGAATCCAAACAATTCCCAGTCTCACTGGGCAAAGCACTGTGTGTGGATGTTATTGTTGAGGTCCCTATAAGAATATCAAACTGATATTTATATCCTGCTAGCATCTGTTGTGTCAAATGTTCATTAGATTAGAATATATCCTAACAATAGAAGGGCTGCTCTCCTAGGAAAGAAAGTGCATTGCAGGGACTTTTAACTCTTAACGATAAACACTGTTTTTAATAGGGAAAACCATTTAGTGCCTTACAGTTCGACCTATTTAAAAAGACCTGTTTGAAGCCTGGTGGCGGCGGCGGCACTTGCCTTTAATCCCAGCACTTGGGAGGCACAGACAATTGAATATCTAGGAGTTCAAGGCCAACATGGTCTCCAGAGTTAGTTCCAGAACAACCAAGGCTACACAGAGAAACCCTGTCTCAGGAAAACAACAGGAACAAAAAAATCCAAAACAAAACAAACCTCAAAACTTTAAGTCAGTTAAGTTTTACTGCGAATGTCATTGCAAAGTTGTGTTTAGGTGCGGAGAATAGGAAAACAAGGGCAGGAGAGATGGCTCACTGGTTAAGAACATTAGCTGCTCTTCCATAGGACCTGGGTTCAATTCCCATCACCGACATGGCAGCTCACAATCGTCTGTAACTCCAGTTTCAAGGGACCCAACACCCATGGCAAAATGCCAATGCACTAAAAATAATAATAAATATTTTAAAAAGAAAATAGGAATAAGAAAGGGTATGAAAAGCAAGGTATAAGTATACATGACTGCTCCTGGCAGCACCGATCCATTCCCAAGAGAATGATGGGCACCAAAGACACTCCACATGGACCTTCTTTTCTTCTTGGCAAACCTGCCTATTGGGCAAAGAGCTGTCCTTGCCTCGACTGCTGACAGTAAGCATGTTGTCCAATCCAATCAGGACAAGCAAAATAGAAGGAAAAGTGACTGCTGAACCTTGCCAAGACAGGGTAGGACAGTCTTTTGAATTGTTCTGCTTCTGAAAATAGTCTGTCAGATATTCTAAGCCTATAGCCAATACTGGTTGCCCCAACATTGTAGAAAGAGTTTGGGTGACTGTCTAGACAGCCAGTTTTATCTGTCTTTTCTTGCATCTTTTGGAAGTCCCTTGCTTGCACTTCCTGCTTACTCAGGTAATATTATTTTCCTTCTAAGGTCACAGTTACTATCTCTCATATATTAACTAGGGCATGTTAGGTACAAGACTTAAGACAACAGGACAGCTATTAATCTCTGTAATCTGCCAATTCAGTGTGTTTTTCTTGATGTTGTTCTTGTTGGTTGCAGTTCCATTTTTATTTATGTTATTACCCTTTCCTGAACAATACTTGATAACTGTTCTTTTTGTTTTTGAGACAGGGTTTCCTTACAGCTTTAGAGCCTGTGCTGGAACTTAAAGGCTGGCCTAGTACTCAGAGATCTGTCTGCCTGTCTGCCTTTGTGCTCCCCCCTACCCCAGTGCTGGGATTAAAGGTGTGTGCTACCACATCTAGCTATAATTGTTCTTATTGTATAGTTTTATATTGGGTTTAGAAGCTTTTTTTTTTTTTTTTTTTTTGGTTTTACGAGACAGGGCTTCTCTGTATTGTTTTGGAGGCTGTTGGTCCAGCCCAGCCTCGAACTCACAGAGATCCGCCTGCCTCTGCCTCCCGAGTGCTGGGATTAAAGGCGTGTGCCACCACCGCCCGGCTAGAAGCTTCTTATTTAGACAAAAAAGGGAAGTGTTGTGGGAACACATTCTGCCAATAGCCTTGGGGGTACCAGCCTTAGGGAGTGGCTTCTTGGCTGCGGACTTGACAACTTAAAGGTGGGGGGGGGCACGACAAAATTTTGAACTCTCATGGGTGGTCATCGTGAAGCAGGCAGCTTGATGTTGACGCTCTTTACTCCTGGCAGAACGACTGAATGAAGGCGGATCAGTGGCGTTGGTGGCATCTAATTGATTCTGTATCAGTGTTTTCCCCTATCCTATACCTAAATAAACTCTTGAGATCCCCCTTAAACAGACTCTTGCGGCTTTCTTGTTGTATGTATCCTAATTTTGTCAACTGGACATAGGTTTGAGGGGTTACTAAGATCAGATTAGGCTTGTCTATGAGGGACTGTCTTCACTGTTAATTAATCTAAGAGGGCTGGTCTAGCCTACTGTGGGATCATCATTCCCTGGGCAAGTGGTCCCAGGCTGAGTAAAGAACTTTCTAATCAGGAGCTGGAGTACAAACCAGTAATCGTTTTCTTCCATGTTTTCTACTTCCTGCTTGAGTGCCTGCCCTGATTTCCTCACTGATAATCTGTAGGCAGAAATAAACACCTTCCTTCCCTAAATTGTTTCTCGTCATAGTACCTTACAATAACAACAGAAAGGAAAGTAGACCATCAGGTTAGTCACATTTTTACTGAAAAGTTTCTTTAAGGTGCAGTTACAACACAACACAAAGCAACACATTTCAGAAGGTAAGAATTTTAGGTACTGGACCAAGGTGGGGTGGAGGATATGAGATAAAGTCCATTGTTGTAGAATATTGTTTTAAGGTGTGTTACTTTTGTTTATTCTCTGGAAAATTTGTTTAATGATGCAAAGATGTGTTTGATTAAATAAAATTCACCTGCAATTAGGAGGCTGGGTCAGCAACCAGCTGAGAGGAAGTGGTAGGGAGGAGCCAGGTGGAGAAGGGTTTTTAAGCAGGGGCAAGGAGAAGCTCCTGAAGAGACTTCAGAAGGAAAGGCGATAAGCTACTTGCTATGCAGCTTCTCTGAGGAGCAGAATTCCACCTCAAACTTTGAATCTTTAGAGGGACAGAGATTTAGGTAAGTTCCCTTCATAGCTGTGAAAGTTGGTACCTGAGAGAACAAAATTCCCTCAGGCCGCAGCTCTTGGTGATAGCGGCAGAGCTACAGTTGCTGATTCAACAGCTGTGGTGTAAAAGGCTGAAACAATGTAAAAAGAGAACAGCTACAATCGGTGTGTTGGGAAGATAACTAGAAGGAAACCGAGGTGGACAGCAAGGTGGCTCAGCTGGTTACGATGCTTGTTGCTGAGTCTAATGACCTGAATTTCACCTGGGTAAACTCACACAATGGGTTTATGTGAGTTCATGCTGGAACACACAGGATGGAAAGACAGAACCAAATCCCCTAAGCTGTTTTCTGATCTCCACATGCATATCATGGCATGTTCATCATTACACCCCACCTCACAAATGAACATAAAAAGACTGAAACTAACGTAGCAATTTTTGTAAGGTCTTTAGGGAAGGCAGAGCACAAGAGAGTCTGTTCCAATCTCTACATGAACATGAAGGTATAATGTGTCTACTGAAAAGACTCAGGTAGAACATCTACTGCGAACAAGCTAGAAAGAATAGCTCATGCCTGTAAGCTTCATACTAATAGCTGAGGAAGCCAATGGTTACCCATTATGATTCCTGTCACATTCCAGTAATGTCAGATGCTGGAGTTCATAGCAAGAGTCCATTCTGTATGGCTCTTATGAAAGTCAGTCTGTCTCTGACTTTGAGACAGTTTCACTGTGTATCCCTGGCTGGCCTCTGCCTTCAGAGTGCTGGGATGAAAGGCGGGCGCCATCACACCCAGCTTAAAAGTCACTTTCAAAAAGGCAATGCCACTTTCCTTTAAGGTTTACTCCTTAGCTTTTATACACGTTCTTTCAATAGCACACACAATATATAACTGGCAAATTCCACTCTCACCACAGGGTAGAACCGTGTCCTCAGCCTTGTTAGAGAGGAGGTGGCTATCATTCTGTGAGATAGAAGTGGTGCGATAATCTTTGGCAAAGAGTACTTCTAATGGGTCGAAGATTAAAGTTTTTTTTTTTGAAGATACAATTTTTTGAGGGGGATGTGCATGTTTATATTTAGATCCTACCCCATAAGGCCAAGTAATAAAATTCCCTGTGAAATGTCATAAGTGTTGTATTTGTTCATTCTTCCTCACACACTTGGGTCCTTACAACAGACCATTCACTAACCTCATATTTGGTTTCAGTGAGAAAATGCACTCAGAGTTTGTAATTCCAGCACTTGGGAAGTTGAGGCAGCAGGATCAAGGAGTTCAAGGTCAGCCTGCTCCATACAAAATGGAGGGAGGGAAGGCTCAGAACAAACCTTTGAATCCTGCATGACAGATGGTTATATAGTTTTCTACCTTTGTAATATATGAGCACAGGACCTCTGCTGGAGTTATCATTTGTTTTCTTGCCAGAAAATATGCTAGATCCCTTCTCTATGGCACAGTCTCCCTTTCCTTCAGCACAGGAAATCGGTTAAATGAAGCTCTTTATAAAGTTCTAAGCCTCAGCTCATCATTTAGGAATCCAAGTAAAAATCGGCCAATTAATTTAACCTTTATTTAGGAATAGTACCATAATACATTGCCATGCTACAGTTGAGCATACAAACAGAAACACAACACTGAATACAAATAATTCTTTCAGCAACCACTAAGCACTTGAAAACTAAAACATAGGTACAAGATGGGAAAAGGGGAGAAGCTTTTTACAATTTTTGCTACCACCTTTTTGTCATAAATTAACATAAACATTTGCCTTCTGACACAAGGAATACCAAAGAGGCTTATAGGGGAGCTGATGGGTAAATCAATTAACAAGCACTGCTTAAAACTTGAAACTTACCCTCTCTTTTGGCTAGTAAAGGTTCCCATGAATAAGTGAAAATCTTTTTCATACTTCTGAACATACTTAAAGAATTTTAAAGTAAACCACCCCCTCATTGTTACTTCTTATTAGGCAGTTTATTATTTGACTGATGATGTAATATTCACTTGAGCACCCCAAATAAGTAATAGCTTATAATTAAATCATGGTATCTATTTAATATTAGACAAAATTAGGGCAAATCAATTATATACTAAAATGTTTTGACAATAACAACTGGCCAAAGTTTTTCAAGATGAGCTTTTATAACAGAAAAGACAGGAGATAGCTCTTCTAAAAAGAAACTGTAAGTACATACTATAAATAGATTATAACAGTGCTTAGCTGAGGGGAATAAGAAATAAAAGATGGAATGACGATTTTTAAATAACTAGGTAATTCCTCCATTATTTGAGTTTTCAACATTAGAAGTCTAAAAATTTGTGGTTGAGTACAAAAGAAGGCATTTTAAAGAACAAAGCAAGGCATCGAGTGAGAATTCTGAAGTTACAGTCTCAGTGCCAGGGCTGTGCAGAATATCCATCTTTTTTCAACTGTCCAATAAAAAACAACACCAAGGAAAGCGTTAGATTTATCCTCATTTGTCTTATTCTAGCAATGGTGCTCCAGGTCCCAAATGATTCTTCTGGTCTATCATATACACCAGAATAGCCCTTTATTTATTTATTTGTTTCTGTTTTCTGCCAGAATTAGGTTTATTCCACCCCCCTCCCCTCCGCAAGGCAGGGTTTCTCTGTGTAACAGTCTTGGCTGTCCTGGAACTTGCTTTGTAGACCAGAATGGCCTTGAACTCACTGAGTTTTGCCTGTCTCTGCCTCCCAAGTGCTGAGACTAAAGGTTTGTGCCACCATCACCTGGCCTATTTTTTTTAACTGCCTAAAAAAAAAAAATCACAGCTAGGATTTAAGGGTGAACTATGATTACCATACGAAAGCTGTAGTTTGTAAAAAGTATATATCATTTAAACTGCTAGGATTTCACCTTTCTTCATTCAAAAGGATACTGAAAATTTAAAAAACAAATTATCACTTAAATTTCAACAGGCTTAACCTCAGCTGGTATGAAATGGGTATGCATGTGTGATTAGTCTTTTAAACACACTAAAAAAATTGTGTTTACTGGCTTGTACTATACAGGCCATGATTCTCATAGCAGCCATCTATTTTCTAATGTGAAAGAAACCATATCTAAGCCTGTATTTTGAGGTTGGAGGGATGGTTCAGAAGTAATTTCCAGATGACAACACTCTAACAGGGACTAACAAATGATAGTGAATGTGATCCTTTTCTTGGGGAGGTATTTTTGGTATCTAACAGCACATCATTACTTTCTGGGTTATGACATTAAATGTTCTCAGGAGAAGCTATTGGAGAGTTTCTCTATAAAATAGAATAAGAACCAGCAATAATGGTAACTCCAATTATCACTGAAGCAGGGCCAGATATGGTCTTAACTGGACCAGACTGATACAAATTGTAAATTTGGCATATAGCTAACGTGCTGACTAGGGCTATCTACCTACTAGAGGGAATGTCTTGTCAACTGCCAGAGAAAATGATGTCATGACTTGACCTCCAGATTCTCTTGACTCTTAACTCCACACCATAACACAAATTTTAGGGAACCTGGATCAGCTCATCTTTAGAAATGTGATCACAGGCAAATACTGTTGATGCCCCTGGAGACCAAGACAGTGAGGAATCCTCAATGTCTTAGTGAAAACAGAAGATGAGCTAGGTAAGAATACAGTGTTGGTTACTTTAACGGCCCTACTTGTCCATCCATTGTCACCATGGGTCTAGAGCAAAGGTTGGAAAACAACAATCTAAAGGGCAAATCTAGTCCATCATTTGTTTTTGTAAATAAGATTTTATGGATAAAACTATGCCCACTTGTTTACATACTGTTTATGGCTATTTATCTTCTAAAACAACCTAACTGAGTAGCTGTGGCAAAGAATATGGTCTGCAAAGATGACAATATTTTCTCTGGTCATTTTGCAAGTCTGCCAAACCCCTGGTCTATAGAATGTTGGTGTATGCAGGACAGATTAATGCCCCAGATCTTCCTACATAGCAGACAGGATAGATCTGGCTGTTCCTTTTAAACTCCAGAGCAGAAAGCCTCTAATAAGTGGAACAAGAGTGGTAGTACAGCCAGCAGCTCAGGTCACCCTGTGTTTCTGGGGCAACCGATGCTTCCTTTATATGGCTTCAAAACGTCCCAGTATGATCACAGTGCACACCTGGGGTTATGGGGCAAATAAAGCAACTTTGGATGACTCATGATCTGCTCCTCCAATTGGTATTAATGTACTGGAAAACAGACTAAAAGTATTAACTGTTTCTAGATGGTTGGAATCCATCTTTGTTTCTTTGTGACAACACTTTCCTAAATTGTCTAGAATGACAATGTATTATAATTACTAAAGAAAGAAAAGCACATCTAGCCCAGAAGCTGATTTTCACTGAAGATAATCATCTAATAAAAGCAAGGACATTAGAATGAGTATATTAACTTGAAACAAAGATTAAACTTTGTTTCTTCTGCAGTGGTTCCTTTTAAAGGACTCTAGCAGTTTTAGGGGACATTTGAAATCTAATTCTCAATTTTCTTACCCTATAAAACAACAATAACCAGGCAATCAATCACTACGTACCACATGAGATATGCTAGTGTCTATATGTGATTGGTCCCTTCAAAATAAAAATTGGAAAAAATTAGTTACCTTTGGGTTAAAATATCTACAGGACTGTGGCTGGGAGCCTCCGAACAGAGCTATGCGGTAATCATGTTTCTTTCTTCTAGGTCGTGTGCCACCTGCAAGCTCTTCTCGATCCTCAGGAGACAGTAGATGGTACCTCATTCCACCTGCACAAAATACATGGTAACTCTTTAAGAGCTTCAGGTATTAAGTCAATGGTTTGAAAAGTAAAGTAGGACTGGAGAGATGATTCAGAGGTAACAGCATTGACTGTTCTTCCAGAGATCCTGAGTTTAATTACCAGCAACCATATGGTAGCTCACAACCACCTATAATAAAACCAGATGCCCTCTTCTGGTATGCAGGTAAACATGCAGACAGAACACTGTATAAATAATAAACCTTTTTTTTTAAAAAAAAAAGTGAAGTAGTTCTTTATTTTAATCCCCCTATAACTTAAAATTATTTTTGTTCCCTCTAGTGTTCTAGGAAGAAAGAGGAAAGAAGCAGAATAAAAATGTCCAGGAATCCTCATCTACTACCCTCAGCAATCAATATGGCTAAGACTCACTCACTACACTACACTCACTCACTCACTCCCTATCAGTGGGTTAGCTGGTTACTCAAGAGTAGTTGTTAAAATAATAATTACTGAAATCTAGATCTCTTAGACCCAGTGCTCTCAATCTATTTCTCATGAAATAAGACCTCACTGTGTAGCACAGGAAGCTGTCCTTTAACTAGTAACCCTCTTGCCTCAGTTCCTTAATGCTGAGGTAACAAATGTGTGTCGTTACCATCAGCTCTGTTTTAACTGCATACTAAAATCACATAAGCAATCTCTATACCTGGTTCCTACTGCAGACCAATTAAAATCTCTAGTGCAGGCAGCCAGTATTTGGTGTGTTAAAGGGACCCCTCTTGTCATGTAAACGTGGTTCAAATAGCAGCAGCTTCAGAACCTGGAACTTTGCTAGAAACCCACTATCTAAAAGGTACCAAACTATCACCTGTGTACTTACCAATCCCAAGTTACCTCAGATGTACATAAAACTTTTGAGAAGGACTATCTTAGATCAAATGCAACAAAGATTCCAAACTATTAAAGATCTTCATAATTTGGTTGATTCACATAATCAAAACTGTTTAAGATGTCATTTTAAGTTAGCATGGGAAAAATGGATTGTCAATGTTATACAATACAGGAAAAAAAACTATTTCCTACCTCATATTTTCTTCTCTACAAAAATTGGATTTTGAAAAAAAATCTCACAAATATTGGAAAGGACAAGTGGCAAACTAGGGAAATATTATATAAAATTACAAAGCTATCCTATTAGTAAGATTAAGTTCAGCAATTTCACCAAAAAGTAGATAAAGTACCTAGATACAGTTTACAAAAATAAGAACAAACACAATTCTTAAACATGTTTGACTATTTCCCACACTTTTTCACTCAGATTTGCCAAGATCAAACAGTTGAGCACAGGGCTATGAGAGCCCAAACTAAGGTGCCTGCCCACTCCACACACAGCTCCATTTATTAGTCTTGTAAGGACTTGCTCTTAACTGATTCATGGGCAAAACTACAAACTCAAGAACACTCAAAGATAACATAGAGAACACAGGAACATAGATGAGTTCAAAGGCATCAGAATGACCGACCACCTGAGAATAGTTATTATATCACACTCATTAAATAAGAAATCAGAATAAGTAGGGACTCGTCAAAACTAAAAATAGCTGAAATATAAGGTGTAAAAAGAAAAATTAAGGTAAGTTATCAAACAAGGACCAAGATGGAGACAGAACTAAAGATAAGGACAAAAGCAATATTTAATGGCTGGAGAACCACAGTACTAATAAAGAACTTAGAAATCAAAGACTCGAAAGAGAAAATGCTCAACCTGATCCTATAGAAATAAACACACATTACTGTAAACTTTCAAAACACCAGGATTAAATAAAACACTATACTGACCTTACATGAGGAATTAAAATCAAATTAGCACTGAATTCTCAACATTAATATTAGCATCCTGCAGATAACAGAAGGGCATTCAAAAGTTTAACTACAAGACTGTCTTCAACATGTGTCGTTTAACTAGCTTCAATGTGTTCTAGTGAAATAAACATGAGATTTATCACCTCTTCAAGTATTTATCAATTATCAGGAACCCTTTAGAAGATGTGTTCCATCAAACAGAATGAAGAAAGGGAGTCAAGAATAACAGGTCACACCTGTAACCTCAGCACTCAGGAGAAGGAAGGCAGGAGATTTTGAGTATCAGGCCAACCTGGGCTTCACAGTGAGAGAAACTTTGTCTCAAAACAAACAAACAAAAAAAGAAAACCTTGTACTCGGAAGAGAACTCCAGGATGGTAAAGACCCAGGCCAAGAAATGTACATCAGGTCCAACTTAAAGGGCATGCAGCCCTGTTGGAATAGGCAGAAGGAAAGCACTGAAAGGGATATTAAAGAAAAAGAAACAATGGGTAACTTGAACAATTTTATGAAGTGATATTTTATGAAAGTATTTAGCACTTCTAGGTTGAGAAAATAAAAAAACAAATGATAAAAATCAGCATATTAAGAAAATCTATTTACAAAAAAGAAATGTCAAGATGGGACACTATTTTGTTAAGTAAAATAAAAAGGAAATACTATGAACAAAGTACATGAAAGCTATTGTGCACAAATTAGAAAAGGCCTCTGTGTGTGTGTGTGTGTGTGTGTGTGTGTGTGTGTGTGTGTGATCTTTACTTTTTCACTATAAAATAAGGGCTGAGGTTAAGGCTAGTGAGTCTGATCCACTGAATGGGTTTTAGTCCAGTTTGACCATGTGATACAAATATAAAAGGGTATGAAGGCAACTTACTTATCACCATTTTAAGGCATTCCGGATTGTCTTGAATAAGTGGTTCAGCTTGTACTGTTTTACTTAAGAAATTCTTCGATATAAGAGGAAATCTGACTTTAGCAAGGATATCAACCATAAATGGCTGGCGATTAGGCTCATCATATTTTAACCACCTCACCGCAGCATCATAAACCTAAAGTGAAAAAACAGACCAGTATAGTTCTGAGATGGCAGCAACATTCCAAACATCTATTTTTACTCTCACACTGAAAAGGGGACAATTACTTATTCTCAGTATTTTGTACAAACACTTGTTTGCATTCCTTAGTACCTCAAACACCTTAAACACTGCATTAGTGAGCCTTATAGGCAGTATGTTTGCTGTAACTAACTACTAATACACATAGTGATAAGAAAGATGTTAACACTGTGATTTTAAAAAAAGATTTATGGGGCTAAGGAGATGGTTCAGCTACTAAGAGCACATACTGCTCTTCCCAATAGCCTGAGTTTGGTTCTTGGCACCCATGTCAGACAAGTCACAATGGTCTCTAACTCCAGCCCCACGAGATCCAATGCCTCTGGCATCTAAGGGCACTTGTACACAAGTGTACATATTCAAACATACATACATGTAATTAAAAATAATAAAAATACAATTCTGTAAAAAGACTTATTTTTACTTATGTCTACATATGTATGAGTCTCCATGTGTTGGTGGGTACTTGCAGAGGCCAGAAGAGGTTATATTTTTTGCAGCTGGAGTTACACGCAGTTGTGACTGATCCGATGTGGCTGCTGGGAACTGAACTCTTTGGGAAGAGCAGCAAGTGCTTTTAACTAGTCATCTCTCGAGTCTGAGAGAGGGGGGGAGAGAGAGAGAGAGAGAGAGAGAGAGAGAGAGAGAGAGAGAGAGAGAGAGAGAGAGTGTGTGTGTGTGTGTGTTTAAAACAACAAACCATAGCCTCCTTTTCAGAAGCGATCATGATACCGAAAGAAGTCTATTGGCCAGTGATAGCTCCAACATATGCCCAGGACCAGGAACACAGGTCTTCCATTCCAGGAGAAAGAAGAATCATTTATTTTAACCTTGTATTTCTACACTATGAACCAACAGACTTACCTGCTTCTAGAAGATTTAAGATATATAATTCTATATTTAATAAAATATAGGATATTTGTAAGAAACTACTTTCAAAAATGATACTGTAGCACTCATTTAACTGCAATGAGCAAGTCCAAGCTCATTAATATAAGCTAATTTATAAATCACTAAACAGCATCAACAACTTATTCCATATACATACTCATCTACTACACATATGTTTGAGCTAGTTAATAAATTGAGGGACAGGAACTTTAAAGACAGGCTTTTTATTTTACAACATATTTAGATTGCCTTTTGGTCTTCTGACTAAGATCAAGTACAGAACAGATTTAGATTTAGATTTAGTGTTCTCTGCACCCAGTCACTGTAGTAGGAAGCCTCTGTTATAACCAATGAGTTAGCATGTCTGTTAATACCATACTACTTTAATATTTCTTTCTTTGGTGTTTATCTAGAACTATTTTCCTTTCCATCACCCCATAAAGGAGACCACATTGTATTAAGTCAATAAGTCACCTAAGGATTTTTTTTTTAACAGTTCTGAACTCTAGTCAGGTAAACTGTCCTCAATTTCAACTGTTTGATCTCTTGTACATTAACCTAGTGTTATGCTTTTTGGGGAGGGTGACAACAGTGATTGTCTTAGGTTTCTATTGCTGTGATAAAACACCATGACCACCAAAAGCTTACTGGCTTGTTCAGTTTGCTTATACATACCAGGACCATCTGCCCAGAGGCTACACCACCCAGGGAGCTAGATCTTCCTGTACCAATCATTAATCAAGAAAATGTCCCACAGACCTGCCTACAGGCCAGTTTTATAAAGACATTTATTTTCTCAAGTAGGATGCCCTTTTTCCAGATGTGTCTAGGTTTGTGTCAAGCTGACAAAACCCATCCAAACCAGTGATCTGCTGTTTTATTACATCAAGTGAGCAAAGCCAGTTAATTCTGATGACAGAACTGATGTGTTCCCCCCATGTATTTATTTATTTATTTGTATTTATGTGCATTGGTATTTTGCCTGCATGTATGTTTGTGGGAAGGTGTCAGGTCCTCTGGAACAGGAGTTGTAGACAGTTGTGAGTTGCCATGTAGGTGCTGGGAATTGAACCCAGATCCTCTGGAAGAGCAGCCAGTGCTCTTAACCACTGAGCCATCTCTCCAGCCCTGAGAACTGATGTTTTCATCTTCATTTTGTTTCTCTTAAGATAAGATCACATTACACTCTAACTGATTTCAACATCTTGGGCTCAAGTAATTCTTCTACTTTAGCCTCCTAGGTAACTGAACTTTAGGCACATCGCTATACATATAGCACTGGTTTTTGCTTTTTGTTTTTACTTTTTATCTAGTCAAATCCTTCAACTTGAAAATTCTGTTATGAACAAAACAGAGCAAAAGTAACATGGCTTAGTGGAATCTTGTTTGTTTTTTTTAAAGAAAAATAGCAACTCAACATATGATTATCAGTACACTCACTTTGTATTGCAGCGATAACAAATTACTATAAACTTAGTGGCCTAAAATAGAGAAGGATGTGGGGCTATTTAAAAAATATAATGGCCTTGTGAGTCTATTATGGTCATACAACCTGCTCCTAAATACCTTTGGCGAATTTACACTCCTAACACTTAAACTGGTGGTTCTAGAAAACAGAATACAAATCAAGTCATGCTGGGCTAAAATCAAGGTCCCAAAAGGGCTTCCCGCAGGCCCCATAGGTCAAATTACTTCCTGACCATTTCCAGTCTCTCATCACCTATCTGTATAGTGTGGATCTCCTCCACCTCCAAAGCAGCAATGATTGATCAACTCTTTTGTACACTGTACCCTCTTCAACAACTAAGGACCCTTATGATTATAAAATTATAATTATAACCTACCCATCCTCCCATCCTCATCCTGGTCACATGCTCTAAGCTCCTTATTACATGTAAGGTAATGTAAGCTCAGGGAATCTTCTGGGGGAGGCACTGATGTGCCTAACATGATACCCAATAGTTTTATCTCTACCATGCAGTTTGTAGTTCAGATAGTCATGACTGCTCCAATGAGAAAGGCTTTGTAATAATGTATTATTAGAAAGAACACATTCTTTCCTAACACGAGAATTTTGTCGTCATATATTAAAACATCATGTAGAAGAAATTGGTAAAGAATTTTCTACCAATGAATATCGAAGAAGACAATACAGTTACCTGATCCTCTGCTCTCACAGTCAGAGTGTCCTGGCTAAGAAGCTGGGTTACTCGTTTGACATCAAGTTGTAGAAATTCATCAGTTTTGTAGACTTCAGTAAAATGCTGATGAATGAAGTCATCCGCTGTGGCTTTCAGTTCAGGGCAGTCCAGACACTCTGCAAGCACACTTATCCCTAAACACAGAGAGAAACCAAACCCAATAACACAAGAAAATGCTTTTAGAGAAACCCCATCTCAATAGATTAACCATTATCTCAATAGATAATGCAGGAAAATCTCAAATTTAAGTCTAGTCTGGACTATAGAGTAATACCCTGATTAAAGAAGCACTAAGAAAAACCAAAGTTATATGCACATTTGTACATGCACACACACTTGTTCTTTGTTCAAAGTCGGCATTATGGGACTCCTATTTCTGGGAAGCTTCTACCCTTTTTTTCTTACTGATCTCAAATTTAAATAATAAAAATTAATCTCTATTTCTGTGTGTACACTAGCACTAACTCATAAAGACATCACAGCTGGGACCTTTCCAGCTGTCTGAGGCTAGCGGCTTCAGGCTCACTGCTTCTGAAGACAGCTTGGTCTTGTCTTTAGTTTTCCCAGCTACGAATCCAATCCTGATGCTGTTCTTTGAGCTTTCCTTTTAACCAGACTTTGAAAGGTTTTCTTACTCTTTGAGCAGGATGCTTAAATCAAGAAAGACTGAAAATAAATTTCTTTCTAAAAAGTGCTTCGGTCACATTCCAAAGATTCTAATTTATTGTGTTATTATCATGTTTTTTTAATAGCTTGTAATTAGGTCTTTAATACTTCTTTACAATTCTCTTTTAAATTATGCAGTTAAATTTCCAAGTGCTAAAGTGCTAAAAATGGTGCTGGAGACAGCAGACGCCCTTCTGAAGAAGTCTTTTGCCTTCCTGCACTGCTGTTCTGGGTCAGGCCTGTGTTTCTTTCCTTCTAGGGGCTGTATGTTTTCTGGTGCTGCTGATCAGTATTTGTAAACACTCCAAGGGAACAAATGCACTATTCTCTGATCACAGTATAAAACACTCTGGGATAGCTATCTAAACAAGTTTATTGTTTAAATTCAACTTTTGCGGTATGGGCAATTTTATGAGTTATGCATCACAACCTCTCAAATTCCCTTTCTGTTTAAATCAACAAAAGTCAGGGGCTGGAGAGATGGCTCAGCAGTTAATAGCACTGAGTTCAATTCCCAGCAACCATAAGGTGGCTCACAACCAAGATCTGGTGCCCTCTTCTGGCCTCCAGACATACTTTCAGGCAGAACACTGTATACAGAATAAATAAATCTTAAAAAAAAAAAAAAAGTCATCTTATTTTTCTGGGCATGGTAGCCCACGTCTTTAATCCCAGCCTTCAGGAGGCAGAAGCAGATGAATTTCTGTAAGTTCAAGACCAGCCAAAACTATAGATCCTGTCTCACAAAACAAAACAGCTCATTTTACTACCACTAAAAAAACTAGCTAGGGTATTCTTATTGATGGTACTATCATGATCCAATAATCTCTCAATGGTTGAAGACTAAATCTTTAAACATAGAAGTCATTTTGTGGGACACTTCATAATAGGATAGAAATAGTAGTTTCTTTTGGTAACCTATCACTTACCTCTAAAATTTTATAATAATTTTTTGGTGGTAAGTACATGTAACAAAATCTACCACCAGTCATGTTTAGTATACTCATGTCATCCTGGCGTGATTATTATCTAGCTCCAGAACATTTTATCACCTCAAATCTAAGATCTTGATTTTTAAAGATTAAAAAAAAGATCACTAGGATATGTCTAAGAAATGTCTTAGTTCATGAGTCAGTCTGAAAAGGTCTTTAAGGTTCAAATGACTTTTCCTTTGCAGCTTATTGACATTTTTGCTTCTTTTATCTGCTCCTAGAGCTCCTGCTTCATATTAGTGCCCTGTTTCTTCCTCTAATGGCCCTTTCCTCTCAGTAATGGCTTCCTTTTATTTATAGTGTTATATCATGAGATAGTTCCCCAGTGATCTTTAGTTTGAATTTTAGGGGGCATCTACTTTACTGTTCAATTTGGTTAAATGTCAAGACTGGAAAACCATAGGGTTTTTGCCCCTTCAAATATCTTTTCTGTATTATTATTATTGCCACTATTATCATTATTATTATTATTTTGGTTTTTCAAGACAGGGTTTCTCTGTATAGTCTTTACTGTCCTGGAACACACTCTGTAAACCAGGCTGACCTTGACCCACAGAGATCCACTTTCCTCTGCCTCCTGAATGCTGAGATTAAAGGTGCATGCCACCACCACCCACCTTATCTTTTCTATTTATAATTTTCTTTCTATTCCTCACAGGAGCTGTTCATTTTGGCTGTTTAGTGTGATTTTTTTTCTAAGACTACTAGGTTCCCTTGAATTTTGTATGATTTTGTTTTGTTCTGCTCTTTTGAGACCAGGTCTCATTATATAGCCCTGGCTAGCCTGGACTACCTATAGAAACAAAGTTGGTCTTGAACCTGCCTCTGCCTCTCAGTACTGGATTACAGGTGTGCATTATCATGTCTGGCTGAATTTTGCCCAATTCAATCAGTTGCCATGGGTTTCCTCTGCACTTGTGGAAGTTAGATTGGCAAGATACTTTGAACAGCAGAGAAGCAAAAAGAAATCTTGGGAAGTTCTCTAGCTGGCTGGCAGTGACAGCTATGCTCAGATACACAGAAAGCAGGCAGAAGCAGGTCCTCTCACCCTGCCTTTACCAAGTACCTGAGGGACTGTAAATGGCTCAGAGTCACTGTCCCCTGTGGTATCCTGTCTCTTTCAGCTTTGTCACGCCCACGCCAAGAGAAGGAAGAGGCTAGCTAAACAGCACTGTAAACTATAGTACAGAAATGGGTTCTCAGTCCAGAGGGTCCCACATACTCAGATGGATAACAAGCAGTATTTATTTCCTAATCTAGGGTCTACCATGTTGACCTTTGGCTAACTAAGAAATTCCATCATTATGTTTACTCCATAGCTATTCGTCCTCCACTCCATCAACTGCAGGTCCTTCTCTGGATACCAGACCAGCCCCATTTTTATTTCTACTGCTTGATTCTTATTCTTTTCTGCAATTACCGTTTCCTTTCTGACAGCCTTCCAAGCTTTTTCCTCCCTAGGCTCACAGTACACGTGCTGGAAGGAGTACAAAGTGCCCTGAGAGAAAACAGCACAGGAAAAATTGGACGGAAGAGGTCCAGGCATCTCCAGAAACCCTCTGCCCAGCCTTCACTTTCCTGTCATCAGCACCCCCATCTTTCCCTGGAGTCAGAAATCTCAGTGTTAACTAGGTTTCATGGCCCTGTTTTCCTTGGTCCTACTTTTTCTCCATGTTGTCCTGGACCTCCAGCCTTCTAGGAATTACAGTATGGGTGGGAAAATGTAATTACAAAGAGCTGAGTACTTGTCTGCTACCAGTAAGGATCATCTCACAGTAAAATGGGTACGATACCAAGAAATATCTGGGTTACTTTCTCTGCTTCATTCGAGGACAGATTGCTTACTTGAGCAATAGCTCAAACGAAGATCTACAGCAGGTCCTCAACTAGTATCTTCATTTATGATTTCTGTTTCCTAATCCAAAACCTATTTGACAATTGAGAGACAGCATAGTGTACTAAACAAGCATCAGATTACTCAAACTTTATTTCCAGTTCACTCATGGAGTGACTATCTGACTTCAGGGACATTATAAACATGACCTGTTTTCTTAGCACATTATGAGCCCTAGAAGACAAATGTTCATTCATGTTTTCATATAAAACTACTATGAATAAATAGATGGAGTCCTTGTTGCTCGAAGACCAGGGAGGCAGAGGCAGGTGGACCTCTGAGTTCAAGGTTGCCTAGTCTACAGAGTGAGTTCCAGGACAGCCAGAGCTGTTACAGAATGAAATCCTGTCTTGAAAAAACAAAACAAAAAACAAGCAAAAAGTCATACTACATTTTAGAAAGTAGTGACATAGTATTTATTGAGCTTATTGCTACCCAGGCTATTATGTGCTTCTTTATAAGTTTCTTTTAAATTTTATTACCAAAAATGTTTGAAAGGACAGTATCTTTAAGGTTAAATGAAGATTCTTACCAATATGGTTTTTTCTTTATTTAAATACACAATGAAGATTTTTTGTTGTTGTTGTTTTTGAAAAAAGAGCCAGGAATCTGGTATTTCTTACCAAGACAATTTGAGGCATCCACTTGTTCCTTCAAAAAATCAACACACATTTTCTTCACAGGTTCAATCTGGTACTGATTTGCTGCATCTAATAATGACTGAACATTGTTGCTATTCACAGAGATTCTGTAAGTTAAAGGGAATATTAATTTCACACAGTATTATTGTAGAATCCTTCCAACTCTCCCATTACAGTTTTTTGTTTTAAGGAATCAGGAGCAAACCAATTTGTTACAACAATGCTTTTCTGTGGCAGACCCCGATTTTACTCTCCAAATACAGTGGCTCTTCTTTCTCACCTAGCAGTATAAGCAAACTCCACCAGTTGTTCAATAATATCGGGTTCAGCGTCTTTGAGCTCTACTTCAAAGGACTTGGACTCAAGCATGTTGGCTGAAAGAAGAGAAGAAACATAAATGGCCACCAGCAGCACCACAGGTTTAACCGAGGAACTGACACATTTCAAGTTACATTAAACACAAAAGACACTAGGACAGATACTCCTGGAGGGAAATAGATGCAAATTATCTCTCCATGTTAGAGGCACCCCTTGAATTAATCTAAGAGAAAGACATAAAATTAGATTTTCTTTTCTCCCAAGCTCTAAAATAATTCAGTGTCACTCTTCTCTTGTTTCCCTCCAAATCCTCAGAGGTAGGTAGGACACCAAAGACAAAACTTGAGGGAGATACGTTATTTAACTTGACTAAGATCACAGAACAAGAGACAGATGCCATGATGTATGCCTGTAATCTCAGCCCTTGGGAGGCAGAGGTAAGAGGATCTCTCAGACTTCCAGACCTGTCCTGGCTACATGGAAGCTCCTGTCTCAAAATCAGTAAAACAAACAAGCCTCATAAAACAATAGTAAGTAGTATAACCAAAACTTGGTTCCAGGTCTCAGCTAAAAACAGAGGGTTCTTTTCACTAGAGTGACACGCTTTCTCCCTTTCTTTTTCCTCCCCCTCCGGTCTTTTCGAGGGACTGTAAATGGCATAAACTTGCTAGATGTATCTGTTACCCTGTCTTTCTGCCTCAGGTGAAGAAAACAAACCCTGGACTTTCAGGCAGAAACTAACTTTACCATCAAAGATACTGGGCCCTTAGGGCCAATGAAAGAGCACGTATCCTTTGGTCCTCATCACATCTGACTACTTCCAATGTCTTTATTGTTCTAAAGAGTCTTAAAAACTAGAAAAATAATTTTTATCTAGACTCTACCTAATTCTCATAGAAAAACAAAAACCAAAACAAAAACCCAGGAACAGGTTATACCTGCAAATACTCACTTGTGAACATTAAGTTAAAAAAGTGACTGGCCGCAGCAAGGACAACACGGTGAGCAGGAATCTTTCTTTCCTGGACCATGAGGATCACATCACACAGTGTTCTCTAGTGAAAAGGAGAAAGCGTATAAAAAGGAGCTCGCTGGGTCAGCAATATGAAGTAAACCAAAGCAGGAACCGGCCACATGCTGCAATGCCTGTTTCCTACTTAACCCCCTTCCACACACACTTTTAGAGCACAGTCAGCAACGACTTACAAAGCTGCTGTCAGATAATACCAAATTTTGGTGCTATACTCCCAGCAGTCAAGCGGAAAATAAATTAGCCTATCAATCATTAAAAGCAAGTTTCCTGAGCGTCCTGTGATGGCCACAGCTGTTGAGAGGCTGACACTAACAAGTCTGAAGCCAGTCTGGGCTGCTTAGGGAGGTCCTATCTAGCTTTCACCCTTAAAAGACGAAGTCTACCAATCCTTCAGGGGAGCCAAAACTTTTTTCCTAGTATGAATTCTAAGAATTTTATTGTGAGGGGGACTAACCATAATTTTTAAACACTGTAGTCTATATTTGATGCTCCTAAATCATCAGTGCTTGTAAAATCCGGAGTTCACAGCACATTACCCATAAAGCAGCTGTTACAGTTCTGATGGGAAACAGGTCGGAACACAAAGTGGATGAACTGGCTGACTGCTGGGCAGTCAACTTTCCTGAAACAGCTCTTCTCACAAGCGCCCTCTGATAGAAAGCTGGAGGGCAGCCATTTCTATGGTCTGGGCTGCTAAAAGGAGGTAGGCCAACAACAACTTAAATTGCTGGAAAGAGAAAGAAAGACATACTGAAAAAAACGTCGAGGGCCGCCATCTTACAGATGACTCTTAAAGAAAAGTATCTGGGGACATCAAATAATATATTCACAATGAAGCTAAAGATACTATATACAGAGCTCACAGAAAATTTGGGGCCTACCATTTCAACTTAACCACTGGGAGTATAAGGCAAGCAAGGCATTCTGAGTGTTTTTTGTTTTGTTTTTTCTAGTTTAAAATTTTACGCGTATGGGTGTTTACTTGCAAGTATATCTGTGTACAACATGACACCTGAGGAGTTCAGATGAGGATGTCAATTCCCTGGAATTGGGATGGTTTAGAGATGTAAACCATCTTTCTAGCCCAATATTGAGTGGTTTTTAAATCTTGTTACAAATCTTTAATAGTTTAGTACCTTGGCAGACACAGATTTTGCAAATTTTAAATATTTTACTAAATGACAAATATTTTACTAATATAGTTATGAGAACTTGACATTTTCTACTATGTATTTAGTTAGCTATTTTGTGTGTGTGCACACATGCAGGCATGTGAATCAATGTCTGTACACAGAGACCAGAGAAGGATAACAGTTGTCTTCCTCCTTCACTTTCTACCTCATTTTTCTGAGACAGTTTCTCAATGGCCAAACGCTTGCTGTTTTCCTTAGGCTGGCTGACCAGCAAGCTCTCAGGACCTGACTCTCTCTACCCTCTGCTAGGATTACAGACACATTTGGCCATGCCTGGCTTTTCTGTGGGTACTAGAAATTTGAAATCAGGTACTCCTGCTTTCACAGCAAATGCTCTTACCCATTAAACCAGTCCCCCAATACTACTTTTTTGTGAATAAAAATCCAAGTAAGATGCTAATGCTTAGGAAAAAAGAAACGAGCCCACCCACCAAGTAGACTAAAAGATTAAAAAACAATCTATTTTACACATTCTTTCAGGATTTGTTAATAAGTTTTGTGGACCAGTGCTTAGCATCATATGCAGATTGATAGCCCCTAAAGCTATTGACGGTTCATATCTGATCATATGTGGAAAAGGTATAGGATAGGCACAGTCCTCAGGTGATTTGCCACATAAGATGCCAAAACATACAAAGTAGCAAACCAAACCAGTGAGTCCATTTAGTTACATCGCCAAAAATGAGCTGGTTACATTGACTGGAAGCAATCAGTGGACAGTAAAGAAGGCAGGAAGTAAAGAGAAAAACAACAAGAAGCAAACCCATGCATCAGATAACAGAGCTCCCTCTCACAAAGGATGGATCCATCTGTCAGCTAGGGGATTTTCCAAAACAACAGGGATAACCCAAAATACAGAAAAACATTTCCATGAAAAAGGAATTTTAAGTACAATGAACTTTGTCTGCTGGTGGTTTCTGAATGCGCAGCTGGACACTACTGTTAGACATGTAGGGGTAAAGTGGGAGAAGTCATTTGTTTTCCAGTGGCACATTTATTTAACTGTACTATAATGAACTGATGTTTCAAAAGGAGATGGGTAATGTGAACTCATATCTGATACTATCAATTAATGAAGAAGTATACCCACAGACAATGACAGAGACTCCAGTCTGGAGAACATGACAGCCCTAAGAGAGCTGAAGAGAGAAATGTAAAACAAAAACAAACCAAAAAACTCAACAAAGCTACAGCAAAACCCACTAACTTTTTTTTTTTTTTTTTTTTTTTTTTTGGTTTTACGAGACAGGGTTTCTCTGTATTGTTTTGGAGGCTGTCGGTCCAGCCAGGCCTCTAACTCACAGAGATCCGCCTGTCTCTGCCTCTGCCTCCCGAGTGCTGGGATTAAAGGCGTGCGCCACCACCGCCCGGCACCCACTAACATTTGACAAGACATACTGACTGGTTAAATTTAATAAAGAATAAAACCTACCTCATAATTTCTTCTGCTCACTGCCTCCCACATTAGCTATATTTGTGCATTTATTATTCTCAGCTTTTGGATCTTTAGTCGGTCATAAGCAGCACACACTGTTGTGTGGCTGCTATGGTGTGAGGCCTCCCCTCCAACCTCACATTGCATTTTAGTTGCTATTCCGATTGGCAGTATTGAGTGTAACCTGTGACAACGGAGAAAATGGCCATGGTGGTTCCACAGGGGGCATGGTCTGTGGAGCTATTGTGCCGTAAACAGCTACCCAAGAAGGCTATTATCTGCAGGATCACAGTTCAGACTCATTCCTTGCAGAACACAGACTATTAGGAAACACTGAAAATGTCCCTAAGATGGCCAAGAGGACTGTTTGGGTACAGTTTATACCATCCTGTTAGAGCACGCATGTCAAGGTGACTGAAATCAAGCACGGTGTCAGTGTCTGATGAAGACAAACTCAAAGAGATTAAGTCTGAAGAGACTCTAGGTAAAGATCTACCAATACATACAATGTCTGCTACAAAATGGAGGTAAATGCCACTTTCCCAATAGGGTGGGGCTGCTCGCTGCTAGTTTACAGGCAACTCTACAGGGTGGGGCTGGGTTTGATATTAATATTCAAACAAGTTCAAAGAAGAAAAATGCCAAGCCTTTAAGTTTCCAAGGTGGAATAAGAGAGGCTATCAGAGGAAGGCATGAAGCCCTATGGGGAGGGGAGAAAAGCTCAGCTGGAGACAAAAACAGAGGGAATCAGGAAGAGAAAGCAAGGACAGCAGATGCCACAATCCCACCAAACGCAAACCTTGTTTCTGAAATGAAATTAGACACTGACCTACGCTACCGTCAGCTATGATATGGCTATGCTGTCAAATAAACTGTTGCCTTAGTTACTGTTCTAAGTTATTGATCTATACTATGACCAAAGCATTTACTAGGAGCTTGCTTACAGTTTCAGGGGATTAGTCTTTTAGTTCTTTATTAACATGACAGCAGACAGGCATGGGGTTGAGAGCTTACATCTTTATCCATAGACAGGCAGGCAGAGACATGGGGCCTTGTGTGGCTTTTAAACCCTCAAAGCCCACCCCCATTGACATACCTCCATCCCAACAAAGCCATACTTCTTAATCCTTTCCAAATAGTTCCACTAACTGGGGACCCAAGTATTCAAACATATGAGCCTATGAGGACCATTCTCTTTCAAACATTACTGTTCTGGTGGAAGCTCCACCTCAATTCCCCTCCCCCATTTCTCTCTCCCCAAACCCTGCCCCATTTCAGAAAGCCGAGCATTGACAGCCCAGGACCACACCTACCAGCTATTTAAGGCCCAGCTAATATCTGCCACATGTGTGCCCTCGAGTTCTGTCCCCTGCCTTCCTGAGGGCTACCTGGGAATGCTCTGTTTTGCATTGCCTGTTTATTAAATCTGGGTTTATTGATTTGGCTTATTGCATTGTGGCAGAGGATCCAATACTTTAACAATTACACTCTGTCGCCCACAGGCTAGTAGCCATACCGTAATGCAAAATACATTCAGTCAAACTTCAAAAGTCCCCACAGTCTTTCAGTCTTAAGACTAAAGTCCAAAATCTCTTCTGAGACTCAAGGCAAGCTCTTAATTGTAACCCCCCAGTAAAATCAAAAAGCAGATCATACACTTCCAACATACAATGGCACAGAATATATATTACAATTCCAGAAGGGAAGAAGGGGGGCAAAATAAGGAAATACTGGATCAAAGACACTGAAAACCAGTAGGGCAAACTTCAAATCCTGTATCTCTACCTCTAACATTTAGATTCTCAGAACCTATGCAGATGCTGGATGGGCATGGGTTTTCCTATAATTCCAGACAGAGACAGAGCCCCAGAATAAGCTGGCTAGAGAATCTAGCAACAGTTACAAAGTTGGGTTTCAATGAGAAAACCTACCTCAAAAGATAAGGTGGAAAAGCTATCTAAGGATTTCTGACATCAATCTTGGGCATGCACTCATATCAAAATACATGTGTGCACATAAAAATCCAAGACAAAAACTACAGACATAGCCCATTTTGTCACAAATGATTATGAGGAACATATCTGCTGCTCCTTTGTTCATAAAGCCTGGAACATTCAGCAAAGATTAAGCTTTTTAGGGGCACCCACTAAAGTGGTCCTTATCCCCATGCAACCACAGGCCTTTAAAGGCATCTGTTACATTCTCTGATACAAATGAGTAAAAAGAGGGAAGGTTCCCTCAAGATATAGACTTACAGATGGAGGACCTCCACTTGAGGATAGGCTCATAAGAGACACACCCAAGGTGCAGAATAGTCAGGATGAGCAGAGCCGTAGAAAATGCAAGACCACAACCTGACTTGTACAACTGCTGGCTGCAGATGTAGGTAGAACTTCTCTCAAGAGGGAGGGGAGCTCTGTTCCTAGAGAGGGACGCTCAGCCAGGGACACAAAGTCCAAAAAACCCTCTAAGCCTCCAATATACAGGATGAATAACAGGCAAAGAAAGGAAAGCCAGGGAACCTGGGGGCTGATTCTATCTATCTAGTAACTTTCTAACATTTTGCAAAAGAAAAGGAATGTCTCACATGCTGGAGAAGCAGCAATGTACACAGATAAAAATCTCTTCTTTAGGAGGTAAATGGTTTTCCTGTTGGCCTCTTGAGGGGTAATTCCTCCCAGCTGGGTTTACTCTGACACTCTGAAGACCAGAGATGGGAGAGTGTAGGGGTCTATGCTCAGCCTCTTAAAAACCAAAGCTAAGGTTTTTCTTTTCTCTGAAAATTATCTGTTTTAAGGTGTGGTTGGGCACACTTTTTAATCCCAGAGGCAGAGGCAGGCAGATCTTTGAGTGGGAAGCCTCATTTTACTTTCTCTTTATACAATTTCAAAACAAGCATATACCACCACCACAAAACAAAACAAAAAAGCAAACAAACCAACAACAAAACCACTAAACCCCAGAAGAATTACTTTTAGCTGCCTACTGACCTTGGCCATCAAGAGAAAAACTGAAAAACCATTACTTTATTCCATGGGTGAGAAACAGCTAGAACTCAAGAAAAACTCCTGAGTATCTCCTGTTGCTGGATCAGAGTCCCTTATGTACCTTTTGATCTTCACATATTTTCTTGTCAATGGACAAGAAAGTAAGGTGCTCCTAGTTTCTTGGTGTAGGTCACCATTTATCAGAATTGTGTTGGTAGAGTGACTACTTTTACAGAGCTAAAAGTTAGGTGGTAAAAACACTAAACTAAGAAGTGGCTACAATATTTACAGAAAAATGGCAAGTGCACAAAAGTTCAATCCAATGTAAAATATTTAGAACAAGTAGTTGCTTTTTAAAAGTAGATTTACTAATCTTTTATCTCATCACATCTATACTTTTTAGAAGTAGATTGAATACTCTACCTTTTAATCTTATCATATCTCTATCCTCTCTTTTTTCCTTTTAAGAGTAGATTCAATAATCTACTCATATCTGTATCCCCCCTTTTTTTTTTCAAAACAAAAACCTTGATTCCAAAGCCCCTTGTTCAACTTTCTTCCAGACCGTAACCAACATTTCATAACCTATCTCCCTAACAATGACAATTATCTATCACCCACCACACCTCTTGGGAATCTGGGTGTCCTGTTACTTCCTGCTGTCTGGGGGCAACGGCATCTTTAGGAGATCTTGAAAAGAAACATTTTGGGTTAACTGTCAAGCTGTATTATTTTTTGTCCAGACTCTGCATAATGGGAAAGTGCAGAGCTTGTCTCAAGTCCTGGCTAGAGTGGTCTGTGAGGCTGCATCATCTCAGGGACCTCCTCGAAATCACCCTGAGCAGTTTGTAGTCCAAAGCTGATCTTTAGTTATTGTTGCTCAGCTTAATGGTGTTATGGTCCTGGTGAAATTGTTGTGGGTTCCATCTTTTTTGTTGGTTTATCAAGATAGCACTTTTCTGTTTTAACAGTACTGGCTGTCTTGAAACTCTCTTTTTAGATCAGGCTGCCCAAAATCACTGAGATCTGAGTGCTTCTGCCCCCCAAGTGGTGGTATTAAAGGTGTGTGAGACCTCCACCCAGATTGGATTCAATCTTCTTTTTGGAGACTTCAGAGATTGCATTAGGTCAGATTGTTCCTTTCTTGCTAATTTTTTCCAGGTAGTTCTCTCTTCTTCTTTGGATGCTTATTTGTCCAAAGGTCTTAAATTCCTCAAGATGGTTGTTTTTTATTTTTCTGTAAAGACAAAAACAAGCCTTCTCCAACCCTAACTTTGGGGAAGTTCCTAATCTAATCCTTATCAATACTGATCTATGGTTTCTCCTGAATTTTTTATTTGAGTTTCTAAAGCTCTTCTTTCATTCAAAGCAATATATTTTCTTGCAGTAGTCATTAGGTTATTGAATTGTTCTGGGAAGGAGTTTCATCCACAGTGGTAGGAAATGAATGAACCAGCAGTTTTGGCATGGGGGGGCTCAGTGGCAATACAATAGTCCTTAAATATTTGTTTTTCTTCTGTCCCATATCAGGTGACTCTTGTGACTTGAGACCGAGATTTATTTTTCTTTAACAAGCATGCTTGAGTTTAGAGGAGAGAGTTATACTCCAACAAATGTGCTTTAATTTTTAATTGGACTGTGATGACAAAAGAACCATTTGCATTATGTCTGTAGAGAAAAGCAGAAACAAACATTTGGGAAGATTTATGAGATTTTATCCTGTTGGAAATATGATATAACAATAGACTAATTTACTCCTTCTTGGGACAATTTTTCTGGATTATTTGCCCCTTTTACTTCAGATGTCCTAATTATCCAGTGGTCTCTGGGTTCCCTAAATGGATCCTTTTATTCTCCTGAAAAAGACAAAAATAAAACCCTTCCAAAACCCTAAATTTTTGGGAGGTTCTCCTTTAGCAAGTTACATCTGATCAAATGAAAATACATTTGTTAGTTTTATAGGTTTAGATTAAATGGTCATGCTGGCTGATGAACTATCATCTTTTCTAATTAAGATGTATCTTGTATAAATAGAATCTTTATTAATTTTGATGGTATCCATAGCTTTTCTTTCACCTGTGGAAACAAAGCCAAACCTCTTTCACAATGTAACACATGCCCTGGTTTCCATTCATAGGTCAACACATCTTTGAAGTATACCAGCTGATTTAATTCCATAGTTTTTTTTCTATTATCCAATGTCTCTCCGCAGCTGTCTTTCCTTTTTCATTAGCATTCAGAAAATTTGAAGTTAATAAAGCACTATGCAATCTATTTTGGGGATTCTTTATCATCCCTGTTTATTTAGCATTTTCATTATTCGATTTGATTTTTCTGTTAACTGCCTGCCCTGTAGGATTGTGTGGTATACCTGTAATATGCTTTATATTATAAAAAGCAAAAAACTGTTTAATTTTCTTAGAGACACTGCTGGAGCATTGTCTGTCTTTATTTATGCAGGTGTACCCATGATGGACATGACTTGTAGCAAATGTGTAATTACCGAATCAGTCTTTTCTGAACTCAAAGCAGTTGCCCATTGTAAACCTGAACAAGTATCAATGGTGTGATATACATACTTTAATTTTCTAAATTCTACAAAATGGGACACATCCCTCTGCCAGATCATTCCTTTAAGTACCCTTTAGGTCACTTCCTGCAGGTAGACATTTCCTTATAATTTTCTTGGCTTGTTGCCACGTGATGGAAAAGTCTTTTTTCAAACCTTTGTTATTGACATGGTGTTTTTTATGAAATTCTGAGGCCTTTAGCACATTTCCTATCAATAGTTGATCAATATCATGATTACCTGTGCTAGAGGGCCTGTCAGATACCTATGGGATCAGATGTGTGTCATATGCATGGGATGATTCCTGTCCCTGACTATGTCTTGTAACTGAATAAATAAGGAAGTAAATTCTGTATCATCTGGTATAAATTCAGCAGTTTCAATATGTAAAACAACTCTTTTCTGCAAATTGTGAATCAGTAACTATGTTGAAAGGTTCTTTATGATCCATTAACGCCATGAGAATAGCATATAATTCTAACTTTTGGACAGAATTGTAAGGACTTAAATCCACTTTAAATTTTCTGATTTGTAACCTGCCTTTCCTGATTTATTTACATCAGTATAGAATGTAGGGGCTCCAAATATTGGTGTTCCCCATACAATGTGAGGAAGGATCCAGTTAGTTCTCTTTATAAATTTAATTCTCAGGCTTTTGGGATAATGGTTGTTAACCTCTTCCAAAAAATTACCACAAGCTCTTTGCTAGGGTTCACTTTCTGCCCACAATTTGTCAATCTCATCATTAATAAAAGGTACTATAATTTCTGCTGGATCTATTCCTGCTAATTGACGAAGTCTCAATTTTCTGTTGAGAATCAACTCAGGTATCTTTTCCACATGAATTTTTACTTTTTTACTTGGTGTATGTAGTAAGAAGATCCATTCTATGATAGTATCTTCCCTCTGCATTAAAATTCCTGTAGGGAATTGCTTAGAGGGTAACATGACTAGAATGCACTTAAGCTTTGGATCTATATGATCCACATGTGCAATCTATAAATTCATCTTCCACCAAAGCCAATTCTGTCTCAGTTTCAGCTGCTTATTCCCTGGGGCTATTTAAGTCCTTGTCATCATCTAAGATTTTGTTTAAATGATCAGTTGATCAGGGTTTTTTTGGTTGTTGTTGTTGTTTGTTTGTTTTGTTTTTCGAGACAGGGTTTCTCTGTATTGTTTTGGAGGCTGTCCTGGAACTGGCTCTGTAGACCAGGCTGGCCTCAAACTCACAGAAATCTGAAATCTGCCTGCCTCTATCTCCCGAGTGCTGGGATTAAAGGCGCATGCGGCACCAACACCCAGCAGTTGATCAGGTTTTATCCCAATAATGTGCTGTAGATGGGAAATGTCTCCCAGCAATCTTTGAAACTCAGTAAAAGTCTGTAATTGATCTCTCCTAATTTGAACCTTTTGGGGTCTAATTTTTTTGTAAACCTATTTTCTGCCCAAATAATTAACAGAATCTTCTCTTGGTTATTGTAATCACCAACAAGGCAAATTTTTCTTTACTTCTTCAAACACTGTTTCTAAACTATCTACATTTGAATCAGAAAATAAAATGTCACCCAAACTATAGACTGAGGAAATTGCTTACATAGTATTTCCAATGGCTGCCTCACAAAATACTGGCACAGGATGAGGCTAGTCAACATTCTCTGTGGGAGATCCTTCCACTGATATCTTTTAGCAGCGCTGTGAAGGCAAAATTTTCTTTTTCTTGTAATGGTATACTAAAGAAACAATCTTTTAAATCAATAACTATGAGAGGCCATCCTTTAGGCAATAGAGAAGGCAAAGAAATTCCAGACTGTAGAGAGTCCATTGGTTGTATCACCTTGTTAAAAGCTCTTAAATCTGTTACAATTCTCATTTTTTCTGACTTCTTTTTAAAAATAAACATATGAGTATTCCAAGGGCTGGTTGATTCCTCTATATGCTGAGCATTTTGTTGCTCCTGTACCAGATTTTCTAAAGCCTGCAGTTTCTTTGTTGTTAAAGGACATTGAGCAACCCATACAGGTTCGCCTGCAGTCATTTTAAAGGTAGGGATGTTGGTCTTTGGAAGATCAACCAATACCTGCATGGCTGTTATGTGTTCTTTATAATACCTTATTATAAATTTTCCAGAACCATACATTAATATATGTTTTGCTTCTAATTTGGGGGGAATGTTTATCTGGGTATTCCATTGTTGTAATAAATCACATCCCCACAAATTCATTTCAATATTAGCAACATATGGCTTTAATACTCCTCTCTGTCCTTCTGGCCCGATATATTCGAGACATCTAGCACTTTCTTTCACTTGAGATAAAGTTCCAATCCCTGAAAGTTGAACATTTGCCTCCTAAAGAGGCCAATTTGGATGCCAAGATTCTTGTGATATAATTGTTACATCCATACCGGTGTCTACCAGATCTTCAATGATAACATCATGTATTCGTACTTTTAATTTTGGTCTCTGCTCATTTATAGAACTTTGCCAATATACTGGCCTTGTGATTTCTTTCCTGACTTTTTTGTTCTCTCTTTTATAGTTCTTCTATCATCCAGAGCAGTATGTTTTCTTACAGTAGGTATTAGGCTTTTTAGTTGGTCTGGGAAGTGTTTTCCACGGTGACAGGAAAGGACTGAACTGAATTTGGCATAGGGTTTTTGCAAAGGGCCTTCAAGAGGCTCCTCAGGGCATTTCCCGACGGGAAAGGATTACCTTGATAACCTCTTGTCAATCCACATTCACTTGTGCAGTGCCTGCCTTTACCACACCTTTCCCATAATACAGAAGGGAGGGACGTTGTTTGGATTATATTTATAAAAAGAATTGTTTCTAGAAATGCCCTGTTTACAATCCCTTTCCAGGTGACCTTGTCTGCCACAATTAAAACATTTGACATTTTGAGTTTTCTTTTAACCTCTTGAAATGATCTCTCCCAGTCATGTTATCATCATCATAGCTATGAGCTTCAATATTAATTATATCTTGAATCCAATCCTCTAAAGGTGCTGATTTTTGCTTTTAAAGGCCTAATTATCCTTTTCTGTTGGGCACTGGCATTTTCAAAAGTCATTGTTTCAATTATTTTTCTAACATCTGAGTCTGGTATCATTCTATTGACAGTCTTTGTAAGAAGTCCATGAGTGCTTCCTTTGGGCCCTGTATGACTTTTGTAAATGGTTCAATTTTCTTTCCTATTTCTCCAATTCTGTCCCAAGTATCCAAAGCTCCTGCACAGTATAAGCCTAACAGATTATCACATATTGATGGCATTGCCTTTCTAAAGTAATATAATCTCCTTCTCCAAAAATTTGATCTTGGTAGATATCTATACCTCTAGCTTTACTCTTTTGTTCAATATTCAAAGTCTCTTCTCTGAACCAGAAATTCAATGTAATTGTGATCCAGCTTTCATCAAATCTATCCAATCTACAGGGATAACCCTATTACAAACTGACCCAGTGTTTATCATCTGCTTCACAATGGTGAATGGATGCCATGAGACTACAGTATCCTTAAATTTCCCTAAATCTAACACTGTCACAGGCTTCCAAGTAGCCCTTGTAGAATCTACTTCATTTGGCGCTTACTGGATATATTAAAGGTTTCTCTTAAGACCTTAGAGTGTTCACTTTTAACCTTAAAATGCAATGCTGAATCTGCTTTTCCATGTAATTCTCCAGTCTGGGTTTGAATATCTCTATGATATGCTTTAATAAGCTTTTCTAAGGCCTGCATCTTAGCACTCATATCAACCAACTTTAATAGAGATAAACCAAGAATTACCAAAACAACAAAGATTATCAAAATGACAACTGTATATCAACTAAGGCTAAGTTGATTATCCCTTCATGATCCATTTTGTAGTCATATGCAGATCTAATTTTCTCCATTTTACTAGTGTTTTCCATTTTTTTAGTGTGGGGGAAAAAACTTTTTAAACTGATTCCTTCCTTTAAGAATTCCCAAAAGCCTAGACACATGGGGGAAGGCCTAGGCCTTGCTCCAAATGATATGACAGACTTTGAAGATCCCCCATGGAAGGCCTCACCCTCCCTGGGGAGCAGAACGGGGATGGGAGAGGGGACTACTCGGGGGCAGGGGAAGAGAGGAGGGAGAGGGAAGTGGGATTCACATATAAAACAAGCTTGTTTCTAATTTAAATTAAAAAAAAATTCCCAATAAATTTACCAAATCTGCTGACAATGTCAGTGAACTCTAAGGCACAGCTCATCTGATCCGAGAGAAAGGAGGTAAAAGTGTGTTTTGGGTACTGTAATACATTAGGTTCTGGATACAGATACTTTTGTCTTAGTGAACATTTCTATTGCTGTAATGAAACACCATGACCAAAAAGAACATTGGGGAGGAAAGGGCTTATCTGGCTTACATTCCACATCACTGTTCATCCTGGAAGGAAGTTGGGGCAGGAACTCAAACAGGGCAGGGACCTGGAGGCAGGAACTGATGCAGAGGCCATGGAGGGGTGCTAGAGCATGAATAATAAAAGCGCAGAGTCAGCTATCGGGGGGGGGGGGGCTGAAAGATCAGAGAATCAGAGCTGCCAGTCACTAGAGTTCTTACCTCTACCAATGCTCAGACCAAAGGAGAGATCCTGTCCTCAGACTGCCTCCTCAGACTGCACTGAGCTCCTGTCTCCTCCCACCTTATAGTCAGTCATTTCTCCACCCAGCCATATCACTCCTGTCTCTACCTCCCTAGTAATGGGATTCAAAGTGTGTAACTCTCAAATACTGAGATTAAAGGTGTGAACTACCACCACTTGGCTGTTTCTCTTTTAGACTGGATCAGTTTCATGTAGCCCAGGCTGGCCTTGAACTAACAGAGATCCGTCTGCCTCTGTCTCCCAAGTGCTGGGATTAAAGGTGTGTGCCACCACTGCCTGGCCTCTATGGCTAAATAGTGTGGCTAGCTCAATATTTATTTGTTAGATCATAAACAAAGTATCACCACAGGGTGCTTACTGGCTTGCTCAGTCTACTTTCTTTCTTCTCATCTGGTCCAGGGAGGGAACCACCCATAATGGACCGAGCCCTCCTCCAACAATCACTAAGAAAATGCTCCACAGGCCCATCTACGACCCAATCTTAGAGAGGCATTTTCGTAATTGCTTGTGTATAAGTAGACATAACCAATCAGCATACACCTGAAGTATGACTGGAAAAGCAGGTTAAGATCAGACAAGCACAGGGTTTGAAGGCTGGTTAAACCCTGCCAACCACCACGCTACTGACCATTTTCTTCAACCCTCAGCTTCACCGTCTTCCTTTTCCATGCTAGCAGAAGATCTCATGCATCTTACTCAGAGTAACAAGACTGGATAACACCGGATCCTTCTGACTCCAAGCACATCTATCTGCCAGTCCTTGACTTACTCACTAGGAAGAGGAGTTGTCAGACCTTTGAGACTGACCATGCTTACTTCTGTTATCTTATCAGGAATTACCAATTTCCTATTCTGTCTCTCATGTAGTCAACACTTACTTCTATTAGTTTTGTTTCCTTTGGTTTGATTTTTGTTTCATCACAAGAGGATTTCAGTGGATATGCAGCTCAGGCTAGCAATTTTAATAGCGTCCTGCCTGCTGGGATTATAGATACGGGCCACCACATCCAGTTTGCAATTTTTAAACAGACTGACTTCCCTCCCATTTAAACAGACCCAAGCAACGTTCACTTGACTTTCTTCAGGGCCAAACTTCTCAAGTCGAGCTGTTTTAATTTTCTCCTATCTCACTCACTACTGCTTACACTAATCTGATTCCCATCTGTCCCTCCATTAAAATACTGCCAACAAACTTACAGGGCTTGATCCAATCAGCCTTAATTCTACTCACCTTCTGACTTTTCATTGACTTTAAAACTCAAGGTCCTCCTTTTGAAACAATTTACTCCGATTTTTCAAAATTCTTATTTTTCTCTTTTCTTCTGGACACTGCTTTTTCATGTTCTTTATGGCTCATTCCCTAACCTTCATCTTAGATTCTTAAGTTGCCATAAGATCAGTGAAGAAGTTATCTTCAGTAGACAGATAACTGATATAAATCAACACTTCTAAGCTACAACCATCCAGACCCATCAACTGATCATCCTATTGACAACCCAAATGAAACGTATCTGAAGATACAAATTATAATCCTTGTTCCAATAGTTTGACTAGTTACACATTCCAGAATATTAAGTCAAACTTTGTATTGAACCCTCTACCAACAGCAACAAAACAACTAACATTTACTTATGTCCAGTCCTATTTTAGGTTATCTTAATTTGGATATCATGACCACACATGGAAGTATGACACCTAGGTCTTATGGATTTTACATTTTTTTAATATTACCTTGTCTTCACTGATACTAGACTGCTGCTGCTAGTTATCTCAGTCCAAAGAATCATCAGGTCTCACTGGACACAACTTCCTATTCAGTCTGACAGCAATTACTCTGAGATCTCTTTTAATTCACATCTTTTAATTTCATTCATATAAAGAAAAGGATCGTAGGCTGGGCATGGTGGCACATGTCGCCAATTCCCAGAGGCAGAGGCAGGTGGATCTCTGTGAGTTCCATGTCTGCCTTGTCTACAGAGTGACTTCTAGGACAGCCAAGGTTGTTACACATAAAAACCCTATCTCAAAAAACCATAATGAACAAACCAACCAACCAACCAACCAACCAACCAACAAAAGCTGTTTTCAAAAGAAAAACATGTTTTAAATAAGGGCAAACCACCTAACTTAAGAAGAAGCCTGCACCATGTTCACTCCTCATGTTTTGTGTTCCAGTCAAATTGAACTTTAGCCAATGCCTTGCACTTGCCATTCTAAAGAGAAGTAAGTCTCCAGCATAAGCATGTTGTTTCTGGTACAGGAGAGAGTCTCTCCTCTGCCTGGGAAATACTCTGTTAGTTCTCCACTGCCACTTGCTTAGAGAAACTTTCCTGATGGTCAATATACTATATTCTTCTCCTTAACAATACCCACCACTATTGTAAATTTTATGTTTATCTGTGTAGCTCTCAACTAATGAATATCTCATTCTCCTAACCAGATGTAAACTGCACAGGAAAAAGGGCCCATCAGGTTTTGCTTACTATTATAATCCTTGCAACACAGCAGCCTCTCCGTAAAAACCCATTTGGATAAATGAGTTAGGAAGTCAAACTGCAACGGGACATCGTATGAATTTCGAGTAAAAAGGGTAGCGAACTTACTTAACTTTGGGGTGCAACAATAAAAAGAGGGGTATTTAGAGGGGCATGTTAAAGCTGAGAATGGGTAACTCTTTGCTGGTTGATTAAAAAACAAGAAGTGAAAACATGTTTAAATACTGACAGCAAGAAGCCAACAGAATAAGAGATATAGATGCTGAATATAGACGGACTAAAAATATAACTTTTCATGTCAGTTTCAAAGAAATCAAAGCCTCATAAGTAATACCGACCTTAGACAGCATTATGGCTTAGACGTGAAGTTTACCTCCAGAAGGTCCAGAAGGCCTGGTTGTAAATGGCACCACTATTTTAGGAGATTAGCTGAAATTTTTAGAAATAAGGCCAGGGTAAAAGTAGGCCAGTGGAGGCAGGCCCTCTTTTTTTTGGGGGGGGGATAATCTTGTCCTTGGTCCCTTCATGTCTGTGTCCTGCCTATAATAAAGTGAAATGCCACCCGTCACATGTGGGACCACCCAATCATGGACTGAGCCTTCTAAAGTCCAGATCCCAAGTAAGTCTTTCCTCCTTAAGTTGCTTTATGTATTTTGTCACAGCTATGAAAACAACCAACAACAACACAGAAAGCTAATATAAGAAGTGGGGCCGGGCGTTGGTAGCGCACGCCTTTAATCCCAGCACTCAGGAGGCAGAGGCAGGCAGATCTCTGTGAGTTCGAGGCCAGCCTGGTCTACAGAGAAACCCTGTCTCGAAAAACCAAAAAAAAAAAAAAAAAAGTGGGATAGTTGCTATAACTAATCTGACCATATGGTCCAGAAACCTTTTTGACTAGTATATGGAAAATCTTGAAGAGATTAGAGGGGCTAGAGAGGCCCTAGAATGTTATAATGCTTAATTCTCATAGAAGCTTAAAGGGCAGAATGTCAATAGAAATTTAGAGGCTAAGGATGGGAACAAGGATACTGTGTTAGCACATAGCAAAGTTATTGACTATATTTTGTTCATGCCCTGAATCCTTGTAGAAACTTGAATTTAATCTAGCAGAGAAAGTTTCAAGATAGCCTAGCATTCAGAATGTGGGACAGGGAGGCAGGCTACTTTAAACAGGTTTACAGTAAAAATGAAGCAGAAAGTCTTGCAATGTGGTCAAAAAAAGTCTATATAAAACTGAGGCCAACAAGGCATAGTCTCTGCAAAGTTAGAGCTATTAAGAAGCTACGAAGGGCCGGACGTTGGCGCACGCCTTTAATCCCAGCACTCGGGAGGCAGAGGCAGGCGGATCTACAGAGCGAGTTCCAGGACAGCCTCTAAAACAATACAGAGAAACCCTGTCTCGAAAAAAACCAAAAAAAAAAAAAAAAAAAAAAAAAGAAGCTACAAAGGACTTTATATCAATCAACACACATTTCTCTATAGTAACTTCAAATATTAATGGTGCCAGCTCACCAACCAAAAGACAAGCTATCTGAATGGTTAAGAAACAGGATCCACCCTCATGTTTACAATGAACATACCTCACTTTCAAGGATGAAAGGACTTCAAGAGTGAAAGGATTTAATATATATACTAAAAAAGTTTAATTAGCATTATCCTACAGATAATGTTCCTCCCAGAAACCATGGCTATTCTATAAAAAGCCCAGTCTCAGGTGTGGGGTACCTCCCCTAGAGTTGTTGGTCAAGGGGGTCTAAGAGACTGTCAAAACAATAAGGCTATTGCCATTGCGCTTGGCAGCCCACCAAAACTTGGGGATAAGATTCGAATGCTAAAGAAAGCACATGCTTTAGTCACAGAGCTTGGAGAAAGCAAGCTGGTACAGAACCGGAAGCCTCCTTTCTTACGGTCAGCTTTCACAGTGCCACAGCCAGTTCCTGGGAGAGAAAAGGCACCAACAGTCTTCCCAGCAAGATAACCCATGGGTATAATGGTGGCACCAATGTCTCGGGGTATGTGTGGTCTGAACGAGAAATGCTCTCATAGGCTCATATATTTGAACACCTGGTCCCCAGTTAGGAGAGGTTATTTACTGGAGGAAGTATGTCACTAAGGTGGGCTTGAGGTACAGTCTAGCCTCACTTCCTGTTCTCCTTACCTCTCTCTCCCTCCTGTGTGAAGATGAGAATACAATTGGTCAGCTTCCTGCTCCTGCCACATGCCTTCTTTCCTGACTGTCACCATGCTTTTTCTGCCATGACGGACTTCTATCCCTCTGGAAACACAGGCCTAAGGAAATCCTTTTTTAAAGTCGGTTTTAGTCAGGTATGTCAGATTTAGGGCCTGCTTCAACAAGAGGGAACTCATGACCCACAGAGTAAACTTGGCCAACCACCTGTAGCTAGAAAAAAACCCTATTATCCTTTTGCCGTCTATCCCTAAGCCCATAGACTAGTCCAGAGCTAACCCTCCTCTAAGAAGCTTCATCTAGCAGTGCACGCAAGCTAACACAGAGGAACAAAAGTGATCGAAGTGCAAAGATTAAGTTACTGTGTAGGACTCATCCCTAAGTGGACACCACTACCCCCCAGCCACAGTCTTCTGAACAGGCAGTTGCACTCATCAACTCTCAACAACTGTGGATGCTACCCAAGACCTTGACAAGATCAATCTAGTCAATATTCCAGCACAGTAGGGAAGGCTCACAA
Organism: Mesocricetus auratus; assembly: GCF_017639785.1. Classification (NCBI taxonomy): domain Eukaryota; kingdom Metazoa; phylum Chordata; class Mammalia; order Rodentia; family Cricetidae; genus Mesocricetus; species Mesocricetus auratus. Next base: position 112,299,473 of record NW_024429266.1, read on the forward strand.
AGCTGCACTGCCAGTTGAGAAGCTTCAGAGAGTTGATGGATACAGGGGGACTGTCAGTTTCCTTCAGAGGTAGGGACCCTGTTGAGTTAACCATGAGCTACCATGCTACAGCAACATTCATGCCAACACTGATGGACTATGCAGGTTCTATGAAGATGGGAAGGTGATGGGGAGGGGGCATGAGAGAATCAGAAGGAGTTGGAGGGAGAGAGTGAAGAGTGGATTTGATTAAAAAAAAAAAGACAAAACACAACACAGTAATCTATACTCAAACAGCATACTGAAGAATCATAGTCATTTTAGCCAGCAAGCCTATCTAATTCTCACATAGGCTTTGTGATTCTCTCACAGAACTCAATAGGAGGTTTAACATAAGGTTTTAAATGGTAGTTATACTTGAATTCATAGGAAAAAAATGAAAACTACAATATAAGAAACACATGGATGTTATTAAAATAAAAAGGTAAAGCAACTACATATGAATTAACAGTGATTGTGATTTAGACTTGTAGAGCTTTTTATTGTATCCATTAATAAAATTAATCCAAAGAAAAGAGTGAAAAATACATCAAGTGGCAATCTAATTAAATAAGATGCCACTATCCACTTATTAGAAGAGCTAAAACACCAAACACCAACAATCCCAAGCTGCCAGAAGTATAAATTTGGTACAATCATGTTGGAAAACCTGAGAGTCATGTGTTAAAATTGAATGTGTGATGCTCTCTAAAATAACTCAGTTAACTACCTTCCTTGGCATTTCCCAATACAAACACAAACATACACACACCACAGTACTTATAAAAATGTTCAAAGCTGTATATTTTTATATAATGCCTTATTCTTGAGGATTTCATACAATGTGTTTTGATGCTAATTCTCCCCTAACCCTCCCAGACCCTTTCTACCTCTCTACTTTATGCTCTTTCTCTAAAGTCCTACAAAAAAAATTTTTACTTTTCTTTCTTATTTGCAGGTCTAGGGTTCACTATGTAGACCATGTAGACCAGGATGGCCCAAAATTCATATAGATCTACTTGCCTCTGTCTCTTCCTCCTGAGTGCTAGGATTAAAGATGTAGGCTGCCACGTTCCACTAGTAGCATTATTTTTAAAAACATAAACATAGAAATAACTCAAGTGTGCACAAAACCACATCAGATAGACCATGATCTATTTTACAATGAAGAAATAACACATTCTACGATGAATGAGCTAGCACTACACACTAAACACAGGCAAGCCCACTAATGTTGGTTTTAAGAACTGAAGTACAATGCCGAGGCACAGCTCACTGAGGTATACTGCCTACTCAGCATGTACAAGGCCCTGAGCTTAATCCCTGGCAATGTAGAAAAAGGGGGAGATAAGCCCAAGTACACACGATGTAATGTTTAATATTTATAAAAATAAACTCAATGATTTTATTTATAAAAAAATAAACTGGTAAGAAAATGGTAGTTATCGGGCTGGAGAGATGGCTCAGTGGTTAAGAACACTGGCTGTTCTTCCAGAAGTCCTGAGTTCAATTCCCAGCAACCACATGGTGGCTCACAACCATCTGTAATGAGATCTGATGCCCTCTTCTGGCCCATCTGCATACATAATAAAATAAATAAATAAATCTTTAAAAAAAAAAGAAAATGGTAGTTATCATGGGGGAAATGATTGAGAAGGACAAGAAAACTTTTTTGGGAATGGTCACGTTTTAGTTCTATTGTTAGCAATGTATTCACTTTATAATTACCAAGTTTCAAATTTATGAATTTTACACTGTATCAGAAAGTTTATTTAAAAACAAGAGGTAAGAAATGACCAGATGATGGAGGAAAGGCACAAAAAACTAAGACGGTTGGCTCTGCAAACTTCTGTGGTTTGTCTGTAGTAAAACTAATGTTTAAACTTATACCCTGGCAATTAAAAATGGGACAAAGGTGGGACCTGTCAGAAGTAACTAGATAATAAGGGCTTCATCTTCATGAAAACAATGTGGTTCTTATGAGAGTGACTTAGGAGCTAGAGATGCCTCAGCAGTTAAGAGCACATCTTGCTGTCACAGGGGATCTGAGTTTGGTTCTTAGCACTCATGTTGGATAGTTCACAAATGCCTGTAGCTTCAAGTCCAGGGCATCTGGTACCTCTGAAGGCACCTGCACTCATCTGGACTATGTACTCATACACAACACTCTAAAAATAAATCTTTAACAAGAGTAACTTAGTTATATGAATGCATTATTATGAAGTATGCCTGTCACTTCCCGTCACAGCATGCTTGTTTCTGCACAAAGCTGATTCATTTCTGATTTTCATGGTGCAGTGTATGGGCCCCATCAGAAATTGAACATATTGGTAATGTCTTAGACCTCCAGAATTGGAAACTAAATAATACTGTCTTCTTCATAAATTACTACTCTTAAACTGGAAAATAAAATAAATAAATAAGTAAATAAATTACTACTCTTTGGATATTTTGCTATAGCATGAAAATGGACTCAGATAACAGTACATAAAAGAAATTACTTAAATTGTGCTACCTAAATCCATAGAACAAATTAGCAGTAGAAGCCGGGCGTTGATGGCTCACGCCTTTAGTCCCAGCACTCGGGAGGCAGAGGCAGGTGGATCTCTGTGAGTTCGAGGCCAGCCTGGTCTACAGAGCAAGTTCCAGGACAGGCTCCAAAGCCACAGAGAAACCCTGTCTCGAAAAACCAAAAAAAAAAAAAACATTAGCTGCAGAGTAGGACTGGAACTGAGGTATATTAATCTCAGAGTATTTTGAAATCCTTGAAAGGATGTTTCTGAGTTTACACAGGGGGTCCTTGTCATTCAAGCACTCATTATCTTCATCTGCAATGAAATGAGGTTTAAAAGGAAACAAAATACTACACAAATTTGAGATTTAACAAATTTGCCAAAGAACAGGAACACTTATAAAACTAGTCCTCAAGCAAATGTTCCTTTTCTGGCTTCTGCTTCAGCCTATCCATATCAACTGCCCTTAGTCAGTCATTCTTAGTTAAATCTTTACTGTGTTAGGTGCAACACTATAAAATGAAACGATGTATCTTAAAAAAATGTGGTGGTAGGAATAAAAATGTCCCCTATAGGCCCATAGGGAGTGGCACTATTAGGAGGTCTTGTAGGAGAAATGGGGGGGTGTTGTCGGGTTTCAAATGCTCAAGCCAAGCCCAGTATCTTTCTCTCTTCCTGCTGCCTGTAGATCCAGATGTAGAACCCTCAGCTCCTCCATCATAATGTCTACCTGTGTGCTGTCATGCTTCCCAACTGACAGTAATGATCTAAGCCCACTGAAACTTTAGTCAGCCCCAATTAAATGCTTTTCTTTATACTCGTAGTCGTGGGCATAGTGTCTCATCACAGCAGTAAATCCCTAAGACAGAAGTAGTTGTACCAGGCAGTGGGGTATTGCTGTGATAGGACCCACTGTGCTTTTGTTTGGAGGAATGGGGACTTTGGGACTTTGGAATGCTTTAAGTGGGGTTTAATGAGTCCTAACAGGAGGATGGAAGACAGTGGTGCTGAGGGTGAGTTCAACTGTGGAGAACTCGATCAAGAGGTTTCAGAGGAGAATATTTGTATGTGGTCTAGAGACCATTCTTGTGATACTTTGGTGAAGAATGTGACTGCTTTCTGTCACTGTCCAAAAAAATCTACTTGAGGCTAATTGGCAAGTTATTTATTAACAGCTTTGGCAGAGACTTCAAAATAGTCTAGTACTGACTGTGCTGTGAGATTATTAGCGGACAGTTTTAGGCAGATCTATAACGAAAATGAGGAAGCTGAGCAAGTTAAACTACAAAATGTGCAGTTTGAGGAGAAAAGGGACACCAGGAATCATAATGGTCCTTGTACTCAAGGAGATAAAAGTTAAAAGAAAAGCCTGGTCCTAAATGGAATAAAGGTGGCAGTGATCTCAAGGCAAAACTTCCCCAAATAAGCTTCCAACCTAAAGTGAAAAGGAATTAAAGAGAAGTTTAGGAACAGGTCTGGTGATATATATCTTTAACCCAACACTCAGGAGGCAGATGCAGGCAGATCTCCGAGTTCAAGGCCAGTCTGGTCTACAGAGCAAATCCCAAGCTTAGGCAGTGAAGGAAACCATGGAAAACTTAAATCTGGTGAATAAGGGGACCATGTTCCAGCCCCAACAAGTACTAGAACTTGGCATAAAACCCTAACTAAGACAAAGATACAGGTATCCATTAAGATGATTAAAATGCTAGAGGAGGATAGCCCAACAAAACTAAACAAACAATGCAAATCAATACACAACGACACTGTGCATTTTTTTAAAATGCAGGAATCCTCCAAGTTGCTAGGAGTCTGAAATTCACCCAAGTCAATTATAAAGAAAAATCAGGCAGATCAAATCAGCTACAGTAGAAAGAAGGGTCAGATCTCTGGGTGCTCACCAAGTATCCACATTCCTCTTTGTACTCAGTAGCATAACCTTGACTTTTCCGTAACTCTAATTTAGTAACTGTATTTCTATTTTAGCAATAAACAACAGATGTCATAGTAATCTAAAGCTAAGTCTTAAAAAAATGAATCCATTTTAAAATCACGGAGCTAAACATCCAGGCTCAGACAACCTTCTCAAGTTTAACATCTGATGTTGCAGCCTATCTATTTAAGGAATGAGGTAATGCTTTACAACGCTGCAGTTCACGGATGACAAGGTTTGGGGGAGTAGCGTATACGAGAATGAGTTTAAACATCAAGTTTAAGCACCAGTGGACTCGATTTAATTGCCATCACAGGCATACATCAAAGATGTCTGCTACCTCAAATCATCAATACTGTAAACCACAAAAAAGGGTGGAAGAAAAGAAAAACATGAAAAGAGATACATATCAAATAATGAATCCAGCAGAAAGGCGAGGGAAGATCTACGCAATCAAGAACACCGGTATCTACTGCAGCAGGGTACTGTGCCAGTTGGTGAACAAAGACAACATTGCCGCGACCAGCGTTCGCTTGAGGAAATCAGGAGTTGGTGTCTCCCTAAATAGATCTTATACATTCTTCTGCTGCCCATACCCACAGCCAAAGCGCCAGAGAGGAGAATTAGGTTTTTCAAGCACTCGAGCTTACGTTGCGCTTTGTCCTCTTGAAAGAAAAAAAAAAAAAACAGAATCGGAGTAAACAAACTGAATCACGCCTAGAACCTCCTTCTATGTATGTTCCCTACCACGTAAAGCCCACGGAACCAAAAGGCAACCAAGGGGCGTTCCCATGCTTACCGGTCCACTAGAGGCCATAATCTAGTGAATAAATAAGAACCTGTCTACCGTCTCCGCCGTTGATAAAACACGCCTTTCGTAAGCCACCTCTCGGCGACGTGCTGCAGTCTCACGAATACACCACGGATCAAGGACAGAACAAAGGGATACATATATTCTTGGCGCCCAGGGTCCCCCAGAACACGGCTATTTACCGGCATCTGTGCTGGCCCTAAATTAGCAGGGATGGGAGGATGTGTCGAGCGGCGCCACCAACCCCCCGCCCCGGTGACACCGGGAAGCCGTCCCCTGAGGGCTCCGGAGGAGGGGGTCTCACGGCCCCGGGACTGCCCGCAAAGCGGAGGCTCCCCCGCTCCGCCGCGAACTGGAGCAGGCCGGTTACACCACGGCCCCGGAGGCCCGCCGCCCGCTCGCTCGCCCGCCTCCGGAGTCCCCGCTAAGCGGGCCTCGGAAGCCCCGTGGCGGAGCAGGCCCGCGGCCAAGGAGCCCGGCTCAGCCGCCCCGCCCCCGCGACCCCCGCCCCCGCACCGCCCGCACCTGCTTCCTCATGTTGTTCATGACGCCCATGAAACCCGCCAGCAGCTTGGCTTCTTCCCGGGCGGCGAGTTTCTTCTCGGTCTTCTTCTTGCTACTCTTCTCCACGCCGGAGGTGGCCATTCTCTCCTTGCCCTCCGCGGCGAGGGTCTGCCCAACCACGCGCGCGGCGGTCGGGAGCCCGGCGTCGGCTGCGGAGCACGGAGGAACTGCGGGGCCGTAGACGGAGGACGCCGATCCTCAGATGGGCGCACGCCCAGGTGAAGACAACTCGGCCGCGCTTGCAAGCAAAGCAAGTCGCGAGCATGCGCCCTGGCCCGGGGATTGGAGGGAGGGGGCGGCTGCGGGGCGGGGCGCTTAGAGGCAGGGGGCGGGGCATTCGCGTCACAGCCGCGTGACACTCCCCGCAACCGGCTGTGCGGTGCAGAGCGGTGGGTGCCGCCGCTTTTTTTCTTGGGCCGCTTGAGTGGTGGTTGTTGTTGCTGCATCGGCCTTACCCAAGGTCACTTGTGCCTTTCTCTTGCCAAAGGCAGGGCCCCCAGGTTTAGATGTCATGATGCTCCATTTTAGATGGTTGTGTATGATAGACGTACTAAAACGTCTGCTCCTGGAGAACGGGGTCACTGCAGCATCCGTCGTGGCATATTGAAGGCGCTCGGTAACTATTAAAGGATTAAAGAAAACTGCTTACTGCAAGGCAAAAGCTTATTTACCCCCAGCACAAGAATTACTTGTTTGGGATTCAGAAAGCAAGAACCCGATCCTATAAATGTCTCCTGTTTAATAGGCTGTTTACCTGGGAGGCCGAAGCAGGTGGATCTCTGTGAGAAACCCTGCCTGGAAAAACAAAACAAATAAACCAGAGGTCTAGCGTCAGTTACTGAAGGCCTCCGTTAGGCTTCCTGGGAGCTCTACTGGAACACAGAGGTCAATCCTAGAACTCGTGGAAACGCGTTTCATAACTGGGGTTTTTTATTTGTTGTTTAGGAATATACAGGACTATCTGAAATCATTATGTCTGATAATATCTTTCCACATAGTCTCTCAGTTTTCTACCTAGATGTATAAGTGACTACATGTAAGCATTGCAGCTCAGATGGAAAGGTATCCTGGCACTCGGGAGCCAAGGAATGCCACAGTCACTGTAAGCTTGGGGCTCTGCTCCAGGGAAAGGTTTCCCCAGGGTAACAGCTCTGCTCCTGCAAGGGAAGGTTTCCCCGGAGAAGGTGTTACACCTCTGTTCTGGAGAAATGTTAGAGTTGCCCCAGAGAGTACCAACTCTGCTCAGCTCTGTTCTGCTCTGCTCTGGCTTCTGCAAAGTTGTTAACATCTGGACTCCAGTCCGTGAAAATTTCACACCTCACAACAAACCTCACTCAAGAGATTTCTTGGGAAGGAAAAATCCAAGAGGGTGACTGCCTCTGGATTGATTTTTGCAGCCTGATTCTGGAGCAAGCTCAGGGATTGGTGGGATTTCAAGCCCTGGGCCTAGCGTCAAGCCAGGGTCAGGGTGTTTTTCTTCAGCACACGTCTCAGGTCTAGCTAGGGGCGGGATGTTTTTTCCTTGGCCCTTTTCACCCTCACTAGACAGAGAAGTTGTGTATATAAAACAATAACCACTTAAAAGAAAATTAATAAGTTATTCTAAGTCATATAGGAGCAACTATGACCTAAAAACACGGATTCAACTTATATTGGTTAACATGTTCCACTATAAAAGATTGCAAAAATGAACAAAGTAAGGTAAAAAAAAAATCAAAGCATTTGCCAAGCACACTGATGGGAGCATTAGGTAGGTGGGCTACAGCACAATGGGAAAATCCCTTGTACCCCTTGTATAGGTTTTAGACTTCCTTTTTTCCAATGATCCCCCAATGAGTATGGGTGTTTGATTCTGTGTGCCATTTGAGTGCAGTGCCCATGAAGGCCAGAAGAGAGCATTGGATTCTCTAGGACTGAAGCTATAGAGAGTTGTGAGCCTCTGCTTGGGTGCTGGAAATCGAATCCAAGACCTCTGGAAGAGCAGCCAGGTCTCTTAAGCACTAAGCCATCTCTCCAGCCCCATTTCAGCATTCCTTTTTTATTATTTAAAATAGTGTTAAAACTTAAATATATACACCCACCTTTAAGTTCTTTCTCAAAAAAGCAAAACAAAAATCCAATTCTGTAACAGCAAAATCCCCCAAACCAAGAAAGCAAGCAACACCCCAAAAGAAAAACAAAACACCAACTGTAGCCAGATAAAAGCACACACACAAAACTATGGAGTTCGTTATATGTTGGTCAACTACTCCTGAACATGAGGCCTGCTCTGGAGTGACCGAAGTACCTAGTGTCACTCCATTGGAGAAAGCTGACTTGTCTTCTCCCAGAAAGTATAAATGACAGTTCAGTTCTTAACCTTTACCCCACTGGCTCAGTCTCCATTCATTCATTTAAAAAAAATAAAACGAAATAAAATATAGTAAGATAAGATAAAGACTATCACACGCAAGTTGGACAGGACAAACCAACAGGAGGAAGGAGCCCACGATGAGGCACAAACAAGAATCAGAGACCCACTTGTTGGCACACTCAGGAGTCCCATAAAAACACTAAGCTGGAAGCCAGAATCTATACACTGAGAGCCTAATGCAGACTCATGCAGGCCCTGTGCATGGTGCTTCGGTCTCCGTGGGTTCCTATGAGCTGTGCTCACATTGATTTAGAGGGCCTTGATCTCTTGGTTGTCCTCCATCCCCTCTGGCTCTTACACTATTTTTACTTCCTCTTTCGCAGAGTTCTCTGAGCTCTGAGGGAAGGATTTTCCATATAGGGCTGAGTGTTCCGAGTCTCCCACTCTCACTGTAGCGTATGGCTGTGGTCTCTGTGTTTGTTCCCATTGGCTGCAGGAGGAAGCTTCTCTGATGATGCCTGAGCAAGGCACCGATCTTTGAACATAGCAGGATATTATTAGGAGTCATTTTATCTCTAAGCTTTCTTTTTTAAGACTAGTATTATTTGGTTTTACCACTGTGCTATCTAGTCTCTGGTTCTTGGCCACCCAAACAGTGTGGAGTATGAGCTCCATCCTGTGGAGTGAGCCTTAAGTCAAATCAGTTGTCAGTTACCCCACAAATTTAGTGACACTATTGCCCTATCATGTCTTATGGGCAGTACACCATTGTAGATAAAGCGTTTGTGGCTGGTTTGGTGTTTATATTTCTCTTTTGGTAACACAGAGTACTATCCTGTACCAAAGACGCACCAGTTAGATAGCTCCATGTTCAGTGAGTTGTATAAGTGTTGTCTTCAGCAACGGGGTCTTGCTGTCAGTTTGCGGAGAGCAGCCTATAGTCTTGGCAACAGCCTGGGTTGACTGGGGATTCCAATGGAGCCCCTTTCACCAACAGATCCGTTAAATATAACCCAATCCTGGTCCTGGAAGCTAAATTTGGTGACAAGAGATGGCCAGCTGAAATTCTGTCTCCCCCATTATTTGGTGATTTCTTTTATATTGAATTTATATATGTGTGGCGAGCTGCCTGTGTGTTTGTGGCTACGATCCGAGACAAAGGGCTAAGGATGCAAAATGAAGACAAAGACAGCGGCGCATTCTTACAAGGAGAATGGCGTTTATTATTAAAAGGGTGGAGCCTTATAAACCAAAGGCAGGCATGGTAGAAAATCACCAAGGTCAGAAACCTAGTTCCCAGGGCCCTCCAGCAAAACGTGGGCCAAAACAGGAATTAGCATTTAGGCAAAGGATGGAAAACGGGAACTTGCAAGCAGGTGTTACTGGGAGGAGGGGATGAGAAGTGTTTAGCTAAAATCTCCTAATACAAGCGGTCAGCAGACAGACCCCCATGGGGAAGGGTGCAACATATATGTATATATTTTAGGAAGTTTGGGCTTTTTTTTTTTTCCGGACAGGGTTTCTCTGTATTGTTTTGGAGGCTGTCCTGGAACTAGCTCTTTTAGACCAGGCTGGCCTCGAACTCACAGAGATCCACCTGCCTCTGCCTCCTGAGTGTTGGGAATAAAGGCATCCGCCACCAACGCCTGGCAGTTTTGGCCTTTTTTTTTTTTTTTTAGTTTTGGCATTCTTAACCTTAGGAAGGTGGAAGCCAGAGGTGTGCTAAGCTTACATTCTGAGAAGTGTATCTACTAGTTATGAGAATGTTAGGCCAGAAGCAAACATTAAGGTAAAGAATCTAAAACAAGCCCCAGATTATTTTGGTCCCCTTTACATTATTCCATCCCTCCACAATCACAGTATTGAAGTGAGTAAAGCAGCCTGCATCATCTTTAGTTTAGATGCTTCGTCTTCAGAGAACTTTGCTTCACACTGTGACACATTAAGCTTTTTCTTGATTATTATAAACAATAGGGTAATAGAGAACACAGCATGTCAGAATCTGTTTTTACATACTGCAAAGACGTGTGTTCTCGTTCACATAATTTTTAAATTTGGAGGTTCTGTGATGTTTGTATATTTTAACTAGTTGATAATTTGAGGACTTAAAAGTGGGGTTTTAGCAGTGGAAATTACTTAATAAAATTGAAACGAGAAAAAAGTCATGTATTTTGTTAGATGAAACAGTATGCTGGCCAGGCATTGGTGGCGCACGCCTTTATTCCCAGCATTCAGGAGGCAGAGGCAGGCAGATCTCTGTGAGTTCGAGGCCAGCCTGGTCTAAAAGAGCTAGTTCCAGGACAGCCTCCAAAGCCACAGAGAAACCCTGTCTCAAAAAACCAAAAAATAGAAACAAACAAACAAACAACAGAATGCACGAGAATGAAAGCTGAATTAATTCTAAGGCTTTGGAAACACCAAGAATCCATGATTCAAAGTCAGAAGTAAAGGTGATATGATAGGGTGCTGTTTCTAACAAGGCAGAAAGAAACAAGAAACAAAGCACACAGGAATCCCTCCTCCCATCAAGACATAATTTTCAGAAGTTGCTCTTTACTTCTGTCTCTTCTATAAAATATACTTCTTGGGGACAGCAAGATGTGTCAGTGGTTAGAGATGTTTACCACAAAGCCTGATGATCTGAATTTTTTTGTTTGTTTTTGTTTTTTCGAGACAGGGTCTCTCTGTATTGTTTGGAGGCTGCCCTGGAACTCTCTCTGTAGACCAGGCTGGCCTCGAACTCACAGAGATCCAACTGTCTCTGCCTCCTGAGTGCTGGGATTAAAGGTGTGTGCAACCAACGCCTGGCTTGATGATCTGAATTTTATCCCTGAAACCTGCTTGATGGAAAGAAACACACAGGCATGTACACACTAAATGTAGTCAGTCTTTCTATCTATCTGTGGTGTTTTGAACAGGAAACCCCCCATAGGCTTGGTCATCAGGTAGTGGTGCTATTTGATAGGGGTTAGGAGGTGTGGCCTTGTTGGAGTAGGTGTGGCCTTGTCAGAGGAAGTATGTCACTGTTGGTAGGTTTGGGGGTTTCAAATGCTCAAGAATGGCCCAGTGTCTCTCTCCTTCCTGCTGCCTGTGGATCCAGGTGTAGAATTCTCAGCTACCATGACTGTCTACATGTTGCCATGCTCACCACCATGCTCCCTGCCATGAGGATAACAGACTAAACGTCTAAAACTATGCAAGTCCCAATTAAATGCTTTCCTTTATAAGAGTGTCCTGGTCATAGTGTCTTTTCACAGCAATAGAACAGTGACACTATCTGTCTATATACATCCATCTACCTATCTATCTATCTATCTATCTATCTGTCTATCATCTATTTATTAAAAATCACCTCACATAAATGTTAGAAACACACAAAACCTTTGCTAAAGGTCACACCTGAAAGGATGCTTGCCAAAATTACTGACCATATAAAAATTTGGATACAAGTTACATTAATCAACACAAAAACTTTGATGGTCTATGTCTCCTTTATGTCCTCTGAAATTCAGCTCTGGCTGACCCAAGGTCAATAAGATGTTCACAGCCTGCAATCCAGTAGACTCTACTGAGAAGAGGCTTAAAAACAACAACAAAAGCAAAAACAAAACACTGGATAACCAATTTGTTCACTTATCAGGTACCCATATACCCTTAATAAAACCATACAAAGGATTCTCCCTAATGGGGTTTAAGGTGACTATTGTAGGTGACAGTCTGCCAACTTCTGACTCGACACCTTGAAGTAGAGCTCTTTTTACATTACTCTTCCCTTCAACTCATAGAACCTTAGCACTTGATTGTTGGAACAACTCTTTAACATATTACAAATTTAAAACACTGGGATTCGTGGAAGGACCGTAGAATTCGGAGTTCATATAGAACAAAGATTATATAGCACAGACATTAAGTGTTGTCTGGATATAAAATCAAGCACGCACATATTTCTAATTGTACAATCCTGGAAAACTTTGCTTGTGTCTTGGCTACCTTGTCTGTTAAGGTGGAACTTTGATATCAAACTGTCAAGAGGATTTTAAAAGATGCTTCGATTGATATCAGCACAAAGTGTTCAGTATTACTTTATGGAGTTACTATTAACTAGAGTATTTAGGCAATAATTTCCCCAAATGTGTCCCCCAAAATTCTAATCTCATAAACTCTTCCCTTTCCTTGTCCTTCTAAAGTTGACTTCCTGGGAACACACCTGCAGAACAGGTGTCCAGATGGGCTGGGCCAGCCCGGCTTTGCCCCTTCCTGCTTGTACTTCTCACAGGAATGGTGTAATGCAACATTGTGACACAGAGAAGTAATGTTAAAACAATTCTGGTTCTGTCCTCATTGCTACCAGAACAGGGTGTCATACAGGCTTGATCCCCATGATCCCAGCAGTATCTAGGGCATAAACCCTGGAGCGGAGTGTGTTCATGGTCTCTCCACCATAGTGGCATATAAGGTAGGAACAGATGAGATCCCATCTGCTTTCCTGAGCCTTGGAGGAGCCATTGCTTTTAGACTGCTGTTTGGTTACCTATCTGTGAGTAATAAATCTGCTGTCTGACCTCTTGCATGAATATTCTTTCTCACTGGATTCATGCAAATGATAGCCTTTGTAACAACTTGGGGAAGTATGGGAAAGTAACTTTCTTGAAGAAAATCCTGCATATATTTATATTTCAGGTTTGAAGTTTGGTGATGATGGGGAAGTCCTTTGTATATGTCAATAAAGCACTGTTGGCCAATAGGGAAGCAAGATAGGTGGGACTAGAAGTCCAGGAGGATTCTAGGTAGGAGAAACTCAGGGAGTCACGATGTAGCCTGCCAGACAAGTAAGATGTCCGGAACTTTTCTCTGGTAAGAGAAATACTTAGAATAACAATTATGGGATAAATACTTAAGTCAGAGCTAGCCAGTAAGAAACTAGCAAGGCCAACAGCTTCATAATTAATACAGCGTCTTGTGTGTTATTTGGGGACTACAATGCGGCAGAGCCCAGGCGACTGGTGGGGAAAAATCCAAAGCCGCTGGCAAGGAAAAGGCTTCTCTCTACAGTTGTACCTATTTCTTGAACCTATTTGACTTTGTTATAGTCTACTGCCTTTTGAAATGTCAGAACAGCTGGTCTCCATTTTTCCATTAATTATCTGCTTGTGTGGATTGATAAAGCTGTATTTGATCTGTGGGGTTTGACGTCTACCAGCCTTAGCTGTTGGATCAAGGTTGAAAGTCAAAGAAAGCCAACTGGCAAACCTGGGTATGTGGCATCAAATTTTCTGTGGACCCTGGATAGAGAGATCTTGGTAATTTACTGTTTTGCAACTCACCTAGGAGAGGAACAAGGTGCTCAGCCACTCTTGGCTAGACTGTGTATATAAATAAGCTCAGAAAAGCATTCAGTAGAGACTGCAGATAGGAGAACAAAGCACAGCTGAAACCACCAGTCAGAGGAGACATTAGGCAGTGGGTGGAATTTGCTGTGAGGTTAACTCATTGTCTCTAGCTTGAGAAGATCTACTGTCAAGGTTGTAGGCCTAGTAAATGTGTTCACATGATCATTTGGTTTTGTAAAATTATTAAAATATGTTAGTTATAAGCCGGGTGCTGGTGGCGCATGCCTTTAATCCCAGCACTCGGGAGGCAGAGGCAGGTGGATCTCTGTGAGTTCAAGGCCAGCCTGGTCTACAGAGCAAGTTCCAGGACAGCCTCCAAAACAATACACAGAAACCTTGTCTCAAAAAACCAAAAAAAAAAAAAAAAGTTAATTATAATAGTTTGAACATTGTCTCATTCCACTAATTTCTCTCTAACACACGTCTTACTTTCAGGGTATGTTGAAGTGGCCATGGGTATTTTGGGAAACTAAGGACCAATAAAGTGGAGAATACATTTTATTGGTGCCTAGTGGACTATTTACAGAGCGCACTGAGGTCCACATAAACTCTTTTCAGTCCTCCTATGTCAGGGGCCTGGGCCATAATCCAGCCTTAGCACCATAATGTCCTCATAGAGAGGATGTGACTCGAGGCTACATTGCAGAATTACCACCTCTTAAGATAGGAAGCAAGTTCCGAGAAAACAGACTTGTGGCTTATCTGCCTACTGTAATTTACCAAGTCACCAGGGCATAGTCTTAAACAATAGAAGGTAGATTGTGAAAAATAAAGTTAGAATCTGCAGTTACATTACCAGAGGACACAGGATGACCTACCCCTCCCACTGACCTTTGCTCTGCCAGGCTCACTGCAGCGGCAGTTAACACCCCCATTCCCTCCCCTCCTCACTTCCCCTATATAAACCCCTTTGGGATGAATAACGCTGTCGCCTTGATCAGACTCCTGTCTTGCCGTCCTTCCTCATATCTCTTGTCCCCCATCTTTCTCCTAGGTGTCCCCCAGTCCCCATGTTGAATGTTCCAAGGGTCGGAGCACTCCTAATATAAGAATCTCATTGGGATTATCCTTATGCCAACTGCCAACCTTGTTATGTAATCCAAAGATGTGGGGGATGTCCTGCATGCTGTGAATATATGTTTCTCTTACTGGTTGATGAATAAATACTGATTGGCCAGTAGCCAGGCAGGGAGATAGGTGGGCCTCCCGGAGTAGGCAAAGGCTGGGAAGAGGAATGCAGAGAGATGCCACGTAGCTGCCAGAGGAATAACATGCCAGAGCACTATGGGTAAGCCACAGCCTCGCAGCAATATGTAGTTTAATAGAAATGGGTTAATAATTAGAGATAGACAAGAAGCCTGAGCCATTGACCAAACAGTTTATAATTAATGTAAACTTCTGTGTGTTTATTTGGGACCAAATGGCTGCAGGACCCGATAGAACAGAAAATCAATCTTCAATTTTACCACAATGCCTGGAAATACTCACTGGAGGAAGCTTGAAACAAGTTTGTTGGCTAAGCCAGAACCTGTTGTGTGGTAAATTCCTCAAATCATAATATGTAGAAACTACAAGATAGAGATTTGGCACTCTAATCAAGAGTGGAGGAAATAAAGTTGTCACACTTATTTATATTTTAAAATACACACAGCACATGAATCATAAGGATGACCTCAGCTTCCAGAATGGCAGAGCAGGGCCTTTGCAAAATCCTCCCTCCATGATACCAACAAGAACACTGGAAAATTGTCAAAATTGACTTTTTAGAATGCTAGAAATTAAAGGCTTATAACCACCAGGGAGTATTATTCAAGAAAAATGGTTTAATATCTGTAAGAACAATAAAATGTGATATTTAAACTTTGCCTGTCCCCAAAATGGTGGGAGCCTTAAAAAACCAATAACCCCAAAAAATATGGTTGCAGTGCCATCACCAGCTGAGAAGCCAGAGCAGGTTAAGAGCCCTGCTTTCAGGCCCCACTAAAGCCAGATTCTGAAGAACATTCAGGATTGGACCAGCCTATTAGCTTGTCTGAAAGTCTCCATTTTGGGACTTGTCTTTAGTTGACTTAATTTAGAGCTTGCTTTGTGCAAATAATCCTGTCAGCAAGGCATTTCATAGAAATAAGTGGCATTCTCTTTTGAACTGTTGGTCAAGTATGTCTAGGAGACTCCCAAAACATAAGCCTGTTACTGTTGTCCTTGATAACCCTCTCTCCCAGGGGTGGAAGGAAGTCCCTATTGCTGAAGACACCTTACACTTCAGAAACAGGGCCCAGAGGCCCTTGAGCTGGGACTAAGCTGAAAGCCCCATCCCTGGCGACAAGCATTCATTGAACCAGAAGGCACTATGCAAGCTTCCAAAAGAGGGAGAAAAGCAACAGTCCTACCCAGCCATGATACCTCTGAACCACGCCAATGACCAGCATGGCACAATAGTTCTTTGAGCGCAGTAATGGCACGCACACCTTGGTAGTAACCAACTGCTTTCTAATTGAACTTGGGACCTGCTCAACAAAAGGGATACCATGCCTGGTAATGGAAATCTGGCTAACAACTACTCAGTGCTAATGAATCCATGGTTATTGGAGGAAAGTCTATAACTACAACTTAACTAAACCGGGCCGGGCATTGGTGGCGCACACCTTTAATCCCAGCACTCGGGAGGCAGAGGCAGGTGGATCTCTGTGAGTTCGAGGACAGCCTGGTCTACAAAGTGAGTTCCAGGACAGCCTCCAAAGCTACAGAGAAACCCTGTCTCAAAAAACCAAAAAAAAAAAAAAAAAAACTTAACTAAAATCTGACTCATCCATAGATAAGCATAGTCTTAATCCTCATCATTCAAACTTCTCTTTGCAACAAATGGAGACCACTACATAAAACCACAACCAATGAATACACAGAATTGTGAAGCCCAGTCCCAATGGCTACATCTACAAAACACTCATGTATCTGAGGTTCAGAGAACATTGTGGAAAATTGTAAGAGCTAGAGAATCAGGAACTTTTCTGAGATTGTGTCTCCTAATAGCATTAGAAGTTTTACCCATAAAGTCTCAAAAACATGACTGCCCAAATGTGAGTTAAACGACACCAATGAACGTGACAAAGTTGGCCTCAACCTTACACAACACTAAAGGCAACCTAGAAAGCTGGGAGTATGAGAGGGAGTCCTCCCCAGGGAAGAGCACAACAACTTTTTTGTTCAATGTCAAATGGGCAGCCCTGAAAACTAACATTATATGGACTCAACAGGCTATACTTAGGAATATATATGTATATACAAATACATATCTGTGTGCCATCAGAGAAAGAAAAAAATAAAGCCACAGTAAGTGTCTTGGTTAGGGTTTCTATTACTGAGATGGAACACCATGACCAGAAGGCAAGTTGGGGAGGAAAGGTTTATTTGACTTGTACATCAGCATTGCTGTTCATCACTGAAGGAAGTCAAGGACAGGAATTCAAACGTGGCAGGATCCTGGAGGCAGGAGCTGATGCAGAGGCCGTAAAGGAGAGCCGCTTACTGACTTGCTTCCCATGGGTTTGTTCAACCTGCATTCTTATAGAGCCCAGAACAACCCACAAGGGGCTGGACCCTCCCACATTAATGGCTAAATGCAAACATGCCTTACATCTAGACCTCAAGCAGGCATTTCCTCGGCTGAGGCTCCTTCCTCTGATGACTCTATAGCTGTGTCAAGTTGACGCACAAAACCACCCAGCACAGTTAGGTACCACTTCATATGCCTCAAATATCCCTGTCTTTGAAAGACTGACCACATCAGGTGTTGGTGAAGCTGTGGGAGAGCTCACCTTGTTCACTGCTGTGGGGATGGGAAACACATGTCTCCCTACAGCTTGGTCATTGCTTAAAGCTGACTGCCGACCTGCTGTATGAACTGGCCATCCTACTTCTGGACGTTTATCCTAAGGGTACTAATGGAGACCCTGAAGGGGCTGGAGAGATGGCTTAGCGGTTAAGAGCACTGACTGCTCTTCCAGAGGACCCAGGTTCAGCTCTCAGCACCTATATGGCAGCATACAACTGCCTGTAACTCTAGTTTCAGAGAACCGAAAACTTCCCATGGCAAAAAAAGAAGAAAAGAAAACAACCTAAAATTGAAAGCAATTCAGTGTCCACCAGGTGAAGGGATTAAGAAAAATGATACAACCATACAATGGAATTGCAAGTTGAGCATATCTTAATTTGAAAATCTGAAAAACAAGCTTATGCAGTATCCAAAACTCTTTGAGAACTAACATGGCACAATACGGTTTATATTAGGAGTGTCTGACTTTTTGGCTTCTCTGGACCACATTGGATGAAAAACAATTGTCTTGAGCTACATATAAAATACCTTCAAACCTCCAGGTGGTGGTGATGCATGCTTCTAATCCTAGCACTTGGGAGACAGAGGCAGGTGCATCTTTGTGAGTTCAAGGCCCATCTGGTCTGTAAAGCAAGTTCTAGGATAGGCTCCAAAGCTACACAGAGAAACCATGTCTTGAAAAACAAAACAAATTGAAACCTTGTGTGTGTGTAAAGTTTTAAAATACTTAAATATTAAAATATTTAAAAGATGGTACAAAATTTCCTTCAAGCTATGTGTACAAGGTATACAAAATGTAAATTCACTTTGTATTTTAAATTTGGGTCCTATACCCAGCACATACACACATAAATATCACACACAGATATTCAGAATCTGAAATACTTCAAGTCCCATGCATTTCAGACAAGAGATACTCAACTTGTACCATGAAACAGTAGAAAAGAATTAACTACTGACACATGGCAAATGAAGATGAAAATCATGATAGGAATACAGACAAAAATAGCACCCATCGTATCATTCTATTTAAATAAGGTTCTAGACGATGCAAACTCCTCTTTAACATTTGACAGAAAACAAATCAGTAGAATCCTGGGACACAGGTTGTAGACAATGATTGACAGGGAGGAAGGATTAAAATAGGCACACAAGCCGGGCGTTGGTGGCACACGCCTTTAATCCCAGCACTCGGGAGGCAGAGGCAGGCAGATCTCTGAGTTCGAGGCCATCCTGGTCTACAAAGCGAGTTCCAGGAAAGCCTCCAAAACAATACAGAGAAACCCTGCCTCGAAAAACCAAAAAAAAAAAAAAAAAAAAAAAAAAGGCACACAAGAAAGGATTTTGAGTGATTGAGTGATGAATATTATCTTGACTGTAATGATAATTTTGCCCAGTTCAAGCCAAAAATAATCAAATCATACATTTCAAGTATATGTAGTTTATTGTATGCCCATTATACTTCAACTAAGTTGTTAAAAAGAAGCTTTTGCATATATGAGGCATAACAATTCATTATTTGACCAACTTAGTATTTGTTTAAAAACAGCTGGAAATGGGGCTGGAGAGATGGCTCAGAGGTTAAGAACACTGGCTGCTCTTCTAGAGGTCCTGAGCTCAATTCCCAGCAACCACATGGTCGCTCACAACCATCTGTAGTGAGATCTGGTGCCCTCTTCTGGCCTGCAGGCATACATGGAGTGCTGTATACATAATAAATAAATAAAATATTTTTTAAAAATCTGAAGATTTAACTAATACATTTAAGCTGGTAACAAGCTTGGAGACATTGTAGTTAACATTAAATTTGTTGTTGTTGTTTCCCCTTTTTTCTTGCTTGTTTTATTTGTGTATTTATTTTACAACAGGGTTTCACTATGTGGCTTGGGATCCCCTTAAACTTGAAAGCCTCCTGCTTAACTTCTTAATTGCTGGGATCATATGTGATGCCGCTAACTTTTAAATGAAAGTTTTAATTTTAGTTCCACTTTATGTGTATGTGTGTTTTGGCTGCGTGTATGTCCGTGTGCTACTTGTGTGCCCAGTGCCTACAAAGGTCAGCAGAGGGTGTTGTATACCCTGGAACTAGAATTACAGAGGTTTGTGAGATGCGTGTAAATTCTGACAATCAAACTCTGGTCCTCTGGAAAAGAAGCCATTGCTCTTAACCACTGAGTCATCTCTCTGGCCCATGGTTAATTTTTAAAAATGGTTTTGTTGTTTCTTTTTTTTAAGATCTGTATCACCAATGGAACAGTGGACACAGGGAAACTATCAATATGGATAAGCATAACATTATTTTTTAAAGCATTACTTTAAAATCCTTAATGAAGTTGAACATCTTTCTGTACATTTATGGGTACCTGTGGTTTTCCTTTGTGTGGTGCCTGCTTATCTTTGTTCATTCTCTTTAGGAACTTTTTCTTTCTTGGTTTGTACATATTCTTTGTTGAGGTAGCTTTTAGCCAAATTGAGCATGTGTGGAAAATGTTCAGTAAGCCATTGAAAATGCAGGATTGAGTCTCCAAGGAAAAAAAACCAGACAGATGAACAAAATCAAATTAGTGAATCCGAGTTTAAAAAAACATGAAAAGGATCCAGTGGAGGCAAAGGAGGATTGAGTGACCTAGAAAAAGATGTCCTTGTGTAACCCTAACCAGATATGCTTCCTCTTACTATCCAATTTAGTGTGTCAGGCATGCCTGCAGGAAGTCAGGGCTTTTCCAGAGTTTTCCTCCTCCAGTAAACACGAGAATTCCCCAGGTTGTTGATGTCTGATGCTTGTCCAGGTGTCTGTCTTACTCTAGGTTTTGGTATTTTGTTTTCTCTCTTGGGAAACTCTGACTCAGTGTGTCCCCTTAAGGCTGCAGGATTCCACAGAGCTGCCTCCACACTGGAAATCTGGAATGTGCTTCTGATGCAGTTGACCAAGATCCCTAGTACACTGCCTTCTGAAAACCAAGCTGGCTGAAGACTGCCGTGATCAGTCTTGTTTAATGTCTGTCCATGCAGTTGTCACTACTGCTGAAGCAGAGCCTCTGGGTTGCTGTCAAACAGAGCAAGACAAATAGCTGTGGCTTAAGTGGGGACGCCTGCCCTATTTATTGCTACCATAGATATTTAAGGATGCTAAGCCAGGCTCTCGTTACTGTCATTGTCCTCATGCTGTGTTCACATTCTCATATTTTTTATGTGATCCACAAAATAGGATTTTTCTCTTAAACAAGTTTGCTCCCCTTCTCCCCAATTCTACTACTTAGGCTCCACAAAACCTGAACCATCCCTGATTCCAGGCAAAACTTCATGAGAAGTGTTTTGTTGGTGCTTTTGTTTTTCATTGTTATTTTAATTGTTAAGTGGCAGGGTGGCATAACAGAATCAAACTGTTCTGATTCCGTGCCTTCTTCTACTTATTAGTATCTGTGCAGTGTAAGGCTTGTGGCTTGGGTAGTTTTATGTCAACTTGACACAAGCTAGAGTCATTTGAAAAGAAGGACTCTCAACTGAGAAAATGCATCCTTAAGATTGGCCTGTAGGCAAGTCTGGAATATGTTTTCTTAATTAGCAATTGATGTGGATGATCAAAATTTTGTACCTGCTGGGTCTTATTGTCTCATTGATTGTAAAGATATGTATGTAGCCTGGCGGTGGTGGTGCACGCCTTTAATCCTAGCACTCGGGAGGCAGAGGCAGGCAGATCTCTGTGAGTTTGAGACCAAGCCTGGTCTACCGAGCGAGTTCCAGGACAACCTCCAAAACAATACAGAGAAACCCTGCCTCGAAAAACCAAAAAAAAAAAAAAAAAAATGTATGTACCTTAGAGGCATTCCTTTATTTCCCATGTTTCCTGCATATATTGACTGTCATGTGTAAACTAGGCCTAAGCAAACAGAGCCTTGAACTTGAAAGAAGAGGAAGTCAGAAATGGGCTTGGCTGTGGATTTAATCGATTAATTCAACAACTAAGCACAGCTTTTTTTACTTGCAAATCTCAAATTTAAAGTTTTCTGAGGGAGAAGATTGTTTTGCTTTTCCTATTTCTAAGACTTCAATGCAGGCAAAAAAGCTAGAACTTGAACCTTCATACATTTCCCCCATGACATTTAAAGTGTAATGGAAGGGGTGAACATTCTTTCAAACGGAGATGGTAAGCCATTATATCAGTGTGTTCCTGTAATCCCAGCACATGGAAGTAGAGGATCGGGAATTCAAGGTCATCCTTGGCTCCGTTGTGGGTTTGAGGTCACTCGAGGCAACACGAGACCCTGTCTCAAAAATAAGTCAAAGCAGCAGTGTTTAGACGGTTCAGATACATCAGCTTACGTGGTCACATCCAGGAATGTAGTAGTTCTCCCCCCCCCGTTAGCATATAAAATATATTTACTCTTCTGCCTTCATCTGATTCTTAAACTGAAGAAAAAAAAAACAATGTAACTTAGTTACAGACTCATCCTCATCTTAAAAGTATGGGTGGTGTGTGTGTGTGAGAGAGAGAGAGAGAGAGAGAGAGAGAGAGAGAGAGAGAGAGTGGAGGAAGAGAGAAACAGAGGGAGAGAGAGGGAGGGGAAAGGAGGGAGAGGGAGGGAGGAAGAGAGAAAGAGAGGGGAGGGGGAGAGAGGAAGAGAGAGGGGAGAGAGAGAGGGAGAAAGAGATGGAGAGAGGGAAAAAGGAAGAGAAAGAGAGATAAATTCTAATAAAAAACGAGTCAAGAGTGAAAAGCAGTATCTCAAATATCCTCAAGAAATTGAAATCCAATGAAGTCAATGCATTTCTTACAATCGCATCATTGGCTGTGGTCACACACCAGTTCACTTCAACCTTAACTTATGAAATTGAAATCCTATTTTAGTTCAAAAGGACAGCATGACAATGAATCATGCTACGAATAGATTTCGGTCCAGGGCATTTAGTTCTGCTTCACATTTGCTAAATGAAAGTAAATGTTGACTTGCTTCTCCAGTGTATTTAAAAGAGATGGAGTGTCTCACAGCCACCCTGACTCAAGCATACAAATATTTATGCAAAACCTAGGTGGAGCAGTATGAGAGATTTGCAAATGTAGCCTCTTCTCATTATGTAAATTACCAAACACTTCTGGTTGTTTTGCTTCTTTCGTCATTTATTAGCAACTTAAGAGAAGAGAGAGTGTCTACTGCTGTAAACTTTCTATCACAGGGGACCCTTGGACTCCATATGCCAGAAGCCCCGCAGGGAGAGTGGTCTGAGATTCAACTGAAGGGCATAGATTACTTCCTTAGGGAGACTGAAACTTGTGACCAGAGTAACAAAATATCCCAGTGACCGAATGCTCATTATGCGCTAGTCACTGTACATCCATATTCATTGTCTCGTGTAATGAGGACAACAATACTTAGCATAGGGAATATTACTAGCTTCGTTTTGCAGGTAAAGAAACAGGTTTTGAGAGATTAAACCCTTTGCCTTAGGGCACAGAAAGTGGCAGGCAAGGCTGGGATTATATCTTTGTAGATAGATTGTTTACCTGTCACGAACAAAGCTCTGGCTCTGGTCCCAGTACAGCATAGACGGGTGTAGCGGTGTGTGCCTTAACTCCAGCCTTTGGGAGGTGGTTAAGCTGTATACAGTCTGGGGTCAGCCCGGGTCAGAGACAGTCTCAGAGTGGGTGGGGAGACACACGTTCATGCTCGTTGCTGGTCTAATCGCAATAGCTAGTGCGTGGATTCAGCCCAGATGTCACCAACTGATGAATGGATAGTGAAAATGCAGTGCATACGCCTCACCATGGGACTTTATTCAGCTGTACAGGAAAAATCGTGAGGGATGTAACTCAGTGCCCAAACGCAAACACCACGCATTCTTTCTCAGTTCTAGATTTGTCTGTTTAATTTGGAGTGTCTGTGGAGGTCAGCAAGCTAGAAGGAACCCATGAGAGGGGAGAGCAGGCCTTAAGCGGGGAGAAGGGCTAGTGGAACTCAGGTAACATGAAAGTAGAAGAAGGATATTGGGAATGGGAGGATTTAAATGATGATGGGGGAAGAGGGAGGGAAAACCAAAGTTAAGGATGTATGGGAAAGCCTTATGTGGTGATGTCTTGCTTGTCCAAATAAAGCCTGTCTGAAGGTCAGAGGGTGCAGCTCGACACTAGCTGACCATAGAGGCCAGGAGGTCTGTATAGACAGACAGGAAGTGAGATGGCTGCATGGAGAAAGGAATATAGGTGAGGGGACGGGACGGGACACGGGACGGGAACTCGGTCTCTTTTACTCTGGGAAGCTAGTTAGGTAAAGGTGGCTTTGGCTTGCTCCTTCTTTTCTCTGATCTCTCAGCATTTTCCCTATATCTGATTCTGGACTTTTATTTATTATTAAGACCTATTAGAACTTGTGTTACAGCCATATTGAAACAAACTACTTTGTAAGCTAATTAAAAATTACAAATAAAAAAAAGGAGTTTGAATGGAGGTATCCTGCATTGGGACAGTACTGTTCCCAAAAGCTATAAATTATTTAATTAAAATCCCCACACAGGGCATAGGATGCTTCCCTACAAGACATCCAAACAATACAGGCCAATGGCATTGCTTTTTGCTGCCCAACAACTAGATGCCCTATTGCTGGAACTCACACATTTATTTGATTGCAAGACATAGAAAGATCAAGTATGCACTGATCTGGAAATGTCCCTTCTGTTGACTAGCTGTCACGGTTCTGGGAGATGTTATTTAGGCCACCTGGGGAGTAAGGTTCAATGGTATATTCAGCAGGGAATCGTGCATGCTACAACATGAACCTGCTAGGCAAGATCTGCCCGCTGGGTGCAATAGTAGCATGTCTGTGATGGGGGCAGTAAATGACCGCTTTCTGATTGGATTTGAAGTCTGCTGTAAAGGAGGGTGCCCTATCCAGCAGGGCACAAGAGGTTGGAGCCCAGGGAACCTGGAGTGAATGAGACAAGAGACACGAGGAGATGGGCAGCAGGACTACATGGCTGATCGAGCTGCCGTTTAATGAAAGTTCTGTACAGGCTTAAATAGGGGAAATGAGGTAGGGGGATGGGGCAGTAAACTGCAGGACAGTGAGGGAGGGGTCGTTGCCTAGTAACCAGGCCACTGAAGGTGAGCAGGTAACAGGTGTGGGTAAGGTTAAAGGGTCATAGAGGGAGGGGGTTAAGTGACCTAATTGTGGAATCTTTGCTTCTTGCCATCAGCTATTTCCTGTGAGCCCAAGTTCTATTCATTAGGAAGCTGGGGAGGGGACGGAATATTCTTTAAAAAGACTGACAGTATTTACAAGAGGTTCTAACTAACAATGATCGCTCCCAACAGGAGGGAATTTGTGCCTGGTACTGTAGGCACAGTTGTAAGCCTTGTCTGAAGAGGTCACATCGTAGGTCCTACTACTGCAACTGTTGTATTGCTAAATGGGCATGCTGTCAAAATGCCATCTGTATATTTATTTTTATACCTATAGATTAGTGCCACTTAGTGGATCGGTTCACAATTTGTCAAAGTACTAAGACTGTTGAGTTCTCAGTACTAAAGGAGACCTTTCTATTAACCCCTCCCCCCAGTGAGCCAGGGACTGTCAGAGAAGCAGTAGAAACTAGAGGGTGTGGGGGAGTGCTGTGAAACACTGCTTTCTGAACGTGACATGATGGTTGCACTCCGAACTCACAGCAGCTATAGTCATCTGCACAAGACCTGCCCAGGATCGAACATTCTAGCATGGGTCAGACAGGGATGAATGAAGCCCCACCCTCACTGAGAAGCTACTGGAAGTTAGTGGCTGCTGGCAGGGCGGGAAATAATTTTTCTTTGATGGTAGAAACTAGTAAGTGGTCTGTGCTTCAGCATATAACCGCATACCCTGCCCATGCCAGCAACCCTAATTAACATATATGAAAAGAGCTACCGTGAAAGCAGGAGGGAACTTGGGAGGGAGGAATCCAGAGAGAGAGGGAGAGGGTAAAGGGGCACAGATGATCAAAAATACATTATATACATGAATATTAGAAATACTTTTTCCAAAAGAACTTGGAGAGGAAGGTAGGCCTGAGGGAGCGTGCCTCTAATCTCAGTACTCAGGAAGCTGAGACAGGATTATGAGTTCAAGGCGGCTAGGGTACATGATGAGATCCTATCTCAAAAAAAAGTTGTTTTTACAGTCACAGGGGGGGAAAATACACAACATGCTGTTGTGGAATATGTCTTTACACTGTGTGAAGATGTATCACTGTGACTGGTTTAACACAAAGCTAAACAGCCAATAGCTAGGCAGAGAGCGCTGGGAAGAAAGGCAGAATTGCCAGCCAGACTCAGAATAACCAGGATGGACGGAATGGAGGAGAGGTAATGAGCACGTGGAAGACTGTGGATTAAAGAATGTGGGCTAATTTAAGCTAGAAGAGCTAGTTAGAAACAAGCCTTAGCTAAGACCCAGCTTTTATAATTAATAGGTCTCCATGTCTTTTTTTTGGGGGGGGGGGAGCTGTCAGCCCAAAGAAAAATCCATCTATAACATCCAATGTTTCAGTGGGGGTGTGTGTGCGGGGGAGTGGACAGAGCAGGAAAATTGAGCCCGGAAGACCACATCCCTACCCTGCCCCTGAATGCAGAAGTAGGTTTTTCCTAGTAGTCTCAAGGGCCCATCTGCGGTGTGAGCCTAAGCAGAGCAGGTAAGAGCCAGCAACCCTTGACTACCTCTCAAGTCTGGAAACCCCAGGTCTTGCTGCTGCCCAGGCAGTTCTCAGCGGCTGCCATGGTGATCATCCTACCCCCCCAGTTCCCATAATAGAACTTGGAGGTCACTGACTGCCAGAAAACCTGGAATTCCTTGAGTTCTCCTCTCCATCCATGCCACATCTACTTATCCCTGCTTTACTGCTCTACTATGGTTAAACATCTTTGAAGAGCTTCACCAAAGGCTTTCCTTACCGGGGTCATGCTAGGAAACTGATGAATCTGAGAACCCCCCAAAGAGGCCAAATCTTCCTTGGGGAAAGCAAGACCTTGAGACAGTGATTCTGGAACACCTCCTCACTGAGTCTGTGATACTGGAACTACACCCTGAGTGACATCACAGAGCCCTATGACCTGGTACCTACTACCTGAATGAGTATATGATATCCTTCAAGAATTGAGAACCAGCCGGGCGTTGGTGGCGCACGCCTTTAATCCCAGCACTCGGGAGGCAGAGGCAGGCAGATCTCTGTGAGTTCGAGGACAGCCTGGTCTACAGAGCGAGTTCCAGGACAGCCTCCAAAGCCACAGAGAAACCCTGTCTCGAAAAACCAAAAAAAGAAAAAAAGGAAAAAAAAAGAATTGAGAACCATGTAGCAAACCTGTCCCTGGTCAGCCCTGATATAATACAAATCAGACAAGACACTCTGGGAGATGCCATTAAGATGCTGTCTTCCCCACAGCCACTGAATGGCTTCCCTTGACGTCAATGCAGTACACAGATGTAGGACCCCTCTTACCTTTTCTATAAACTGTAGTAATACCTCTACTAAAGTTCTGTGACTCATGCCAGTAGCCCAGCTCAAATGAAAACACCCAGTGTGTGTGTTAGCCACATCTCCAGGCCAGCGTTTCCATTTTCCTGGCAAACGAGGCAGGGAAGAATGTGCAGGCAGCTCCCATCACTCTGCTGTAGCTGAGCTCTGATCCACACCACTGAGGGACTCAGCAGGTCTGTGGGTCTTCGGTCCTTAGATGTGCTAATCACCAGCCCAAGTGACTGTTGCTTCCCAGAGCACTCCTCTAACAGGCTGCATTATTATCTCATTGCTGTTATAAAATGCTTGACAAAAGCAACCTAAGGAGGGTTTTATTTTGGTCTCAGTTTGAGACTACAGTTCATCAGGGAGTGGAAGGCGTGAGACCTAGCTGGTGAAAGCTCACCAGCTGTCAAGAAGCAGAGGGAGGTGAATACTGGTACTCAGTTCGATTTCCTTTTTGTATTCAGTCTATGATCCAAACCAATGGGAGCACATCACCCATATTTAGGGTGGGTCTTCCCTCTTTGAAACCTTTCTAAAATCACACCTAACAGTATGTTTCCATGGCGATTTTAGATCTAGTCAAATTGACAGCGAAGATTAACAACCACACAGGCTTCATCTCACTTTCATCCATAAGCCCACCTCATTTCCAGCTCCACTTTTCTGCCTTGAGGAAATGCTGTCTCCAAGACAGTTTCTGCCACTCCATGCCCTGGCATCTTTTGTGGCTGGCAATTAGAGTTGCTGTACCAGCTCTTTCGCCCCACATTCTAGGAGAATGAGACTACACTCATTTGCTTCTCATGCCATGGCTGGGGGAGCTGTCCATCTAGCTTGCAGTCCACCAACATCTGTCATTTTGCCAGCCAATCAGCTGGAAATAGTAAATGAAGAAACTGCTTTCTTCTGCCCTTTCATTAATCAAACTCCTGGTCTCTGGCTCTCGCCCTCCACATCCCAGACAACATCACTACCAGGTCCTGTAAACTGTGAGTTGTTTTCAGCTTTTAGCAAATGCTCTACGTGGCAGTAAAACTGTAGTATCCTTGGGGCAAATTTCTCCATTGAGTGTTTAGCATCACCTTATCAAATGCTTGAGGGTGACCTCTAACTTTACAGGGCAGCACCATTGAGGCTTTTTTTTTTTTTTTTTCCGAGACAGGGTTTCTCTGTGGCTTTGGAGACTGTCCTGGAACTAGCTCTTGTAGACCAGGCTGGCCTCGAACTCACAGAGATCCGCCTGCCTCTGCCTCCCGAGTGCTGGGATTAAAGGCGTGCACCACCACCGCCCGGCCCATTGAGTCTTTTATCACTTGTGGATTGGTAGTCAAATATACTTTGGAAACCTAGATGGGTAAACCATGACTTCCAGTTTCACCATTCCCCCCACCAACTGTCTTTCCAGAACTAATTTCTCCAAATTTCTCTTTGAAAAGAAGCTCTTATGTCACATACCACAACTGCTAAAACTATATACGAAGTTGGAACAGGTGGGCTCCCAGAGTCTGAGGTGGGGGGTTGGGGGGAATCCTATCCTTGACTTTTAGGACCTGGAATGTGTAAAGTCTGGTTTGAATGCTGAGTGGCACCTTTGGCTTGCCAGTTAACTCTGCACTATGTTTTGCTCAAGCAGAATGGCCATTCACTCTTTAGACTTCTTTGCAACCGGTGTGAGTCAGAACTGGATAAACCGCAATCCTGGTGGCAGGGTCAACGGGACTCTGGGTCTGCGCTCCTACTTCAGGAACTGGTACATAGTAGGTAGTCAGTAAATGAAATAAGTGTATGAACTTCAATAAATTATAAAATTTTCTTGCTGCTGAAACTTTTCTAGCACTGGAATGTGATTGTTGATGAAAATATAGTTTTCACTTTAAAAAGAATACAAGATAGTTTATTCTGAGCCGAATGTAACTGATCATGACCCAGGAATATAAATTTAGGCTACTCTGCATAACATATTCCACCACAGAAATGATTATATTGTTGGGGTACCCCGAATTGAGGAGGGGTCCCCAAGCTGGATTCGTCACCCCAAGAATCAAGAGTCCACGCGCCAATTGATGCAACACGCAAGAGGCTTTAATTAGGCATCTGCAGATGGGCCTCTCGGTCAGCTTTTAGACCGATTAGCCTCGAGGTTCAGTCACAATCAGCTTTTAAAGACAAAAGCCACAAGCCTTTGGGAGGGGTCCCTATCTTGTGATGGGGGGGGGGTACGTGACTACTGACCAGGGGAAGTAGATGTCTTCCTGACCTACATGTTGTAAATTCCTCAAACCTTGGTATGAGTTAATCATCTCTCCCTAAGTAAATGGTGTTATCATCTCCTTGTTTCCCACGAATCTTGTTTGCCCATCCCTGACGCCCTGGTCAGTTCTTCACAGGTGGTCAGCAGCCCGGAATTGGCCTTTTGTGGGTTTACAGCCCTTCTACAATTAAGGTTGCTAAACCATACATTCCATTCTGTGGTTTGGCCAGTTCCTGGGATGGGGTCCTTTGCTCACTTCCCAAGTTCTCTAGTGGGGTGCCCTCCCTGTTTAAGCTTATATTTTATTTCTATAAATTCGGGGGTCTTTCAATATGACTTTATTTTTGGTTACAGAACAAAATAAGTCATAACTCAAGGCATTTTTAAAAATGCATTGTTGGGAGGGCTAGGTAGGTTAAAGCAAAGTGTAGAGAATCCAGAAATAGGTTTTAGATGCTGTTAGATGATATTTTAAACTTTTGGATTGGTGGAAGCTATGGGTTTGGTTTGCAAAGAATAAATTTCTAAGATTTTGCCTGAGAGTCAACAGGATGTCAGGTCAGACACTGGGTTGGGCAATGAATGGCCATCAAGGAAACTAAAAATAATCTAAGCTAATTTGGCTCTATGCTGTCAACATTCTCACTCTTAATGGTCCACTCAACATTCTGAAGGAACAAATTTTTTCTCTAAATTTTGTCCTGTAAGGTGCCTCAAAGGAGATGGAGATTTAACTATTCCTGAAGCTTGCCCACTTGTGGTTAAAGAATGTCTCTGTCTTCAGAGACAGAATTAACTGATCAGAGCACTGCTCTGTCCTTTCATGTCACTGACTGCCACCCTTTAGACTGGTGCAGGGGAAGTCATTCTCAAGGCTGAAAAAGAAAGTCCCCAGTTATGGGCACCCGAGTGTCCCCTGGCTAGTGGTGTCTGTCTGGACTGGCTGTTTCCAGGTATTTTGTGTCTTGTTCAAAGAACTGAAGATGCACACATAAATAGAGCAGCAAGGGATTTTATTCAAGATAAAGCAGAAGTTGAGACCACATGGCTGTAAAGCCTTCAGCCACCCAAGCTAGAGTGCTCAGGTATGCCTGTTTGTTGCTAGGGGTTTCCGTTTGTGAATCCCCGAGGAGTCGGAAATGGAGTGTGGATAGTTTTCTGCTTTGACTGATAGGCTTGAGATCCTTTGTTCACTGTGCATATCCTTTGTCTCGATACCTCTGAGGCACACAGTTTGCCTTACTGTGTTTGCACCCAAAACTAGTCCGAGCTGGGTTAGCTCAATGCCCCTAGTTCCTAGATATGTTCCAGGATGCATTTGGTGACAAATGAAGGGTTACTAAGGGGTTGCTAAGGAACTGTAGATTGGAATGGCCAGATTGCTTTGTTTGGAGAGGGGCGTGCATGTGACTCTAAGTAAGTGCAGCTCCCAGGTTGCTAAGTGCTTTGTTGAGAGGTGTGTGATGTGTGGTGTGCACTCGCAAACACACGTGTGTGTGTGTTGTGTATGTGTGTGTGTAGTGTACCTGTCTCAGTCTCATAAAGTACATAAAGGTATTAAATATATCTTTTATTGATAATCTATGACATTGTCTGATTATAATATAATGATTATAACATAACTACCCACCCCAGTGTGTGTGTGTGTGTGTGTTTCCAGGTTGTTTGTGTGTGTGCGTGTGCACATGTGTGCATTTGTGTATGAGTGTATGTTGGCATATTGAGGATTTGTGTCTGTTTGAGAAACAATCTAGATATTTTAGAGATCGTGTGAGTTTTGTGTTCAGGCCAGTGCCTGCCCGTGAGAGGAATTATTCTTCTGTGCCCTCTGGCTGTCTTACATGGGGACTGGGAGCATGCCTGAACTCTCTAACTCAGATGTCCTGTGTTAATGCTAACCAGAACATGCAGATCCAAAGATCTTGACATTAGTCATTGTTTTAGTTTCCTGGGTAGGGCAGGATATAATTTGTGTCTACAAAAACCCCAGCTAACGAGAGGAAAAAGAGAACTTTAATATCTAATTTTCTTCAGAGGAGAAAAGCCCACAGTGGGAAAGACTACGTTTCTTGCTTTAGAGAAAGCCCTGGGGACTGTAATGACTGTAATGTCCTATGTCCTTCGAGACCACAGAAGTCTCTGTCACTGTTAACATTAATAGTTTACATCTTACATCAAACCAAAAATCTAGTCTGAACCCAGAAGACTGAAGATTATTTGAGATGGAACTTGGTTTTGCTTATGATCCATATCTTGTTCCTGTGCTGTGTCTGAAGTGATGTCCTGAACCCATCTGTTGTCTGACCTTCCCCCTTTCCTGTTTACACAAGCACACGCACAGGGTTAGTGCAAGGGAACAAATGAAAACGCAAACACAAATGTGTTTATAATCCCCCCCCCAGACAACCTTCCTCTCCTCTGTTAATCAGGTGTACTAGCTTTTGTCTAAATAATAAACAAAAAGTCTTAGAGGTGAGTGAAACCCAAGATTACATGGAATGTAGGGCATAGCAATTTAATATGCTTGGGAAAACCAGTATGAACTTTCAAGAGATATTTTCCAGCTCCATGATTTCTCAAGCGGCCCTGCAGCAAAAGCACCCTCTTCTGGTGTGCACACCCAGGTCCGATGCAGTGAAGCTTTTCTCCACTAGAAGGAGCCTTATGCCTTAGATAAAAGCAGTTTTCAAGAGGAGACAGAAACGTCTGGGAAATAGCCTTTGTCTTCTACTCACCTTCCACCTTGCTTGAGAAGACTCTCTTGTTGTTTGGTGTTCCAGCCTGGCTAGCCCATGGACTTCTGGGAATTCTGCTTTTTCCACCTCCCATCTTACAGCAGGAGCCTTTGGATTTCAGATACACACTACTTTCAGAACGTCCTAGGAATCAAACTCAGGTCCTCACGCTGTGCGAGGTAAACCCAGCCCCAGAAAATGAGGATTCTTTAAATGTGCATTAGGGTGAGTACTGAAAGGGCAGTGAAACCAAATTAAAGGAGTTCCCACTGGCAAAGCGATGAAGTTAAGAGTGAAGTGATTGTGTTATCTATTTAAGCTCATAAGGTTACCGAAGAGAAAAGACGTAAGCATAGAAGTGTTAGACAAGAGACTGATGAAGAGCAATAGATATGTTTTTTTTAACTTATGAAATTAATTATATGTTCGGCTAAAGAATAAATTTATATAAATATAAATAATTATATGTTTGGGTAAAGAATAAGTCTAAGCCGGGAGTAGTAGTGTGTGCCTAGAATCCAAGCACTTAGGGGGCAGAGGCAGACAGATCTCCATGAGTTCCAGGCCAGCCTGGTCTACAAAGCAAGTTCCAGAACAGTCAGAGCTACACAGAGAAACCCTGTTTTGAAAAAATAAACAAAAAAGGAATTTAAAAGTATAACTGTATGACTTTCTTACAAGATATAAAATCAATGTGAAAAGTACTATTTAACTGACTAAAGATGGATAGTAACTTGCTAGAATTTTATCAAAGAACCACACACACACACACTCACACACACACACACACATACACCACACACACACTCACACACACACACTCACACACACCACACACACACTCACACACACACACTCACACACACCACACACACACTCACACACACATACACACCACACACGCACACACGCACACATACACACTCACACACCACACACACACACACATACACACCACACACGCACGCACGCACAGATGGAGAGAGACAGAGACAGAGACAGACAGAGGGAAAGATGGAAAGAGACACAAAGTACAAAATGCTGAAATGAATTTACAAAGAGGTGTAAAATATATCTGTACAAAGGACAATAATCTGTTGCATTCTGTTGTTAATTTGTATTTCTACACAGATGAATTATTTGTAATGTTATTAGTTCATTGCAATTTAGCCAAGTTGTATTTCATATAAAACTTGGAAAGGTACGACAGACAAGATTGCCAATAATCTTAAGAATTTTAGTTAGGTTTTTTCTTTTTTTCTTTTTGGTTTTTCAAGACAGGGTTTCTCTGTGGCTTTGGAGGCTGTCCTGGAACTCGCTCTGTAGACCAGGCTGGCCTCGAACTCACAGAGATCTGCCTGCCTCTGCCTCCCGAGTGCTGGGATTAAAGGCGTGCTCCACCAATGCCCGGCTAGGTTTTTTTCTAACAAACTCTTTCTTTCTTCCTTTCTTCTCTCTCTGTCTCTGTTTCTGTTTCTGTCTCTGTCTCTGTCTCTGTGTGTCTCTCTCTCTTCTCTCCGCATCTCTCCGTGTGTGTGTGTGTGTGTGTGTGTGTGTGTGTGTGTGTGTGTGTGTGTGTTGGCATGGCTCACATATGAGGTGAGGTCAGAGAACAACTTTCAGGAGTAAATTCTCTTCTATCATGTGGGTTCTGAAACTCAGGTTGCCAGGCTTGGTGACAGGTGCTCATATCTGCCAAGCCATCTTACTGGCCCAAGCGTTTCTTAAAGTTCATATTCCCTGTTTTGGCTGGAATCTGGTGGCAAAGTATCACTGAGGATAGGTTAGTTATTCACCTCATGTCTCTAGGGTTACCTAGCTGTTCTGGATACATCCAAGCTTGTATTAGAATCCTGGAGGCCGGTCAGTGTTCAACTGAGCAACTAGAGCTGACTGCTAATAAGGGAAACCCAGATGTCTATTAGATCTTAATCTCAGTCCCTTGGGTTAAATTGGTTCCAGTTCCTGGTTGTGTTACCTATGCTGGCTGTGGTTTCTTTGCTCTGCTGGGTGCAGGGTAGTTCTTCAGTGTTGGCAACCTGGGTCCTTGAGTGGCAAAGACTTACAAATTAGGATCCCAGCCTCCAGGGTTTATAACTCCAGTGCTCGCTCTCTCTCTTCCTGCCTCCCTGCCTGCGTGCCTCCCTGCCTGCGTGCCTCCCTCCGTCCCTCCGTCCCTCCGTCCCTCCGTCCCTCCGTCCCTCCGTCCCTCCGTCCCTCCGTCCCTCCCTCCCTCCCTCCCTCCCTCCCTCCCTCACTCCTTCTCCCCTTCTCTTTCAAGTTAGCATACTAAGTATTGGGCATCATTATGTATTGTGGAGCAAAGTGTTTTGGTGACTCCCCGCCCCTTCTGCCTAAGCCACTGCTCCTCCCAATCTCTTTCCCTCTGTCATGACTCACAATCCTTTTGTCTACCCCCATTCTTTCTCAGCATCTAATTTTACCATTTCTCAGTCTCTTCCACACGTACACTGTGTGTGTGTGTCTGTGTTTTACAGTCTAGGATCCACATATGAGACAGAGTATGTGATTTTTGTCATTCTAAATTTGGGTCCTCTTGGTTAATATCTCCAGATCCAGAAAATTTCATTTTTCTTTGTAGCTGAAAAAAATTTCACTTTGTTTACAAACCACATTTTCATTATTTGTTCCATTTCCTCACTATTGTTAACAGGGCAGCAGTAAGCATGGACAAGGAAGTATTTCTACAGTAGGATATGCAAACCTTTGCTATGTGTTAAGGAGCGCTGTAGCTGAACCGTATGGTAGTTCTATTTTGAACTTTCTCATGTATCTCCGCATTGATTACCATAATGGCTGTGCTAGTTAGCAACTCCCACTAGGAGTGAATAAAGGTTCCAGTGATCTTTTTTTCCCTGCGTTTTTCACATTTTCCCATGACACTTTAATTGTAAAATGCAGAAATAGCTTTATTTCTTTGTCTGTCTATAAGAAACACACACACACACACACACACACACACACACACACACACACACACACACACACGGGGAATAAACATCAGAAGTAGCTTTTGTTCCAAGAAAGTGAGACATTGATTGTCACCCAGAAGCTGGAAGGAAGGAAGGGAACTGGCCACACAGAGAAAGCATCCTTCCAACTTTGCCATGCAGTTTGTGGTTCAACAGCCATATGGTCAGCAGCATTTGCTTGTTAGACATGCACACTCGTAGGCCCTGTTCCAGCTCAGGTAAACCAGCATCTAGATCTTGCTAAGATTCTCAGGTCATTTGAATGTACCTTAAATGTCTGCAAATTCTTAATCTAGATGCTCTATTCACTGTAGGGAGACTCCTTAGGAACTGGAAGTCTCCCATCAGAGCCTCAGCCTAGACTAGTCTGTCAAATATGTTTGGTCCTGCCAGACATGGGAAGCATGAAAGTACGAATCCTTTTGTTCAGAAAAACCATGTATGAGAAATTAAAGATTAGGAGCCAATGAGATGACATAGTAAAAAAAGTCACTAAGCCTGAGACCCACATTGTAGAAGGTGAAAAGTCATTTCTGAAAGTTGTCCTCCGACTTCTATATATGTTACTGCAAACACACATAAAATTAAAAAGTAAATACATTTTAAAGATCAAGTCTATTTTAAGAGCATTTCATTAAAGCAAAAGTTTTAATTATAATAGAATTTCAATTTAATAACTAGTGGTTTGAATTTAAATAATTTTGGACGGTGTGATCAGATTTCAAATTCAATTGAGATTCAATCCTTTAACAACTTAAGTCTTGCAGAGCTGATAATGAATATAATGTTGGTATATGCTTTGTCTCTATTATAAATTATCTAAAATATTTACAAGAATGTGATATATTAAAGTTGTGATTTTTTTGAGTTCGAGGCCAGCCTGGTCTACAAGAGCTAGTTCCAGGACAGTCTCCAAAGCCACACACAAAAAAAAAAGTTGTGATTTTTAAGTTGGCTCCTGGATTTGGGACACAAATTTCCACTTAACAAAAGCTTAAAAAGGAATTTTAGAAACAGAAGAACAGACAGAAGCATGACTTCTTGGTGGCAGCATTTCTCAGGGGTAGGTTCTGTTTTGCTAGAGACAAGCAGA
The DNA here is from genome assembly GCF_017639785.1 of Mesocricetus auratus. Classification (NCBI taxonomy): domain Eukaryota; kingdom Metazoa; phylum Chordata; class Mammalia; order Rodentia; family Cricetidae; genus Mesocricetus; species Mesocricetus auratus. The sequence continues at coordinate 112,335,442 of NW_024429266.1, forward strand.
GACTTGCGCGGCCATCTTGGAAAGACAGCAGTTAAAACAGCCGTGTTTTTTAGCAGATAAAAACCATGTGGCCAAAAAAACATAAAGACTTACAGTAAAGTCAGATTCAGATGAAATAAAACCTCTAAAGGTTTACAATGTGTTTAAAAATATACGTAAGTGGGCTGGAGAGATGGCTCAGAGGTTAAGAGCATTAACTGCTCTTCCAGAGGTCCTGGGTTCAATTCCCAGCAACCACATGGTGGCTCACAACCATCTAATATTCAATCTGGTGCCCGCTTCTGGCATGTAGGCAGGACATTGTATATGTAATAAATAAATCTAATATATATACATATAATGCTTGGGAGAGAAAAAGAAGCAGGATAGTGGTAGAAAGAAATACAGAAGCTGGACTGTGGTGACTCAGCCTTTAATCCCAGCACTCCAGAGACAGAGACAGGTGGATTTTCACAGAGAAACCCTGTCTCAGAGAAAAAATAAATAAATAAAAGTAAAAGAAATAGAGTAATAATAATAGATAAATAAAAAGCCATGTAAAGATGGAAAATACACAAGAGAGTCTGGATACTGTATGCTATTGTGTTTTTCAGTTTTTTGATTGCTAAGAAGGAACAACTGCTAAAGTACACTTGATTACAAATGCTGCTGAATAATTCAACTTATACCTTTTGAAAGTGCCTTGCTTCAAAATTTTAAGTATAAGGATATGTTACTTTGGAAAAGAGATTTTATTTCTATTTCCACAGAAAATGAAAAGCTGTGGATTCCTTCCAGACTTCTATGGTTTGATGAAGCAAGACCTTCTGAAGCAGTGTCCCAGGCAGTCCAGCATCTGAAACAGCTGGGATAATACAGCCATATAGACCACAAAAATAAGAACTTAGCCAGGTTCTGTGTTTTGTCATGATCCCCATGGCATGGACAGCAACCCCAACCAGCAGGAAGCAGTTTGGAATGAACAATGCCCAAATTCTCAAATATTGTTTATAAATTTTTGTTTTCATTTAAATGGGGTTGGTTATAAATGGTTAATGATCACAACCAATCTCTTTTTAAAGGTAAAAGGGAGATTATGCTATAGAAATGAATACTTTGTATTGGAATGAATTTTCATTTATTGATACAAATTTAAGATCAATTTTGTGATATGTATATATATATTTCTCCTCTTGTTTAGATAGTGTGTTTATACAGCTCCTTTAAAAATGTAATGTATAATTAAGTACAGATTATAGGTAGTTACCTATAATTGTTAAGACTTATAGTTAGGTTATTTAGGTTTTCTAGATATACAGAAATATATTTGAGATAGATAGCCTTCTAACCTTTCAAAGACCTTCAGAAAATTGCATTTGAAATGGTTTAGGGTTTTTCTTTGACAATGAGAAATGTCTGCTCCTGGTAGCACCAATCTATGTCAGAGAAGATGATGGGCATCGAAGAAACTCATTATGGAGTTTGCTTTCAACATGGCAAGATTAGCCATATGGGCAAGAAACTACTCTTGCTGGACTGTTTGACTGTTGCTATATAAACTGGACATGCAGGACCCACAGAAAAGTGACTGCTTAACTTCAAAACAAGATGGACAGTCCTGAAAGGTTTCTGATCCTTGGAAGAGTCTGTCAGACTTTCTGCAAGAGACAGAAAAATGACTGACAAACTGCCAGTGCCGATGGACAGTTTAAAATTTCCTGCTTTGCTGAGAAGTCTGCCAGACACACTGTGGCCTATGGGCTGAAGATGGATGCCTCAAGATTACAGAGGGACTCTGGGTAACTGTCCAGGTAGCAAGATGTCTCTGTTTATATATTAACTTCTGTGGTCTTTGATGGAGTTGAAGACAGATAGTTATAATTTTCCTTAGTTATGATAAAAGATAAGTTTTATATATATATATAAGACTTTAGACTCACAAAGATAGGATAGATGATAAAATACTTTCTTTAAATCTTACTAAATTTTAATGGACTAAATATTGTAACTTTAGTTCTTTCTTTCTTTCTTTCTTTCTTTCTTTCTTTCTTTCTTCCTTTCTTTTGGTTTTTACGAGACAGGGTTTCTCTGTATTGTTTTGGAGGCTGTCAGTCCAGCCTGGCCTCGAACTCACAGAGATCCGCCTGCCTCTGCCTCCCGAGTGCTGGGATTAAAGGCGTGCGCCACCACAGTCCGGTGTAACTATAATTCTTACTTGATAACTGTTCTGTTATATATAAGTTGACTATGTTAAAGTTAAAACCTTTCTTTTTATTTAGACAGAAAAGAGGAGATGATGGGGAAAGTCCTTCTGTGTATGTGTTTGTCTTATTGGATTATTAAATAAAGCACTGTTGGCTAATAGGGAAGCAAGATAGGTAGGTTTAGGAGTCGAGGAGGATTCTGAGAAACAGGGACACAGTCAGTCACGATGTAGGGCATGAGAGAAGCAAGAGGTCCAGATCTTTTCTCTGGGAAGAGACATGGAAATCCTCAGATTCTCAGTTATGGGTTAATAATCAAGTCAGAGCTAGCCAATAAAAAACCAAGCAAACAGCCAACAGCTTGTGTGCTATTTGGGGGCTGAGATAGCTCGGGACCCAGGCAACTGGCGGGAAGACTACATGTTCCATTAAATAGAGTAAAATTGTATCAGTTACTTTTTAAGCTAAACTTTCTTTTTATTTATTCTTTGTGTCTTTCACATCATGCATCTTGATTCTATTCATTTCCTGTCCCTGCGTATCTGCCCTCTGCCTTTGCAACCTCCCCCAAAAATAAAATTTAAGAGGAAAAAAAGAAAAATCTCATCACGGAAGCTGTAGTGTGATACAGTGAGTCACATAGTAAACCCTTTTATCCATGTCTTTACTTGCAAGTGTTCATTGCAAAGAGTCATTGGTCTGTTCAAGCATCTGGTTTCTGCTACATTGTAGACACTGGGCCCTCACTGCAAACCCTGGTTTTGCCCTGTGTTGTAAAAATCCTGCATCCTTCACATGCTCCAGCAGATCACAGATGGGGTGGATGTTGGGGTGAGCCAACTAGTAAGCCTGGCTCTTGACCTGGGTAGTTACAGAGTTGGTCAGCCTGCCATCTCTCCCCCATCTTCACCACCTGGGTGAGCTCTCCAGCATTGCCCTGGCTAGTTCACCTCTTGCAGCCAGGAGCAAGGGACAGGGCTAGTTCTCCTGCTTTGGCACCCTCGGGGTTGGTTTTCCCACACCTCCACCATCAGGGCCAGTTCTTGCCCAGGAGAGGTGTAGGGGCCACTCTCCCGAGAGCTGCAGCTGGTGAGGGGCAGGGACAGCTATCCTGCTCTTATGACTTCAGGGCCCGCTCTCCCACCTGCCACAGGCAGTGAGGGCCAGGAGGTGGGGACAGGGAGGGCATGTCTCCACCCCCCACCATAAGGCAGATGAGGGGCGGGGCCAGATCTCCCATGCTCACATTCTTAGGGTGGTTCCCCCGCACCCCTGTCAGTAGGGTCAGCTCTACGGTGCTACCCAGGGGTCAGCCTGCCCGGGTGAGGCACAGGGTCCACTTTCCCAAGTGCTGCATCTGGTAAGGGGAGGGTCAGCTCTTTTACCCACCACAGGTAGCAGGGGCATGGGGGTGAGGGCATCTTTCACTGGCCCTTACCACCTCATGGCAGACGAGGGGTATGTGTCCTCTCACACCCTCAGTGATGCCTCTGCCAACAGGGTTGGCTCTATTGTGCTGCCCAGGTGAGGTGCAAAGCCTGCTCTCCTGAGTGCTGCAGCTGATGAGGGGCAGGAGCAGCTCTCACTCTGAAGACCTCAGAGCCAGCTGGACTCAGTCACAGAGGAGTGGGGGAGAGGGGGCGTGTCTCCCCCACCCATGCTGCCAGGGCCAGGGGCAGGGCCAGGTCTCCTGTGCTCATGTTCTCAGGGCTGACTCGCCTGGGCCACCACTGTATCAGTTACTCTTTGCTGTGCCTAAAGAGGAAAAAACTTGCTTGGCTCATGGCTTCAGGGAGTTAATCTCATGGTTTCTTGGCCCAGCGTGCTTGAGAGAGCATGATGTGGGATGGGAGCATGTATCACGGGAGAAGAAGCTTTATAATGGAGAAGGGGAGGGCAACCATGCTAACCTTAAAAGGCACACCTCCTGAGATCTACTTTTGCCAGCACCATCCTGGCCTCTCAAGTTTTCTTAAGTTCCTGGAACAGCGACACCAGCTGGAGTTCAAATATTTAATACATGACCCTGTGGGGACATTGCAAATTCCGCTTCTAATCTGTAGACTCAAGACCATCTCATATTACAAATGTATTTAATCCAACCTCAAGAGCACCCAAATTCTTTTTATTTTTTAGTGTCTTTAAAAAATATTTATTTACTTAATTTTTATGTGTATGTATGTGTGGCTGAGTGTATATGTGTACCATGTGTGTATAGGAGCCTACGGAGGTCAGAAGAGGCGTCAGATACCCTGGAACTAGAGACGGTAGCCACCATGTGGGAGTTAGGTGTTTGGTTGGAACCTCCAGCTCCCTCTTGCAGCTCCTGCACAGTCTGGCAAGCCCCATTCCTGTCTCTCCAAACTCCTCCCACTCAGAGACTCTTCAAATAAAGGGAAGGCACCAGAAAGCCCAGTCCTGCATTCTTGGTGGCTGCAGCAGCTCCTTGCCTAAAGTTGCTAGCAGCCCAAGTCCCTGCCTAAAGTGGTCAGCTTTTGACCACTGGGCACAAACCCAGTTTGTGGTGGACACGTCATCACCCCTTACCTACAAGCTATATAATCTCCCTGCTTTAGTTCAGGTGTGAAGCTTCTCCAGTCTTGATCTCTGGGACTGGAGAAGCTGCCTGGCAGTTGCTTCATTCAAATAAACCTGTTGTTATACTTTTTCAGTTTGGCTTGATATGGCTGTGTCAGTGAAGAAACCTATTATCCAGGAACAGAAAACCTATTACTAGAAACTGAACCCGGGTCCTCTGCAAGAGTGCTAACCATTGAGTCATCTCTCCAGCCCCAAGAGTCTCCAAATTCTTTATCAGTTCTAACATTATTCAAAAGTCATCCCAGCACTCAGGAGACAAAGGCAGGTGGATCTCTGTGAGTTCAAGGCCAGCCTGTTCCACAGAGCAAGTTCCGTAACAGTCAGGTTACACAGAGAAAACCTGTCTCTAGGCAATAGCTTAACTGTAAACCTCTGTAAAATGAAAACAAAAGTTACACATTTCCAAGATAAAGAATAAATAATTCCATTCCAAGGGGGAAGAATTGGAGGTTAGAAAAGAATCCAGACCAAAACCTAACAAGGCAAACATTAAATCCTCTAATTCCATGTGTAGCATCTGGAGTGTGTGGCGGTGTGATATAAATTCCACCAGCCGTGGACAGCCCTGCCCCGGCAGCCTTCCTGGCTGTAGCCCACAAGGTCTGTCTTTTGGGCTGGTTTTGTTGTTGCCTGTGACTTTCCTTAACAGATGCCCCATGTTACTGGCATGACTGAGTTCATAGCTCCGCCACTGTAACTTGGGTTTCACACTCACATCTTCATGTATTGTCCCCTGGGGTGTTCCTTACAGGGGATCTGACTTGCCTTCCCAGGCTGTCCCTTGATATGTGGTTCTATAGAAGTCCTCACGACGCTAATAACTCTTATACTCTGCATGATTGTAAAACTATGATGCCAAGGTCAACTTAAGCAGTAGAAAGGCCTTTGCACCATGGCTTCATTGACCTCTGAGTCCCTGGGCAGCTAAGCACAGAAAGATTAATCATGAGGAGACAGCTTATAGGTGGCTTTGAGTGAGCAGAGTGCTCTGGGGGAGGGGCACTCAAAGGGAGGTTTCAAATGAGTTTACACACTCATTCCTTCAAGCCTATAATGACTAGTGTATGCCCAATTCCTGAGGCATTGTCAAGGTGTCTTTCTCACTGTCCTGGTGTAAAGCACTTAGCTTGTTTTTATAGCATTAATCTTTCAGAAACTGTGGCTTTGTTAGGCACAACTTTACAAGTCTCAATTTTTCTTCTGCTTTTCGTTCCCATTCTCGATGAAAGCCTGGCCAAAAGCATCCCCCAATAATCAGTTCCACAGTCTATATGCTGGACTACTTTAAAATTTCCTCCATGAGAAGGTCTCAGTACAGGAACACAATGCAGACAAATTCTTTTCCACAATACAACATGCATAGTGTCTGGTACAATTACTATCTGAAACCACTGAGCAGTGTTCAGTGCCTGCATTCCTGTGGGTCTTCTTATCCTCTGAGCTTGCACTGGAATTTCCCACTAAGTAAAGCTTACAGACCGAGTGCTAGAGTATCTATAGCCTGCACCTCTGAATTCTTTAAAATTACTCTAATCAAATAATTACAAGCAAAAAAAAATCACAGCCAGGATCACATTTCTTGGATACCAATCTTCTATTTTAGTTATTTTGTCATCACTGTGACCAAATACCTGACAGGAACAAGTGGAAAGAGGAAAGGCTTTATTGTGGCTCATGGTTTTAGAGGGCTGAACATCATAGTGATGGGCATATGTGACGAGAGGATAGTCATTCACTTCTGGTGTGCAGGAAGCAGGAGAGGGAGGGAGACTGGAGACCTGTTTTAGCCTTCAAAACATGGGCTTGGAACCAATCTCCTTCAGGCAGGTCCTGCTTGCAACATTTCCATCATCTCCACAAACAGTGTCATCAACTGGGGAATCAAGTGTTCACCAGTGAGCCTGGGAGGTTTCTCTGTCCTGCCCTGCCCTGTAGTTGCTTCCAAATAATCGCTCAGAGGCTTATATTAACCACAAAATGCTTGGCCAAACAGCACAGGCTTACTTATGTTTTACCATGTGTCTCATGGCTTTGCCTGTGCTTTAATATGTCTTGCTCCTCTGGCGACTGTCTGGCATCTCTCTTGACTCCACCCTTCTTTCTTCCTGTGTTTAGTTTGGCTTTCCTTCCTTGATATATTCTGGATCACTATAGACCAAAACAGCTTTTATTATCAACCAATGAGAGTAACATATATTCACAGCATACAGAAGGGTTATCCTAGAGCATTTTCCCCTTTCTGTATAATGAAAAGGAAGGCTGTAACTCTAACATAGTAAAATTACAGACAATGAAACAGTTACTGAGTAATAAATTACAGTTACAATATCTAGTCTATTTGTATTTGACAAAATTAAAAAAAATTGGTCATCTATCCTATCTTGATGAGTTTAAAGTTTTATTTCTAACTTAACTTTTTATAATAATTAAGAAAAACAATAATTATATCTATCTAGTCTTCAACTCCATCAGAGACCTGAGAAGAAAATAATATTACCTGAGTAAACAGGAAGTGCAGCCATGCGACTTCCAAAAAATGCAAGGAATGGCAGAAACAGCTGGCTTCCTGGACAGTCATCCAGGTTTTCTCTGTACCATTGGGACATCCAGCTTTGGTTTACAGGCCTAGAATATCTGACAGACCATTTTCAGAAGCAGGAAAATTTGAAGGACTGTCCTATCCTGTGGAGGTTCCACCAGGATAGTCAGTTACAATCCTCTTGAATCTTAGCTAAGCCATATTAGGTAGAAGACTCAGACTCTTCAAGAAAGACCACTGTTGGAGTAATCTCTATAATTTGCCAGTTTCCTATGATCTGGACATCCAGAATGTGTTTCTTGCTTGATCTTGTTGTTTGTAGTTTCATTTTTGTTTATGTTATTACCTTTTCCTTTTTCTCAACAATACTTGATAATTGTTCTTATTGTGTATAGTTTTTATTATGTTAGGATCGGGACCTTCCTTTTTATTTTGGACTAAAAGGGGAAAATGTGGGAATTTTATCTGACAGCCAATCATATCGGGGCGGCTTGAAGCAATGGGCGTGGTCTTCTCTGGGGGACCGAGCCCGGTATACCCAGAATAAAAGGCCAGGTGGGGAAAAGGACACTCTCTCTTGGACTGTGGAGGGTTCCCTTAGGAATAAAAGGATCAGCAACTAAAGCAGCTTCAACAGTGCTGCGGCCTGGTTCTGTTTTGTGAGTGTACTTTTTATTTTGTACCTGCTTAATAAACCTGACTTAACCACAGAGTTTACTCCCGAAGTAACATTTCATGTCAGAACCCTGATAATGGTCAACTTTTTTCACTCAGGAGACTGAGGCATGAAGACCTCTGTATGGTTTTCTGAAATACTCTTTAGTTTGAGCCTTGGCAGATGTAGTGTGTCAGTGTAACAGCAGTGGCACTTTTAAAGAATTCAAGCTTTTCCCTCTTTGCTTTTTTTTTTTTTTTTTTTTTTTTTGGTGATGAGACCTTAGGTCAAACAAACAAATGAGAATAAAAGCTAGCACCTTTCTAGGAGCAGCAGCAACTTAGAATTGATGCTACACTTGCTCTTTGGGGCTCATAAGAACTCGAAAGAACCCCATACCGATTGTTCAGCTCATATAATCCTATCCAGCACAGAGTGTTGAAGGGGCTCCTGCAGGGGGTTTCTAACTGATCTGAAAATGCATCAGGACTTGCTACAATCTGGGAGAGGAAGTGACTTCAACGATGAAAGTGGGAGGCGATGGGAGGTGCTTCTGTTCTCTGTCAGAGCTGACACAAGGGCCCCAGGAGAAGGAGACAGTACTGTCTCAGGAGTTCCAAGACCAAGCTCTCAGGGAAAGGAGACAGTATGGTCTCAGGAGTTCCAAGACCAAGGTCTCAGGGAAAGAAGACAGTACTGTCTCAGGAGTTCCAAGACCAAGGTCTCAGGGAAAGAAGACAGTACTGTCTCAGGAGTTCCAAGACCAAGGTCTCAGGGGAAGGAGACAGTATGGTCTCAGGAGTTCCAAGACCAAGGTCTCGGCACAAAGTAGATTTATTTGCCCCAGAGGGACGGGGGCAGGGATCATGGACAAAGACAGAGGATAGAGGAAGAGAGAGAAGGGAAAGGGAACCAAGGAAAGGGGGCAGGGGTGTTTGTCCCAGCAGGACAAAGGACTGCCTCTGCATAGAGAGGAGACAGGCGCCGTACATAGGAAAATGGCAGTTTGAAAAAGTACAAGGGGAAACCCAGTGTTAGGATGAGGTGCTTAATTTTAATTGGGTGTGTTAATTAGTTGAGCCAAAGGAGGTTTTTGATCGATGGATTTCAATTCTTTGACAGCTGGACCTTGGTAGTTGGTCTCAGGAGGAGGATGTGGCCAAATAAGGGAACAGACCTTGGTTGTAGCTTCAGGAGTACAATCTAACAGTTTTAACAAGGCAGAGGGCATGGGAGGAGAGCCGGGCAAGGCCTGTCAGAGCCACATGCTCTAGTAGGCTAGTGTCCCTTCACTCAGCAACACTTTGACAATATTGGGCCTTCAGTGATACAACGGTACTGAGGCAAAACTTCTGAGAAAGTCCAGACTCTTAGACTGACTGTCGTCCAGACAAGAGGAGCACTGCACATATTTTTGAGCCGCCCTGCTTAAAGAGAGAGAGAACATTCTGAGAACATTCAGCGCAGCCTTGATCTCGTTGGCCTCCACGTGAGCCCTGTGAAGCTGAGACTGGGTATTCAGACATCCGCAGTGCAGACACACGGCAGTTCAGTTTCAGTTCAATGTGTGGCTACCACTTACAAGGAGAGCAAATGACTGACTAACATGAAATTGCCACAGCTCAGGTCCGACCGGGCTGTGCACTCAGGTGTGTTGGATCTTTTCTGGGCTCATGAACCTAGGAGATGCTAATGGCATCTAGGCCGTCAAACAAACTCTTCCGGTTTTTTGTTTGTTTGTTTTTGCTGTAAGCCATAATTTGCCATCTTTTTAAATATTTTGTTTTATCCAGACAGAAGTCCGTATAGGTCTTTGAATGACTGATTCTGAGCTGGGCGGTGGTGGTACACACCTTTAATCCCTACACTCTGGAGGCAAAGGCAGGAGGATCTCTGTGAGTTCGAGGCCAGCCTGGTCTACAGCACAAGTTCCAGGATAGGCTCCAAAACTACACAGAGAAACCCTGTCTCAAAACAAAACAAACACCCTCCAAAACAGGCTGATCCTTGTGATGCCCAGTTATAACGTTTTCGCTCTGTCCTTTCCCCAGTTGTGCTAACTAGTTTTATGTCAACTTGTCGTAAGCTAGGGTCATTTGGAAGGAGGGAACCTCAGTTGAGAAAATGCTCCACTAGAGTGTAGGGAAGCCTGCGGTGCATTCTCTTAGTTAGTGATTGATGTGGACATGCCTGGCCCATTGTGGCTCTTGCCACTCCTGGGCCGGTGGTCCTGGCTTCTATAAAACAGACTAAGCAAGCCACGGTGAGCAAGCCAGTAAGCAGCACCCCTCTGTGGCCTCCCCATCAGCTCTGTCCCCAGGTACTGCCCTGCTTGAGTTCCTGCCCTGACTCCCTTCAGTGAGGGGCTGTTATTTACCTGCTGGAAGTATAAGATGAAACAAACCCTTTTTTCCCCCAAGGACACCTAAGACACCAAGTCAAGGAGGCTGTTTTGTATGCAGGCCAGTTGTCAGGGGAAGGAAAAGTTCTTTAGCTTTCTTTGCCTGGTAAAAATCATATGGTAGACACATTCAGTTTTGTAAGCAATTCCAGCTTCCTTTTGAAGTGCTATACAATTTTTGTAGTCCCACCAACAATGCATAAGTGCCCCTTTCCTCCATGTCTTAGCCAGCATCTGCTGTTTGGGATTGTAGCTATTCTGGTAGACATTTGACGCCTCCTTATTGCTGTTGTACTTTATTTACATGTGTCTTAAGGTGACTCTGTATGGAATTATGTCTTCTTTTCAGAATCCTTTCCTATAGTTCATTTTATTTGCTTCATAACCACCATGTGAAATCTAAAGAAAGGGGGTGGAACTGAAGAGATACCCCAGTTCCATTTCCAGTGCTCACACACGGTGGTTCACAGTCCTAGAGGCTCTGATACCCTCTTTTGGCTCTGCGGACACCAGGCACACACACAGTACACAGACGTACATGCAGGCAAAACACCCATACACATAAAATAAAAATAAATTTTAAAATGGAGATGCAATACGTGTTTTTCGTATCTTTAGATAAGGAAGCTACTGCTGGAGTCCACCAGTAAGGTTAATATAAAGCCCTTGGGGCTGGAGAGATGGCTCAGAGGTTAAGAGCACTGACTGCTCTTCCAGAGGTCATGAGTTCAATTCCCAGCAACCACATGGTGGCTCACAACCATCTGTAATGAGATCTAGTGCCCTCTTCTGATGTGTACATGGAGGCAAGGTGTTGTATTCATAATAAATAAATAAATTTTAAAAAAGAAAAAATATAAAGCCCTTGAAGGTAGATATAGTATCTTAATGGTTTAATAGCAGCTATGGCACTCTGCTTGATATAAGGGAGGTCCTTAATAGAGGTTCGTTTAATGCATTTTGAAGATGCAGAAAATAGGATAGAAAATGTGCTGGGAGCCAGATCAGCTCGCTTTTAGTTCCTAATCATTGGTGTCTAGGAATAGTGTCTTACTGCACAGATCTGCCTACAGCCTTTAATGTCCCTGTGCACTGCAGAGGTCAATGAGCCTGTGAACCTGCCTGGCTGAATCATTACAGATAGTGAATCAACCGGGCTCCTCTCATTATTTACTCATTTTCTTCATTTGGTACAATTATACTGATGATGTAATACATAGTACGTACTACTTAAAAGGAGAAGCTTCTTCAAGCAACTCTAACAGCCCTACCTTCACTAACCTACCCTCGGCCACATGACATGAGGCTAAGGCCAATCAGCTGCAACTAGACATGGATTCCAACCCTGTGAGACTTTGGGTAAGCATGGCCTAGATTTCTGTGAAGGGCCCTGCAAAACTGCTTTCTGTCTACTTCCACCTCGCTCTGTGCCGGAAGGCCACTGGGTGATTGTTGGGGGGAAGTCCTGTGCATTTGTCAATAAAGCACTGTTGGGCCAATAGGAATCAAGACAGGTGGGACTAGGAGTCCAGGAGGACTCTGGGAAGAGAAACATGGAGAGTCAAGATGTAACGCTATGGGGTAGGAATCCCGGAACTATTCTCGGGTAAGAGAAATACTTAGATTAACAATTATGGGGTAATTACTTAAGTCAGAGCTAGCCAGTAAGAAACAAGCAAGGCCAACAGCTTCATAATTAATATAGCCTCCTGTGTGTTTATTTGGGACTGATGCGGCTCTGGAACCAGGCTGGCGGGAAGGCTTCTCTCAAGGAAAAAGCTTCTCTTTACATAGGTGACTGACATCAGGGGCCCTAGAGAAACGTAGTAAAAGCAGGACAATGGGAGGGGGCAGGAGGATGGTGGTGGTGTCATGACTATCCCTCTTCTTTGTTTCTTCTCAGGTGGCCACAGGCTGTTCAGGCCACAGGTCAGGAGTCCCTTCACACATACTCCTCTGGTTTTCATGACTGCATGCTTCTCTCCCATTAGTCTCTGGAATGGTGAGCTTCCCCACTACTCCTAATCTGTTGTTTTCCTAAACCCTAGTCACACCTGAGTTAATACGGTCACTTAATTTTTCTCCAATTTCTAAATTTGCATGTTACATGATAGATAATTTATAATTATTATTGCACTATCACAACACATTTTAGGTCTATTGTTGTTTTTTTTTTTTGTTTCTCTTATGGAGAAAAATGTCCTTACTCTGCAAAAAATCTTGCTAAATAAACAGAAAGTATATTAGCTAGCTATTATTGCATAAGATAATCACCTCAAACTTAGCCACTGAAAGTAACATACATCCATTATCTCCCACTTCCTGTGGGTCAGGAGTCAGGCACAGCTTAGCTGGGTTCTTTCCTCAGTTCTTGCCTTGATTGCAGATGAACAGGGATGGTTTCATCTGAAAGTTTGGCTGGGGGAAGACATTTCCAATCTCATGAAGACTGTTGGCAGGTTGTGTTTCCATGCAGTGATATGACAGAGGGTCCAGGCTTCCTGCTGCATGTACACAACCTCGGTTCCTGGTGGCCAATCAGTTCCCAGCAGACCCGGCCAGTTTCTTTGCATGTGGGACTCCCAGTGTGGCTGATGACTTCATCAGGCCAGCAAAGGAGAGTCTCTTGAGGGAGTCTGCTAGCAAGACAGAGTCATGTATAATGCAGCATATCCACAGAAGGTACATTTCATGACCTTTACCATATTTTGTTCATTAGAAGCAAGTCTCAGACTCTGTTCACACAGATTCTGAGATGTAGCCCATCAGGGTCACCATACAGACTGTCACTCATGGGAGAGGAATAAAGGCTCTGCTGAGAGCATCAGTTCTGGGTACAGTCAGGTGTAGCTGGAGGAGCGATAGTGCAACATGCTTGGAAAAGGCAAAGAAGTGAGGGAGGGAGAAAAAGGAGGCAGTGGCGGGAGAAAGGGACAAAGAACATGAAACATGGCTGGAGCCATTGAGATATCTCAGCGGGTGAAGACCCTTAGCAAACCTGACTCCCTGAATTCAGTCCCCAGGACCTACATGGCAGAAGAAAACAGGCTCCTAACAGTTATCATATGACCTCAGCATGTTCTCTAATGCACACACACACACACACACACACACACACACACACACACACACACACACACACACACACACAGCCAAACAGACAAAAGTTAAAACAAGCCAGTGAAAACCTCACGGTTCAGTCAGTGGGTCCTTTGGGAATGACAGTGCTTGCCTACCGTGTGTGCCTGATGTCTGAAGGAGCGTCCACCACAATCAGGAATGGTGGGTGTGCGGGATCGGGCTTTAGTGCTGTGGAAACTTACTTGAAGGTCCTAAGACTGGCATGAAAGATGAGGTGTGGGTCAGAACTAACACAAGAGCTGAGGGGACCTGTGGCCACAATTCACCAGAATCTTAGTTTCTTGCCTTGCACTTTCCCACGGAAGTAGCCAGAGGTGTGAGGGTCTGGGGGTGGCTCCAGGTGTGCTGGGGTGCATGTAAAGGAGGAGATTTGAACAGTTCTAAACTGGGGAGGGGAGGAGGGGGGAGGGAGGGAAGGAGAGGAGGAGGGAAATTCATTTATTGAGCTCAAGGTAACCATTGCTACCCGGATCAATCTCAATTACATAACACAAGTAATATAGCCCCTGAACTAACCTTTCCTATGGGCCTGGGTCTACATAGCTGAAGGGAAATCAGTAAAGAGGATGTATTTTATGTGCATACTTGATCCCTGCTGCAAATGCACTGAATAATATTGCTTATCTCATTTGAAAAATAGAACGTTGAGGCTCAGAGATCAAGTCATTTGCATAAGGTCACATTGCTGGTCAAGCAGCAGATCCTCAAGTTCAGATTCGTCTCAGCTTGAACCTCATTTTCGTCTTATTTAGTGATGCTGGGATTGAACCTAGGGCCTCACACAGGCTGGGCACATGCTCTACCACAGAGCTCCATTCCTGTCCCCTATGCCTTTTCTCCCTGGTGTGTAAGAAAAGCTTTGGCTGTGTGATTGCACCATGAAAATGCAGCCAACTATGACTCATTCCTAGCAGCCGACTCTTCCTTCCCTGTGCAAATTGCTGCCTGCTTATTGAACAAATTTGGCATTGTAATGGCACTGGGAAATGGCGGTACAACTGTAGCCACAGTGTCGACAGCAGGAGCGTGAGCCTAAGGGGCCTGCTGTGGACCTGTATGGACCAGTCATGTCGCTGAGTCACTGTGCTTGAAGAGAAATTACCTTAGTAACCAATACTCCTGTCATCCTGCCCCAAGGCTTCATGCAAAAGGGTTAGGTTCAAAAGATTTTTGTCATTTCACTTGTGAGAAAATACCTGCCACTCTTTGGTTCGTGGCATTTTATCACAAAATGTGTTATTGTTCCAAATTCTTAGTATTCAGCTTCAAAAGTTTTTGAAGGCAAAATAATAGAAGTCTTCCTTCAAGGGACTGGAATTGTATCTCCCTTGTCTTAGGGTTTTTTTGCTGTGAAGAGACACTATGACCACCTCAACTCTTTTTTGTTTTTTGTTTTTTGTTTGTTTTTGTTTTTCAAGACAGGACTTCTCTGCGCTGGTTGCTCTGGAACTCACTTTGTAGACCAGGTTGGCCTCAAACTCACAGAAATCTGTCTGCCTCTGCCTCGTAAGTGCTGGGATTAGAGGTGTGCACCACCACCGCTCAGCAATGGTGCCAACTCCTATAAAGGAAAACTTTTTTTTTTCGAGACAGGGTTTCTCTGTACTGTTTTGGAGGCTGTCCTGGAACTCACTCTGTAGACCAGGCTGGCCTCGAACTCACAGAGATCCTCCTGCCTCTGCCTCCCAAGTGCTGGGATTAAAGGCGTGCGCCACCAACCCCCGGCCAAAGGAAAACATTCAATTGGAGCTGACTTATAATTCAGAGGTTTAGTCCATTATTGTCATTGAGGGAAGCATGGTAGCAGACAGGCAGACATGGTGCTGGAGAGGTAGCTGAGAGTTCTACATCTGGATGGCGACAGGAAGAGAAATCCACACTGAGTGTAGCTTGAGCATTGAGACCTCAAAGCCCAACCCCACTGACACACTTCCTCCAATAAGGCCACACCTCCTAATAGTACCATTCCCTGTGGGCCTATGGGGGCCACTTTTATTCAAACCACCACAAATACAACCCCAAGTAGCAAGCACTCTTATCTTCATGTCCCATGTTTCTGGTGCAGCACAGTATATAATAACAGCAATGATAGTAACAATAGTGGCTAATTTAGTAAATGCTACCAGTTTCTGTGGTAAGAACATTTACCATTTACAAGGAGGGAGCGGCAAGTTAGTGATGTCATAGGCCTGGCCAGATTCTAATTGGAATCTAATTCTAAGTGGGTGTTGGATTTCCTGATTCATCAAGCACTGACTGGTGGTGTACTTTCAAGACCCATGCATGACCTCACTTGCCTCAGATTCTGAACTAGGGGAAGACAGGGAACAGGAACAGACCGATTTTCCAATGGCTGAACCTGATTTCTATGGGAGAATAATTCCAAATTCATTTCTCAGAAGATAAATTACGATTTATAGTTAAGAATTCAACAATGTTTTGTGATTTTATGTGTAAGGTTTTTGCCTGCAAGTATATCTGTACCCTACCTGGGTGTCTGGTTCCAGGGGAGATCAGACGAGGGCAAGGGAAATACAGATGGTTGTAAGCCTCTATGTGGGTGCTGGGAATTGAACTCTGGTCCTTTGGAAAAATAGCTGGTGTTCTTAACTGCTCCTTGAGTTGTAGTTTTAAATTTTTGGCTGGTTTTTGTTTGTTTGTTTTGCTTTTTGGCAAGCTTTCTTTTTAGTAAAATAAAGTTAAATCTATCATTTCCCACCTGTAGTTTTCTTACGTTCTCATGTCTCCCAGGCTCTTCTTTATGGTAAAAGTGCAGTCAGAGCTCTTTTGATTTCCAAGTCGTGGTTCCCTGGGGCCCTCTTCTTAATCATATGACACAGAAGAGGAAACTCTGACGGTGGATTCACTCCAAATTATTAGTCATCTCTGTAATTGCTATTTATGACAAATATTTAAAATATTTGAAACATTCAAAATAAGGTGGAGGAATTCATTTACTATAAGTGCTTAGGCTGATAGAGATTTTAGGTTGGGAGAGTGTCCTAAGGCCTTTCCCAGTTTGCGCTTTTTGCTCCTTGGGCAAGAGTTATCCGAGCATCTGGTGGGAGGGGCTGAGCATGCAAAGCGCGGGGTGGGACTGTGGTGAGAATAGCAAGAGTCACTGCTTGTCTGGAGGCCTTCATCCAGAGCAGCCTTTCCCTTACCCACACCAAGCACTTCTGGAGGCCTTCATCCAGAGCAGCCTCTCCCTGACCCACACCAAGCACTTCTGGAGGCCTTCATCCAGAGCAGCCTCTCCCTGACCCACACACCAAGCACTTTCACTGCTCTGGACCAAAACAAGCATTTCACAGCTCCAAACACACCTGTGTTCCACCTACATAACATGAAAACTTGTGTTTATAGTCTTATCTTACAATGATTTTTTTCCCCTGCTAGCTAAGGTTAGACTTTCTCAGGAGTGAAGACACAAAGCTGCTATTTTGTGAAATTTTTATTGTGACAATAGCTCAGGCAGAAGGATGGAATGCTACCCTGAGATGGCACAAACCATCACCCAAATGTCTACTTCCCTTTGAACTCACTAAGCTGGCATTGGTGGGTAGCGTAGTTTGAATAAGAACGGCCCCATAGGCTCACACATTTGAAAGCTTAGTCACCAGGAAGTGGGACTGTTTGAAAGGATTACAAGGATTAGGAGGTGTGGCCTTGTTGGAGGAAGTGTGTCACTGTAGATGGGCTTTGAGGTTTCAAAAGCACATGCCAGGCCCAGTCTTTGCCTCTCAGCTACTGCTTCAGAACTGTGAGTGCTCCCGTGCCCTGCCTGAGGATGGACTAAAACTCTGAAACTGTAGTCAAGCCCCCAGTTAAATGCTTTCTTGTGTAAGAGTCACCAGGTATCTCTTCACAGTGACAGAGCAATGACTGAGATGGTAGGCACCGGCATTCCCATGAAGACTTACAGAGACCATGGCTTGCGAAGCTGGCACTCGGTTCTACAGAATGAAATGGTGATCAATTTCAAAGCCCGAGACTTTTTACAACTGAAGCAATTGTTGGTTTTCCACCAGTGTCTGGGGAGTAGAACTCCCCACCACACCATTAATCATTTCTTGGCAGTGGCTTGCTGCCTGCTCCTGTCAGCTCTTGGCAGGAGCTGTCAGGAAATAGTCCTTCTCTATCCCCCTAGAAATTCACAGTTGATTTATAGCGCTTTCTGGTAATGGCAGGTCCCAGTCCTAAGGGACACCACAATAAAAAGCTAACCAAATGAAGTGTTTAATTTTATCAACCCGAGAATTAAGTACATAGTTTTTCCTCCTTGAGGCTCCTTCAGGCAAAACAGTCTTCTGTCAGAGGCTTGATTGCAAGCTCTCCCAAGTAATTCCTGTGATGGCTCATGTGCCATTTAAGTTGATACAGGGGAAAACATTTGACTATAAACCTGTTGAGTTCATTACACATGGGCTGACAGGAGCTTTTAAAGGAAGGTAACAAAATAGACCCTAAACTATACCCAATACAAAAGAGTTCATTTCTTTTATTTTTTTTAAGTTAACAGACTAGTATAGAGCAGATTTAGATACAGAAAAGTAGTGTAAATCCTCATTTCTCCCCACTACTCGGTTTTCCCCACCATTAACACCTTGCGTTAATGCAGTGCGCCTGTTACAGTTGATGGACCGATATGGATAACTCGGCGCTGTTACTAATAGTGCCACTTTAGGACGCAGACTGTGCTGCACATATTCTGGGTCTTGGGAAATGTATGAGGACATGCACGCACATGAGGGCGTCACATGTCAACTCTGCTGCCTTGTACATCCCTGTGCTCACCTATTCATCCCCCTCTCCCCCAGCTCCTGGCAACTACTGACTTTCTTTTGTCTCCATAGTGTTTTCTTCCCCAGAATGTGCGGTACCCAGATTGATACAGTATGCACCTTTCCAGACCAGCTCTTTCACTGAGCTGCATGCATTCAAGGTTCATCCAACACTTCTGTTTCTTTTCGTTGTTTGGCAGCATTTTAGAGGTGTTATCTCACAGCTTTTTGTTTTCATTTACCCACTTGAAGGCATATTGATTACTTCAGATATTGTGATTATGAATAAAGCAGATACCAATGTTTCTGTATGGACAAATGTTTTAAATGTATTAGGACAACACCCCGAGCATGATGGTTCGATCATTTGGTAAGATGTGAAAAGCTAGCAGACTGTCTTCCCAAATACCTGCACCATTTTCCTTTCCAGGAGCTCTGTGTGAACATTCTGGCTGCTCAACTGCTGCCCCAGCATTTGGTACTGTTGGTGTTCTGGACTTCAGCACCCTGAAGAGCCTTCCCTGGGTTCTTAGCTGTATGCTTGCTCAGATGCATTTCAGAGTATCTTAAAAATACATGTCCTTCTCCTGGCTCTGCAGTTTCTAGCTTTGTACTTGAGAGATGAGATTTAGAACCTTCATAAAATTGTAAGATTGCATAATATTTTCTGGGAGATGGGAATTATTACTATTACTACTATTAGTTTTTTGAGACAGGGTTTCTCTGTGTAGCTTTGGAGCCTGTCCTGGAACTCACTCTGTAGACCAGGCTGGTCTTAAACTCACAGAGATCTGCCTGCCTCTACCTCCCAAGTGCTAGGATTAAAGACATGTGTCACCACTGCGTGTCGGGAATTATTTTTATTATTAGAACTTTGTTTTGATTTTTTTTGAGACAGAGCTTCATATAGCACAGTGTTTTAGTTTTCTTTCTGTTGCTGTGATTAAAATAGTCAGACCAAAGCAATTTAGGGGAGGAAAGGATTTATTCCATCACTGAGGAAGTCAGGGCAGAAACTCAGAGCAGAACTTAGAGGCTGGAACCGTGGAGGGATGCTGTTTTAGCATGCTCTCTGGCTTGCTCATGATTAGTTTTCTTATACTGCTAGCCTGCCTAGGGGTGGTGCCCACTGTGGGTTGGGCTCTCTTATAGCAATTAATAATCAAGACGACTTTCCACAGGCAAATTTGTTGTAGAAAATTCCTCAATCAAGGATTTCCTTCTCAGGGGACCCTAAGATGTGTCATGTTGACAGTCTAAACTAACAAGTACACACAGGCTGGCTTCAAACTTGCTGCATAGCTGAAGCTAGCCTTAAACTTGTGATCTTCCTGCTTTAGCCTTCCAAGTGCCAGGATTGTAGACACCCACCACTGCATCCAGCTTGTTACTGGGATTTAAAAGATATTTGTCAGCTACAAGACAAAGCATCTAGGTTTTTTAAAAAGTATTTATTTATTTATTATGTATTACAATATTCTGTCTGCATTCATATCTGCAGGCCAGAAGAGGGCGCCAGGTCTCATTACAGATGGTTGTGAGCCACCATGTGGTTGCTGGGAATTGAACTCAGGTCCTCTGGAAGAGTAGTCAGTGCTCTAAACCTCTGAGCCATCTCTCCAGCCAGCATCTAGGTTTTAATAATAATTTTAATTTCAGTAACTCTTAACCAGTGTCTTCTGACCTAGAGTCCATGCTTCTAAAAGAGATTAAGTGATAGATAATTCCATTTATAACTATCCAACAAGGTTTTGGAGCATCTGTAGTGGGACAAGCAAAATATGAGGGCTTGGAGCTACACAGCTTAAAAACACACAGTCTCTGTTCTCAAGGCATTCGGCTCCTCTGCTTCCTCTAGTCAGTCTGCAGGCAAGGGGCAGACTCCAAGGCTGCTCTGTCATCTTGTAGGTTACCCGTGTGTGCTCAGAGCTGGCTATGCCAGTAGATGTCATGGTGGTGGAGGCCGGCTAACCTGCTCACATCACCTGCTTGATGGAAGGTAGCACTCTCCTCTCTCTGCCTTTTCCCCCCTGCGCTGCATGGTATTCATGCCAAAATGGGTTCATAGGGATTATTTTTTCTCACTGACAGATCAAGAGCTGCTACGGACACAAAACTGTGCTTATTTGAAAAGTTTGAGGAGCTTTTTGAAGACTGTGTTTTAATCTAAGTATGGTCTAGCTGGCAACCAGAGGCTGCGCAGCTTCACAGATGCTGAGGACTGTTGAAATTTCTAAGCCAACCATTGCTTATGTTTGATAAGGGCTTTCACCTGTTTTAAGACCTAACAATAAGTCAAAAACTTTTACTAACAGCGGAAGATTTAAATTTTAACCTTTGTAACCTGTAGAGTATTTTAGAGAACATTTTATTCTGCCACAAGAATTAGGTGCAGGGAAAATAATGAATCAAGAATTCAGAGCTTTGTTTTAATTTTAAAGGGTCCATGTATTCACTAAATAAAAATGGCTAATGCTCCAAAATTTCCAGGATATTCACAATGACAGCGCATTTCAGTGATAACCAATATTCTGGAGCAAAACTCCAAGTAATGAATGATTCCACAGATGGAACCAGACTCACTTGGATTTAGCATGGTTTTTTTCTCTATTCCCAAGCCACCAACAAGCTAATGAGCTATCCTCAGCTACACCACATGAGGCTGAGGTTTTCCTTTATCCTAAGGAGCTGTTGCTCTGGACCTAGTCACTAGCTCTGGGATGCCTAGCTCACTGCTTGGAATCCACAGCCCACCTAATCTTTACCACTGCAGACACCTCCTCATTCAGTCACTCTGGAGAGGCATTTGTTTGTAGATGTTCATCAAGTAACTGGGTGCATTTGCAAAGTTATGGTTTATACTGGGAAGGCTGACTTGGGAAACTCACGTTATGGTGCCAGTTTTTTGTTTCGATTTGCGCTTGCTGTGCAGAGGGAGATATTTCAGGGACATATCTAACACACCAGTCGCTTTTGTTTTGATGAAGGGTCTCAGTGTGTAGCCTTGGCTGACCTAGAACTCACTAGCTCTGCTTGCCTCTGCCTCCCTAGGGCTGGGATTAAAGGTGTGTGCCACCACACCTGACCAGGAATCTGATTTAGAAGAAACCCAGGGGTTTTATGCCTAAAACCTCAAATCTGTGAGGTCTTGGTGTGTAGCTTGTGAATATAAGGAGTCACTGGAGTAAACCAACCCTTTATATGGCTGGGAGCAGAGGACAAGGAGGCATGGATAGAAAGGGAAAACCACAAAGCGTTTGCATGTCTGCCTTGGAATCTTTTCTGTAGACAGGAGGGACCTGCTGGGGTTATTTTACTTAAAGATGTGATTAGATTTTCATGTTGAAATGGCCAATTTGCCTGCATTTCTGGAATGTCAATTAAAGGAGGAGACAATAAGGAAGAAAAAGTCTGATTCTTGCTATGGAAATTGACACATAGTATGTCCATGCCAGACTTAAGGCAATTTCTATGAGAATATAGATTAAAAGCCACTTTTAAGAGATACCTGAGATGTGCAACTGCTAGGTGGCGATCAGCTGAAAATGTCTGGGCAGAACTGCACAGGTTGTCCTGGCTTGGATGCTTAGGCGGTGATGCCTTTGACCTATTCTGTTATGGAGAAAGAAAATATCCAAACACAGCTCTCCATTAAGAATTCACTTTTCACACAAAAGGCTGCAAACAGAACAAAGGAGAACCAGAGAAACGCGTCAATGAGATCCCCAAATCTCTGCATCCTATCATCGTCCCTCCCTGCCAAGGTCATACTTCTCTGCTACTTTTTGTTCAAATACTGAAACAAGATGAGATTGGAGATACTGCAGACCATGACCAATCCTTGCGTGGAATGTTTTCCCAGCGCTACAGTGGTTTTCTTAGGAGTGGGGTAAACACAGAGTCCTTTCATTTTGTGTGAGTAATTATCTTGTTGCCTAGGCAGAAAATTCTAACCTCAGACTCTCAGTGAAAGGCTACCACATCTTCTTTTTCTAAGTTTATTTTTCTCCACTCTGAGATTTTCATTGAAATCTTAAACCAAGGTGTCCCAAGTTTATTTGAAAAGCCCACATCTGGGGCTGGAAAGATGGCTCAGAGGCAGAGAGCACCAACTGTTCCTCTGGAGGATCAGAGTTTGATTCCTAGCTCCCACATGGTTGCTTAACACAGTCTCTAACTCAAGTTCCAGAGGATCTGACGCCCTCTTCAGGCCTCCTTGGATAATGTATGCACGTGGTGACCACTCACATGCAGGCAAAAGGCCCAGCCAGACACATAAACTAAACTAAATAAATCTTTTAAAAGTCTACATCTTCAATAACTTCTGAAATTATGTGCTAAACCTGAAAATTTTTAGGAGAAAGACCAAATTCACAACTGTCTAATTAAAGCAAGCTTTATTTTAGAGGTGCATCCAGGACTGGTCAGCTGTCTGTCTCAGCTTGTATGGATTTTAGAGAATAGCCCTCATGTGAGGAAGACAAGGTTTATATATGGCCCAGGGATTGGGGGTTTCCAAATGGAACATTTGGCAGGCAAAGTAGGTAGGGTTACAGAAGCAGAACATAAGCATAACAAGTTAGTCACAGTGACCTCCTGAAACAAATATGTGATTGCCATTCCTGGAACAGGCAGTATAGAACCAATTATAGTTCAAGTTACAAGTGGGGCATTGACCAATCCTTGAGAAACAGAGGTATAACCCCAGTAATAAAAGATCCAGATATTGATATTGGGGTTCAAGCTTCAGCTGAAGATCACAGAAGCAAAGCAGCCAGCCACTGGCTCTTTCCTCTACCTCAGGCTGAAAGGGCTGCCCTGTCTTCAATCCTCAGATTGCAATCCTGCCTCCAGCAAGTCTCAGAGTGCAATCCCAGGCTGCTGCCTCTTCCTTTTATACCTCCCCAATCCTGGGATTAAAGGTGTGTGTAGTGATCAATTACTTATGATTTATTAAAGCTTGCATGGGTATTCAAAAAGCAAAGTCAATCACAAGCCTTAGAAGCCAGACTGGAAGCTTTAATCCCAGCAGTCAGAAGCTAGGAGGTGGTGGTGCACACCTTCAATTCTAGGCCTGGAGATTAAGAGATAGACAGACCTCTGTGAATCCAAGGCCACCCAGATTTACACAAGATTGAATCAGTCTAAAAGAGAATTATAGTTCACGCCTTTAATCCCAGCACTAGAGGGGTAAAAAGACAAGAGCAGGTATTCGGTAGGCATTCATTCTCCAGTCACGCTGAGGAGAGGCAGCAGTCTGAGGTCTGGTGAGAGCTGGTGGAGGCAGGAGCAGTCCATTCAGCCTGAGGTAGAGGCAAGAAGCTAGTAGCCAGTTGCTTTGCTTTTCTGATATTCAGCTTGAAGTTTGAGCCCCAATATCAGTCTATGGGTATTTTATTTTTCATGTTACAGGCATGTGATCCCAAGTGCTGAGATCACTTTTTTTTTTTGTGAGCTGTTTCTCTTTAGGACTGGATCAATTTCATGAACCTCACTGTGGCCTTGAACTAACAGAGATCAACCTGCTTGTCTTTTGAATCCTGGGATGAAAGGTGAGTATCTCTGTTGCCTGCCTCAATGGCTTGTGGCTAGCTTTGCTTTCTGAATCCTCAGGCAAGCTTTATTAAATCATAAATAATGTATCACCACACAGAGGTTTAATCATAAACACAGAAATAAACCTAGCTAATCTTCACTATGAGATGGCTTTTAAGTCTAAGATGGAAGCAGACTGGTTGGTTCTTCATCTGCTCTGCAAGAGGCAGTGTACCAAGCCTGGAAAGATGCAATTTTTTCTCCTTCCTTGAGACCTATAAGCATAAATAAATAACATCACTTTACATTATTTATTTTTTATGTACATTGGTATTTTGCCTGCGTGTATGTCTGTGTGAGGGTATGGGGTGCCCCGGAACTGGATTACAGGCAGTTGTGAGCTGCCATTTGGGTGCTGGGAATTGAACCCAGGTCCTCTGGAAGAGGAGTCAGTACTCCTAGCCTCTGAGCTACCTCTCCAGCCCCCAGTATCGTCACTTAAATGTTAAAGCAGAAACTCTGTAAACCTACAAATCTTTCCTCAGGTGAGACTTTTATTAACTAATTGGTGAATAGAACAAGGTTTTGTAGTTGTTTTATCTGGTTCCAAACCCTTGGAAATTTCCATTCACTACACTAATTAAAGATGTACATAGAAAAATAAACAAAAAAATTAATGAAATTTTTAAACATAAACAAGAGGGGAAGGAACATAATAATATCCCTCATTTATCTTCAATTACCAGTTTATTCAATCTTATTCCATCTATACTAGCTTACCATTTCTCTAATCTCTCCTCCTTCTATTAGTTTAATTTTCAGTAGATCATAGATATGATGTCATGTCATCTGAAAAAAATTTAAGTCAGGCCGTGATGGCACATGCCTTTAATTCCAGCATTTGGGAGACAGGGACAGGTGGATCTTTGAGTTCTAGGACAGCCAGGGCTACACAGAGAGAGACCCTGTCTCAAAAAAAAAAAAAAAAACCAAAAAATTTATATGTAGTTTTAAAAGAGAACTATTCTAGACAAACAAAAAATATCTGCCACAGTTGGCATCCTAGTTTTATTTCTTTTGTTGTTATGAGATATCCTGATCTAAAGATGAGCTTTTCTGTTTAGAGTACTTTTTCTTCTAAAGGACTTGGGCTCAATTCCCAGCACCCACATGGAGGCTCACCAACATCTCCTATAACTTCAGTTCCAGAGGTCCTAACACCCTCTTCTGGCCTAGGGTACGAGGCAGGTACATGGCACACATACAGACACATGGACAAAACACTCAACATAAAATAAGGTAGGTACATGGTGCACATGCACACACATGTACAAAACACTCAATATAAATAAAATAGGTAACAGGCAGATCTCTGTGAGTTCGAGGCCGGGCTGGACTGACAGCCTCAAAAACAATACAGAGAAACGCTGTCTCGTAAAAACCAAAAAAATAAAATAAAATAAAATATGTCACGTCTGCTGCGCGGCCTGTGTCCAAGAACGTGCGGAGGGTGTCGGGGATTGACAACACAGAGACTCGTTCAACGATATAAAGAAAACTTTAAACAGGCTCCAAAAAGGTTCAAGAAAACCTCCTAAGAAAAGCTCCCACCAGAGAAGCTTCTGCTCTCTCCTCTACCCTTGCTGGTTCTGCTCTGACACCAGAGGTGGATGTGTGTGGGTTTGAAGGTGCGGTTAGTCTTTTAACAAGGTCGAGGTCAGGGCGGTTTCCGTGGGAAGGCCTTTTCCAGGAACTTATTGTATCGTTTTTAGTAAACATGTTTTTACTAAACATTGTCTTACAGCTGCCTACTCCCAGGCAGAAGGGGAAGTGGGTCTCTGCTCAAGGTCTGGTGTTCCCACAAAAATA
Organism: Mesocricetus auratus; assembly: GCF_017639785.1. Lineage (NCBI taxonomy): Eukaryota > Metazoa > Chordata > Mammalia > Rodentia > Cricetidae > Mesocricetus > Mesocricetus auratus. Next base: position 112,361,150 of record NW_024429266.1, read on the forward strand.
GGTAAATCTAAAAGGGGAATCAAAAAACCAGGGGAGAAAAGTTTTTTTAGCCTACAATTCCAGATTATAGTCTCTCATTATAGGGAAGTCAAGGCAAGAGGGACCTGAAGCAATTACTCACATCGTATCACAGTCAAGAGCAGAGAGAAATCAGTGTGTACACACTCACTTGTTATGCTCAGCTGTTTCTTCAGTCTCATACACAGCTCAGGATCCCTTACCTAGGCTGGATTTCTCCATATCAATTAACTTAGTTATGATGGTTCCCCACAGACATGCCCACTGGCCAACCCAATGTAGACTATCCCTCATTAAGACTCTCTTTCTGGGTGATATCTAGGTATTGTCAAATTGAAACGTAAAGCTAGCCATCACAATTGAGTATGGAAGTGTTTCTCCAATGACTCATCTGTTGAGACCTTGGTTCCCATGAAGGAGTGTTCAGAAAGTGGACTTTGGGAAGTCATTGGCTCATGGAGGGTCTGACTTCATCAGTGGATTCATTATTGGCAAGGTCATAATTTGATGAGGAGTTATGGAAATTAGGTAAAACCCAGTTGGAGAAAGCAGGTCATTTAAGGATGTGTCTCTGAAAGGTATATTTTCCCTGGTCCCTTTGGGTTCCTGTCTCATCTGCTTTCAGACCATCCTGGGGAGTTCATGCTCACCTCACATCTAGAAACAATGATGTCATATGATCACAGACTGAAACCTCTAACCCTCTTACTAAAATATATCTTTTCTTACTCAGGCTAACAGGTTATCTTGCCACAGCATTTTAAAATTCTAACACACTATCTATAATACTACTATCACAATAAAAGAAGTAGGTAATACATAGCCTAGCATTGGATATTCCAACAGTATGCATATTTTAATTTTCTCTATGTGTTTCAGTGCTATGTATATTCATGCGCATATGAAACACGTATTCATGGGTGTGCCAGTGTCCGTGCATGGAGACTAGAAGACAACCTTAGGTGTCATCCCTCAGGTGCCATCTACCTTGTTTTCCAGACAGGTCTCTCGTTGGTTTGGAACTCTCCAAGAAGGCCAGGCTGACTGAACAGCAAGCCCCAGGGACCACTCGTCTCTGCCTCACCAGCTATAGTAATACAACCACATACCACTATACCTGGCTTTGTTTTTCAATGTGGACTCTGGGTTTAAACTGAGGTCCCTGTGTTTGTAAGACAGACACTTCATGGATGGAGCAATCTCCTGAGACCCTTGTCTTATACATTATTTTCTTCAGGTAGTTGTTTGAATAAGGATGTTTGGAACTGATTTTCTTGGCATTTTACTTTTGTTTGTTGTTTAAATTGATTTTTATAATCTCACTTTATTTAGTTTATCTGGGACTAGATGGTCAAGGAATTATACTTGAGGGAACTAAGAAAATTACAACTGTATGTTGGTAACTGTGTCTCCTTATCCTCAGAATGCCCTTTGGCAGTTAAATGGTTATCTCCCACTCCCCCAGAAGGGCTTCACTGTGTATGTGGTCCTGGCCATCCTGGAACTCACCCTGTGGACCAGGCTGGCCACGAACTTAGAACTTAGAGGTCCCCGCTTCCACTTCCAGAGTGCTGGCATTAAAGGCTTGCACCACCCTGCCTGGTACATTCTTTTCACTGTATTATAAACTTGGAAATTGACACACACATGCACTAGCAAAAGAACCAGGATTAATTACAATATAATAATTTACATATTTACATTGAGGTTTTGACCTCCTGATTGGGGGCTTTCTAAAAAAAAAATCACTGGGAGAAATATTGTAATGAGAGATCTGGTCAATCATAGTGTGGGGAAGGAAAAGGATCACCTTACCTCATGATTTTTCTGTACATCTCATGAATATTCACAACATCTTAAAAATCCATCCCACAGATCTCAGTGGGCCGCTGACTGCCCCCTTTGGGTCTATCTGCTCCAGTTTCTCCCTCCAGAGTGTACTATCCTTTGCGTTGCTAAGCAGAACTCCCCTTGAACTGTCCGTGTTTCTTAACTGAGTTCTCTCTCCTTTGAGATGACAAGAACAAGGAGAAAGTTACTGGTAACATCTTTAATTACACTCACATCCACAGAACTTAGGAACACTTTTGTGACAAATTGCAAATAAACTAACGAATCAGTGTGTGAGTTTTTGTCTCTGTGTCTGAGACAGACCAGGGCACTGTGGCAAGAGTCAGTCTCAATGGCATAGCCGTAAAGAATAGCAAAGGTCACAGCATGCCCATGGCAAATCAGATTTGCTCAGTTCCTTAGCTGACTGCTTAAAAAAGCTGAAGAATCAAATGAATAAAGGATTTGAATATAGATCTCTATAATTAAAATGTTACAGAAAAAGAAATTTAAGTATTGTACATATTTAATTTTCCTATAACACCAGGCACAAGCCTGAATATCAGACTCTAATGTGATGGTGTTCAAAATTTTGAAATCGATGATGCCGTTATCTCAGGCCCTTCCTTTTCCTTCCTTCCTAGCTCATTGGTAGATGGTGCCTTGTTTCTTTTTTGTCTTTTGTTTTGTTTTGTATTTTGAGGCAGGGGTTTTCTGTGTGCTTTGAAGCCTGTCCTGGAACTCTGTAGACCAGGCTAGTCTTGAACTCACAGAGATCCGCCTGCCTCTGCCTCCCAAACGCTGGGATTAAAGGCGTGCACCAGCACCGCACAGCTCTTTTTGTCTTTCTAGAGTACCTTAGTATTTATTTAGGCCCAGTCTGATCCCCATTTTACCTGTCCAAAAATGTTCATGTTTTGTTCCATTCTCCTGAACAAAAATCTTTCCCCATAAGCCAAGCTAATGTAGTAGAAGCTGATGGCTCTGGAATCAGAAATTCTTAAGGAGTGTGAAGCCTATGCTGAGTGACCCTGTTCAAGTTGCTTAACCTCTCTGAGCACTAGCATACTGAATTACAAAATATGAAGTACTGAGCTGCTCTAAGTCTTAGGTGCATGCCTGCACTATACGCTTTCTGCTTGTTCCTTCCTCCAACCTTGATTTTATCTGATGAGCTGCAGTGGGCTTCCTTTCCTACGGCCTTTGGGAAGCTTTTGGAGACCTGATTTGGAGGCGGCAGGACAATACGTAACAAAAAATGGAGCAGCTTGCTTCATTCCTTGACCCATTAGAAAAGCCTGTGCTTGCCAGTAAGGCCAAATATGTTGGCACACACCTGTAACCACAACACTTGGGAGGCTGAGGTAGGTAGATCTCATGCTCAATGTTAGCTTAGGATGCATAGTTAGACCCTGTTTGAACAAAAGAAATTGTTCAGGACTCCGAACGTATCTTAGTGGAAGAACACTTTCCCAGCATGAGCAAGACCCTGGGTTCAATTCCTAGCGTTCCTAAGAAAACAGAACAATAAACAAAACAAATCAAACCCTAACCAAAGAATGACAGAAAGCCCTGTCAGCACAGAAGCTAGAAACATTTTTCTGGATTACCAGTCATGGGTGGATAGCAGGCTTCCTGGGTGGGGCTGACTTTTAGATGACTTCAGCAGACAGCTCTGGACTTTCCTGCCACATTTGAAATGAACCTTCTCTTAGTAGCAGGGGATGAAATGAAGCTCTTTAGTACCTGAGAATCAGATTTTTTAAAAAAGTGCTTTGGGAAGTCCTGGGTTCTGATGATGATGGAAAAGGAACATGTTCTAGGCCAGGCTTAAGCCCTTCCTCACAGATTCAGCCCTGATGTCTCCTTTTTCTCCATATCTTTTGTTTATGAAATTAATTTTGTGTAGAAAAAGAACAAAGGGTATTGCTACACACACACACACACACACACACACACACACAGACTTGCACAGAGCAAACATTTGCTCAAGGGGAAGCTAAGGAAGGATCATGGGACAGCAAGCAAGGCACCTGAGCTCGTCTGTAATTTGACACTCTGTTACTAGAAGTATTCAAGTCTTCCCAGTGAGGTTAAAAATACAGTACTTACTTGTGGTTGGTAATATTGGTACATTGTAGTCACCTGGGGAATCTTGAAAAAACAAAACAAAACAAGCCACTGGTGTTCTAGGCCTTCAGTCCACGGAGTCTCAAGGTCGTGGATATTAAGCCAGCATTGGTTCCAGTAATCAAAAACATATTCATGCAATAGTATTAAAATACTTATATATTATAATTATGTATAGCAGCTCAATTGCAAACTTGAATGATTAATAATGACCACAAATAATGACATTTTGGGATGTTTTTCTTACATTTATAATTTCCTTTGCTTGTGAAGAACAATATAAATTGCCACTGGTGTTCCTGACATTGTGTTAGAGAGGGGGCAAACCTCTCTGATGTTATTCTGTGCTTTCTCTGTGAGTCAGAGATGTGGTGATATACATTCAGTGTCATAGTTGGTATAGCATCTCAGTTACAATACAGAACAGTTTATAGAGTTGTTCTCTAGATGGATGTCAAACATTTGCTTAAAAAACTGACTGTAAGGGTTATATTGGTTATGACCTTGTAAAACATAAAACCATAAACATATACTCTGCTCAAATAAAGTTAAAAAAATGAAAGCATTAAATAACTTCAGAAGCTATTTGCTGTAAACTTTCCCCCAAGCTGTTTGTTTTTCTTCAAGATGACAAAACTAAACAACCTGCTACCAACTGTAACATTAAAACTCAATGCAAACCAAGCGACACCTTCCTTTCCGAGAGTTTGAAGTGGATGCTTCCTAATCTTATCGTTTCTCACCATTAAAGGAGAGATGATGATGGAGTTAGAAAAAAATGTCCTAAACAGTTCTTCAAAAGCCTGGGGGTGAATCATGATGAGTACAGTTCACACCCTTTTGAGTTTTGAGCTCAGAGGACAGAAGCCTTGATATAGCGGCTCAGAGGGAGCAGCGTCTGTGGAAACCACAGTCTCTGTCATGAAGAGAGAATACTTTTCCGCGGTTGCCACGGCATTGCTTGTGTGTGTGTGTGTGTGTGTGTGTGTGTGTGTGTGTGTGTGTGTAATAGTAGACCTCTTACTCCATGGAGACCGTGTTATGTTCAGGTAGACACCAAAGGGAATCTTTGGAAGTTGGAAAACGGCATTCCTGATATAGATGTAGGCCTTGATGCTCCCTCATGAAGACTGGCATGAAACAGTTGAGAGGGTAGACGTGGGGAGAGGGATAGAAGTTTCCAGTTTTGTCCTTGTCTGGATAAGGTCTTCCGTCTGGGTTTTCAGGTCTGGAAAATGTCCAGCCTACACGTCACAGGCAACATTTCTTTTTAACCTTTCCATTCCTGTTAGTACTTTACAAGGTCACTTATGAAGGGAAATATTTATTTGGGGAAATAAGTAAATGTTCCAAAATATTCTCCACAGGGCAACACACAGGGAGGAAACAAATAGTAACTGAATACCTGCTACAGTCAGGGCATTGTGAGAAACGTTTTTGTATGTGTCATTTCTTTTAATCTTTTACATATTTTAACTCATAGGCATCATGCAAGATGTTATTTCACAGACTAAAAATTAAATTTTCTGGCTGGGTGTTGGTGCCCCACGCCTTTAATCCCCGCATTTGGGAGGCAGCAGCAGGCAGATCTCTGTGAATTCAAGGCCAGCTTAGTCTACAGAGCTAGTTCCAGCAAATCTAGGGCTATTACACAGAGAAACCCTGTCTTGAAAAACAAAAGCTAACAAAAAAATTAAATTAAATTTGCAGAGGAGCTGGTTAACTTGTCCAAATTCAAGATTCAAATTATTACCTAAATTCAAAGCCTACATTCTTTTCATTATAACATACTGCCTCACGCCAAAAAGCATAGTAAGCTAAAACTAAATGAACTGTAGAATTGTGAGGAGTCTGTTTGATAGGGCTGGGGGAAAGCAGGGCACTAAGCCCACTGCCTGAGTGAAGGGTCTCTGGCCCCTGAATTTCAGATCATTCACTGAGTTTGGGTGTCACATGCTTCCTAGGGGCTAATCGGAGTATCAAATGGTATTGTGATAAGGAAAATGTTGCTGACTCATGTGCGCAGTAAGTGCGTGATAAATGCTGTCTGTCTGTTTCCTTTTAGAATTTAAGAACAGGTTCTGTTTAGGAGTAAACTCTGAGTCAAGAAACAGAATAATTTTGAAGTTTCTGCCTTAGCTGTGATGGGTTAGAAGGCACAGTTAGTTTTCAGGTCTCTCTGGCTCTAGCAGGTTCTAACTAGTCTCTTTGGTGTTTTCTTTTGTTTGGGAAAAAATGTTCAGTGGATTTCGCCACTTTTGAGTGTCTGGAAAGGCAATTTCTAATTTTAAAAATAAGTTCCAAAGGCTGGGAACATGGCTGGGTTGGTAGAATGTTTGCCAGAAATGGTCTAGGCCATGGGTTTGATCGTCGGTGTTTTTTCGCTTAAATATTTTTCGTCTCTGTGACCAATGCTACTAAGTTTCCTGAGAAGGGCACATTACCATCTATAGGACAGACCATAATTTAGTAGCTACTCTCCATTGCTCAAAATAAAGCAGCATGCAGGCTAGGAACATAGCTCAGTTGGTAGACTGTCTGCTTAGCATGCACAAGTCCTGGCCTTGATTCCTAGCACTGCATACACTTACATATTTTTTAAATGTCTCACTCTGGATATATGGAGTACAGGAATGTCTGTTTCTTGACAGGAGACTCTATTGTGTCCTGCTGTGGTTGAATCCTGCACAATATTGTTCTAGAGTAGTGGTTCTCAACAGGTGGGTCACAGCCCCTTTGGGGTCGCATATCAGATATATCTACATTATTATTCATGACAGTAGCAAAATTGCAGTTGTGAAGTAGCAATGAAGCAATTTTGTGGTTGGGGGTCACCACAACATGAGGAACTGTATTAAAGGGCCACAGCATTGGGAAGGTGTTCAGAACCACTGTTGTAGAGTTTGCTGGTGGCCATCTTGTGATGTGAGGAAAGAGCCAGTCATCTTGAGAGACTGCTGTTACTGATGACAGAGCAGAGAAATGGGTGGAGCCCACACGTTTCATAAAAGCAGTAGCCCCTGACGAAGGCTGGACTAACTTTTTTTTTTTTTTTTTTTGGTTTTACGAGACAGGGCTTCTCTGTATTGTTTTGGAGGCTGTCGGTCCAGCCCGGCCTCGAACTCACAGAGACCCGCCTGCCTCTGCCTCCCGAGTGCTGGGATTAAAGGCGTGCGCCACCACCGCCCAGCCAAGGCTTGACTAACTTGCACAGCTCCCCATATACCGAACTGTGCAAGGATCCTTGCTGTCTGACTCGTTTAAACAAGAATTTCTGTGGGCTTGGCCAAATGTAACTTAAAGTCAGATAGATTCCTAAGACTCAACTGAAGGAAGGTCCATGTATTCAAAAGTAAGTATTACTTTAATATAACACAGCCTTTTCTCTTGGAATAACCGGCAATTTCATCTTTCACTAATGAGCTAATGCATATAAGAGCCCACATCTATTTCTGTGCTGTAAATTACAAAAAGTGCTCAATAAAGGCGCGACCTATTCTTAATGCTTCCTTGATATGCTGTGGGCAGGAAAAACAATTCTCTTCCAAAAGATTCAGTGTGATTAGTTAGATGTCAGTGAGAAACTTAGCCCAGTACATTACTAAATTAGGAAACACTTGAAATTCTCAGACAAAATCCATCCCTTCCAAGGAAGTCAATTTGCACTGTGCTAACTATTGTTAGTTTATTAGCATGACTTCTGTTTTATAAGTCCTAGTAAGACCAGAAGTGTGGCGCCCGTGCCACAAGCTACTCCGAGGTATCAGGAAAAGAAAGACCAGAGTCCAGCTGTTTGTACTAAGAGAATGCATGTGTTGCCTTTATTGCCAGGAGAGAGAGAGAGAGAGACAGAGACAGAGGGAGACAGAGAGGGAGAGGGGGAGAGAGGGGTGGGGGGGGAGAGAGAGAGAGAGAGAGAGAGAGAGAGAGAGAGAGAGAGAGAGAGAGAGAGAGAGAGAGAGAGAGAGAGAGACAGAGACCTCTCTCTTGTAGGAGGGAGGAGCTTTATATACAGGTTTACAGCACAGTGGAAAAAAACCCCAGGTAGAAGAGAGCATGTTTTCCTCCTCTCAATGTTAATGTCAGAGGGTCAAGGCCGGGGCAGTAAGCCAGGACTAGAAAACAGGAAGCACTTGGACTGGAAAACAAGTTGCACTTGTAGGCTGACCAGCAACTCACAGAAACCCGGTGGGGCTGGGGCCCAACACAGAAGTGAAAGAAACTTCTTGTGTTTCTATACTGTTAGGTGTAAATACCTGCATCTATGGCGAGGGTATTAAGAAGAACGAGGACAGACTCACATACCATGTTGGCTCTGCTTCCTAGCCCAGGCACCGGCACTAGGCTAATCAGGATATACTCACTTCTTTCTGGTAGAAACCTGCCGTTCACTGTTTATGACTGTGAGCAGTTTCCCCCTGTGATTCTGGTACATTGTCATATACCGTCTCTCTGTGTGATAGGTCACTTTGTTGGGCTGTATGCATTTGCATCTCTCTGAAAACTCTAGGTTAGGAAGCCTTTAAGGCATTTACAAGGGGCCCAATAAGTTTTAAGGTTTTCTATTTCTTCTAAACCATAGCCCTGACAAATAGTAGAGATGATAACATTTGTTGAGATTCTACTCCATTTTTCGGCACTGGGTTAAGTATTTTGCAATTTGTTAAAAATTTAGTTCAGTCATTAATCCAATTCAGGGCGTTTATTAGCGTGGCTCTTGTGAAGTCTGCTAGAATGTTCACTCGATGGAAAGGGGCGTTGTCTGCTTTGGTACTCCAGAGACAATGGAGAGACAAGAAGTCATGTGCCCCTGAATTTCTGCCCTTGGTGCCATATGTATTTTTAACCCTAGAGTGACAACAGGAGCCATTTGAAAAGTTTTCATGCCTAGAAAGTTTAAGATTGCAATAGTTCAGTCATTAAGGAGGATTTTGGGGGTGACTAAGAGACGGCTTAGCAGGGTCAAAGCCCGCTGCCAGGCCTGATGATGTGAATTTTGATTCCCAGGACTAACATGGTGGTATGAGAGAACCCGTTCCCTCGTGTTGTCCTCTGACTTCCACACGAGTGCTGTGGTACAAGCCCCCATCTCAGGGATAACAGATAAAGAGTGGGGAAAGGGACACGTTGGGTTGCTTATTTTAAAACAAGGCCTCATGCAGCTCAGATTGGCATTGAGCTCCCTATGCATGAGACATTGGCCTTGAAGTTCTCATCATTTTTCCTCCACATCTCCAGTGCTGGCATTACAGGTGACGCCATCACACCAGTATCCGGAAGATTCTCTACTGCTGGATTCTCAGTGTCTTTAACATACGTTGGGACTATTCAACAGTCACACTTTATACTATTTCCCAAATATGACTATAGCTTCCCTCCTTGCCAGTTCCCCCCCGGGGGGGACCTCTAGGCTATTGGGGCACCAAGGCACAAACACTAGTGAAGTCTAATACAAGCAATTTTTCTTTTAAAAATTTTGGGGCATATGGGTGTGTTTGAGGCAAAGTTTTAGTCTGTAGCCCAAGACAACCTGGAACTCTCTAGGTAGCCCAAACTGACCTCAGACTTGTCATAATCCTCTTGCCTCAGTCTCTGAAGTCATGAGATTACAGGCATGAATCACAGTGTCTGGCTCTGATGGTTTTTCTTTGGTTGTTTCTCCTTTTCCCTTTAAATCCTTTAAAAGGGAGCTTTGAAAGCTCCCAGTTTTAGTCTCTCAATCACAAACTCTCCACAAACCTCCTGCAACTGCAGCAGTTGCTCCTCAGATCTGGGATACATGTGATTGACACTTAGATGATTAAGAGCCCTTCATCTTCAGTGACTTCCTGGAAGGAAGGGGGTGGGGAGAAGAAGAGGGCTTAACAAGGAAGGCTAGGACCAGAAATGGAACATGTAAATTTCAGTAGAGAACTGAAAACTTGGCACAGCCCTTCTGAAGAACTGTCAACTCCTGACCGAACCCCAAATGTACTTAGATTAAAGTAATGGATCACGTCTATCTTGGGGTGTAAAGGGGAGGCAGAACTTGGAAACTGCTGGCTTAATCTGGTTTTGCTTTGTAATTACATCCAGTAATTCTGTTTAGAGGAGGTGTGAAAAGGGAGAGAATGGCCTTTGGAAGCTGCACCCTGTCATTTGGCCATTCCTGTCAGTCAAATAATTCAGCCATTTCCTTGTGTGGATTTCTTTTGTGTAAGGGTGAAGTTGCTGCCCTGAATGTCCAAGGTGGGAAACAGTAGTGTAAGTAACAGAAAGAGGAAATTTCAATTCTGTGCATTTTTTCTCTCTTCGGAGTAATTACAATTCTCCAGATCTCCCCACTCTCTAGAAACAGGAAGCACCAGGTTTTGTGTGCATGCCTGTGCGTGTCCAAGAATATGTGCTTGTGCACACGTGCACGCGCGCGCGCGCGCGCGCGCACACACACACACACACACACACACACACACGCACGCGCGCATGCACAAACACAGTGGATGGCTATGGAGACCTTTTTGAAGAAGGTCTTTTTGTGTCAATCAGAGTCCTGATAGGAAACAAAGTTCCCCACTTGATTGGATTAATTGTATTGATTAAATTAACTGTAGGCTCAGGGTGATAATATGGTACACGTATACAAACGTGTAATAACTAAATCAAGTTATCTGTCATTAAACATTTATCATTTCTTTCAGTTGAACACTCACAATCTAATTATTTTTAAATAAGCAGGTGTTACACTATAGTCACACTGTTGTGTCACAGAGCATCAGAATTTATCGCTCCCACCCGACTGTAACATTGCACCCCACCCCCACCCCAACCAGCATTTTCACATTCCCCTTATCACTGTCTTGTAACCGATAGCCAAGTCAACTACTCTCAAGGTCTGTGAAATTAATTCTTTTGATTATACATACAAGGTAAAGCACATAGTATTTGTCTTCCTGTGTTGTATTTATGTCATATACTATTGTCCACGCTCATTTGTATTGTTGTAAATGGAGGGATTTTGTCCTTTATTAAGGCTGAATTGCACCTCGAGTGTACATGCACTCTCTCTATCCTCTCTTGGTCACAGTTTTAACCCATTCATTACTGGGCAGACATTGAAGTAGATTCTACTACTTGACTACTTGTAGAGACTATGGCATAGTTCAAGAAGAAAGCTCTTAGGCTAAGGTACCCAAGGACAAGCTGGGAGGCTACAGCACCAAGGGGAGGAAAGCTGTTACAGTGGAAGGGGACGCTGTGTGGGAGCTGGCCTTGGAGATGTAAGACACCAGCACAGGAAGGAGGCAGAAGACAGATACCATGATTCACTGCTCTCCTATAATAAAACACCGCAGACTGTGTAATTTATAATGAACAGAAATTTATTGCCCCAAATTGGTGGAGGCTGGGAAGTTCAGTGTCAAGGACAGACAGATTGGTGATTTAGGTTCCAAGATAATGGCTTGAGTGACAACGTGTTTTCACACAGCAGGAGGTGGAAGGACAGAGGTCAAGAGAGTCTCGTGACTTAATTACATCCTAAGGCCTACCTGCCTCATTCCTATCTTATTAGGAACCAGATTTGAACAAATAAATCTTAGAGGGGACACGAATAGTCACATCAAAGTACCTGTTCTCATTCTCTCTCTTCTGCCAGCTTCAGTTCTCCTGCAAGGGTCTCCCGTTGGCCAAAGTCAGATGGAAGTGAGAACAAGGAACCCAAGAGGCAGCTCTGAGAGACCAAGGAGCTTCGCCGGGTCTCCTCTTTGCCACATTTATAACCTCTCGGGGAAATTCTGAGCAAAACCCCTGTATGTCAATTGAGGAACTATTTCCCTCTCAGACTAGAGTCCCGCGCCCTCATTGTATAAATGAGCAGGTTAAGATGTGCACAGCGGGAGTCTTGTGTCTGAGGTCTCACATATTTCTAGAGAAATGTGATGTCTTGACCTCAGCTTTTTCCACTTCCTGACTTTGCCTTCGGTTCTTCTAGGTCTCCTCGTGTCCTTATTTGTCCTCAAAGTCCAATCTCCCAGATCCCTGCTTCCTATGGAAGGAAAGAAAGAGATAAAGATTTTCTCTCCAAGCAGACATATGCCATCGTCACTGGATGATTCATCTGAGTCAGGGCAGCTTCCTTGGTTCCTGCAAATACAACAGGACACAAATTCCCCAGAAATCTCAATGTACATGCTTTCATTTGGATATGATCTAGTTATGCTCCTCCGAATGCTTCTGTATTAATGTCCTTGTTCCCGGGTGGTCCTAGTAAGAGGGATTGGGGCCATTGGTGTGGGGCTTAGTAAAGGGGGCTGAGGTCCCCAAGCTGTGAGGTTGTTCTGGCAGTTGTCACCAGACAGTTTTAGAAAGGAGCACAGCTGCTACTGCCTTCCCATTGCCTTTGTCCCTGGTCTGGTGTAAGTGTTTGTTCCCACCTGCCCTTGTCATTGCTGTCTGTGCCATGAGGCAGTGCAGCTAGGGGTCAGCTACAGCATGAAAACTCTCACAATGCTATTTACACCTCAAACTTCCAAAGCTCTGAGCAAATGAACCCGAACTTCTCAAGTAGCCTGTGTCAGGTATTCAACTAGTGCCACAAATCTGACCAACATGGTCCCGCCTCGGGGAATCTGAAGAACTGGCTCACCAAGAGCTATCTATTTGAGTCATCTAAGTGCTCCCAGATGTACTGTGTGGAAATCTGAGTGGGTGCTTAAGGAAGCCAAAATATTGGCTTTGTTAGGAACAGTCGTGGCTCAGACTGCCGAAGGAGAAAAGGATCTTCAGGTTGCAAAGCTGGCTCTAGGAGAAAAGGATCTTCAGGTTGCAAAGCTGGCTTTAGGGGAAAAGGATCTTCAGGTTGCAAAGCTGGCTTTAGGGGAAGCTGGGATATGGGTGACTTCTGTGTGTGACTTCATGCTCCTCTCTTTCCAAGCTCTCCTTCTCCCTGCTAGTGTATCCCTGCCTTAGCCTGGGGCCGCTCTCCTTCCTCCTCACACAGGGTTCCACACTTCAGTCTGTCCTTGACAGTCCGCTCAAGTCTGCTCAGTCGAGGTCTGTCTTTAGGGTTTTCTTTCAGTGAGATTTCAGGCGGGGATCTGCTGAGCAGAGGGGTAGCTAACTGCTCACCTTCAGGTAGTGCCCAGTCCCAGATGTTCTCCTCCATTCTTGATCTCAGCTCCCCTTTGCACACTGACCTCATCTCTGAGCTGATCTTAAATGGGTTATTCAAACACTACACTCAGCCTGTGATGGAAACAGCATTGAGGACCCCACCAGTATCACCTCTCTGCTGAGATGCCCTGGAAGGAAAGTCAGAGCCTCTCTAAAAATATCCCAAGCCTCTCTCTCATTGACTTGCCCACCACCTCTACACAAAAGTATCAGGTGGTCGAGGTCGGGTAAACCTGTGTTTGGCTCTCAAAGTATGTCACGTGACCGGAGGCTTACCCACACTTTCAGAGAGCTTGTGCTCAAGGTCTTCCTGGGCCACTCTTATTCATAGCACCACCCAACACCAGCTCACCTTTCTCTTGCCAATGAGAACTGATGTTGTCGGTAACACTGTTGATTAATCACCATCCTATTTTCACGACTGATACTTGAAGTTTTAGAAACTGCCCTCCACTCTTTTAGAGCTATAGGGTTTGAAAATCCATCTGTTTTTCTTTTTTTCACACTCCACCCCATCCCTGACCTTCTGTGTTCACCGGTACTAGGGCACTCTCCACTTGGAATTGCTTTCTACACAATGTTCATGATAATATATCAGGGAGCTTTAACCAGGACTAAGGAGGAGCAACCACCCAATTCAGAAATAAAGTACTCAGAGGCATTGGGTATGGCAGGCATCAAACACATGTGGACCATGAGTCACCATTGGGACTTAATAAATGATGGTTGCTTCTGAATCTAAATGTTGCTGAACAGTAATTGGCAGTAACACAGATAAGCAGAGATGCCTTAAAACTGCATAGCATGAAAAGATGGGAATTAGTCATCAAGGAAATGCAAATTAAACCCACAATGAGATAGTACTACACACCCACCAGATAGCTAGAATTTAAGAGAATGATAATTCAAATATTGGCAAGAATGTGGAGCAACTGGAATTCTCATATTCCACTGTGGGTGTGTAAGAGGTACAAGTACTTTGGAAAGCGATTTGGCAGAGCGATGGAAAGGAGAGAATGTGCTGATCTAACAGCCAGCATTTCCACTCCTGGCTGTGTATCCTGGAAGTGAGTGTACACGTGTACCAGAGGCATGCACAGGAACGCCCCCAAAGACAGTCTCTGTCACAGTCCCCCTCCCCATGATTAGAAACCACCCAGATGTCTCCAAATGGCCCCATAAGCCAAAGCATACTCATATAGGAAAACATCGTGCAGCAAAGAAAATGAACAAGTTAGAGGTACAAAAATCCTGAACTACCAAACACAATGTTGAGAGACAAAGCTAGAGTTGAAAGTCTAAATTCCATATGACTCCACTTTGTGGGCTTTAACAGGCACAGACAGACCGAAGTGAGCCTTTGGTGAGGAGGGTATGGAAAATGGTTGGGAAGAGGTCCAGCTGAGCTCTTAGTTGGTCGGTGGTGTATTTCTTGACCTGGTTGCAGAATGTCCCCTGTAACAATTTGGAGTTAATTGTATTTTTGGCTTTTCTTTTTTTATTGTATATATTGTACAGTAGTCCCACTGCCTCATCTGAGGTTCTGTTTTCTAACTTCTCAGTTGCCTGTGGTCTATGCTAGCCTGAAAATACTAAATGGGAAAAATCCTAGAAATAAATACAATTTTTAAACTTTGAGCCATTCTGATTAGCACAATGAAATCATGTGCTGGTCTGCTTGTTGCCTTCCAGAACAAGAAGCATCTCTTTGTCCAATACTGTGTATCCTCCCTGCCCTTTGCCCCCCAGTAGCTACCCTAGTTAGAATCTGGACTGTTTCAGGATCACAGATTTGTGTTTAAGCAACCTTCATTTTATTTAATAATAACCCACCATGTATAAATGTAGTAATGCTGGCCATTTTATTACAGCATATTGTTATAATTATTCTCTTATTAGATTATTGTTGTTCCTCTCTTAATTTTCCTAATTTATAAATTAGACTTTATCATAAGTAAACCAATAGTATGTATAGGGTTTGATACCATGCTCATATATCCTGGCATCCTCTGGGGTGGGGGGTGTCTCGGAAAACATCCTCTGTCAGGAAGCAAGGGATTACTGTATTTCATTTTTTTAAAGATATTTTTATGTGTGTGGGTGTTTTACTTGCATGCATGTCTGTGCACCCCATGTAGGGCTCACAGAGGCCAGAAGAGGGCGTGGGATCTCCCAGAACTTGAGTTACAGAAAGTTGTGAGCAGTCATGTGGGTGCTGGGTATCGAACCTGAGTTCTCTGGAAGAGCAGCCAGCGCTCTTGACCGCTAAGCCATCTCTCCAGCCCCTGCATTTCTATTTTAAAATGTCACAAGAGCAGAATGGGTGGGACCGACCCAGCTCTGTATAGCCTGCCTCACCTTGATCCTTCCTTTCCGTCTGGTTTCCTTCAACAGTCACCCTGGTTCTTCTCAGCCTCAGGTCATGTCTTCTTGTCCATGGTCTCCAGAGCTCTGGAGAACTGTCCTAATCACAGATCTCTACATTTCTTCTCTCTGCTCTTCCCCGTTTTCTTTCCAATAGCCCTTTCCTTTCTTAAGGATAGCCACTGAATCTTTGATAAGTTTTTCACAGCTGATCTTGCTGGTAAATCCAACACTGTAGAAAGGTAATCCGTGAACAGTGACTTTAGCGCTTAGATTCATGGTCAAGCCTATAGAGGTTTTGAGAATGACACCTTTCACGTGGGAAGCGGGGCGGGGGGGGGCGGGCGGGGGGGCGGGGCGGGGGGGTGCTGAGAGAGAGACTGTGATGATGAACAGTGTCACTTTTACAGGTGGAAGAAGAAATGGAAGCTGGCTTGTTCTAAATGAACATGTGGTGATGTTCTGCTCTGTGCTGGACAATTTGGCATAAATATTGGGGTGTGGTGATGATGACTCAGCAGATGAGAACAAAATTAAAACATGGAAGTATTATTCACATGGTGGACTCCCTGGGCCTTTAGGAACCAGAAACAGTGGGCTGCCAGAGCTGCTGGAGGGTGTGCCTCTCCTTGCTGTCCCATTTATCCCTCTTTGTGGCCTCAGAGTCGTCCGCCCTTCCTCCAAAGTTTGTGCTTGTCCAGCTGCTTTGGGAATTGCATAGCACTCAGCAAGGCAACCAAAGCTGTGCATTCCTTCTCCTTGCTGCCTCTGCTTTCTGACAGACAATCAACACGTAGGAAATGATTCTCGAAGATTAAAGTGACACACGGTGAGATATGAAACTGAACGTAATTGCAATACATTGCTCTCATGAACAGAGTGAGTGATGGGAAAATGGGACATCTCACGTGATCCGACACTTCCCTTGTGGAAGTGGAGACAAGCGTGTGACTCTAAAAAGAAACTATAAGCCAAACTGAGACAAGGGACGAAAACTGCCATCATTTCATGTACTTGTGTTTCTGAACTTCCTCTGTGGCCAAGCATTTTACTGCTGCCGGGGACCCAAAGATGACAAACCGCAGCTCAGCTTCCTCTGGGGCAGTCCTTGCTTATCACATTTGTCAACATATATTTTCTGTTCTCTGGGCTCACAGCGGGCAGTGTAAACTGATACATAGTTTCATAGTTCTATATGGAACATTTTCTAGTGAGGTCTTTTGCTTGTCTGCACCAATGGGAGCTTCCCTGTATTCTAGAGAAGTTTGAATAATAAATACATTATCTAGGAGTAAAAGGAAGAAGTTCACTTAAGAAGAATTAACAACTAGCATGCGCAGTCTGATTTTCTCTCCTCTTAAAAAATAATTTGCGCCGGGCGTTGGTGGCGCACTTGGGAGGCAGAGACAGGCGGATCTTTGTGAGTTCGAGACCAGCCTGGTCTACAAGAGCTAGTTCCAGGACAGCCTCCAAAGCCACAGAGAAACCCTGTCTTGAAAAACCAAAAAAAAATAATAATAATAATTTGCACTTCCTCTTATTTGATTATAAAACTTAACACCGAAGGCAGGAGATGGCTCAGTGGTTAAGAACGCATGCTCAGAGGAGCTGAGCTCTATTCCCACAACCGTGGGTGGCTCACAAAAGCCTGTAACTCCAGCTTCAGAGATACCCATGCCTCATGGGTACCTCCACACACATGTACATACCTTCCACATACATACATGTATACACATGATTAAAAATAAAATAAATCTTAAGAAGGACAATATATTGTAGAACATTTAGTAATGTGAAAGCACACAAAGAAGAAAACAAAGGCTATGTTTTCTCCATGGTTCTGCAATGCTGGTTCGTCTTCTTGTGAAACTTCCTGTGTCATTTATATAGCTTCCTGTCTGTCTAACATGGTGAAGGAAATGTCTTTTTACCAGATCATAAATTATTTTTAAAGATGTGATTTATGAAAGAGACATGATAATCCTCCCCTAACAATAGTTCTTCCAGAAGACATTGGCTAATAATGTATATCTTAGAAGACAGCGTTTTCAGTTTCAGTTACTTGAGAGGAGCAGCCAGTCATTGAATTCTCTGCGTCATCTTTTTGACTTGCCAGTAAGTACCACCCAGGTTAGCTCCATTACTAAAAGACAGAGAAAGCACCTTTTCCCTTCAAATTCCCATAATGACAGTTTAACTTATGCTCTGTGTATTTAGCCCAGGGCTTTACATGTGCCAGACCAATGCTCCTCTGCCACTGACCTGATGTTCTGTTTTCCAGGGATAGTATTTCTAGAAAAGTGTATGACCAACCTTGAAGGGTAAATTCTCTTTGCAAAATAATATCCATCTAGCATTTTTTTTTAACTTTATCTGAGGACATAGCAAGAATCAACTCAGTTTCTTCTCCTGCACCCTATGACACGGATCATGTTGTGGAATATTACTTTAACTATGTAAAGGTGTGCTGCATTTGTTTAACTATGTAAAGATATGTTCCTGTGCCTGCCTAAGGCACCTGATTGGTCTAATTAAAAAGCTGAATGGTCAATAGCCAGGAAGTAGAGGGATAGTAGAGGGCGGAGAGAATAAATAGGAGGATGAATCTAGGCTCAAGAGGGAAGGGGAAGAGAGAGAATGAGGGAGAGAGAGAGGGGCAGCCAGGCAGCTGCCAGACAGACAGACACAGAGGAAGCAGCAAGAGTAGGACATACAGAATGAAAGAAAAGTAAAAAGCCCAAGGCTGAACGTAGGTGAAGAGACACAGGTTAGGTTACAAGAGCTAGTGGGAACCCACAAAGACAGCTGACCGGACAAGAGGGAGCTCTTGGACCCCAGACTGATGGCTGAGAGGCCAACAGGGGGCTGATCCAGACTCCATGAATGTAGTGTCATTGAGGAGGCCATAGAAATCACTGGGGCCTTGGGTAGTAGGTCAGTGTTCACCATGGTTTATGAATGAGCTTGGGGAGCCCATTCCACATGGAGGGATGCTCTCTCAGCCTGGACACATGGGGAAGGGTCTAGGTCCTGCCCTGGATGAAATGACAGACTTTGGAGATCCCCCCAACGAGGGCCTCACCCTCCCTGGGGAATGATGTGGGGATGGGGTGGAGGGCTGGGGAGGCTAGTGGAGGGGCAAGGGAGGAGGGGTGAGAGAGGAAGCTGGGATTGACATGTGAAGCATTCATGTTTCTAATTTAAATGAAAACATATATTGAGGGAAAAAAGAGCTAGTGGGACAAGTATGAGATAAGGTCAAGCTTTCATAACTAATAAGTCTCTGTGTCATGATTTGGGGGCTGGCGGTCCGAGAAAGCCTACTACAGATCATTTCCATGATCCCCAAATGTGTGTGTGGATTTCTCCCTACCAGCAAGCCAGTAAACAGCTGTGCAGCAAACACCAGCTGAGTATCTTCTAACACACTTCACTTCTGACTATATTTCTACATGGAGATAGTATTTGATCCCAAAGGCTGAGGGACTCAGATGCCAGTAAAAAAAATCCAGGATTCCAAAATTTCTGATCATTGGACTTAAATTTGGAGCTCTCATAACCTCTTCTTTAGGATTGATTAATTTGCTTAAAAATGTCAGAGCACTCAGGGAAACGTTAATATTACTATGCCTGTTAGCTTCCTCAGGATATTTAAAAGTGTGCATGCGTGCGTGCGTGCGTGCGTGTGTGTGTGTGTGTGTGTGTGTGTGTGTGTGTGTGTGTGTGCAAGGAATGAGGAATCTCCAGGGCAGGAGACTCTGTTCCCATGCATCACCCTGCTGCATGTGCATGAGTTCTTGCTGACTTCTGCAAGCCTCCACCTGTTCAGCAGTCCAGACTTTTCTGAAGCCTGCCCCTTTTCATGGGAATCTGTTGCATAAGCACAATTGAAGCATGGACAGTCATGTAGAAGTACGATTGGACAGCAAGGCATGATCTAGTGCTAACAGACTGAGTGGGGAAACCCAGCAAAGCCTGTCTGTTCAGATTCTTCTTGGCTTCTCTGTGCAGCATTCTTTGCTTCTGGGTGGAGGACAGCACCCTGCTGGAAAGGGGGCCCTAATAATCTGCTATCAGTTGGAGAATGTGAGAGCATTTCTCCACGGCCAGCTCCAAGGCCTAGACAGGTGGAGATTAGCAATCATTTCTAATTTGTATGGCTTGCCTTTGGGAGAAAAGAGAGTAGAGGGTCAGAAAGCACAATTTTGCTGAAGCCTGCATGAATCCTAGTGTACCCCAGCAGAAGAACAAGAGATTGGCTTTATCCTTTCTCCTTCTCATGCCATTTCAAAGTCACTTTAGAAACCAAAGTCAAAAAGCCAAATACTTTAATTTTTTTGGCCACAGTCATTTACGGCATGATCAGGGTTATGAGAGTCACGAGCCAGGGATGAGGACGAAACTCCAAATGTGTCTCAGACCACAGTTCACAGTTCTGGAAGTCTACTTAGTGGTTTCTACAGAAGAGAAAGACAGGATGGGGCGTGTGGAATGCTGTAGTTGACGGAGATGGGAATCTTATGGCGCTGTGTGAACAACTGCAGCTTGACCTCCCAGATGTGGCATGCAAATCCGGGGTGGGCGTGTGTGCAGAGTGAGCCAGTGCAGCTGTAGGAAACAGATTGTTTTGTTGTCCCCGTGGCCCCGTCTTTATGATGGCGACTTGCTCTGTCACTGTCTTCTACGCCCTCTGCTGCGTCCGCCCCTTCTCTCCTTCCCAGCATCACTTTGTTCATTAACTCGTCCCACTGCTGGCTTCTGAAGCCTTTGCTACCCAACGTTTTAGCTTCAGCCCCTACTGTGTGATTGGTTAATTCAAGTTCTTGAAAGCTGTAAGCAGTTGTCACTGTTCCTGCTGTTGTGCAGTGTCCCTACGGTCAGTCACCTTTTAAGCTTTGCTGCCCCAGGTAGTACATTTCTATGAAGTGGGTCATATGGGAGTCTGATCCAGCATCTGGTACTGCAGAGCCTCTGAATGACCCTGTATGCACACTAAGATTTTAGATTGTGATGTGCTTAACATAGTAGTGAAGCAAAACTTGGGCATATTCTGACTGTTTCTTGTTTGTTGATTGTAGACAGCTTTTCACGTTGTAGCCCCTGCTGACCTGGTACTGTAGCTCACAGTAGCTTTGAATTGTGGTAGTCCTGCTCCAGCCTCCTCTGTGCTGAGGTTATGGGTATGTGCCACCATGCCTGGCTTTCCCACATTTTTAAGAATAAAATTTTTTTCTTTTCATTAAAAAGTCATGTTATTTTCTTGTTTCCAGGCAATTTTAATAGAAATCCATTTTAGGCCGGGCGGTGGTGGCGCACGCCTTTAATCCCAGCACTCGGGAGGCAGAGGCAGGCAGATCTCTGTGGGTTCAAGGCCAGCCTAGTCTACAAGAGCTAGTGCCAAGATAGTCTCCAAAGCCACAGAGAAACCCTGCCTCGAAAAACAAAACAAAATCTATTTTAGATACCCATTTTCTTAGAGTTCCTGGGATTTAATATAATAGGGAAAATGTCCAACTGGTCTTCTTTCAGGATGGTAAAGCCACCTTAACAGTTTGTGTGGACTTGTGCTCCCAGACAGCAGAGACTAGCAAAGACGGACAGGGAAGGGCCTGGGATGTGATGACTTTTATAAAGTAGTTTAAAAGCATTTCCCCTTTGAGACAGAATGTTCTCTTAGGCTCTGCCACCCCACAGTTTTGCTACTAAAATATAAATGGTTTTGTGTAGCAGTTAACTTATTATTAGACTCTTATTATTAGACTCTTATTATTAGAAACTAATGTGTACAACTTGTGTTGGAAAGTAGTTGGCAAACAGAAATTTGTTCTTTGGTTTGATTTAGACTTAGAGGAAGACTTACGTAGACTTGATATTAGCTTATGAAACTGTATGTAAAACAGGAAGTGAAGCCTGGCAGTAAGCTATTTCTTCCTGAAGAAAGAAAACAAATTTATATAAAGTAAACTTAGACTCCAGCGTCTTTCCAGTCCATCCATCCACATAGTCCGAATGTAGCATCAGAGAGCTGTTCTGATGTCTTGGCCTCATCCCTACTCCCCAATTTTCTGATTGACTGAGCAGGTTGAGTATTAGTAATTTTGGAACACATCCTAAGTGATTCTAGTAAGCAGACAGAACAGAGAAAGAATATTGTCTTCCTGCACCCTGCGCTTGCACTCAGGGTACTCTGCTCACAACCAAGATGCCAGGCGGTGACCAGCCGTATTGCATCCAGTGCCCTCTAAACATTGTTTGTGCTGGCCCTCTTCTGTTATTTCCGCAGGCATGCCAAGACTTTCCTCCCCAGACCTTTTTTCCTGATTCAGATTCATCCCATTTTTTTCAAAAACATTGTTCAGCTGATACCTCTCCACGAAGCCTCCCTCATCATGTTTGACTGGAGGGCTTGCTCCTCAGTTGGAACAATGCCTTAATTGTGTACTGTCTTGTGTCATCTCATTTACAGTTGCATGAAAAGATTAGCCATTAACTTTTCATGTTTGTTACCCAGCTATCTGTGCGGTGGGTTTTTAGCATTTGATTGTATGCGTGACGAATCAAGTGCCTATACAACCCAGGAAGCGATATTTCCTCCCACCTTCCATCCCTAATTCCATTTGGTGTGACTCAGGTCTTCAGCTTTTGGAATATGCCCTGTCTCTGTCCTTCCTGCCTCTAGACACCCTGGCTCTTTAAAGCAGGCCAACACATCAGTGGGCAGCAGGGCCAGTGGCCAGTAGAACTGATTGTATGAGTGTATCTTTTTATGCGTATCTTGCTTATCTATTTTATGACCCAGATGTATCTGGATTTCCTCCCCTCCTTGGACCTTCATTCCCTTATTCCCTCGGGGCTTGAAAGCAGAATTTAACTTTTCAGGCTTCCTGTCCCTGTGCCTTGGGGCTACACACTCCCATTCACCACATTCCATCCCAGGGGACAGAAATGATCACTCCAGTTCTCTGCCAGAACCTAGGCTGATCTGTTAAGATTCCCATCTGTCTTAGTTAGGGTTTCTGCTTCTGTGAGGAGACACTATGAGCACAGCAACTCTTACAAAGTAAGATATTTAATTAGGGTGGCTTTCTTGCAGTTCAGAGGTTCAGTCCATTATCATCATGGTGGGACATAGCAGTGTGCAGATAGCCATGGTGCTGGAGAAGTCCTACATATTTCAGGCAACAGGAAGTGGTCTAAGACACTGGACCTCAAGGCCCACCTCCACAGTGACACAAATATGACTTACTCAAATAGGGTTGCACCTTCTAATAAAGCTACCCCCCCCCATGAGATTACGGGGGCCAGTTACATTCAAACTACCACACTGTCAAAGGGAATAGACTCATTCTACTCTGCTTTTGAATTGGGAGTGCAAACCTGGAGGCGGTGTCAGGAGGCAAGCCCAAGGCTACATGGTGAGACTGTGTGCTGGATAGAAGCACTTACCACTCAAGACTGGGTTTCATGTCTGGGACTCACACAGAGATGGAAGGTGAGAAGCAATTCTGTAAAAAAGAAAATTATCTCCATGCATGTGCTGCAGTACATGCACCACACACACACACACACACACACACACACACACACACACACACACACTAAGTTTAACGACAAACAAACCCCAAGATCCCCAATCATGCTGTATTCCAAGTGCTCAATAGCCATATTTAGGGAGTTGTTGCCAATTTGGACAAGACAATAGAGACTACTTCCAACATGGCGGACACCACTGTGAATGGTGCTGGTGTAAACATCTTATATCAGGCCTATAGGTTTTTCATGGGTCCATCCCAACTTTCTGCTGTAGGCTAGTTTGTGACTTCTCATCTCTTTTCCCTGTCATTTTTCTGTGTTCCCCGACCACTCTGTGTCCTTCACAACTCTGTGACTTTGGACGAATGTGCTGTTCTCTTTTTGAAATGACCTTGACTTTCAACTTTCTTTGGCACTGAATATTGGGCTTGGGACTAGCACATCCTAGCAGGTACTCCACTGTGGAACGGTGCCCTCTGCCCTTTACATTTTTTACCTTGATGGGGGGGGGCTTTCTAAGTTGCTCAGGCTGGCCCCAAATCGGTGATCCTTCTGCCTCTCCTTCTCCAGTAGCTGGGAATATAGGCATGTGACATCATCTTGTGTTGTCTTCTCAGAGATGACTCAGACGTCTTCTCTGTGGAGTTCTTTGATTTTTCTTCCCTTGTATTCTTTTCACCCATTTAACGTGGCTCTGTTGACTTTAACACCATATTTTATTATTCTTTCCTGTATATCCAGCTATGCCTTTGGAGAGATAATCCTGTGTCATAGCAATGTGTTTAATGAAACCTAAAATGGGTTGATTGATTGTTATCTCTTTGGTATGTTTTTAAAAGTTGCTTAATGCATTGGGAGAATTTTTTTTCATATCTAACATTAAGCTAGAATGACTTCCTGTCTTCCAGGTTGGAGGTTGGCTTAAAAAAAAAAAAAACAAAAAACAAAACCAACAAAACTTCTAATTTAACCAGATTAGAGTTGAGAGACTGTACTAAGGGGAGTCTACAAGGTCAAATGTGACATGGTGGAGCATAGGCAGGAGCTGGCTCACAGGGGGTCAGTATAATATTATCTTAAGGGGGGAAATATGTAGGGAAGATGAAAAATGGATAATGGAAAAAGTGGAGAAATATATTTGAATTTCTTTTTCTTAAGATGTTTATTTTTTAATGTGTATGCCTGAGTATATGTACGTGTACCACATTGTGCAGGTGCCTTCTGAATCCAGAAGCATTATATCCCCTGGAAATGGAGTTACAGGCAGCTGTGAGCACTGATGTGGGTCCTGGAAACTGAATCCCATTCATCTGGAAGAGCAGTGAGACATTTCTCCATTTCTCCATTCCCCTTTTGCATGTTAAAAAATTCGTGTGTGTGTGTGTGTGTGTGTGTGTGTGTGTGTGTGTGTGTGTGTGTATGTGTGATGTGTGCATGTGCACGGATGTCTGCAGAGGCCAGAAGAAGGCAACTGATCCTGGAAACTGGAGTTATAGAGGTGTGAACACCACCCCCCCCCCTTCCATGTGGGTGCAAGAGCAGTAAGTACTTTCAACTCTTAAGTCATTTCTTTGACCCCATATTTGAAAACTTGAACACTAAGGCCAAAAGCAATGAACATAACAAAAGGGAAGGATTTTCATTGCTATGTCTGAAAACATACATTTCCCCCGCCTCAAAGGATCTCATCAAATTTTGATATACTCTTGTGAAATGATTTATTTGAGTAATTAAAAATCAGTTCGCTTTTCTTTTCTGATTACGTTTTACAGCATCTGGCAAGGCTTAATTTCTTCTGAGACGTCCATAAGCTCTAACGGGCTTCAGAGAGTCTGATCATCGCTTAGGGGCCACCACAAACCCGACAGTCGTCACTCATCTCCCCTGGGCGTTCCCCGGCCACGCCCATCCATCAGACCACGCCCCTGAGCCCCAGCAGCCGCAGATTCTTATTGGCGAAGAAGTTGTTCTGGTCCCACCCTGGGGGCCAGTGATAGGCTGCCCAGGCGTGGGGCGGTGGCGGTTGGCTGTCTGGGGACGGGTCCCTGGTGGTGCCTGTCACAGAGACTGGCGGCAGTGGCGGCTGTCGGGGCTGGATTGTCAGTCAGAGAGAGGAGGGAAGATGGCTCTCCCGGACCCGCGCTGCTAGGGGGAGGAGAGGGGCAGGTGGCGCGGCTGCTGGCGGAGCGCAGTCGCCCGGTTGCTTCGGTCGCCGTGGTCGCCGTGGTGGTCGCGAGGCGAGGCCGCGGTGGGTCCGGAGCTGCTCTGGTGAGTCCGCCGCGAACCGCTCGCCGGCCCCGGGGGCGCCGGGAGACCGAGAACTTTCTTTGGTCTGGGAGGAGTGGGGCTGAGGCAGCTGCGGGGGGTGGGCGAGGACTTCGTCCTGGGGCGGCGGCCCGTTGCGGGTAACGGCTCCCGGCGCGAGGCCGGGCGGCCGGCGCGCCTCGGGAAGCCGAAGTTGGTCGTTCCGGCTGCCTGCTACCGACGAGGCTCGGGTCTCGGTTGGGGCGGTGAGCTCGGGGCGCCCCAGGGTCGGCCTGACGCGGAGTCCACCACAGCCTACGGCGGCTGCCGACTCGTCCCCACCGCCCAGCGTCCGGCCCCACGGCCCACGCGGGCTCCGTAGACCCGGTGCTCTTCAAAGCCGTACTCGCCCGGGTCTCGGGTCCCGCGGGGCTGGGGGGTTCAGAGTGCCAGCCTGGTCTATCCATCACCCGGAGGAGCTCATCTTCTGCCCGCGCCGCCCTGGACCCTGGAATTCTGCGTCTTCCGAGGCTACAGTGACTGTGCTCGAGAATCGTCGGGGTTTCCGCTAAACGTTTTTTGTTGTGGTTGTTGTTATTTTTTTCGCCGCGAAACACCCCAAGTTTGTACGCTTCGGCAAAACTGGATGTCTGCTCTGCAGCGTGCACGTGTGTGGCTTTGTACCTTTAGAGTTCCTGAAGGATTTAAATTTGGCCCTAGTGGTTTTGCACTGCACAAAATCGGCTCTAGGACAAAACGCGGGCAGAGGCTGCCTTGTTCAGGTAGGGGGAGTGCTGCTACTACTTAGAGACTGCTACCGGTAGCAGGGCTACACCGGCCTTTTGCAAAGTGGGTGTCCTTTGAGTAACACAGTGGGTTTTGGAGGAGATGTGCCAGCCCTGTGGTTCATGCAACACGTTGCAGCTTTTAAACTTTTATCTGCACAAAGCCGTAAAGATTAGTGTAACCTTGAAGCAGTGCGATAGTTCTGGGAGATGTGTTTTCCTAAGACCTCTCGCTCTGCCGCCAACAGCACCAGCCCTCTATCATTTGTGAGCACTTGTTTTTCCTCCTTTAAGTGAATACGTTTTACGGTTTACAGGATGAATCTTAGTTTGAACCACGTTTTGAAGCACGGGGAAGGACAAGAAAGAAAAAGGGCTGCTTTGTCAGTAGTAGCCTCAAAATCAAATATTCAGATAATCTGATCACTTTAGTGCAAGGGGGAAGTCCCACATGTATTTAGGAAAACAGATTCTGCAATTGACACATATTGAAGTCATTTGACTTATTAACATTATTGCCAGAAACAGATTAGAAATTCTGTTAGTAATCAGAACTAACAGCCTCTGGATATAAACACGGTAGGGAATGGGCTGGGCCAGTGCACAGTTCCTGTTGTCTTTCCTTTTGAAAAATTAAAAATGTATGTGTGTTTGTGTGGAGTGTGTGTATGTGCGCGCGTGCGTGTGCACGTGCGTGTGTGTGCATGCGTGTGTGTGTGTGTGTGTGTGTGCGCGCGCACGTGCGTACGTACACGAGTGCATGCAATTGCAATGGCGCCAAGATCAGTTCGGTCTCTACTTCACCTTGTGGGTGCCTAGCCTATCTGGTCATCAGGCTTGGTGACGAGTGCCTTTACCACTGAGTCATCGAAGACCTGCCCTTCCTTTTTCTAGTTTTTTGTTTGTTTTTTATTCTTCTATTTTATAAAATCCCTTTTAAAGAATGGTGTCATTTTGACAGTAAGTATACATATATCTTCTAGTTCACTCTTACTCAGCATCCTCTTGCCTATTATTTATTTTATAATCAAGCCCAGGAAATCTTCATAGGTGACTTTTAAGAGTGTAGTTCAAAAACCAGTCATCAGATTATTGGTTGCAAAAAAGTAGAGATTCGTGAGTGAGGTTTTTCAAGAAAACTGAAGTAAAGAGAGGAGTTAGTGCTGGCTATGCAAAGTTCTTCTCTGCCTTGGCTACACATTATAATCTTTTGAGGAACTTAAAATTTTTTACTCTCAGAAGGAATCCCCACCCTTTTTCCAATGAGGGCAACATAGGACAAGAACTTTCTGAAATATAGCTGGTATGTAATAAAATATACATATTTCAGTTGTGCCATTTAATGCTTAATATGTTTATATTTGCAAAATCATTACCACAATTAAAGCAGTGAACCCGTACATTGCCTCCTAAAGTTTGTTTGTATCCTTTGTAATCTTTCCTTCTGATCCCTGGGGAACACTCACTCACTTTCTGTTAGTATAGGGTGCTTGCCTGTAAAAGTTTAAAACTTTAAAAAATATTATTAGTTTCCTAGATGTGAACATGGTTGAAAAACCATTTCAGGGGCTGGAGTCAGTGATTAAGAGCACTTGTTGCTCTTGTAGAGGGCCCCAGTTAGGTCCTAGCACCCACATGCTTGTTCACAATCATCCATAACTCCAACTCCAGGAGATCTGACGCCTGCTTCTGACCCTCAATGGCACCAGGTGCTCCTGTGTTTCTCACATATGTGTATGTAGGTAAAATAACATATGTAGGCAAAACACTCATGCACATAAGATCTTTTATAAAAAGTCCACTACAATAGAGCATAGATTGAAAGACTTTGATGTTTGCATGCATGCATGCATGAAGAAAAAGAGTAGACTCAAGGTAAAAGAATTTGGGGGAAAGAATGAGATAATTATTCAAAATTAATCCTTGAGGAGCTGAAGAGAAGGTTGACCAGTAAGAAGGAAGGGCATTCCTGGAGGCAACATCTTAACAAGGAACAAGATAAAGACAGTGTACTCTTTGTTAGAATAGTTGATGTTGTCAATAGTACCAAGATTGGTTTTCTTTTTTTTTTTTTTTTTTTTTTTTTTTGGTTTTTCGAGACAGGGTTTCTCTGTATTGTTTTGGAGCCTGTCCTGGAACTCACTCGGTAGACCAGGCTGGTCTCGAACTCACAGTGATCCGCCTGCCTCTGCCTCCCGAGTGCTGGGATTAAAGGCGTGCGCCACCAACACCCGGCTCCCAGGATTCCATAGTGATTCGAAGGGTCTCAGGCTCCACAGAAGGTGTTCTTCTGAAGGACATCTGTTCTCACAATACTAGGATGTTCTCTTACCTTTTTTAAGGACCTTCAATGTTTTGTCGGTCTGGGCAGGGTGGAATGGTGTGGGGAATTAACAGTATGTCTGTTGCTTACTATTTGAAAGCCAAGTGCTGCCAGACTTTTTTTTTTGGTCCTTCCAGAGTTAGGCTGCCTATCTGAACAAAGGAAAGAGAACATTTAGCAGTTGAAAATGCTGTTTAAACTGACTATGGAGTGCTGAGCCCCAAGTAATACATCTGCAACACAACCTCTACTCCTGTGGCTCAGAGAACATCATGGAAGAGGGGGTAGAAAGACTGTTAAGAGTAGAGGACAGAGCTGAGATGTCTGCTATGAGACAGTGTCGTCTGTGTATGACAGGGAAATCTCATATACCAGGTAATCACAAGATGGTTCCCTAAACCATCCCAAAAAGTGGCCATACCAATTGACAAGTCAGTTTGGGTGGGAGAATTCTCATGAAGTTTCTTCCTTGAAAGAAGAGCTATAGGCAATTAATGGGTGCTTGAGAGAGGAGAATCAGTTTCCCCATGGATGAGCCCCATGGTAGGCTAGCCAATCCCAAGAAGTCAGCCCTAAATGCATAAGAATGCCTTTATGGTTTCACAGTCAAATATTCATAATTTTCATTTATGATCTGTTAAAAAATATTTTGTCCTTTTTTTTCTTTTTTGAGTTATTAAATCTGATCACATACTTTCAGAATGTATGTTGAGATGACAATGTGGTATTGTTTTTAACCCATTGGTCAGTGAGTTGTATAAGACTTCTTATTAGATTTCACCAAGGAGTGCTTGTTTCTGAAGTGCTTGAGAGTGATCTCACAGTGTATCTTTCCCCCTGTTATAAAGTTTGTAGTGCTTTGTTTTCTGAATACAAAGAGAGAGAGCCTGGTTAGAGGATGTGAAAGGGCTTTCACCCTCTCTGCACTGACAGGCTCTCCTTTGGCAGGTTTGAAATAGTTTAGCTATAAAAATGTTTAGGTCTTAATTGTAGTTTGTTGATATCTCAAATTGGGCTTAAATCCTTTCTTAATATAAATATTTTAATTTCACAACTATGAAATAAGGATTTTCATTCCTATATTACAGTTAAAACTGAGTCTCAGTTCCAGTTAAGCATAGGGAGGTGAAACCCAGTTCTTGTCTGAAATCACAGCTCCAATTGTCTAAATTTCAAAATTCACAGTAGTTTGTTAGTTGATAGATGTTGCAGATGGAGTGGCAGGCTGAGTGACCACCAAGCAGTAATTAGAAGAGGGGAACCATTTGGGAAGTTATGAAGCATGAAGTTGATCTTGTTGAGGGAATGGAGAGTAAGGTGACAGTGGGTTAGAAACAGGTGGAGCAAGAAGCAGTTCCTAAAACATAAAACATGCAAGTCAAACAGACTGTTAGACATGTCTAGGAAACACAGAGACCCATCATGTGAACAGTGCAACTGTTAGGTTAAAAGAATAAATAATATATCTAGCAAGTTCAGAGATGTCAAGTGGCAACTTTCTATAGCCGATGGGGATAGACAGTCGATTAGAATCAATACTCTATATTTAAAGGGGGGGGGTTCAAAAAGTTCACAATTGTTTGCCCAATTTAAGCACTTTTAAAGGTCTGTGAGGTCAAGACATAGAAGCTCAGGTTAGAAGAAAGAGATTTGATGCAAAGTTAAAGAATGAGGCTGGAGGAGGAGCTGGCTGATTTGCTGTCTGTAAGGCTGTAGAGAGTTTATGATGAGAACCAGAGTCAACAGTACAGGGTTGGTTAAGTGAGCAGCTGGTGGCAGGCAGCTGGAGCCAGTAGATGAGGCTGCTGCATCAGAAAGTCAGCCCAGAATGAGTAAGGATGGAAGCAGCCTGAAGGCATTGGGGTCGGAAGAACTGGTCTTCTGAAACTTTAAATGATGAAACGTATTCTCAGTTGTCCAAGTGGCAAATTTCTTGTTAGGATCTCATAGACTCATCTTTTTTTGAGCATTTTGAGCATTTACAATGTGCCAGCTTATTAGTATTATTAATTTTAAATATCTCTCTGTGAGGTGTACATATATATGTATGTTCCCATGATAATGCTAGGTTGAAAAGATTTAAAAAAGGACCAGCCAACAAAGATTAAGAAAGATAATAGTAGAACTTGTTATTTTCACAAAGAGAGCTACAAATATGTTTTATACAGTATTAGGTCACTCCTTAGAAAGGTCAGCAGTGTCATGGAAATAAAACTGAGCTGGCCTAAAGTCAGCAATCAGAGCAGATACTCTTCATGTCACCATGTTGTAAAGTTTCCAAGAGTTGATTACAATGTAATGTGAGTTATCGAATTTGAATTCCATCAATCATGAATTAATTATTGGTAAGAAGTCCAAGCAGAGCCGGGCATTGGTGGCGCATGCCTTTAATCCCAGCACTCGGGAGGCAGAGGCAGGCGGATCTCTGTGAGTTCGAGACCAGCCTGGACTACCAAGCGAGTTCCAGCACAGCCTCCAAAGCCACAGAGAAACCCTGTCTCAAAAAAACCAAAAAAAAAAAGAAGTCCAAGCAGGTTTTGTCTTTTACATTCCTAAAAAATACTTCCTTCAGAATAAAAACAGTTGAAAAAGAAATGCTTAAAACAATTTAGAAAGTAACAGCCGTCATAGTACTTTCAAGTACAGTGGGTGGAGCCAAGATAAAACACTTTTGCTGTACCAGTTTTAGCTTTCTAATCAATCACAAAGCAACATCTAGGTACATTTTATTGTATTAGTATATGACTTAATATTTTTTAAAACGATATTTTAATTATTTTACACTTCAGCTTCTACTAAACCAAACTGACTGTTCTACCAATCAGTGTGTAGTCTTACTAAACTATGTGCTTTGATTACTATAACTTTTTAGACAAACATCTGTATTAATGAGACTTACCACCTAGTTTCTGATTGGGAAGATCTATTTTCTCCTGTCTTAGACTAAGGCTGTGGTAGAAACAAAATCAAGGGCCAGGGCCTCATACATGCTAGGCGGGTGCTATACCACTAAGTTACATTGTCAGCCGAGATCTGTTGCATTTTAAAATTATGTCTTGTTAGTAGGCATCACTACCATTAACAATGTTTTCTTGCATTTTCTTATTGTATCCCCATTTTTCATTGAACATCTGGGAATCCACTGGCCAACTTCTCTAACAGTTGAATCCCATTCCAGCTTATTAAAGAGCAGTGACTCACTCCAAAACATCAACCCCCAAGTTAATTGGAATTTGGTTCTCTTGACATTTCTCTCTTGCTTTATCCCTAGCAGTGAACACTGCCACTTAAAATGCAAAAAGCTTTAAGAAATTAAAACACAACTGTGGTTTGAAGAGTGTATTTTTGCATGCTATTATGTTTGGGAAAGAGAAGAGGGAAATGAATGATACTAAAATGATTGAAACATACTGCTTACTGTTTGTTTTCATTTATATTCTTAAACCTATATAAATAGCATTTGTTTTTATTGTTTGTTTCATTGCTTATACCCTGATTCATCTTGATTTATTTCAAAATGGACTAAGGAACACTCACTTCTGCTGTTTTAGGTTTACTTGTCTCCACTAACAGACTGTGAATCCTTTAAGTCACCTACTATGTCATATCCATTTTTGTGGGGAGTAGAACATAGTAGACATTTACTAGATACGAACAAGTGGGTGGTATTTAGGCATTAGTACAAGAAAAGAAGAGCCAGGTTGGTTGTTGGATCCTGGTTGATTGTGGCTTCCGTGCTGTTATGGGCTGACTTGGCTCCCCTCCTAAATATATGTGGAAGTCCCAACTCCTTGCTCCTCCTATGAAACTGGTGATAGCATCTTTACAGAGGTAATTAAGGGAAAATGAGGCCATTAAGGTGGATACTAATCTAATATGACCAAACTCCTTGAACTTGGGACACGGTAGTTAAAGAGAGGTAAGGGTGTAAAGATGGCAGCCATCTACATGCCAAAGAGAAAAGCCCAAGGCTGATTGATCCCTTTCTGGTGGCTCTTAGCAGGAATCCTCCTTGCTTTCAGACTCTAGCCTGGAGAATCTTGGCAACGAAAGTAAATTTCTGCGTTTAGTTTGCCCAGGCTGTGCTACTTTGTTACTATAGCTCTAGGAAATGGTATGGATGGGTTATACGCTTTATGCACCTCAGATCCCGTCATTGCTTACTCCCAAGAAACAGACCTCCAAGTTTAATGCCTAAACCCCCTAGGCAAGACATGGGAGAGAAATGGGGTAGCTTAACGGAGAAAGAAATTACTTACTATTTGTCTCCTCCACCAGCTTCCCAGTAGCTAGTGGTTACATTTTTAGTTCAATTGCGTTTGTTTAGTTTGACCAAGGGAGAGTGCTTATGGGCTTCTTTGTTCTTAACAATCCTGGTTGGGTTTTCAGGGTAGAAAATAGAAGACCAAATGCAGTGCTTTCTCCTATGATGTTAATTCCAGCTAATTGCATTATTATAGCTGCAGCTCAATATTATCTATTTTATTCTGCACTTGTTGCCGCCAGCAGAGTGCGCCTTTTGGGTCATGCCTATTTCTTTGATGCTTTTGATACCCTCTGGTCACCAGCCCCACTGAGCTGCCACAGACTTGTCAGCATTTTTCCATTACATGCTTCACTTACATGCTATGTAAGTCTGTGTAAAGTTTTTAGCCACTTAGTTCCTCTGTTTTGAAATTAAGTCATATTCAAATAGTGCTGTGTTTACTCAGATTTTACAGTGTTTTTGAGATTCTTTACTGAAAACCTACTTTTGAATATGTACAAAGCAGTTCTTTCATCTTTTGGAGGCAGTTTACTAGCATTCTGAAAGTAAACACTACTAACAACAGAATGAAATAAAAGCCCTGGTGCCTGAGGGGAGCAAACTTGTATTTGTCATCTAGCAAAGAAAAAGCAGCAAATGTTGTAAAACTTGGGTCATAACTTGTGCATTTTTGGAGCATCCTTATTATGGATATATGAGCACCCTGGTAAATACTAGTGAGGTGTCTTAGTATTCATATTTTGATGCCAAGATTGAACCTAAAGCCACATACCTACTACTATGCTCACACACATGTGTGCTACCAATGAACTATACCCAACTCTGTAATGATGCTATTTCTTTAGACCTTTTCCTTTCTTTTGTTATAATTGAAAAAATACTGAAACCAAGACTTTCCTCCAAATCGTGCAGATAATTGACAGATCTGAGTCTTTTTGGTTTTGGTTTTGATTTGAGACTCAGTTTCTCTGTGTATCCCTGGATGTCCTGGGATTCTCTCTGTAGACCAGGCTGGCCTTAAACTCAGACATCCACCTGCCTCTCTGCCTTCCTAGTGCTGGGATTAAAGGTTTGTACCACCACTGCCTGACTAGATCTTGAGTCTTAACGAAAGACCTTTCCTCTAGTACCTTACCATGTCTTTTCTGTGGTCCTCTTATTTTCAACGTGGCTGCCATTAACAGATCTCTGCACCTTCTCTTTCTTCTCACTCTCTCCCTTCGGTGAAAACAAAATAACTGTTTAGTATACCTGTAATCCCAGCACTTGGGAAGCTGAGGCAGGAGAAATGTGAATTTTAGTTTAGCCTGGCCTAGGTAGAGACACTGACTAAAGGATGGATGGATGGATGGATAGATGCATGGATGGATGGATAGATAGATAGATAGATAGATAGGTGGGTAGATAGATAAGGCTGGGCATAGTTGCTTATGCCTGTAAATCTCAGCAATTGGAAGGCTGAGGCTAGAGGTTTGGTGTGAGTTTGAGGCCAGCCTGAACTTCATAGAGAGTTCGAGACCAGCTGGCCTACACAGCAAGTGTTTATGAGGATCCAACTGCCTTCTGTTAAGCCAAAACATTAAAGAGGTTTGCAAAAATGGGAAACAATGCCACTCATCTCAATAATATTTTTGTTTTATATTGACATGGGATAGGGTTAGCATTTTATTTTTAAAAGAACACTTAAAATATATTGTTAAAATTCTCAATATTGTAAAAATTAACATAAAATTATTATAACCACTCTGGAGTTTTCAATAAACTTTTTTAAAAAGGGTATTGGTGAAGGCCAGTGTTTTTTGTGTTTTAGATAGTGTCCTGTTGTCAAATGATGGGCTTACAGGTGTGTAACAGCATGCCAGGCACAATAATTTTTAACAGTATAATTTATGTGTAAAAGACAAGC
The DNA here is from genome assembly GCF_017639785.1 of Mesocricetus auratus. NCBI lineage: Eukaryota > Metazoa > Chordata > Mammalia > Rodentia > Cricetidae > Mesocricetus > Mesocricetus auratus. The sequence goes on from NW_024429266.1 coordinate 112,395,700, forward strand.
ATAGCAATTTATGTGAAGCAAGCATGTTTCTAATTTAAATAAAAAAATCTACTGAGAAAAAAAAGACAGGTATAGCAATTAAAACTAATCTCCATTTAAGAAAAGGATAGGGAAGATGGTAGATGTTTGACTAAAGTGTTCACAGTATTTTGTGTGTGGGTTTTTCTCTTTCCTTCTTTCGCTCCTTCCTTCCTTCCTTCCTTCCTTCCTTCCTTCCTTCCTTCCTTCCTTCCTTCCTTCCTGGTGTTCTGTAACTGTCTTGGGTGGTATAATCAGCAGAAACATTGTTTTAAACTACTGACTTTACTAAGATTATAATTTGACTGTGATGCTAACTAAGTACTTGTAATTAGCCTGCCACTAAATGGCCGGTACTCCATCAGTTGATTTTTCTACTCACTTATCCCCCGCCCTTTCTCAGCCTTCCCCATTGTGTGCTCCTTAAGGACAGAGAGCAGACCTTTGTCTTTTTGCTAGTAGTGCAAAGTAATAGGGAAACCTTCCATTATACTCAGTAAGCAATCAAAGGCTTGTTGAAATATTAATGTTACAATTTGAATACATAGTAATATCGATTTTCTGCAGACACAAAAATGTTGAATGCATTAACCCTTAGCGTGATCTCATTTGTCTGTTTTTGCTTATTCACAGCCTCTTTCTTTGTTCCTACTCTGGTGCTGTAAGCCTATAGTCTGCATAAATTGTATGAGCTTGACAGGGATTGAATGACTGTCAACCTGAGGTTCTGGTCTAGTGACTATAGGAAAAGCATTCTTAATCACTATGCTACTTACTATGCATTTCCATAACAATCATGTCAATAAATTCTCTTCAGATAATTCCTAGTTCAAAATTTTTACAGCAACCTTTTAAAATCTGTCAGAAGACTTTAAGAGTTTTGTGTCTTAGTCATCAGAGTTAAATGAAGTTTGATTGACCGAGATGATACTTGAATCACCTAACAAGTACTACAGTTATATTTTGTGAAAGATAATACATTTTTTTAAAAAATTAGTTCATCCAATAATTGCTCTTGCAGATTTCTACCTAATAATATATTTGAAAATTTCATTTTATGGCATTCTTATATTTAATGAAATACATAATTTTAATTTCTAATAAGAGATTTTCTAAGTGGTTACATATATTAACCAGTCTCTGTGCCATTGGGTGAGGCTTTGGCGACTCACAGATACTGTGCCGTGGCTCTCCCTGAACATTTTCCCTTGGCAAACACACACCTCATCAGCATGAACCTGGAGTTATTTCTGAGCAGACTGTAAAAAGCTGACAGCAGAGAGAAGTAGTCGCAGAGGCTGGAGTGGCTTGACATATTTTAGGCAGGACGAGGGAAGCTGAGATAAGTAAACTCTGCCCATTTTGTAGGGTGGGTTTGATGCGGGAGACCTGAGCCATGGTGGTTGCGTGTATTCAGAGAAGGCATGCTGTTCCGGGAAGATCAATATGGCAGTAACGTGCATGGTGCACTGCAGAAGGGAGGGTCCAGAGCAGGAGGCTGCATGAGCAACTGTGCAGACAATGCAGCCCAAGCTCTCGGGTTGCTGTGGAGATGGAGAGCAGATGGCAAATTTGACAAGCATCGTGATGGGTGAAATTTAACCCTGTATTCAGCAAATAGTTATTAGATACTGTACGTATTTATGCTAATAATATCTGAGCCTAATTTTGCCTATAATTACTAACACAATTTTAAGATCTGCAACTATTACATAATTTTAATTTTTATTTAATTGTGGTGCTAGAGACAGAACCCAGGGCCTTGTGTATGTTAAGTAAGCAGTCTCCTAACTGAGCCGTATCTCAAGCCTAAGATGGTTATATAGTTTATTTTTGAAAAAATATTACATTAGCTGGGTATAGTGGTATACATCTTTAATTCCTGTACTCAGAATGTAAAGGCAGGTGAATCTCTGTGGGTTTTATGTGAGCCTGGCCTATCATACCAAGTTCCAGGTCAGCCAGGGCTACATAGTAAGACCCTGTCTCAAGCAAGCAAGCAACAACAACCAAACAAAAATATTAGTAAGTAAAATAAAATTATGAGCTGAGTGAGTATCCTGTAATACCAGAACTTGGAAGGCTGAGGGAGCATAATCACCATGAGCTCTAAGCCAATCTGGGCTACATAAGACCATATCTCAATGAGCCAAAAGTAAGTAAATAACAGATAAAGTAAAATGGCAAATAATGCATGCTGCTAGTAGAATTCTCAGTATTTTTTTCCTTGTAAGACCCTATCTCAAAAAGCTGGAAGTAAATAAATAATAAATAAAGTAAGATGGCAAATAATGCATGTTGCTAGTAGAATTCTCAATATTTTTTTTTCTTGTAGATTTGTGCTTCTAGATGAACGCTGTAGGTCCTTAAAAAATGAGAAGCAAGGGTTGGAGAGATGACCTAGAAATTGAGAACACTTTTGCTCTTCCAGAGGACCTTAGTTTGGTAGCCAGCACCTACATTGGGTTTCTCACAGCTACCTATAACTCCTACTTAAGGGGATCTGATGCCCTATTCTGGCTCTTAGAGCACCCCCCCCACACACACAACATGTATAGAAATATAATTTTTGAAAGGAGAGCAAAGCATTTTTCTCCAAATATTTTATTGTTTATTTGGTTAGCAAATGTGACGGCAACTACTTTACCATACAGGTTAAGAAGTCTTCTGACAAGAACAAAGAACAAAGAAAAAAGGAAGGAAGTTGCTGACTGGAGAGCTTGATTTTCCGCCCCCACATTCCTGCCCAAACTCCAGTCTTTTGTGTAGATAAGTGCTCTCTCTTCTGCTGAGCTACATCCCCAGCCGCCTCATGAGACTTTTGCATTTTTAGTTCTTTCTAAGGAGAACTTAACATTTGTATTACAAATATTCTTTGAGCCAGGTTTACTGGCCCATGCCTTTAATTCCAGCACTTGGAAGGCAGAGACAGGTGCATCTGGTCTACAACCTGGTCTGCAGAGTTCCAGGACAGCCAGGGCTACACAAAGAAACCCTGTCTCCAAAAACCATAAACAAACAAACAAACACAAAAAAGATTAAATAAAGAGAAGAGTTCTTTTAGTTTTGTAATGCCACCTATCACTTTGTGTAACAGGTTTGTTTGCTTTTTAACTTGTTATAAACTTGATTTTTACCTCAAGCAGTCCTTACAGCAAGCTGTTGGATAGTTTAAAAGAAACTGAAAAGTCCTTTTTAAGTTAAAAGTCATTTTCTCTGCTTAGAGCCAATAACATAAAATATGTATGAATCTACTTAATAACATTAGCTTTTCTTATAAAATAATGTTTTCTATAAGTAAACATTGATTAGTATATAATATAATCAGCATTCTGGGCTATAAACATAAAGGCAGAATGAGGCCAAGAAGTTACAAATCATGTTAGGAATCATTTATATGTTAGTTTATTGATGAGAAAGTTAGACTTGGAATGTTTCCCAATGAATGTCTTTGTTTACAGTAGGCAAAATTTTTCTTACCTTCTGTGGTGGTTTGAATGAGAATGCTCCCCATAGGCTCATATGTTTGAATACTTAGTCCCTAGTTGTTTGGGAAGGATTAGGAGGTGTGGCCTTATTGGAGGAGGTGTGTTCATTGGGGGCCGGCTTTTGAGTTTCACAAGACTGGAGCCATTCCCAGTGTGTCTGCTCTCTGCTTCCTGTCTGTGGATCAAGATGTGAGTGCTCAGCCGTTGTTCCGGTGCCATGACTGCCTACTTGTTGCCATGTTCCCTGCCATGATAGTGATGAACTCCTATCCCTCTGGGACTGTAAGACCCAAATGAAACCTTCCTTTTGTAAGTTGCCTTGGTCATGGTGTTTTATCACAGCGATAAAGCAGATAATAGTCCTTCATTAACTACAAATGTATTGCCTACATATTTGCTTTAATTTTTCCTCTCCTGGAGCTTAGTGAAACCTGGCTCCATTGATTTCATCCCATTGTCCTTGTTTTGTTTTATGTGCTTGGGCCATCAGATTTTCTTTTGATCCCTATAGTTCATGTGTTCCCTCTCGACATTTCTCCTGTTTTTTTCATTCAGAGATTTATATTTTGTTGCCTTTTTTTGGATCTTTCATCATCATAGAACCCTATTCCGTTCCTATATTAACTATACTAAGGTATGGATTTTTAGCATGAATATTTACTTAGTTTGACACCTCCTATACTCAGACTACATCCAGTTTGGGTAAAATCATAATTATTGTTGGATGACTTTACATGTCTCTGACTCTGATCCTTACATTTTCTTTAGTATAAAATTCTTGTGCTGGTGATATGGCTCAATGAAGCAAAAAACACTTGTCATTAAACCTAATGACCTGAGTTAGATTCCCTGGACCCACATGGTAGGTAGAAGGAGAGAAGTGACTCTAGTAAGTTGTCCTCTGATCATCACATACTTACATTGCAGACACACACACACACACACACACACACACACACACACACAGAGAGAGAGAGAGAGAGAGAGAGAGGGAGAGAGAGAACAGAGAGACAGACAGACAGACAGACAGACAGACAGACAGAGATAGAGAGGCACTTCCTTTTAGGATGACTCTTGTTGCATGCTCTGATGTCACCTTGTGATGGTTAGTTACTGATATAAATGTACTATTAAAAAGTGAGAATGGGGCTGGGAATATAGTTCAGTTGAAGAGTGCTTGCCTAGCATGCATGAAGCTCTGGGCTTGATCCCTAGCACAGCATAAGCCAGGTATAGTTGCATAAGCCTGTAATTCCACAACTTGGGAGGTAGTAGCAAGAAGGCTAGAAGCTGATTCTGAGAATCAACTCAGAGAACAGAATCCATGATCCAAACTAGCAAAAATGTATGTTTGTTCATGTATTCATCCATAAAACAAGTATGTATGTACCTGTTATGTGTGAGCCAATGAATCAGTGCCATACTGTAACTTAAATGGTAAAAACATGACTAAGTAAGTGCAAGATGAGAGTGGTCTGTTTGGCAGCTGTTTTGTTTTGCTTTTTAAAGAACTTAAGGTTTTACTGATGCTAAGTCTGATGTCTTAGTTAGGGTTTCTATTACTGTGAAGAGACACCATGAACAAGGCAGCTCTTATAATGGAAAATATTTAATTGGGGCTGGCATACAGTCTCAGAGGCTTAGTCCATTATCATCATGGTGGGAAGCATGATGGTGTTCAGGCAGACACGGTGCTGGAGAAAGAGCTGAGCGTTCTACATCTTGATCCACAGGCAGCAGCAGGAGACTGTGTACCATATTGGGTGTAGCTTGAGCTTATGAAACCTCAAAGCTAGCCTCCACAGTGACACACTTCCCCCAACAAGGCCACACCTACGCCAACAATGCCACACCTTTTAATCGTGCCACTCCTTTTGGGCCCAGCATTCAAACACCCGAGTCTGTGGGGGTCATTCCTATTCAAACAACCACACATGATATGAACTCTTTCTATGGAACTTTGTTGCAAAGGAAATTTATAAAATTTTAGGTTCCCTTGATAATAGTGTTCTATTCTGTTAGATTTCTCTGGAGTTATTATATTTACACAGATACTTGATATGTTTACTATTTCTGTCCTTTAAAAAGCCTCCAAAACAAACATTTATCTACCTGAGTCTTTACCTTGGTCTCAACTCTTGGATCACAGTTAAACATCTGTCCCAAGAACAGCTGCCCTCTGGGATGGCAAGCAGTTGTATTTAGGCCCAATATAAGGAAATTATGGCCCAACCAGAGATTTATTGAAGGAGTTTAGAATTAGGAAATTGAGACACATGGGTTTGACATGGAAATGCTCATGGATGTGGAGCAGAGATGTGATGATAGAATAACCATTGTGGGCTACAGCACTTCAGTTAGAAAGCCAGTGAGCAAATAACACAGCACATAAAGTGACAAGAGATGGTGCATGGCCTTTAGAAAACAGACTAACTTTATGTCTAGTCTCCTCAAGAGGGTTCCACTACAGTTCTGTTCTTTGGATGTTCAATTTCTTGAACAGTTTCTTTTAGTCAGAGCTACACAGATGTTGCAATGACACTTCATATTGGTATGAGAATAAACATAGGAGTTTAGCATTTGTTTTTAAAAACATTCTGGGGTTGGGGACATAGCTCTGATGCTAGAAAGCCTGTACACTATGTCCAGAGTTCTGAGTCTGAGCCCTAGAATACATGAAACCTGGCATGGTGGCACACATCTGTAACCTTCGCACGCGGAAGATCGAAACAGGAGGCTCATTCTCAGCCACAGAGGAGTTTGAGGACAGCTTAGGCTGCATGAAACCCTGTCTCAACAACAAAAACCCAAGCATCTGTTTCTTACTATGGCTTTGATGATTTGTGGTTTCTAGGTGGTGTGAAGCTCTGTTTTTTGGTAGTTTTATTATATAGTTTCTAAATCTGTTGTGAATACCACTTTCCACTTTTTGGAAGAGGTTTTAAGCCTCAAAATTCAGAGTTTTAGTTTGAAGATATTATGTATAAAATTGTGTTCTTGGTTTTGTCATCAAAATAAAAGAAATTATCCCTTGGGAAAATGCTAAATTTGAAAACTATCTGTGTATTCACCTTTTAAGACATTATGGTCTTTCACGTGTATCTTTTTTCTGAAATGTTAAGGTGTTAAAATTGAGAATGTCTAACAAAGTAATGAGTTTTTGCATTGCATATTTTATGCAACTCATTTTAATGTTTTACATAAGAATATGAAGATAACAAGAACCTTCTAATTTATTTCTTATTTTTATGAGTTATACTTAGTCAATCCTAGACAGATGACATATCTATTACTGTATTATTAAAGAACATAGCAAACTTTTTAAAAGACAATTTAAAATATTTATTTTTATTATTCTCTCTCTCTCTGTCTCTCTGGTGTGTGTGTGTGTGTGTGTGTGTGTGTGTGTGTGTGTGTGTGTGTGTGATGTGCATGGGTGACTGGAGGACAGAAGAGGGTGTTTACTGCCTGGGAGCTGGAGTTACGGGCTGTTGTGAGCTGTCTTAATGGATGGTGGGAATTGAATTTGGGTCCTATGGAGGGCAAGTGCTCTTAACTGCTGAGCCATCTTTAACCCCTCAATGCCCATTTTATACTGACGTTCCCAGTAATAATGATTGTTTATTATTATGTCAACTCTGAATTCCTTGTTGTATTGGCTTTTTAAAAGTCTGTTATGAGGGCTCTTCAATGATACCTTGCACAGAGATTGTATGTTCTAAGTGTTAAAGGTAGTGTTTTGGCTGATCGTGGTGACACACACCTGTGATCCCAGCATGTAGGAGGCAGAAACAGAAGTACTGCCAATTTGAGCTGCTTAGCAAAACACAGAGGGGAAGATGACAGAAGAGAAGATCGAGGCTTGGGGGAGGTGGGGGTAATGGCAGAAAGAGACAGAGACAGAGACAGACAGAGGGGTTAGTGTCTTGGGTGTCTGTTGTTGCCTGTCAAACCGTTATCAAATTTCATTGCTTCACCCACTAGAACTTCTTGAAGTCTTCCCTTACGAGGACACCAAAGTCTGGCTGAGTCTCAGGTCTGTAGCTCTGCAGGGCCCCCAGTTCTTTCCCATACAGCCTTCATGGTGGTTTGGGCTTCATTAACTGTGCCACCTGAGTTACAGGAGGAGAGACCTCAAGTGTAGGGGCTGAAGTGGCAGAGATCTTGAAGCCTGGCCTCAGGACTCCTGATGCTATGTTTGCTGTGTGAGTTTGGTCAAAGCAGCTGTAGGACTAGTTCAGATATCAACATAGTTGTTGAAAAATACTTTCTAACTTCTCTTTTAGAGTTCATGGCATATATCCTCTTCCTGGACAAGGTATTTTTCTGAAGATCTGGGGAATTTGAGAAGAATAGGAGATGGAATGAGAGGAATGATTGCCATTTCTCCTTCTATTGTCCTAACTTTTCCAACAGGCACC